>NW_028270169.1:77194809-77794809 GCF_037043375.1 Chiloscyllium plagiosum | reverse complement strand
GATGAAAGATGTGAAAGATTTGGAAAGGGTTCCAAGGAAATTTACTACGGAGGGAAGGTGTTATGCGGAATGCTGAGGGGCTTGAATCCGGTTTTGTTTAAGAGAAGATGTTTGAGGCCAATTAATTGAGTCAGATAAGATAATCAGAGTGTGAGATGGGTTGGACAGTGAGCGCCTTTTCCCTCAGGTGGTGATGCCTAGCACGTGGGCAGATAGCTTTAAATTGAGGTAGTAATTAATATTAATATTAATTAATAGATATGGGACAGAAGCCAGAGGTAGTCTCCTTACTCAGAATAGTCAGGGCACGGAATTCATGGCCTGCAACAGTAGAGGACTCGCCAAATGTAAGGGTATTTAAACGGTCATTGGACAGGCATATGGATGAGACTGGAATAGGGAAGGTTAGATGGGCTTCAGATTGGTTCCACAGGTCAGCGCAATATTGAGGGTCGAAGGGGAATGTTCTAAGTTCTGTGTTCTCGAGGGCATAAGTATGAGATGGGAGAGAAAATCAACTTAAAAGTGATTGGAGGAGAACATTTTCCACACAGAGGATGGTGCATGTATGGAATGGGTTTTCAGAGGAAGTGGTCGAGAAAAGTACAATGACAACATGCGAAAGACATTTGGGCAGGTACATGGGGAGAAGGTTTGAAGGGATATGGGTCAAATACAGGGAAAAACGACTCGTTCAGGGACTCCGTTCAGTATGGGCTAGTTGGAGTGAAGGAACTGTTTCCGTTCTGCATGACCCTGTCTCCAGCCATTGGAGCACGAGACTAACGAGATAAGGCATGTTGTACACACTGAAGAAAGTTACAGATATAGGGATTTTAGTCTGGAATACAGTACATTTCAAATATGTGGAGGGACTATCGGAAAGGGAGGAGGTTACAAGGACAGGAACTGTTATTGGAGTTAAAACTTATTGAAGACGCTGGTCCACAACACATGCGATAGATAGAGTGTTGCAGAGTAGTGAGTCTTAGTACAACAGAACTTACAGTAGGGATGGTGATTGAGCCTGGGGTGTGTCTGTACTGTACTCCCCCTCCAGCACTGTATCTAAGTCATGTTTTGTTAACCGATGTTGGGAGCTCTCTCATTGCTCTCTGCTCTGTTCACTGGTAGTGACCTTACCTCAGTGCAGGGTTTATTGAAGACTCCAGATCTCCCTTCCCTTTGTCTCTCTGGCTGACCAACCATCTTTAATGTGGTGATGGATGAGACACCCAGCAGCTGGGAAGTCTATTGAATCAGGAAATTCCTGAGTAACTACAGGAGACAGAGAAACAGACAGAATGGGAAATTAGACTGATCCAGTGAGGGATACACATGGAGAATGGCACTGAGTCCCACAGAGATCTGGAAAATCCCAGTCTCCATCAATGGCCTGTGCTGTTGTGTCTCTCTGGAGTGGGAACTTCAATTGGCTCAGGATCTGGAGTAGCTGCAAGAGCTAGATACGCTGACAGAGTCAGTAATTAGATCCTCACAGTGAGGGACATCAAATGGAGAGGGACTGAGTGATATCACCAGAGTGCAGGAAGATTTCAGAATGAAACAACCATGTAGGAAGAACAGGTATAGGATCCTAATGCACTGGTATGAGTGCTCAGGAATGACCAACCTTTGAGCAGATGAAGTGATGGCCTAATGGTACTGTTGCTGGAGCATGTATCCAAAACCTCACCCAATGTTCAGTGGAGACAGGTTTCAATCCCACCATCAGAAATGGTGGAGTTTGCAATCTTGTTTTTTATTGCAATTAACAATCCATGAATAAATACAAAATCATTGCTGATGTCCATAACAATGTTTGTTCATCAAAAATACACTTGGGAACATCTGCCATCCTCACATGATCTGCACGACATACCCACAGCAAAGTGTTTGCCTCTCAATTACCCTCTGAAATGGCCGAGCAAGTTACTCAGCTCAAGGGCAGCTAGGGCTGGGCAGGAAAGGCTGGTCAGCCAGAGACACCCACATTCCATACCTGATTTTAAAAATAAACCATTCGGATGGTCCCACAAGAACTGTGCTGGGACCAGTATCCTGGACAAGGTTTAGGGACAGGGCTTTCAACTGACAGAGACGATGCAGGGGCAGGGTTCAGGTGAAAGAAGCTTTCCAAATCCAAACAGAAAAGACGAAGCATTGGAACAGCATGGGAATGTGACTGAAGACAAGCAGGAAGGAACAGGTTGGGACAGAGTTTAACTAAAACTGTACGTCAACGAATCAATTTGTGACAGGAAATTGTAGGAAACAGTAAATTATGTTTTTTTGTGGAATGGACAAAGTCTCTGCCATAAGGTAGGTGGATTTGTGACACAGAGATAAAAGAGAGTTAGACACAAGGGTGACGTGGTTACAGGGTGAACAAATGGTGGACATAAATATTCAATGGTTCACAACCTTGCGGAAACTCAGGCAAAATGGACAACGCTATCAATAATGGGTAACAAAGGCATTACAGAGAAAGCATTTGGCCTCAGATCATGAAGTAGAGTCAGTCTGAATGTAAAGCTTGGCTACTACTTGCCAAGGACACAAGCAGCAGAACAGCTTTAGCCACCGAACAACATTTCATTGCTCATCACTGCATTACACAGGAACTCATTGGAATTTTTTAACAAATACTGTGATAATTTTGGGAAACATCAATATTCACAAAATGTGGGATAATCATAATGGCAAGAGTGATATTGGAAGAGGAGTTCAGAGAATTTTTTTTCGGGTTTTTTTTTGAATAACAAATTGTGCAACTGGCTTGGGACATAACAATCTCAGAGCGACTGTTGTGTTACGAAACTTAGTGAATGAGTAATGTCACCTGGAGAGATCCTCTGGGAAATTGTGATAAAGTGCAGTTTAAAGAAATATAAAGTTTTAAAGTGAATCACAGAAAGGACAAGCTACAACTAGAAACAAAAACAGCCAATTACATGGATTTGAGATGAGGACTGACCAAGGTAATGAGGCGAAACAGACTGAAATATGTGCCTGTAAATGAACAGTTTGAAGGAACAGTGTAAATCACTCAACAAAAGAACATTCCATTGAAACAGACAAAACCTCGGCAAGAAATTCCTACCGGCCCCTCACTCAGGTCAAGAGAAATCATATGAGATTATGAGGCTTAGAAGATCACAACAAAGTACTTAAAATCCTGAAGTGAGAGAGTGTTTTAGGAGTAAGTGTTAAAGGGATTGCAAAGCGTCTGCGAGCAGGAGTTGGGCAGTGGGAAGGGGAATCAGTGTCAGGATTTAACATCACAATAGGAACAGGGAGAGGTGAAGGTGCCGGAGGTGGCAAGAGTGTTACAGAGAGTGGTCAGGGCCTGAACGATATTACAAAGCCAGTATGAATTGCTGCAGCTGGAGGGGTTTGCAGAGGTAGGGAGGGACATATGCATTTTTATTTATTCATTCATGGGATGTGGGTGTCACTGCTAATTACACAGAGGACAGCTCAGAGTCAGCCATATTGCTGTGGGTGTGGAATCACATGTTAGCCAGACCAGGTTAGAATGTCAGATGTTCTACACAAGAGGAGGTAAGTGAACCAGATGAGTTCTTCCCACTGATCAACAATGATTTTATGGTAGCCTGACCAATGTCTTGTACAGATACAACATGACGTCCCAACTCCTACTCTCAATGATCTGCCCAATGAAGGAAACCATCCCAAACGCCTTCTTCACCAGCCTGTCTACCTGTGACACCACTTTCAAAGAACTGTGTACCTGTATCCCTGGGTCACTGACTGACAACACTACCCAGCACCCGAACATTAACTGTACAAATCCCACCCTGGTTTGTTTCACCAAAATGGCACACTTCACATTTATCTAATTAAACTGCATCTGCTATTCTTCAGCCCACTATCCCAGCAGTACTGTTCATCCTGTTGTATCATAGATAACCTTCTTCACTGTCCACATCACCAGCAATTTCAGTGTCACCCAAAAAAACCTACTTACCAGGAAACCAATATTCTCATCCAAACCATTTATCCAAATGACAAACAACAGGGGACCCACTACACCGCTGGTCACATGCCTCCAGTCAGAAAAACAACATGTCTCCCATCACACTCTGTCTCCTACCATCAAGCCCAATTTTCTGTCCAGTTGACTAGCTCCTCCTGAATGCCATAACCTTTTACACAGATCTGAGCTTATTATCCAGTTTACCATACAACACATAGAACACAGAACAGTACAGAACAAGACCCTTCGGCCATGATGATATGCCAATCTTTTATCCGACCGTAAGATCAAAAAAAAAAGTAGCAGAAAGAGTTTAATTCAGATAAATGCGAGATGCTGCATTTTGGGAAAGCAAATCTTAGCAGGACTTATACACTCAATGGAAAGGTCCTTGGGAGTGTTGCTGAACCAAGAGACCTTGGAGTGCAGGTTCATAGCACCATGAAAGTGGAGTCGCAGGTAGATAGGGTAGTGAAGAAGGCATTTGGTATGTTTTCCTTTATTGGTCAGAGTAGTGAGTACAGGAGTTGGGAGGTCATGTTGCGACTGTACAGCACATTGGTTAGGCCACTGTGGTAATACTGCGTGCAATTTTGGTCTCCTTACTATCGGAAAGATGTTGGGAAACTTGAAAAGATTTACAAGGATGTTGCCAGGTTTGGAGGATTTGAGCTATAGGGAGAGGCTGAACAGGCTAGGGCTGTTTTCCCTGGAACACTGGAGACTGTGGTGTGACCTTATAGAGGTTTACAAAATTATGAGGGGCATGGATAGGGTAAAGAGACAAAGTCTTTTCCATGGGGTTGGGAAGTCCAGAACTAGAGGGCATAGGTTTAGGATGAGAGGGGAAAGATATGAAAGAGACCTAAGGGGCAACTTTTTCATGCAGAGGATGGTACGTGTATGGAATGAGCTGCCAGAGGAGGTGGTGGTGACTGGTACGGTTGCAACATTTAAGAGGCATTTGGATGGATATATGAATAGGAGGGGTTTGGAGGGATATGGACCGGGTGCTGGCAGGTGGGACTAGATTGGGTTGGGATGTCTGGTCGGCATGGACGGGTTGGACCGAAGGGTCTGTTTCCATGTTGTACATCTCTATGACTCTAACTTACACACCTTTCATTTTATTAT
The DNA here is from genome assembly GCF_037043375.1 of Chiloscyllium plagiosum. Lineage (NCBI taxonomy): Eukaryota > Metazoa > Chordata > Chondrichthyes > Orectolobiformes > Hemiscylliidae > Chiloscyllium > Chiloscyllium plagiosum. The sequence continues at coordinate 77,789,675 of NW_028270169.1, read as the reverse complement.
CATCCATGTGCCTATCCAGAAGTATATTAAATGTCCCTCATGTATTTAATTTTACTGCCACCAGTGGCAGTGCATTCCACTCAGCCACCACTCTGTATGTAATGAACCTACCTCTGAAATCTCCCCTTAACCATCCGCTAATCGCCAGAAATTTATACCCCCTTGTAATCGCTAGTTATGTCAGGGTAATAAAATCTCTCTCTATTTACTCTATGACTGTCATCACCTTGTTCATCTCTGCCAAGTCGTCCCTCACCCTTCTTCACGCCAATGAGAAAAGCCTTAGCTCCCTCAACCTTTCTTCATAAGACATGCTCTCCAGTACAGGCAGCATCCTGGTAAATCTCCTCTTTACCCTCTCTAAATCTTCCACATCCTTCCTGTAATGAAGGGAACATAACTGACCACAATATTCCAAGTGGGGTCTAACCAGGGCTCTATAGAGCTGCAGCATAACCTCACAGCTTTAAAACTCAATCCCCAAACTAATGAAATCTCACACAATATATTCCTTCTTAACAAGCCTATCAGCTTGGCTTCTTTGAGGGACCTAGGGACTTGGAACCCAAGATCCCTCTCTGTTCCTCCACACTGCCAAAGATCCTGCCTTTAACTCTGTATTCTGCATTCAAATTCAATCTTCAAAATGAATGACTTCACACTTTTCCCAGATTGAACTCCATCTGCCACTTCTCAGCCCAAGTCTGCATCCTGTCAATGTTCCGTTGCAACCTACATCAGCCCTCCACACTATCAACCACTCCACCAACCTTCGTGTCATTGGGAAACTTACTAACCCCTCTTTCAATCACACATCCAAGTCATTCATAAACTCACAAAGAGCAGAGGTCCTGTAACCTCTCCCTGCAGAAAACCACTGGTCACTGAGCTCCAGGATGAATGCTTTCCATCGATCATCACCCTCTGTCTTCTGTGGGCCAGTAATCCTGTATCCAGACAGACAGGTTTCCTTGTACCCCATGCCTCCGTACGTTTTGAATGAGTCGTAAAGATGTTTTGTCACATTCTCAAAAGATTCAATAAGACTTGTAAGGCATGACCTGCCCCTTACAAAACCATGCTGACATCTCTAATCAAACTATGGTTTTCCAAGGAATAATAAATCCTGTCTCTCAGAGTCCTCTCCAATAATCTGAACACCACAGACATAAGACTGACACGTGTGCAATTCCCAGGATTATCCCTATTGACTTTCCTGAACAAGGGAATAATATTTTCCTGCCTCCAATCATCTGGTCCGACTCCAGTGGACAGTGAGACTGCAAAGGTCATCACCAGGTGCTCAGCAATCCACTCCCTCGGTTCCTGTAGTAACGTTGGACGCATCCAGTCTGGTTCAGCGACTTATCTATCCTTATCTTTCACAAAATTCTCAGCTCATCCTCCTTCTTAACATCCACCTGTTCACGTACATCAGCCTATTTCACGCTGTCCTCACAGACGACAAGACCCTTCTCAGCAGTGAATACTGAGGCATAGTATTCATTAAGTACCTCCCCTACCTCCTGTGACTCCAGGCACAAGTTCCTTCCACTATCCCTGACCGGCCCTGTCCTCACTCTGGCCTTGCTCTTGTTCCTCCCATAAGTGGAGAATGCCTCACGGTTTTCCTTAATCCTTCCCAACAATGCTTTTTCATGCCCCCTTCTAGTTGCCCTAAGTCCATCTCTCGGTTCCTTCCTGGTACCTTCAGAGAATCCCTACAGTTTGGAAATGGGCCATTTGGCCTAACAGCTCCATATCAATCCTCCAAACAGTATCCAACCCAGCCCCATTCCCCCACCCTATTACTCTCCATTTGCCCTGACTAATGCGCCAAACCTACCCATTCCTGAACACTATGGGTAATTTAGCATGGCTAAGCCACCAAACTGGCACATCTTTGGGCTGTGGGAAGGGAAACCGGAGCACCTGGAGGAAACCCACAGAGAGAGTGCACAAACACCTCACAGACAGTCGCCTGAGGCTGTAATCAAAATGGTGTCCGTGGTTCTATGAGGTAGCAGTGCTAACCACTGAGACACCGTGCCATCCAATGCAACTCTCTAGAGCCCTGTCTGATCCTTGCTTCAAGGAGAAAGTGAGGTCTGCAGATGCTGGAGATCAGAGCTAGAAATGTGTTGCTGGAAACGCGCAGCAGGTCAGGCAGCATCCAGGGAACAGGAGAATCGACGTTTCGGGCATAAGTCCTTCCTGAAGAAAGGCTTATGCCCGAAACGTCGATTCTCCTGATCCTTGCTTCCTCAACCTTAAGTAAGCTTCCTTCTTCCTCTTCACTAGATGCTAAAGTCCATGTGGACAACGTTGACTGCTCTGCCTTCATCTATCTTTGGCTACCTCCTTGAAGAGTCAATCCGGTTTGTGAAACATGGTTTTCCACTCACAAAACCATGCTGACCATCTCGATTCAGCCCTTGCCTTTGTTAATATAAGGATCTAACAACTTCCCCATCACTGGGCTCACTGGGCTGTAATTTCCTGGCTTTTCCCTGCAGCCCTTAAGTGATGGAACAGCATTAGCCAACCTCCAGTCTTCCAACACCTCACTGTGTCTGTTGATAATATAAATATCTCTGTTAGGACACTGCAATCTCTTCCCTAGCTTCCCACAATATTCTAGGATCGACCTAATGAGCTACTGAGGATTGATCTACCTTTATTTGTTGTAAGATTCCAGCACTTTCTCTTCTCTGGTGAGGATTCTTTCCAAGACATCACTATTTATTTCCCCACGTCCCCAAACTTCCATGTCTTTCGCCACAGTAAATACTGACAAGATTATTTTGTTGAATACTTCACCCACCTCCTCTGGTGCCACATATGGGTGACCTTATTGATCTTTAAGGGGCCCTATTCTCTACCAAGTTACTTTTAGCCTTTATTGAAACTTGCATAAAGGATAATTCAATACACCATATCCCCTATACCACTACACCCCTCCTCCTCCCTTACAATTATGCTATTTATATTCACACCAACATATTAAATCCAACAGGCTCGTTGATGTATCAGTCGGTATGGAGACCACGGTCACACACAGTTACTGTACTGCCCTTGGCATAAGTACATTCAGTGTCCTGACTGTAAACATATTGACATTCCCATCACTGTTTGGTGCCGACAAATGAATTCCTGCTAACGGTTGCTGCTGCTTGCTTATTCTCAGCTCCACTTTTGATATTCAGATCCACATAACTGTCTCATTAATGCATTAACCTAATCCTTCCTTCACAACTTGTTGGCTTTTTGCCTAGTCTGCCTATTGGGATTAGATTGGGTTGGAATATCTGCTCAGCATGGATGGTTTGGACCGAAGGGTTGGTTTCCATGTTGTACATCTCTCTGATTCTATGACTCTATCCCAACAACCCTTCAGTATTCACCTCCCAGCGATGGTCATTCTGCAGCTTCATCTCCATCATATCTGTTCACTGTCATTCCATCTGCCTTATGGCGAATACATGGAGTCACTCCTCAGTAGTTGGGGTTTGAACAGATGGGTAGAGGTTAGAGAGATAGGGAGGCTTCCAGGAACTCGAGGATGTTAGATTTAAACAGAGTTACATCTGGTAAAGAATGTCAGTGGGACAAAGTTTTTTGGGGATTGGAGAAATTCACAGAGATAGTGGGAGCTGGATTAGATTCTGGAGATAGGGATAGGGATGGAGAAAGGAAGAGGCAGGCAGACTGACAGGCACAGACAGCGGGCTGTTTCATCTTGGAGATTATTGTGTATACCAACAGAGATATGGAAGGTTGTCGTGACTGAAGACATTTACAGATATAAGAAGGCTCTGGAGGCTACATAGATAGGAAGGCAATTGAGAATGCTAGGTTACTGGGTTGGAGACAGTTACACAAATGGGGAGGGTTGCACAAACTGAAAGAGGTTCCTATGGTCGGGAGGGGTATGGTGTTGGGAATGAGGGTGAAAGTTAACAAGATAAAGATCAAAGAATTGGAGAAGGATAAGGAGATTACACATTTTTCACAGCTAAGGAAGGGTTATAGGAGCTGGAGAAGATTACAGAGGTAGGGACGGATGGAGAGGTTAAAGACAAATACATTGACATGGAGGGTGGTATTGGTGGCAGAAGCTTACAGGGATAGACAGGACTGTCAGGGTTTACAAGGATGAAGGAATTTAGTATCTACTGCAGAAGGTTAGGGATTAGGGTGTTAGGGACTGGAGAACCTGACAGAAACAGAGAAACAGACAGAGACACAGAGAATGATGTGGACTAGAGGAGATTCCAAACAGAGGAAGGATTATCGGGACGGGAGAATATTACAGAAACCACTAACACAGCATGGGCCAGGATTGATGCCTGCGATTCTCTGTGCTGTCGCATGGAGGACCAGTACAGAAGAGGTGAAAGCAGGACCCTCATAAGATGGTGGGAATGAAGCCTATAATGTTGCTGTTCCTTGCCCAGTTCTGTATCTATGTCCGGTCGTCCAGGTCTGAACAGTCTACTACCTCCACCCCGTGCTGTTTACTGTGAGCGATCTTACCGGCTGCAGGATTTACTGAAGGCTCCAGATCTCCCTCTCCATCTCTCTCCGGCTGACTAACCAGCTTCAATGAGGTGATGGATGAGACAGGAGTTAGGAACATCCTGATTACCTGCATGGGACCGAAATAGACAGAATGGGAAATTAGACTGATACAATGAGGATAACTCATGCAGGGTGGCACTGAGTCCAGCAGAGATCTCGGAAATCCCAGTCTCCATCCCTGGCCTGTGCTGTTGTGTCTCTCTGGAGTGGACAATTCTGTTGACTCAGGATCTAAGAGGGAGAAATGCTGACAGAGGCAGCATATAGACCGACACAATGAGCGATACCACATGGAGAGATACTGAGTGATATCACATTATTAGACACTGCATTAACAGGGAATTGTTTGAAGTTATCACAAACGCACTGGGATAATTGTGAGGGGAGTCAACATTCCTATCTCATCATCTCTTTGGCGGTGGGTCACAGACGAGGCTGACTCTCTCCCACTCTCGGGGTGGGGTGGGCAGGGGGAGGTCTGGAGTTGGCTGTATAGACCGATGCGGCCTTCCACAGACTCTGTTACACTCTGTTGCAGAAGGTGACCATGGGAAGGGGGTGTGTGGGGCGTTGGTGTGGTCACGTGCTCCTTGTGCTGATTTCTCCTGGATTCCCATTTTCCTCACAGAAAGTCTCGAGGTACTCGACACTTTCCCAATACTCCTCCCCCACTTTGGACGATCTTGGTCCAGGACTTATCAGATTTGATTAAGAGATGAAAAAAAAACTATCAATTCTGAAGAAGCCAACGTTTAGAAATGTGGACACATTTGTTAAAGAGATCGCTAGGGAGTCTCCGAGCATGAGGAGTGCAGTAGGAAGAGGAAACGTCAGCGTTTAATCAGATGATCGGAACAGGGAGAGGTGAAGGTGTTGGAGGTGGTGAGAGTGTTACAGAGAGGGACAAAGGCCTGAACAATGTTACAAAGCCAGTACGAATTGCTGCAGCTAGAGCTTTTTGCAGAGTAGGGATGGACATCTGTATTTTCATTGATTCATTCATGGCCTGAAGATGTCAGCAGATGGACTAGCATACATTACCCCACTGCTAATTGCCCAGAGGCAGCTCAGAGTCAGCCATATTGCTGTGGGACTGGAGTCACATGTGAGCCAGACCAGGCAAGAATGCCAAATGTTATTCTCGAACGGACATACGTGAACAAGTTGATATTTACCAGATAATCAACAATGCTTAGACGGTGGCCTCACTAATGTCCTGTACAGATACACCATGACATCCCAATTCCTACTCTTAATGCTCTGCCCAATGAAGGGTAACCATCCCAAACGCCTGCTTCACCAGCCAGTCTACCCATGACTGTACTTTCAAAAAACTGTGTACCTGCGTCCCTGGGTCACTGATTGACAACAGTACTCAGGGCCCGAACATTAATTGTACAAGTCCAGCCTGGTCTGCTTTACCACAATACAACATCTTGCATTTCTCGACCCGTTCTTCCTAACCTCACCGGTCCAGCAGTACTGTTGATCCCATTGTACTCTTCGATAACTCTTCACTGTCCACATTATCACCAATTTCAGTCTCATTCACAAACTTGCTAACCATGACTCCTGTATTTTCATCCAAATGATGCACAACAGCGACCCAGCACTGAACCCCATGGCACACCGTTAGTCACGGGCCTGCAGTTTGAGCGGCAACCGTCTATGAACACGCTCTGTCTCCTACCGTAAATCTGTTTTGTATCCAGTTGGTGAGCGCTCCCTGGTTATGTGTGATCTCAACTTACTATCCAGTCTGCCATGCAGAACCTTGTCAATGGCCTTGATAAAGTTCAGTGGACATCGTGTACTGCTCTGCTTTGATCTCTGACTTGTCTACCTCCACACTCACATTTTAGGCATGATTTCCCATGCACAAAGCCATGCTGACGATCGTTAATCTGTCCTTACCTTTCCAAAGGCATGATGATCGTTTCTCTCAGAATCTCCTCCAATAACTTACCACCCCTGCATCAGTCTCACTAGTCTGTAGTGGCTGTGGATGATACAAATATCTCTGGAAGGGGCCCTGCAATTTTCTCCCTCATTTCTCACAAGGCGCTGGGATACATCTGATCATGTCCCAAGGTTTTATCTAACTTATTGCATTTTAAGACATCCAGCACCTCCTGTTCTCCAATGTGAACTCTTTTCAAGACATCCCTATGTAGTTTCCCAAGTTCCCGAGCTTCCATGTCTTTCTCCATACTAAATCCGAACACAAAATATTTGTTCAGTATCTCACCCATCAGCAGTGATTCCACACAGACAGCCTCATTGACCTTTCAGGGGCCCTATTCTCTACCGAGCTAATTTTTAGCTCTGGTTGAAACTTGTCAAAATGCTTCTGAAATTTCAAATATCCCTCTACCGACATTAGTACCATCCTCCAGGTTCTGCAGCCCTTCATACCTCGTAACATGGCCCGGACTCTCCAACTCCTCCTTCCTCTGCAATGTTCCCCAGAAGGGCACTGGAGGATGATGGGGGTTACAGAGATATGGAGGGACACCAGGATGGGAGGATTTTGCAGACATTAGGAATACAGGGACTTGAGGAGGTTTCACAGTTTATGAGTGTTGTAGGGACTGGAGGAAGTTACAAAGATAGGGATAGTTTTAGATTGGAGGATTCTGCAGAAAATGTTTACGTGGTTAAAGGCAGGATTCTTAGCAGCGTGCAGGAACAAAGGGATCCTGTGTCTCTCAGGTTACCACCCAAGATGATAGGGTGTTAGGAAGGCATATGTGTGTTGGCTTTCATTAGCAGGGGGATTGAATTTAAGAGATGTGAGATTTTGCTGAAGCTTTACTGAACCCCAGTTAGACCACACTTCGAATATTGTGAACAGTTCTGTTCGCTTCATTATAGGGGGGAGGTGGAAGCTTTAAAGACAGTGCAGAGGAGATTTAGAAGGATGCTGCCTGGACTGGATGGCATGCCCATAGAAGGTAGGTTGTGGAAGCTAGGGCTTTTCTGATCAGAGCGAAGGAGGAAGAATGGTGACATGATAGAGGTGTACAAGGGAATGAGAGGCATAGATAGAGTGGATAACCAGAGACTACTTCCCATGGCGAAATGGCTGTCACAAGGGGACATAAGTTCAAGGTAATTGGCGGAAGGTTGAGCTTAGATATCAGAGGGATATGGGCCAGGTGCTGGCAGGTAGGACTAGATTGGGTTGGGATATCCTGTTGGCATGGACGGGACTAGTAAGTTATTTACACAGAGTGGTGGGTGCGTGGAGTGGACTGCCAGCCATGGTAATAGATTCAGACAAATTACAGACATCTAAGCAACTCTTGGATAGGCACATCAATGATAGTAAAATGGAAGGTATGCAGGTTAGTTTAGTCTTCAGAGTAGGATAAAAGGTCAGCATAATATTGAGGGCTCAAGGGCTTGTACTGGAATGTGCTATTCCATGTTCTAAATAGCAAGGGTTACTATGGCAGCAAGTGGTTTCGGGAAGCGGGAGAGGATGCGAGCTGAATGAAGAGACACAAATAGGAGGCATTGCTAAGATTGTATGAGGTAACAGAGACAGAGGGTTGTGGGGACTGGAGGTGGTTTCACAGGGAGGGAGGACCATAGAGCCACAGGAGGTTACAGAAATGTGGAGAGCTACAGGGCCTACCGGTGTTCATGGAGCTGGGGAGGTTGGGAGGGATGGATCAGTTTACAGGGATAAGGATGTTGGTAGGATGGGGTGTTTTACACAGACAGGAATGTTTCAGGTGAATGGAGCAGATTACAGAGATAAAGTGGGTTGTACAGATTGGAAAAACAAACAGACATGTGGAGGGTAGTCGTGACTGAAGATGTTTATAGATACAGGAAGGCTTAGGTTCTGCAGGTTATTTAGATATGGAGGGTGTGGAATCAGACAGATTTTCCAAGTCATGAAGACAGCAATTTTGGTTGGAGACAGTTTCACAGATTAGGGAGCATTAGTAACCTCCTCCAGTTTGGTCAAAGTGGGAAGGGTTGTAGGGAAGGGTGATGTTTACATATGTAAGAGCTGGAGAAGATTATGGAAATGAGTAGATGGATGGAGACACTGGAGGAGCTTACATTGACAGGGTGGGTGCTGACAATGAAAATATATCACAGATAGAGGGTCTTGTAGGAACTGGATTGGAACAGTCACAGGCATTGGAATGACTTCTGCAGATTAGGAGTATTACAGGGACTGAGAGGATTGTAGGGTCTCCACAGATTGATCGTGTCTTTAAGAATAGAAGAGTTTACATAGGTACGGATACCTTAAACCCAATGCATGCAGTCTTCATTTCAAGACCAGAGCCTTATTATCCCTCATCAGACAAGGATCCCTAACCCTGCCAGCATTTCCCTTCACCCCGATGGGGCATTCGGGTCCTGGATTCTTGATATCACACTTTGAAAAGCCTCCCATTTGCCAGTTGTTCCTTTTCCTTCAAACAGACTCACCCGATCGATTAGAATCATAATGTGGAGGTGCCGGTGTCGGACTGGGGATGGACAAAGTTAAAAATCACCCGACACTCGGTTCCTGTCCAACCGGTTTATTTGAAAGCACTAGCTGTCAGAGCACTGCTTCTTCATCAGGTGGTTGTGGAGCACAATCCTAAGGTACAGAATTTATAGCAACAGGATGGCAGTGTCATGGAATATAGTATCAAACAAATTTAGTATAAGCCTTTCATCGGTTACAGTGATCACCAGCGCTTCCAAAGTGAGTTGGATTATAACTGGGCGTTGTGCAATTTTAAAGTCACAGCATTGACCCTGGCCAGATCCTGCAGAATGGCCCCAAACCTGGCCCTGCTCCAGTTTTCCTCTTCAATCTGTGGACCTCCTGATCTTTCTCCATAACTATGTTAAAACGAAGACAGTTGTGGGCACTGGACCCAAAGTGCTCTCTGAATGACACTTCAGTCACTTGCCCAACCTTGTTTTCTGAGAGGAGGTCCAGTGTTGCACCTGCCTGAGTAGAGTAGGGCTCTCTGCATATTGAGTTAGGAATCTTACTGGGACACATTTGAAAAATGCACTCCGTCCAGGTCTTTTATACTCGAGGTGGCCCAGTCAGTACAGGGAATATTAAAATCTCCAGCCAGTACTCCTCTATTATTCCTATAGTTATGTGCAATCTCTCTACACATCTGCTCCTCTGGTATCTGTTGGGTCTACAACAGTCTACAATACAGTCCCAACAAAGACATCACCTCCCTTCTTCTATCTAACTTCTAACCATGTGGAATGTTAAATGAATATTTTTTTTAAAAAATTGGAATTAACAATCAATAAATATATATTGATAAAAATCCAAACACTAGACCTTCAGAGAAAGACAACAGTTCACTCTCACGTGGTCTGCACAACATACCCACAGCAAAGTGTTTGCCTCTCAATTACCCTGTGAAATGGGCGAGCCAGCTGCTTAGCTCAAGGGCAGCAAGGGATGGTCAACAAAGGCTGGTCAGCCACAGAAACTGCTGTCTCTTCCAGCACCACTAATCCAGAATCTGGTTTCCAGCATCTGCAGTCATTGTTTTTACCAGCCAGAGACACCCACATCCCATACCTGATTTTTAAAAAAAATCCATTCAGATTGTTCCACTGGAACCGTGCTGGGACCAGTGTGCTGGCCAATCATGTCGGTAGGTTTATGGACAGGGCTTTAAACTGACAGAGCGGATGCAGGGATAGCGTTCAGGTGAAAGGAACTGTCCAAATCCAAAGTGAAAAGGTGAAGCATCAGAGCAGCGTGGGAATGTGACCGAAGACAACAGAAAGGAACAGGATGGGATAAAGTTTAACTAAAACTGTAGATCAGCAAATCCATCTGTGACAGGAAATTGTGGGAACGAGTAAATTATGTTTTATTTTAATGGACAATGTCTCTGCAACAAGGTAGATGGATTTTTGACACAGAGATAAAAGAGATTTAGACACCAGGGAATCGTGGTTCCAGGGCGAACAAAAGGTAGAACATAAATATTCAATGGTTCACAACCTTGTGCAAACTCAGTCAAAATGGGCAACGCTAACAATAATGGGTAAGAAAGGCATTACAGAGAAAACATTTGGTCTCAGATCATGATGTAGAGTCAGTCTGAATGTAAATTCTGGCTACTACTTGCCAAGGACACAAGCAGCAGAACAGTTTTAGCCACCGAACAGCATTTCATTGTTCGTCACGGCAATAAGCAGGAATTCAATGGAATTTTAAAGAAAGGCATTGTGAAAATTTAGTGAAACGTCAATATTCGCATAATCTGGGATAACCACACTGACAAGAGTGATAATGGAGGAGGAGTTCGGAGAACGTTTTTCAGTGTTTCTTTGAATAACACATTGTGCAACTGGCGAGAGAAGTACTTATCTCAGATCAACAGTTGTGTGATGAAACTTAGTGAATGAGTAATGTCACCTGGAGGGATCCTCCTGTGATAAAGTGTAATTTAAAGAAATATAAAGATTTAAAGTGAATCACAGAAAGGACAAGCTACAACGAGAAACAAAAATAGCCAATTACATGAGTTTGAGAGGAGAACTGACCAAGGTAAACAGGCTGAACAGACTGAAATATGTGTCTGTAAATGAACAGTGGAAAACATTTGAAGGAATAGTGTACAACACTCAACAAAAGGTCATTCCACTGAAACAGACCAAACCTCAGCAAGAAATCCCCACTGCGCCCTCACTCAGGACAAAATGGATCATATTAGATTATCAGGCTGAGACGATCACCACAAAGTACTTAAAATTCTGAAATGAGAGTGTGTTTTAGGAGTAAGTTTTAAAGGGATTGCAAAGGGTCTGCTAGTTGAGGGAGGGCAGTGGGAAGGGGAATCATTGTCAAGGTTTTATGACACGATACGAACATGGAGAGATGAAGGTGCTGGAGGTGGTGACAGTGGTCAGGGCCTGAATGGTGTTACAAAGCCAGTAAGGATTGCTGCAGCTGTGAGGTGTGTCAGAGGGAAGGAAGGACATATGTATTTTTATTTATTCATTCATGGGATGTGGGTGTCACTGCCTGGACCAGCATTCTTTGACCCCATGCTAATTAGCCAGAGATTGCTGGGGCCCTGGTGGATATATATAATACTTTGCTAGACACAGGTGAAGTGCTGAATGACTGGAGGATCACTAATGTGGTTCCTTTGTTCGGGAAGGGCAGCAGGGATAGGCCAGGTAATTACAGAGCAGATAGTCTGACAGCAGGGGGAGGGATATTATTGGAAGCAATTGTGAGGATGAATCAACACTTGCAAAGGTAAGGATCAACTTGGTTTAGTTATCACGGATTTGGCAGAGGAAGATACTGTCTGAGGAATTCAGTTCAGTTTTTTTTGAAATGGTGCTTAAGTATATTGATGAGGGCAGTGCAGATGATGTGGCTTACATGGGCTTGACTAAGTCCTTAAACAAGATCCAACATGGAAGGCTGGTCCAAAAGGACTGGATTACAAGGCAAGTTGGCAAATTGGATGCAAAATTGGTGGATAGAATACTTTCACCAGCGGGTGTACCACAGGGATCTGTCCAGGAACCATTGAACATTAATAACTCGGATGTGAAAGCAGAAGGTATCATTAGTCGGTTTGCAGATGACATGAAAGATGAGGGTGTTGTTCAGAGTGAGGAGGATGGTCTCCATCTACAGTCCGATGTCGATCGGATGATAACCTAAGCAGAGTTCAGTTCTGATTGAAGTGAGGTAATACTCTGTGGGAGGTATAATAAGCGAAGTACAGACATAATGAACGGTAGGTCCTTGCGGAGTACTGAGGAATACAGGGACCTTGGTGGATAAGTCCATAGATCCCTGAAGGTGCCAACACAGGGAGACAGGGTGGGAAAGGCACCTCAACTGGGAGCGGGAGAGGGACCCATATCCTGGTGGGGTGAATTGCTAGAGATGCTTGAGAGGATATAACCTAATCTGGCAGGGTGTTGGACCTTAAATAAATGTAAGGTCAGAAAGAAGATTGAGTCTGGTACACGAGTTAAAGATAGCAATTTCAGCAGACAAGGCAGGCAAGAACATAGCAGGGAATGGGGGAAAACTGATGATTAAACTGCATTTATTTCAATGCAAGGGGCCAGACAGGTAAGGAAGATGAACTCAGGACATGGATTGGAACATGGGACTGGGAGATAATAGTTATCACAGAAACACAGCTGAGGGAGGGGCAGGACTGGTAGTTCATTGTTTCAAGGTAGAGATGCTACAGGAAGGGGAGGCAAGAGAGGACGTGTGGTGGTGGGATTTGATTGCATGAATCATCACAGCAGTACTTAGAGAGGATATTCCTGTGGGATCGCCCAGTGAAGCTACGTCAGTGGAACAGAGAAATAAGAATGAGTCATCAATTTGATACGATCGGACTGCTGACCCCGAATAATCTGTGGCAGACTGAGGAACAAATATATTGGGACATCTTAAATATCAACCATAATAATAAGGCTGTTATGGTATGGTTTTTGAACTATCCAAACCTAGACTGGGACTGCCAGTGTTCAGCGTTTGCAAGGGAGGAATTTGGTAATTGTGTTCCAGAAAACTCCCAATCAATATGTAAATGGCCTGAAAAGTGAAAGGGGCAAAACCTGACCTCCACTTGGGAATCAAGGTAGGGAAAGGGACTGAGATGTGAGTGGGAAAGCATTTTCCCCAAGGGACCACAGTTCTTGTAGTTTGAAAACAGCTTTGGAAAAGGACAGGCCTGGTCCACAAGTGCAAGTTATAAAATGGAGCCTGACCAATCTTGATCGTATTAGCCAGGAACTTTCAAAATGTGATTGGGGAAGGGAATTATTTACAGGGAAAGGCAAGTTTGGCAAGTGAGAATATTTTAAAAGTGAGATAAACTGATCGATCAGCGCCAGCATTTTCCTGTTTGTGTGCAGGTTAATGCTGACAGCATTCAGAAACACTGGCTGTCTATTGAGGGTCAGGTCAAGGAAAAGGGGGTAACATGTCAGGTATAGCCAGCTGGATCAAGGGAATCCCTGAGGATATATAAGGGCTGTAGGAATCCACTTTGAGTAGAAAACAGGAATGGAGAAAGGCTAAATGAAATAGCCTCAGCAGAGAAGGAAAGGGGAATCCAAAAGTGATTGTATCAGTATATTAAGAATGCATAAGTAACTCAGGACAAAATAGTGTCCATTAAAGATCAATGAGGCCATCGATGTGTGGAACTGCAGGATATTTGCTAAGATCCTAAATAATTTTTTCACCCCAGAACTTACTGTGGAGAAAGACTGGGGAACTCAGGGAACAAGAGTAATACATTAGACCACAATTGGAGTTCTCTGCAATTCCAGTCTCTCTGCGACAGGAAGGATGTTGCAAAACTTGAAAGGGCTCAGAAAAGATTAACAAGATATTGCCTGGGTTGTTGCTGAATAAGCTGGGGTTACTGTCACTGGAGAATCGGAGACTAAGGGATGACCTCACAGAGGTTTATATGAACATGAGCGGCATGGATAGGTTAAGCATTCAAGGCTTTTTCCCAGAAGTTGGGGAGTCCAAAACTAGAGGGCATAAGTTTAAGGTTAGAGGTGAATGGTTTACAGAGGGACTGAAGGGACAGCTTCTTCACACACATGGTGATGTGTGTATGGAATGAGCTGAGAGAGAAAGTAATGGAGACTGATACAATTACAACATTTAAAAGGTATCTGGATGGGCATCTGAATCGTAAGGGTGTAGACGTATATGGGACAAATGCTGGAAAAGGGAATGGATTTAATTAGATCTTCTGGTAAGCCTGGACGAGTTGGGGACCGAAGGGTCTGTTTCTATGCTGTATATCTCTATGACTTGAAAAGAGTGCATGTTATAGAAGAGGTGGTGCTGGAGGTTTTAAAACTCAAAGCTATGGCAAGTCCCAGAACCTGATTAAGTGTATCACAGGTCACTGTGGGATGCTCGGGAAGAAATTGAGGAGCCCCTAGCAAAGGTATGTGTACTACTGACAGCCATGTGTGATTGGCTGGCAGGCTGGAGGGTGGCATCATGGACAGTGAAGGATGTTTTCTAAGGTTACAAAGGGATCTTGATGAAGGGAGTGAATGGGCTGAAAAACTAGAAATGGTCTTCAATCTGAATAAATACGAAGTAATGCATTTTGTAAAACAAACAAGGGTAGAGCTTATACAATTAATGTTAAGGCTTCGGTTAGTGTTTTAGAGCATAGGGACCTCCGGGTTCAGGTACATAATTCTTGAAGCTTGCATCACAGGATGGATAAGACAGTGCTTTGCATGCCTGACTATTGCTTAGTCCATTGAGTGGAGGATTTGGGACGTCATGTTGAGATTGCACAGACATTTGTGAGGCCTGTTCTGCAATACTCTGTCCAGTTCTAGTCGCCCAGTTATAGGGAGGATATTATTAAGCTGCAGGGCATTCAGAAGAAATTTACCAGGATATTGCTGGGTATGGAAGGCTTGAGTTCTGAAAAATGGTTGGATAGGCTGAGTCTTTTTTCACTGGAGCCTGAAGGTTGAGACATGATGCTATGAAGGTTTATGAAAAAAAAAAGACGTATATAGATCAATTTAATGGTAGTTGCCTTTTCCTCAGGATGGGGGAGTCTCAAGAGGAGGGCCACATTTTTAAGGTTAGAGGAGAGAGATGTTCAAAAAAAAAAAGACATGGGGCAATTTGCTACACAGAGGGTGGGTTGAGTGTAGAATGAACTTCCTGAGAAAGGGGTTGATGTGGGTACAATTACAACATTTAAAAGATATTCGGATAAACAGGTGAATGGGGAAGGGGTTGGAGTGATATGGGCCAGCAACAGGCAGCTGGGAGGAGTTTAGTTTTAGATTATGGTGGGTATCAGCTGAAGGGTCAGTTTCCATGCTGTATGGCTTTATGACAAGAATATGGTTTTATTCCATTATTGAAGAAAGGATCAGGGCTGGGTCCACTGATGTGCATCATCTACATAAATAGTTTGGTTGAAAATAGAGGAGTGATTGTGCGAAAGTTTGTTGATGATCAAATGAATGGTGTCGTGGGCAGTAAATACGGTTATCAAAGGGGATCTTGACCAACTGGGCCAGTGGGCCAAGGAATGAAAGATGGAGTTTAATTCAGCTGTTGGAGTTTGTTAAGACAAACCAGGGAGGACTAACACAGTTAATGGAAGGGCTCTGGCCAGGGTTGTCGAACAGAGAGAGAGAGAGAGAGAGAGAGACCGGGGGTGCAAGTTACATTGTTCCTCGGAAGTGACATACCAGGTGGACAGGGTGGGAAAAGCGGCATTTGGCACATTTGCCGACATTGGCCAGCACTTTGTTACATACATTAGATATATTTGTAACATTGTCCTAAATATTTCCCTTGGGCAGAGGAGGCCACGGGGTGACCCTAAGAATGGTGAATAACCAAGGGTAGGTGAGTCCAAAACTAGAGGGTATAAACGGGAGGTGAGAGAGCAAGGATTTAAAGAGGGAACTGAGGGGGAACATTATCCACAGGGGATGGTGCATAGACGGAACAAACTGCCTCAGGCACATGGGAGAAACAAGAACAGTTACAGCATGGAAAAGACATTTGGGCCGGTACATTGAGAGGAGAAGGTTTGAAGACATAAGGGCCAAATGCAGGGAAATGAGACTCGTTCAGTTTAGGTAACATGGGCAGCATTGAGGAGTTTGACAAGAGGTTCTGTTTCCGTGCTGTATCACTCTGTATCCAGTTAAAGAGGATTACAGTACCAAAATAAGACATGTTGTAGACACTGAAGCAATTTACAGCGATAGAGATGGTAGTCTGGAATGCAGTACATCTCAAATATGTGAAGGGACGATTGGGAATGGAGCAGGTTACAGGGACAACTACTGTTATAGGAGTTAAAAATGACTGAAGACACTGTTGCACAAGCTATGCCATAGATACAGTGTTGCAGAGTAGTGAGTCTTAGTACAGTGTTGGAGGGAGAACACAGAACAGAAAGATCCCAGGCAGCATTCCCAACCTCTCATCGGAAGCCTGCTTTAACCTCTGTTGTCCTGATGCTCACTAAGACAGCGCAGCCCTGGATTGATAACTATGAACTCCCGATGCTGTCTTAGTGCAACATAAGTTAAAGTAGACGTGGTGATTGAGCATGACATGTGTCTATACAGTGCTCCCCATCCAGCACTGTATCTATGTCATGTCTTGTTAGCGATGTTTGGAGACATCACATTGCTCTCTGCTCTCTGAACTGTGAGTGATCTTACCTCACTGCAGGATTTATTGAAGGCTCCAGATCTCCCTTCCCTTTGTCTCTCTGGCTGACCAATCATCTTCAATGAAGTGATGGATGAGACACACAGCAGTTGGGAAGTCTATTGAGTCAGTAACTTCCTGAGTACCTACAGGAGACTGAGAGATAGACAGAATGGGAAATTAGACTGATGTAGTGAGGGTTACACAAGGAGAATGGAAATGAGCCCCACAGAGATCTGGAAAATCCCAAACTCCATCCCTGGCCTGTGCTGTTGCATCTCTCTGGAGTGGAGAATTCTGTTAGCTCAGAATCTGGAGTAGCTGCAAGAGTGAGAGACGCTGACAGAGGCAGCAATTAGACCCACACAGTGAGGGATACCACATGGAGAGAGACTGAGTGATATCACCAGAGTGCTGGAAGACTTCAGGATCACACAGTCATGTTGGAAGAATGGGTTTAGCTTCATGTATCAGTGCTCAGGGATGAGCAACCAGTGAGCAGGTGAAGTGATGGCCTAGTAACATTATTGTTAGGGCATTTGTGCAAAACCTCAGCTAATGTTCAGGGGAGGCAGTTTTGAATCCCATTATAAGATATGGTGGAATTTAAAATCAATAATTTTAAAAATA
This sequence comes from Chiloscyllium plagiosum, assembly GCF_037043375.1. Lineage (NCBI taxonomy): Eukaryota > Metazoa > Chordata > Chondrichthyes > Orectolobiformes > Hemiscylliidae > Chiloscyllium > Chiloscyllium plagiosum. The sequence continues at coordinate 77,772,235 of NW_028270169.1, read as the reverse complement.
GCAATTAACAATCCATAAACAAATATGAAACCATTGCTGATGTACAAAAATCCCAATCCCTTAGATTAGATTCCATACAGTGTGGAAACAGGCCTTTCGACCCAACCAGTCCACACCATCCCTCCATAGAGTAACCCACTCAGACCCATCTCCCTCGACAAAATACACCTAACATTATGGGCAATTTAGCATGGCCAATTCGCCTGACCTGCACGTCTTTGGACTGTGGGAGGAAACCGGAGCATCCAGAGGCAATTCACGCAGACATGTGGAGAATGTGCAAACTCCACACAGTCGCCCACAGCTGGAATCGAACCTGGGACCCTGGTGCTGTGAGGCAGGAGTGCTAATCACTGAGCCACCGTGCCGCCCACTTGTCCTTTCAACAACGAGATCTGATCACCACGTGGTCTGCACGACATACCCACAGCAAAGTGTTTGCCTCTCAATTGCCCTCTGAAATGGCCAAGCAAGCTACTCAGCTCATGGGCAGCTAGGGCTGGGCAATAAAGGCTGGTCAGCCAGAGACACCCACATCCCCTACCTGATTTATAAGAAAATCCAATAGGATGGTCCCACTGGAACCGTGCTGGGACCAGTGTCCTGGCCAATCATGTCAGTAGGTTTATGGACAGGGCTTTAAACTGACAGAGAGGATGCAGGGACAGGGTCCAGGTGAAAGGAGCTTTCCAAATCCAAAGAGAAAAGGTGAAGCATCGGAACAGTATGGGGATGTGACTGAAGGCAATCAGAAAGGAACAGGATGGGACAGCGATTAACTAAAACTGTACATCAGTGAACAGGTTTGTGACAGGAAATTGTGGGAAAGAGTAAATTATGTTTTATTTTGAATGGACGAAGTCTTATCAATAAGGCAGATGGATTTGTGACACTGAGATAAAAGAGGTTTAGACACCAGAGAGATATGGTTACAGGATGAACAAAAGGTGGACATAAATATTCAATGGATTGCAACCTTGCGGAAACTCAGGCAAAATGGGTAACACTAAGAAAGGCATCACAGAGAAAGCATTTGGTCTTAGATCATGAAGTAGAGTCAGTCTGAATGTAAATTCTGGCGACTATTTGCCAAGGACACAAGCAGCAGAACAGTTTTAGCCACCGAACAGCATTCCATTGCTCATCACTGCATTAAACAGGAACTCATTGGAATTTTTTAACAAAGGCATTGTGATAATTTTGGAAAGCTTCAATATTTGTATAATCTGGGACAATCACACGGACAACATTGATATTGGAAGAGGAGTTCGGTTAATTTTTTTTTCATGTTTCTTTGAAAAACACATTGTGCATCTGTTAAGGGACATAAATATTGCAGAGGGACCGTGTAATGAAACTTAGTGAATGAGTAATGTCACCTGCAGAGATCCTTCGGGAAATTGTGATAAAGTGCAGTTTAAAGAAATATAAAGTTTTAAAGTGAATCACAGAAAGGACAAGCTACAACTAGAAACAAAAATAGCCAATTACATGAGTTTGAGAGAACTGACCAAGGTAAACAGGCTAAACAGACTGAAATATGTAAATGAACAGTGGAAAACATTTGAAGGGACAATGCAAAATACTCAACAAAGGACATTCAATTGAAACAGTAAAAACCTCAGGAAGAAATTCCCACTGATCCCTCACTCAGGACAAAAGGAATCATACTAGATTATGAGGCTGAGAAGATCACCAAAGAATACTTAAAATCCTGAAGTGAGAGTGTGTTTTAGGAGTAAATGTTAATGCATTGTAATGGGTCTGCTCGCAGGAGGAGGGCTGTGGGAAGGGGAGCCACGGTCAGGGTTCATTGACACGATAGGAACAGGGAGAGGTGAAGGTGCTGGAGGTGGTCAGAGTGTTACAGAGAGTAGTCAGGGTGTTACAAAGCCAGGACGGATTGCTGCCGCTGGAGGGGTTTGCAGAGGTAGGGAGGAACATATGTATTTTTATATATTCATTCATGGGATGTGGGTGTCACTGCCTGGAACAACGGTCTTTGACCCCTCTGCTAATTACCCAGAGGGTAGCTCAGAGTCAGCGATATTGCTGTGGGTCTGGAGTCACATGTCGGCCAGACCAGGTTAGAATATTTGATGTCCTTCCCTAAAGGAGGTTAGTGAACTAGATGAGTTCTTCCTACTGCTCAACAATGTTTTAATGGTGGCCACACCAATGTCTTTTACAGCCACAACATGACATCCCAACTCTTACTCTTAATGCTCTCCCCAATGAAGGTAACCATCCCAAACGCCTTCTTCACCAGCCTGTCTACCTGTGACACCACTTTCAAAGAACTGTGTACCTGGGTCACTGACTGACAACACTACCCAGGGCCCGATCATTAACTGTATAAGTCCCACTCTGGTTTGTTTCACCAAAATGGAACACTTCATATTTATCTAATTAAACTCCACCTGCAATTCTTCAGCCCACTATCCCAGCAGTACTGTCCATCCTGTTGTATCACAGATAACCTTCTTCACTGTCCACTTTACCACCAATTTCAGTGTCACCCAAAAACCTTACTTACCAAGAAAGCAATATTCCCATCCAAACCATTTATCCAAATGACAAACAACAGAGGACCCACTACACCGCTGGTCACACGCTTCCAGTCAGAAAAACAACATGTATCCCATCGCCCTCTGTCTCCTACCATCAAGCCCAATTTTGTATCCAGTTCACTAGCTCCTCCTGAATGCCATATCCTTTTACACTGATCTGAGCTTATTACCCAGTTTATCAGACAGAACACAGAAGGCAGAAGAGCTCAGCCCAAGACCCTTCGGCCATTATTTCATGACAACCTTTTATCCAACTGTAAGATCAAAGTATACTACATACCCTTCATTTTACTCCTATTCATGTCTCTATCCAAGAGTCTATTAAATATCACAGATGTGTCTAATTTTACTACCACCATTGGCAGTCCATCCAACCAGCAACTATTCCCTATCCTCTTATCCATCCTCAAATCACCTTAAAATTATGCCGCCTTGTAATAGCCATTTATGCGATAGGAGGAAAAGTCTCTGATTATTCACTCACTCTGTGCCTCTCATCATCTTGTTCACCGCCACAAAGTCGCCCCGCATTAGCTCCCTCAACCTTTCTTTGTAAGAACTGCTCTCCATTCCAGGCGGCATCTTGGTAAATCTCCTGTGTACGCTCTCTAAAACTTGCACATCCTTCCTGTAAACAGGGGACCAGAACTGAACACAATATTCCAAGTGTGGTCTCACCAGGACGCTATAAAGATGCAGTAAAACCTCACAGCTCTTACAGTCAATCCCCTTCTAAGGGGAGCCACCACAACATATGCCTTTTTAACAACCCTACCAACGTGCGTGGCGATTTTGAGGGATCTATGGACACGGACCCCATGGTCTCTCTGTTCCTCCACACTGCCAAGTATTCTGCCTTTCACCCTGTATTCTGTATTCAAATTCGACCTTCCAGAATGAATTACTTCACACTTTTCCAGATTGGACTCCATATGCCACTTCCAGCCCAGCCCTGCGTCCTGTCAATGTCCTATTGCAACCTACAACAGCCCTCCACAGTCCCCACCACTCCACCAACCTTAATGTTATTGGCAAACTTACTAACCCACTCTCCAAGTCATTTACAAAAATCACAAAGAGCAGAGTCCCAGAGCCGATTGTTACAGAACACCACTGGTCACTGAGCTCCAGGCTCAATACTGTCCATCTGCTGCCACCCTCTGTCTTCTCTGGGCCATCCAATCCTGTATCCAGACAGACAGATTTCCCTGTATCCCAATCATCCTTCTTTTCTGAATGAGCCATCAACATATTCTGCCATATCCTCAAAGAATTCAATAAGGTTTGTGAGGCACGACCTGACCCCTCACAAACCCATGCTGACTGTGGCTAATGTAACTATGGTTTACCAAGTAGTCATAAATCCTGTCTTTAGAGTCCTCGCCAATAATCTGTACACCCCAGACATTCGACAAAATCTGTAATTCCCAGAATTCTACCTCTGTAATATGGCCCGGACTCTACAAATCTTCTCTCCTCTGCCATGTTCCCCAGAAGGGCACTGGAGGGTGGTGGGGGTTACAGAGTCAGGGAGGGATATTAGGACAGGAGGATTTTGCAGACATTAGGAGGGTTGCAATGCCAAAAGGAGGCTTCAATGAGGTTTCATGGTGATGAAGGCATTTGAGGAGGAAGGGAGGGAGGACTGTAGGGAAATGAGGGGTTTCACAGTTTAGGTGTTTTGTTAGGGCTGCAAGTGGTTACTGAGTTGGGGAGGGTGTAAGCACTGGTGGATATTACAGAAACGTGGTTTTGGTTGCAATGCAGGAAGAGGATTCAGGAAGCTGGAGAGTATGGGGTCTGGACGAGGTTACACAAATGGGAAGAGTTGTCAGGAGTGGAGGTGTTTACAGAGACAGCAATGGTCTGATCTGGAGCAGAGGACGCAGATTGGGAAGGATGTGGGGACTGGAGGTGGTTTCACAGGGAGGGAGGACCATAGATCCACATGAGGTTACAGGAATGTGGAGAGCTGTAGGGCTGAAGGGTTCAGGAGTTGGGAATGTTGGGAGGGATAGAGAAGTTTACAGGGATAAGGATGTTTGTAGGCCAGGGCTGGATCACAGACAGGGAGTGTTTTAGGGAGCTGAGCAGATTACAGAGATAAAGATGTTTGTATTGACTGGAAGAACAAACAGAGATATGCAGGGTAGTCGTGACTGAAGATGTTTATAGACATAGGAAAGCTGTTCTGGGGATTATGGATTGTGGAAAATGGATTTCTTTTTAGAGACTGGGATAACAATTTTGGTCAGAGACAGTTTCACAGATAAGGGAGCATAGAACAGGAGGAAGTTGTAGAGGAAGGTGATGTTTAAACAGATAGTGGTGTAAGAGCTGGACAAGGTTATGAAGATGGGTAGATGGTGGAGACACAGGAGGAGCTTACATTGACAAGGGGGTGATAGTGACAGGAGGGTTTTAAATAGATAGTGGGTTTTGTAGGGACTGGATTGGGAGAGGCACAGGCACAGGCATAGAGTGAGTTCGACAGATCAGGAGTACTGAGAGACCTGAGAGGATTACACTGATAGGGATGGTGGTCGGATCTCCACTGACTGTTGGTGTTTAGGGACTGGAAGAGATTTGGTAGATAGGGAGGGATGTAGGAACTGCAGGAGCTCATGGAGAGTGGAAGAGTTGGAGCAATTTGCAGAGGTAGGTTTCTCAGACAGGAGTAGGTTATAGATAGTGAGGGTTGTGTGGTCTGAGTAAGTCAAAAAGAGGAGAGTTTTCGCGTCTGGAAGAGGTTACACTGACAGGGACCGTTGAAGAGACTGAAGCAAAAATGCATGGAGAAGGTTACACAGAGAGGGAGGTGAGTAGGGACTGAAGGTGAATACACAGACATGGAGGGTTGTATTGTTAGACCGAGCTGAGAGGGACAGGGACTGGTGTAGGGATTTACACAGATAGGGAAGGTTGTGTTTTTGGAGAAGGTTACACTGATACAGACAGTGTTAGGGAGTGTTTAGTGGACGACAGAGGAGCTCAGAGAGAATGTATTATGGGGAGTGGAGGAGATTACAGACACAGAGATGGCTGTCGGGTTGAAAAGAGCTTCTACAGATCCTCAGTGCTGTAAGGCTGGAGGGAGGTTATAACAGTGAGTGTTGCCAAGAGTTAATTACTTCACTGATATAGAGCAGGTCTCAGCACGTAGCTTTTAAAGGGAAGTTGAGACAGTCCAGCTGAGTTTTCAGAGATACAAATGTTTATGGGAGTTTCAAGAGGGAACAGTGATTGGGAGTGCTGTACCAAATGATAATAGTTATAGGGAGGGTTCTAAAAGTAGGAAGAGGTGAACAGACATATCGATCTTTGCAAGGACTGGTGAAGCTTATAACAGCAAGGAGTGTTTTAGAGTCTAGAGGAGATTACAGTGTTAAGGAGAATATTGGGGATAAGGCCAGGTGTAAGAGATGGGGATGGTTGACAGGGTTGGACAATAACCTGAACAGAATTGCCATAGTGTGCAACCAGGCCATTCGGCCCAGCCAGTCCATTCCAAACCTCTGAAGAGCATCCTACCCAGACCCACCCCTTGACCTGTACATTAAACCCTGCATTTCTCGTGGTGTAATTGCTTAAACCACACATTTCTGAATACCACAGTCAATTTATGATGGCCAATCCACTGATGGTGCAAATATTGGATGCACACACGCACACACACACACAGCAAGGGAGCAACACGCAAACACACACAGCGAGGGAGATACCGGCAGACACACAGCGAGGGAAGGACATGCACACGCAGACACACAGCGAGGGGGATACATGCAGACACACAGCGAGGGAAGGACATGCACAAACACACACGCAGTGAGGGGGATACATTCACACACGCAGCGGGGGTGGGACACGCACACACGCAGCGGGGGTGGGACACGCACACACGCAGCGGGGGTGGGACACGCACACACGCAGCGGGGGTGGGACACGCACACACGCAGCGGGGGTGGGACACGCACACACGCAGCGGGGGTGGGACACGCACACACGCAGCGGGGGTGGGACACGCACACACGCAGCGGGGGTGGGACACGCACACACGCAGCGGGGGTGGGACACGCACACACGCAGCGGGGGTGGGACACGCACACACGCAGCGGGGGTGGGACACGCACACACGCAGCGGGGGTGGGACACGCACACACGCAGCGAGAGAGGGACACGCACACACGCAGCGAGAGAGGGACACGCACACACGCAGCGAGGGAGGGACACGCACACACAGCGAGGGAGGGACACGCACACACAGCGAGGGAGTGACACGCACACACACAGCGAGGGAGGGACACACACACACACAGCGAGGGAGGGACACACACACACACAGCGAGGGAGGGACACACACACACACAGCGAGGGAGGGACACACACACACACAGCGAGGGAGGGACACACACACACACAGCGAGGGAGGGACACACACACACACAGCGAGGGAGGGACACACACACACACAGCGAGGGAGGGACACACACACACACAGCGAGGGAGGGACACACACACACATAGCGAGGGAGGGACACACACACACACAGCGAGGGAGGGACACACACAGCGAGGGAGGGACACACACACACACAGCGAGGGAAGGACACACACACACAGCGAGGGAGGGACACGCACGTACACAGCGAGGGAGGGACACGCACGTACACAGCGAGGGAGGGACACGCACGTACACAGCGAGGGAGGGACACGCACGTACACAGCGAGGGAGGGACACGCACGTACACAGCGAGGGAGGGACACGCACACACAGCGAGGGAGGGACACGCACACACAGCGAGGGAGGGACACGCACACACAGCGAGGGAGGGACACGCACACACACAGCGAGGGAGGGACACGCACACACACAGCGAGGGAGGGACACACACACACAGCGAGGGAGGGACACGCACACACACAGCGAGGGAGGGACACACACACAAACAGCGAGGGAGGGACACACACACAGCGAGGGAGGGACATGCACGTACACAGCGAGGGAGGGACATGCACACACACACGCAGCGAGGGAGGGACATGCACACACGCAGCGAGGGAGGGACACACACACACAGCGAGGGAGGGACATGCACACACACAGCGAGGGAGGGACATGCACACACACAGCGAGGGAGGGACATGCACACACACAGCGAGGGAGGGACACACACACGCAGCGAGGGAGGGACATGCACACACACAGCGAGGGAGGGACATGCACACACACAGCGAGGGAGGGACATGCACACACACAGCGAGGGAGGGACACGCACACACACAGCGAGGGAGGGACACGCACACACACAGCGAGGGAGGGACACGCACACACACAGCGAGGGAGGGACACACACACACACAGCGAGGGAGGGACACACACACACACAGCGAGGGAGGGACACACACACACACAGCGAGGGAGGGACACACACACACACAGCGAGGGAGGGACACACACACACACAGCGAGGGAGGGACACACACACACACAGCGAGGGAGGGACACACACACACACAGCGAGGGAGGGACACACACACACACACAGCGAGGGAGGGACACACACACACACAGCGAGGGAGGGACACACACACACACAGCGAGGGAGGGACACACACACACACAGCGAGGGAGGGACACACACACACAGCGAGGGAGGGACACACACACACAGCGAGGGAGGGACATGCACACACACAGCGAGGGAGGGACATGCACACACACAGCGAGGGAGGGACACGCACACACACAGCGAGGGAGGGACACGCACACACAGCGAGGGAGGGACACGCACACACACAGCGAGGGAGGGACACACACACAAACAGCGAGGGAGGGACACACACACAGCGAGGGAGGGACATGCACGTACACAGCGAGGGAGGGACACACACACACACACACAGCGAGGGAGGGACATGCACACACACAGCGAGGGAGGGACATGCACACACACAGCGAGGGAGGGACACGCACACACACAGCGAGGGAGGGACACACACACACACAGCGAGGGAGGGACACACACACACACAGCGAGGGAGGGACACACACACACACAGCGAGGGAGGGACACACACACACACAGCGAGGGAGGGACACACACACACACAGCGAGGGAGGGACACACACACACACAGCGAGGGAGGGACACACACACACAGCGAGGGAGGGACACACACACACAGCGAGGGAGGGACACGCACACACACAGCGAGGGAGGGACACGCACACACACAGCGAGGGAGGGACACGCACACACACAGCGAGGGAGGGACACGCACACACACAGCGAGGGAGGGACACGCACACACACAGCGAGGGAGGGACACGCACACACACAGCGAGGGAGGGACACGCACACACACAGCGAGGGAGGGACACACACACACAGCGAGGGAGGGACACACACACACACTCACAGCGAGGGAGGGACGCACACACACACAGCGAGGGAGGGACACACACACACACAGCGAGGGAGGGACACGCACACACACAGCGAGGGAGGGACATGCACACACACAGCGAGGGAGGGACACACACACACACAGCGAGGGAGGGACACACACACACGCAGCGAGGGAGGGACACACACACACAGCGAGGGAGGGACACACACACACAGCGAGGGAGGGACACGCACACACAGCGAGGGAGGGACACGCACACACAGCGAGGGAGGGACACGCACACACACAGCGAGGGAGGGACACGCACACACACAGCGAGGGAGGGACATGCACACACACAGCGAGGGAGGGACACGCACACACACAGCGAGGGAGGGACACGCACACACACAGCGAGGGAGGGACACACACACACAGCGAGGGAGGGACACACACACACAGCGAGGGAGGGACACACACACACACAGCGAGGGAGGGACACGCACACACACAGCGAGGGAGGGACACGCACACACACAGCGAGGGAGGGACACGCGCGCACACACACACGCAGAGCGAGGGTGAGACATGCACACACACAGCAAGAGAGAGGCACATACACAAAACACGAGGGAGTGACACACACACACACAAACAGCGAGCGAGGGACACACAGCGAGTTAAAGGCTTGCTGAGACACGCAGCAAGATGCACATGCACAGCGAGGGAGGGACACGCACACACACACAGCGAGGGAGGGACGCACACACACACACTCACAGCGAGGGAGGGACGCGCACACACACACACAGCGAGGGAGGGACACGCACACACACTCACAGCGAGGGAGGGAAGCGCACACACACTCACAGCGAGGGAGGGACGCACACACACACTCACAGCGAGGGAGGGACGCACACACACACTCACAGCGAGGGAGGGACGCACACACACACTCACAGCGAGGGAGGGACGCACACACACACTCACAGCGAGGGAGGGACGCACACACACTCACAGCGAGGGAGGGACGCACACACACACTCACAGCGAGGGAAGGACGCACACACACACTCACAGCGAGGGAGGGACGCACACACACACACTCACAGCGAGGGAGGGACGCACACACACTCACAGCGAGGGAGGGACGCACACACACACTCACAGCGAGGGAGGGACGCACACACACACTCACAGCGAGGGAGGGACGCACACACACACTCACAGCGAGGGAGGGACGCACACACACACTCACAGCGAGGGAGGGACGCACACACACACTCACAGCGAGGGAGGGACGCACACACACACTCACAGCGAGGGAGGGACGCACACACACACTCACAGCGAGGGAGGGACGCACACACACACTCACAGCGAGGGAGGGACGCACACACACACTCACAGCGAGGGAGGGACGCACACACACACTCACAGCGAGGGAGGGACGCACACACACACTCACAGCGAGGGAGGGACGCACACACACACTCACAGCGAGGGAGGGACGCACACACACACTCACAGCGAGGGAGGGACGCACACACACACTCACAGCGAGGGAGGGACGCACACACACACTCACAGCGAGGGAGGGACGCACACACACACTCACAGCGAGGGAGGGACGCACACACACACTCACAGCGAGGGAGGGACGCACACACACACTCACAGCGAGGGAGGGACGCACACACACACTCACAGCGAGGGAGGGATGCACACACACACTCACAGCGAGGGAGGGACGCACACACACTCACAGCGAGGGAGGGACGCACACACACACACTCACAGCGAGGGAGGGACACGCACACACACTCACAGCGAGGGAGGGACGCACACAAACACAACGAGGGAGGGACACACAGACACACAGTGAGTGAGTGATACGCATACACACACAAACAGAGCGAGGGGAGGACACCCTCACACACTGCATGAGGGGCACACACACTCACAGCAAGAGGGATAAACACACTCACAGCAAGGGTGGGACACGCACACACACAGTGAGGGTGGGATTTGTGCTCAGAAAGCGAGAGGACACAAACACACACACACACACACAAAGTGAGGGAGGGAGACACGCAGACACACGCACACACAAACACACACACAGTCAGGGAGGGACATGCTCACACAGCAAGGGAGGTACAAACACACACAGTGAGGAGAGTTACACACACAGCGAGGGAAGGGGACACACATACACACACGCATACACAGAACAATAGAGGGACACGTGCACACACAGTGATGTGTCTCCTCGGACGTGTAATTGTCCAGCTCTCACTCCAGTCTGCTCCCTCACAGGGTCACCGTCTCTGTGACTCCCAGGTATAACTAGGCCTCGATCCTCAGTGCTGATTTATATTCTCCCAGGTGTGAGTCAGCCTCAAGCTCCTGCTCCAAGTTGCTCCCTCACACGGTCACTCCCTCTGTGACTCGGTGCTGATTTCGAGCCTCCTGCTCTGCTTTTTATCCAAATCCAGGTCCCAGTCGGCCTTGACCCTCGCTGCTCATTTATATTCTCCCGCTTTGTGCTGCACTCGCTCAGGTTCTCTCCCCTTGTGACTCCCAGGTAATGGTAGGCATCAAGCCTCAGCTGAGATTCATAACATCCCGTTCCGCACTGCTCTCTTACAGGATCGCCGCTGTGCCTGGAAGACAGTGGGAAAGAGGAGGGTTAGACAGAGCAGAGTGTGTTACAGTGATTGAGGGAGCTGTATGGGGATGAAACAGGTTATCTGGGGAGCTAGGCAGACCTACAGTAACTAAAGAACGTTACTGGAAGATGCAACGAGAGTTGCAGACACTGAAGAAGGCAAAGGAAATAGAGAGATGGTGGCTTGTTCATGACGGAGCTTCGGAGAGTCTAAAGGGCTAGAAAGTTTATGAGAAGATTGTATCATGGGTGCTCCTTGTTGTGGTTCTGTTCGCCGAGCTGGGAATGTGTGTTGCAGACGTTTCGTCCCCTGTCTAGGTGACATCCTCAGTGCTTGGGAGCCTCCTGTGAAGCGCTTCTGTGATGTTTCCTCTGGCATTTATAGTGATTTGCATCTGCCGCTTCCGGTTGTCAGTCCCAGCTGTCCGTTGCAGTGGCCGGTATATTGGGTCCAGGTCGATGTGCTTATTGATTGAAACTGTGGATGAGTGCCATGCTTCCAGGAATTCCCTGGCTGTTCTCGGTTTGGCTTGTCCTATAATAGTAGTGTTGTCCAGTCGAACTCACGTTGCTTGTCATCTGCGTGTGTGGCTACGAAGGATAGCTGGTCGTGTCGTTTCGTAGGTAGTTGGTGTTCAGGATGCGGATCGTTAGCTGCCTTCTTGTTTGACCTAGGAAGTGTTTTGTGCAGTCCTTGCATGGGATTTTGTACACTACATTGGTTTTGTTCATGCTGGGTGTCAAGTCCTTCATCCTGGTGAGTTGTTGTCTGAGAGTGGCTATTGGTTTGTGTGCTGTTATGAGTCCTAGTGGTCGCAGTAGTCTGGCTGTCAGTTCCGGAATGTTCTTGATGTATGGCAACGTGGCTAGTCCTTTGCGTCGTGGCATGTCTTCATTCTGTTTTCTTTCCCTGAGGCATCTGTGGATGTAATTGCGTGGAGTTTGACCACACCCCACAGCTCACCAATAGGATAAACAACACACTGAGAAACCTACAAAAAAACAGACAGATAACCAGGTTTGACCTACAGAGATTGAAAACTGAAAGCAACAACACCCTCAGATTCTATGGACTACCTAAAGTACACAAACCAGACATCCCACTCAGACCCATAGTATCACTACCTGGGACACCATCACACAAACTGGCTAAAAAACTGCAGCAGAAACTGAAACACCTGATCAGCGGATCCAGACACTCTGTACAGTCAACACAGGAATTCTTGGATATCATCAGAAATATACACATAGACAAGGAAGAAACTATGGTCTCATTCGATGTCACGGCACTGTTCACCTCTATCAACAAAACCTTAGCCAGAGAAACAATAGCCAACCTGCTGGACATACAGAACAGACAACAAGACGGGGAACCTATCAACAAAGATGGCTTACCTCAAACTACCGGACCTGTACCTCACAACACACTTCACATTCAACAACCAAATATATGAACAAATCAACGGCACACCCATGGGCTCACCCATCTCTGGACTCATAGCAGAAGCAGTAATGCAAAGATTAGAACAAACAGTCTTACCGCAAATTCAACCCAAACTCTGGGTCAGATATGTGGATGACACCTTTGTAATCATTAAAAACACAGAAATAGAGAACACACACCGGGTCATCAATACCACACTCACATGAATCCGATTCACTAGAGAGGAAGAAAAGGACAACCAACTCCCATTCCTAGACGTGATGGTACAGAGAGCACCGAACGGAGAATTCACCACAAAGGTATACAGGAAAGCCACACACACAGACCGAGTCCTAAACTACGAAAGCAACCACCCAACACACACAAAAGAAGTTGCATCAAGACACTGTTCAAAAGGGCCACAACACACTGCAGTACACCAGAACTGCTGCAAAAAGAGGAAGAGGAACACCTATACAATGTATTTGCCAAAAATGGATACCCCCACAATTTCATTCGGGATTGTCTGTATGGATTTGCTAGACGACTGTCCTCTGATATTGATGAGGGCAGTGCAGATGATGTGCTTTATATGGAGTTCATTAAGGTCTTTGACAAGGTCCCACACGGAAGGCTGGTCCAAAAGGGAAGATCCCATGGGATCCAAGGTAAGTTGGTAAATTGGCTCCACAATTGGTGGAGGGTTGGTTTTGTGATTGAAAGCCATTGTCCAGCGGGTGTACCACAGGGGTCTGTGCAGGAGCCATTGCTGGTCATTATGGACATTAATCACTCGGATGTGAAAGCAGAAGGTAACATTGGTAGGTTTGCGGATAACATGGAAGGTGAGGGTGTTGTCCATAGTGAGGGGGATGGACTCAGGCTGCAGTCTGATATCGATCAGATGATAAACTGAGCAGAGTAATGTCAGACAGAGTTTAATTCTGATCACTGTGAGGTAATGCACTGTAGCAAGTCTAATAAACGAATGATATACATCATGAATGGTAGGTCCTCCTGGAGTACTGAGGAACACAGGGACCTTGGTGGGCAAGCCCCTGGAAGTCTGGAGGTGTCAGCACAGATCGACAGGGTGGGGAATACACCTGAACTGGGAGCAGGAGGGGGACCCACATCCTGGTGGGGAGCGTTGCTGGAGCTGCTTGAGAGGATTTAAACTCGTCTGGCAGGGCTGTGTGACCCCAAAGAGTCGTAAGGTCAGAAAGAAAGTTGAGGCTGGTACAAATGTTCAAGAGAGGAATATAAGTAGGCAAGGCAGGCAAGAACATAGCTGACAATTAGTGAAAACTGGTGGATTAAACTGCAGTTATTTCAATGCAAAGTGCCAGACAGATAAGGCAGATGAACCCAGAGCATGGATGGGAACATGGGATTGGGATACCATAGGTATTACAGAAACACAGCTAAGGGAGCAACAGGACCAGCAGCTCAATGTTCCGGTGACAGATGCTACAGGAAGGATAGAACAGGAGGCAAAACAGGAGGAGAGCTGGTGGTTTTGATTGGGGGAAACATCCCAGCAGTACCTTGAGGGAGTATTCATGCAGGATCGCCCAGTTAAGCGATATTAGTGAAACTGAGAAATAAAAATTGGTCATTAGTTTTCTACGGTCGGACTACAGCGAAAGGCAATGGGCGATGAAGGAGCAAATATGACAGGACATTTCAGATATCTCTTAGAATAATGAGAGGGGATCTTAACCGTTCCAAACCTGGACTGGGATTGCTACTAATTTAAGCATTTGGATGGAAGGAATTTGTTAAGTGTGTTCTGGAAACTCCCAGTCATTATGTAAGTGGCCCAACTGGAGAATGAGGCTAAACCTGACCTCCCCTTGGGAAACAAGGTCGGGAACGGGACTGAGGTGTTAGTGGGGGAGCACTTTGGAAAATTACCACAATTGTATTCGTTTGAAAATAGCAATGGAAAAGGACAGGCCTGGTCCACAAGTTAAAGTTATTCAATGGAGCAAGATAGTATTAGACAGGAATTTTTAAAGTAGATCTGGGGAGGCTATTTGCAGGTAAAAGGAAGTCTGGCAAGTAGGAATATTTTAAAACCGAGATAAAAGGAGCGTTCAGTGCCAGCGTGTTCCTGTTAGTGTGCAGCTCAATGCTGACTGAATTGGGAAACACTGGCTGAGGTTCGAGACTGTGGTCAAGAAAAAAAGGGGTCACATGTCAGATAACTGGCTGACTCAAGGGAATCCCTTCAGGAGCATCGGGGCAGTAGAAATACACTTTGGATGGAAATCAGGAATGCAAAAAGGGGACACGAGATAGCTTTGGCAGAGAAAGTTAAGGAGAATCCAAAGAGACTCTACAAGTGCATTAAGAGCAAAAGAAGAGCGCGGGACAAACCCGGTATCCTTAATGATCAATGAAGCCAACGATGTGTGAAACTACAAGATCCGAAACAAATATTTCACTTTGGAACTTACTGTGGAGAAAGACTGGGCACTCAGGGAACTAAACAGTGTTTAGCCTGACTGCTATTGGAATACTGTGTGCAATTCGGGTCTCAATGCCATCGGAAGGATGTCGTGGAACATGAAAGGGTTCAGAAGAAATGACCAAAGATGTTGCCAGGGTTGGAGGGTTTGCGCTTCAGGGAAAAGCCTCAATAGGCTGGGGCTGTTTTCACTTGAACATGGGAGGCTGAGGAGTTAACCGATAAAAGGTGTTTAAAATCATGATGGTCATCGACAGGGTCAATAGACAAGGTCATTTCCCCAGGCGAGGGAAACTTTTCAAAGGGATCTAAAGGACAACTGGCTCCCACAGAGTGGATGGAATAAGCTGCCAGAGCAAATAGTGGAGGCTGATAGAAATACATTTAAAAGGCATGTGGATGGGTGTATGAATAGCAAAGGTTTAGAGGGAAATTGGCAAAATTGTGGCAAACATGACTAGAAACGTCATGCGGGAGTTGGTCCAAAGGGCCTGTTTCCGTGCTGTACATCTCTATGACTCAATGTCTTAAAATGAGTCCACATTATAGAAAAGGAGGTGCTGGAGGTTTTAAAACACAAAAGTAGATAAATCCCCAGGACCTGATCAAATGTATCTCAGGACATTGTGGGAAGCTGGTGAAGAAATTGTAGGGCCCCGAGCAGAGATATTTGTACCATAGAGAGCGATGTGTGATAGGCTGTTAGACTGGAGGGTGACATTGTGGACAGTGAAGAAGGTTTTCTGAGATTACAAAGGGATCCTGATGAAATGTGTGAATGGCTGAAAAACTGCAGATGGAGTTCAATCTGAATAAATGCGAGGTAATGCATTTGGTACAACAAACACGGGCAGGACTTATACAATTAATGGCAAGACCTTCGCTGGTGTTGTAGAACAGAGGAACCTCAGCAACATAATTCTTTGAAGTTTGCAACATGGAGAGACAGGATAGTTTAAAAAAAGGTGCTTACCTCACTTGCTTTCATTGCTCAGTCCTTTGGATATAGGAGTTGGGAAGTCGCATTGAGATTATACAGGCCATTGGTGAGTCCTCTTCTGGAATACTGTGTCCAGTTCTGGTCGCCCAGTTATAGGAAGGATATTATTAAGCTGGAAAGGGTTGTGAGGAGATTTACTGGGATGTGGCTGGGGACGAAAGGCTTCTGGATAAAGAAAGGCTGAATAGGTTGGTATTTTTCACTGAAACCTGAATGTTGACAGATGACCTCATAGAAGTTTATAAAATCATGAGGGGGATAGATAGAGTTAATGGGAGTTGTCTTAATGTTTAAAAGACATTTGGATTAGTACAGGAATAGGAAAGGTTTGAAGGGATATGATCCAGGAACAGGCAGGTGGGATGAGATCCTTATTAGAGTATGGTTAGCGTTAACTCAGCAGTGCGGTATGACTCTCTGACTATGATCATAATTTTGTGTCATCAATTAAGAAAGGCTGCAAGAGAAAGCCAGGGATCTACAGACTGATGAGCGAGACATCAGGGTGGGTCAGTTGTTGGAGGTCATTCTGAGAGGTAGGCCTTACATGCATTTGGAAAGATAAGGCCTGATTACGGACAGCCATGTGCATGGGATAACATGTCCCACAAACTTGAATGGTGTTTTCTCAAGCTGTGACCAAAAAGAAAGATGAACGCAGAGCAACAGACGTTGTTTCTGGCTTCCGCAAACCCTTGTTCAGGATGTAGAATGATTCATTGGTTAGTAAGGGAAGATCACAAGGGATCAGGGAGAGCTAGTCAACTGGATACAAAATGGGATGACAGTGGGAGACAGAAGGTATTGGGAGAGGGTTGCTGTTCAGACTGGAGGCCTCTGACCAGCAGTGTGCTGTAAGGATTGGTGCTGGAACCACTGTTGTGCACCACTTACATAAACAATTTGAGTGAAAATATAGGAGTCCCTGTTAATATGTTTATAGATACCAAGATTAGTGGAAAAGTGGGCAGGGAATATAGTTATCGAAGGGGATGTTAATCAACTGGGCCAAGGAATGAAAGATGGAGTTTAATTCAGGTGTTGGATTTAGTTCAGACAAACCAGGGAGGACTAACACGGGTAATGGTTGGGCCCTGGACAGTGTTGTAGAAAAGAGAGAGACCAAGGGGTGCAGTTACATTGTTCCTTGGACTGGCATCACAGGGTGGCAGGGTGTTGAAAGCAGCAATTGGCACACTTGTCTTCATTGGTCAGAGCATTCAGTACATGAGTTGGAGATATTGGTAACACCGTCGTCAATATTTCTCCTGGGCAGAGGAGGCCACGGGGTGACCTTATAAAGGTTTATGAAACCATGTAGGGTTTAAATAAGGTGAATTGCCAAGGGTAGGTGAGTCCAAAGCTAGAGGCATAAACGTGAGGTGAGAGCAAGGATTTGAAGAGGGAGCTGAGGGGCAACATTATCCACAGAGGATGGTGCATAGACGGAAGGGGCCGCCAGAGGAAATGGTAAAAACAAGTACAATTACAACATGGAAAAGACACTCGGGCAGGTACGTGGACAGGAGAAGGTTTGAAGAGATATGAGCCAAACACAGGCAAACGCGACTCATTCTATTTAGGAAACCTCGGCCGAAGAGTCATGCCGCACAGAAACAGACCCGATGTCTCCAGTTATTGGAGGAGGAGACTATCGAGTCAAGGCATGTTGTAGAGACTGAAGCAAGTTACAGCGATATGGATGGTCATCTGGACTGGAGGTTTCAAATGTGTAAAATAATTGTTGAGAGGGGAGGAGATGACAGAGATAGGAACTGTTTTTTTTAGATTAGATTAGATTACTTACAGTGTGGAAACAGGCCCTTCGGCCCAACAAGTCCACACCGACCCGCCGAAGCGCAACCCACCCATACCCCTACATCTACCCCTTTAACCTAACACTACGGGCAATTTAGCATGGCCAATTCACCTGACCCGCACATCTTTGGACTGTGGGAGGAAACCGGAGCACCCGGAGGAAACCCACGCAGACACGGGGAGAATGTGCAAACTCCACACAGTCAGTCGCCTGAGTCGGGAATTGAACCCGGGTCTACAGGCGCTGTGAGGCAGCAGTGCTAACCACTGGGCCACCGTGCCGCCCACTAGGAGTTATAGGAGTTAGAATAATTGAAGACACTGGTCCTCAATACAAGCGATAGATACAGTGTTGGAGAGGGAATAGGGAACAGAAAGATCCCAGGCAGCATTACCACCCTCTCGTGGGAGGCCTGCTTTCCCCTCAGTTGTTCTGATGCTCCCTAAGAAAGCACAGGTCTGGACTGATAACTGGGAACTCCCGATGCTGTCTCATTACAACAAAACTTGCAGCAGGCATGGTGATTGAGACTGGGGCATGTCTGTACTGTGCTCCCCCTCCAGCACATTCTCTCTGTCATGTCTTGTTAGCTGATGGTTGGATCCCCCTTATTACTTTCTGCTCTGTGCACTGGAATGATCTTACCTGGCAGCAGGATTTATTGAAGACTCCCGACCTCCTTGACTTTGTCTTTCTGGCTGACCAACCATCGTCCCAACCAGCAGTTGGCAAGCCTATTGAGTCAGGAACTCCATGAGTACCTGTAGAAGACGCAGAAATAGGCAGAATGGGAAATTAGACTAATGTTTTGAGGGTTACACATATAGAATGGCACTGAGCCCACAGAGATCTGGAAAATCCCAGTCTCCATTCCTGACCTGTGCTGCCTCGTCTCTCTGGAGTGGAGAATTCTGTTGGCTCATGATCTGGAGTAGCTTCAAAAGTGAGAGACGGTGACAGAGGCAGCAATTAGACCCACACAGTGAGGGATACCACATGGAGAGGTACTGAGTCACATCACCAAAGTGCCGGGTCAAACAATTGTGCAGGAAGAAAGGGTTTTGATTCATGTTGCACTGGGATATACAAACTGTGAGAAGGCGAAGTGATGGCCTAGTGGCATTATTGTGAGACAATTTATCCAGAAACTCAGCAAGTGTTCTTTGGACACAGGTTCAAATCCAACCATTGCAAATGATTGAATGTGAAGTAAATGCTTCAAAAACGATGTAATTAAAAGCCTGTAAGTGAGTATTAAGCAATTGCTGATGTTAAGAAAAACCCATCTGGTGCATTCCTGTCTCTAGTGAAGTAATCTAAAATGGGACTGGGATATCACAGGTATTACAGGAACAACAGCTGAGGGAGGGACAGGACAGGCAGCTCAATGTCCCAGGGGACAGATGCTGCAGGAAGGACAGAAGGGGAGCTGAGAGAGGAGGAGAGCTGCTGGTTCTGACTGGGTGAACCATCCCAGCAGGACTGAGAGAGGATATTCCCGCGGGACCGCCCAGTGACGCTGTGTCCGTGGGATTAATCAGTAACAATGGGTCTTCCCTTTCCTCTGATTGTTCTACAGACCCCGAGAGCCCCGCCCTCCTGCACCTTGACCTTCTCAAGATGGCGGCCCTGAGCGCTCCCTCTTCCCTCAAACAAATGGCGGCCGTGACCCTGGGCCGCTTCCCCAACAGAGACCGCCGCCTCCTTACCCGGGCCTGGAGGGTCTTTATCGAGTTATTTTTAACCTGTATCCAGGATTTGTGAAATCTCTCCGCTTCTTTCTCCCAGCGAGGCTCCCACACACCGGCTCTGAGCGCCGCTCTCTGAAGCCGATCGCAGCCGCTGCCGGAGAAAGCAGCTCCATGTCTCTCTCTCTCTGTGCCCTGATCAATGTGACACTGCGCATGCTCCACATGGAAACTAAACTGCGCGTGCGTCTGAGATTATCCGTGAGTTTATAGAGAATATTCATATCTGCACAGGATCATGGGTGAAATATAAGTCATTAACAATTGCTCTGTCGAGTTACAGTCATTGAGATGATTACTATGCAAATAGATTATTCGTTCCAACTTAACCATATTAGCCAGGTAAGTAAATTACCAATCGTTCTGGGAGTTTGAAAATAAGTTTCTTACTCGAGTTGTGTAAACCGACCTGTGAATTATTCACGCCGACCTGTGAATTATTCTCAGCTCGTCCCCTACACTATTGCAAAATCACCCATGTGTTTATCGAAGGATTGTTTAAATCTCCCTAATGTACGTTATCAGATTTACATCTCAACTATTTCTTAAAAATCTCACATTGATTCATGGGAGAGGTTTAATGCTCCACTATGTCGTGAGAATGATCAATCCTGCAAAATAGTTGGCTTTCTGACCAATCCTGAAGCGTTCACTCCCCGAGAATGCGTTGGCCCCGCTCCTCACTCACTCTGGTTGGCGGACCGGCCGCTGCTCAGTCCTCCGGTTCCGCCCCTTCCTCCCAATTGAGAAGTTGATTCAGGCGCGACTCAGCAGGCTAAGGGACAAGGGAAGTTAGAGTCGATGCCTTATGATGTGGTGAAAATATCCCGAATCTTGGATCGAGATGCCTGAGTTCATTTCACAGCTTTATTAAGAAAAAACAAGGGAAGGCAGGAACAGAGTAAAAACAATAGAATATGCAAACAATGTGGTGGGGCTCTCAATGCTCTGGTCATTTTAGTCTTTACCATGTGTTTCAGGGCCCCAGGGCATCCCAGTACAGACTGTAGCCACTCCTCCTTGTGCACAGCCAGATACCACGATTGTGGGGCAAAGTGATGTGGTGGGGTACAGATTCTGGATTAGTGGTTCTGGAAAAGCACAACAGTTCAGGCAGCATCCGAGGAGCAGTAAAATCGACGTTTCGAGCAAAAGCCCTTCATCAGAAATAAAGGCAGAGAGCCTGAAGCGTGGAGAGATAAGCTAGAGGAAGGTGGAGTTGGGGAGAAAGTAGCATAGAGTACAATAGGGTGAGCGGGGGAGGGGATGAAGGTGATAGGTCGGAGATGGAGTCGATAGGTGGAAAAGAAGATAGGCAGGTAGGACAAGTCAGGACAAATCACGGGGACAGTGCTGAGCTGGAAGTTTGGAACTGGGATGAGGTGGGGGAAGGGGAAATGAGGAAACTGTTGAAGTCCACATTGATGCCCTGGGGTTGAAGTATTGCGAGGCAGAAGATGAGGCATTCTTCCTCCAGGCGTCTGGTGGTGAGGGAGCAGCGGTGAAGGAGGCCCAGGACCTCCATGTCCTCAGCAGAGTGGGAGGGAGAGTTGAAATGTTGGGCCACAGGGCGGTGTGGTTGATTTGTGTGGGTGTCCCGGAGATGTTCCCTAAAGCGCTCTGCTAGGAGGTGTTCAGTCTCCCCAATGTAGAGGAGACCGCATCGGGAGCAACGGATACAATAAATGATATTAGTGGATGTGCAGGTAAAATTTTGATGGATGTGGAAGGCTCCTTTAGTGCCTTGGATAGAGGTGAGGGAGGAGGTGTGGGTGCAGGTTTTGCAATTCCTGCGGTGGCAGGGGAAGGTGCCAGGATGGGAGGGTGGGTTGTGGGGGGCGTGGACCTGACCAGGTAGTCATGGAGGGAACGGTCTTTGCGGAAGGCGGAGAGGGGTGGGGAGGGAAATATATCCCTGGTGGTGGGGTCTTTTTGGAGGTGGTGAAAATGTCGGCGGATGATTTGGTTTATGCGAAGGTTGGTAGGGTGGAAGGTGAGCACCAGGGGCGTTCTGTCCTTGTTACGCTTGGAGGGGTGGGGTCTGAGTGCGGAGGTGCGGGATGTGGACGAGATGCATTGGAGGGCATCTTTAACCACGTGGGAAGAGAAATTGCGGTCTCTAATGAAGGAGGCCACCTGGTGTGTTCTGTGGTGGAACTGGTCCTCCTGGGAGCAGATATGGCGGAGGCGGAGGAATTGGGAATACGGGATGGCATTTTTGCAAGAGATAGGGTGGGAGTAGGTGTAATCCAGGTAGCTGTGGGAGTCGATGGGTTTGTAAAAAATGTCAGTGTCAAGTCGGTCGTCATTAATGGAGATGGAGAGGTCAAGAAAGGGGAGGGTGGTGTCAGAGATGGTCCAGATAAATTTAAGGTGAGGGTAGAATGTTTTGGTGAAGTTGATGAATTGCTCAACCTCCTCGCGGGAGCACGAGGAGGCGCCAATGCAGTCATCAATGTAGCGGAGGAAGAGGTGGGGAGTGGTGCCGGTGTAATTACGGAAGATCGACTGTCTTACATAGCCAACAAAGAGACAGGCATAGCTGGGGCCCATACCTGTGCCCATGACTACCCCTTTGGTCTGGAGGATGTGCGAGGATTCAAAGGAGAAATTGTTAAGGGTGAGGACCAGTTCGGCCAAATGAATGAGAGTGTCGGTGGAAGGGTACTGTTGGGGACGTCGGGAGAGGAAAAAACGGAGGGCATGGAGGCCCTGGTCATGGCGGATGGAGGTGTAGAGGGATTGGATATCCATGGTGAAGATGAGGCGTTGGGGGCCGGAGAAATGGAAGTCTTGGAGGAGGTGGAGGGCATGGGTGGTGTCTCGAACGTATTTGGGGAGCTCCTGGACTGGGGGGATAGGACAGTGTCGTGGTAGGTAGAGATGAGTTCAGTGGGGCAGGGGCATGCTGAGACAATGGGTCGGCCAGAGTGCTTAGGCTTGTGGATCTTGGGAAGGGGGTAGAACAGGGCAGTGTGGGGTTCCCGGACTGTGAGGTTGGAAGCTGTGGGTGGGAGATCTTCTGAGGTGATGAGGTTCTGTATGGTCTGTGAGATGATGGTTTGGTGATGGGGGGTGGGGTCATGGTCAAGGGAGCAGTAGGAAGAGGTGTCTTTCAGTTGGCGTTTGGCTTCAGCGGGGTAGAGGTCAGTGCGCCAGATTACCACTGCACCCCCTTTATCTGCTGGTGAAATGGTGAGGTTGGGATTAGAGCAGAGGGATTGGAGGGCTGCGTGTTGTGACGGTGAGAGGTTGGAGTGGGGGAGGGGGGTCGACAGGTTGAGGCGGTTAATGTCCCGTCGGCAGTTGGAAATGAAGAGGTTGAGGGCAGGTAATAGGCCAGCATGGTGTGTCCAGGTGGATGCAGTGTGTTGGAGGTGATTCATCCAACGTATTAGAGTTATAGCATTTCCAGTCAATTTTGGGGAAGTTAAAGTCCCCCATAATGACCATCCTATTACTTTCACTCCTATCCAGAATAATTTTGCTAATCCTCTCTTCCACCTCCCTGGAACTCGGCGGAGGCCTCCTTCATCAGGTGATTGATCAGCGTCACTCCGAAAGCTAGTGCGCTTCCAATTAAACCTGTTGGACTATAACCTGGTGTTGTGTGATTTTTAACTTTGTACACCCCAGTCCAACACCGGCATCTCCGAATCATGAGAAAAATAAACTAGCACAGATTATAAAGACAGATAGCAAAATTTTATATTGAATGAGAAAAGAGTGGCTAAATTAAATGTTGGTCCTTTGGAAAATGAGAAGGAACATTTAATTATGTGATATCACAGTGGAGGACCCTAATACCTTGCCAATAATTAGCAAAGAGACAAAGATAGGTGAGGATTGGAAACGATCATTATTACGGAACAGCTAGTGTTGGACTGTTGGAGGTATTTGAGATAATGACAGAAAAGTCTTCTGACCCTTATAGAATGCATCCCATGTTACTAAAGGAGATGCCAGGAGAAATAGCAAATGCACTGGCAGTAATTTTCCAAAATTCACTGGACTCTGTGGCAGTCCCAGCAGATTGGAAAGCAGCAAAAGTGATGCCACGTTTTTAAAAAGGAGGTGGACAAAAGGTGGGGAATTATACACCAGTTAGCTTATTCTCTGTAGTGGGAAAGATGCTTGGGTCTATTATCAAGGAAGAAATAGCAGGGAATCTTAATAGAAATTGTCCTATTGGACAGACAGAGCATGGGTTCATGTAGGGCAGGTCATGCTTCACAAATCGTTTGGAATTCTATGAAGACATTTCGAGCAAGGTGGACAATGGGGACCCAGTGGATGCGGTGTACCCGGATTTCCAAAAGGCCTTCAACAAGGTGCTGTGCAAGAGGCTGTTGCATAATATAAAGGTGCATGGCGTTAGGAGTAGAGTATTAGCATGGATAAAAGATTGGTTGACTAATAGGAAGCAAAGTGTGGGGATAAATGAGTACTACTCTGGCTGGCAATCAGTGACTAATAGTGTGCCTCAGGGATCAGTGTTGGGACTGCGATTATTTAGAATTGATCCAGATGATTTGGAGTTGGCGACCACATGTAGGGTGTCAAAGTTTGCATATGACACTAAGATGAGTTGCAAAAAACAGTGTGCGGAGGACTGTGAAACTTTGCAGAGGAACATAAACACATTGAGTGAGTGGGCAATGGTCTGGCATTTGGAATAGAATGTTCATAAATGTAAAGTCCTACTGTTTGGTTGGAGTAACATTAAAAAAAGAGATTATTACTTGAATTTTAAAAAGTTGCAGGGGCTCCTGAGTAACCTTCTGCATGAAGGTTGGTCACCAGGTAAAACAATCAATTCAGAAAGCAAATGGAATTTTGGCCTTCATTGCTGAAGGATTGTGTTTAAAAGCAGAGGCTATATTCCAGCTGTATTAGGTGCTGGTGAGGCCACACCTGGAGTACTGCATGCAGTTTCTGTCTCCTCACTTGCTCAAGGATGTACCGGCACTAGAGGGGGTGCAGAGGAGGTTAACGAGGTTGATTCTGGAGTTGAGGGGTTGGCTTAACAGAGACTGATTGGATTGGGATTATATTCATTGGAAATCAGAAGAATGGGAAACATATAAAATAATGAATGAAATGGATAAAACAGAAGTAGAGAGAATGTTTCCACTGCAGATGAAGCCAGGACAAAAAGGCATCACCTCAAGATTAGAGGCAGCAAATTTATGACTGAATTGAGAAGGAACTTCTTGATCTCTATGGAATTCATTGCCCAGGGAAGTAGTTGATGCTAGTTCAGTAAACGTTTTTAAAGCTAAGGTATTTAAAAGAATTAATTAATTCATTAAGGGATATGGTGAGAACGTTGGTAAATGGTTGTGCGCCCACGAAATGATCAGCCATGATCTTAATGAATGGCAGAGCAAGCTCAAAGGGCAGGACGGCCTTCTACTGTTCCTAGTTCTTTTGTTGTTATATTTTGCATTCCTCCTGCACTCTTGACTTTCAGGTGCTGGTGTTGGATTAGGATGGACAAAATTAAAATTCACAGAACACCAGGTTATAGTCCAACAGGTTTATTTGGAAGCACTCGCTTTGCAGCTTCTTCATCAGGTGGTTGTGTGATTTTAACGTTGTGTCTCACTCTTGTAACTGAAAAACAGCAACAAAAGCCACGAAGCAGTGCGCATGCTCCAGGCAACAATGGGCCCCTGGTGGTTGATGTCAGCGGAAGACCAATGGAAAGGCAGTGTCAGAGCTGGAGGACCTGGCGGGGCATTTGGTCCTCCGACCAATCAGAGTAAATGAGGGACGGGACTAGACTATACCACGTGATCATTCTCACGGTGGGCGCGGGTGTGCGGGACGTGTGGATGGAGAGCTGTTCGTCAGGAAAGAAATAAACAGCAGGAAGTGGGAGGGAAATGGTGTTGGTATGGGCTGAGAGGTTTTACAAACATTTGGTGCACGTCGGAAGATACAAATTTGAAACTTACAGTCCCGTTTTTGCAGTAAACTGGAAAATAACCTCATCGTGTGATCGCCGCCATCTTTATTCGGGGCAAAGATTCACTGGACACGTGTGCGGCCGCCAGCTTTGTCGGGGGCAAAGTTGAGCGTTGTGTATGTGCAGCCCTCCCTGGTAGAGAGTCATAGGCAGGATTTACACAGAGCACATTCAAACCCAGAGAAATTGATGTTTTTTTTTTCTGGATTTGTTTCTTCATCCATTTAAATGATTTGGATGTGAATAGAGCCGGTACGGTTCGTAAGTTTGCAGATGACACCAAAATTGGAGGTATTGTGGACAGTGATAAAGGTTGTCTCAGAATACAATGGGATATTGATCAGATGGGCCAATGGGCTGCGGAGTGGCAGATAGGGTTTAATTTAGATAAATGTGAGGTGCTGCATTTTAGAAAAGCAAATCAGAGCAGAACTCACACTGAATTGTAAGGTCTTGGAGTGTATTGCTGAACAAAGAGACCTTGGAATGCATGTTCACAGTTCCTTGAAAGTAGAGTCACAGGTAGATAGGATAGTGAAGAAATTGTTTGGGATTCTTCCCTTTGTTGGTCAGAGCATTGAATAAAGGAGCTGTACAGAACATTGGTTAGGCCACTTTTGGAATATTGTGTGCAATTCTGGTCTCCCTCTTATTAGAAAGAGGCACTGAAACATGAAAGGTTTGAGAATTGATTTTT
Source organism: Chiloscyllium plagiosum (assembly GCF_037043375.1). Lineage (NCBI taxonomy): Eukaryota > Metazoa > Chordata > Chondrichthyes > Orectolobiformes > Hemiscylliidae > Chiloscyllium > Chiloscyllium plagiosum. The sequence continues at coordinate 77,745,473 of NW_028270169.1, read as the reverse complement.
TAAGGATGTTGCCAGGGTTGGAGGATTTGAGTTGCAGGGAGAGGCATAATAGGCTGGGGCCATTTTCCCTGGAGTGTCACAGGCTGAGGTGTGATGTTGAAGAGGTTTATAAAATCGTGAGGGGCATGGATAGCGTAAATAGACAAGGTGTTTACCCTGGGGTGGTGGAGCCCAGAACTAGAGGATATAGGTTTAGGGTGAGAGGGAAAAATTCAAAAGAAGCCTAAAGGGCAACCAAAATTGTAACATTTAAAAGGCATTTAATAGGAAGGGTTCAGAGGGATGTCGGTCAAGTGCTGGCAAATGGGAATAGTTTAGGTTAGAATATCTGGTTTGCATAGATGGGTTGGACTGAAGAGTCTGTTTTTGTGCTAGACATCTCTGACTGTGGGATCATAAAAGTGAACACTGCTCTGATTCACCTCTGGGCTCCTTGATGTCCACTTGTTCATTATCTAGCTTCCTCAGTCTGACATGTGTATTTTTGCCATGTTTAGTATTTTACTCCTACGTTCACAGATCTTTTTGTAAATGGATTGTCCACTGCTGCCCAACTCCTGACCGTATGCTGCTCCATTATCAGGTTATTTTTTCCACAATATCTTTGACAGTCAAGAATTTTTGCCAATAGTGAGTGGATTTTTCTTCCATTTCTGAGAGTCAAATTCTGCACCGTTTTCATTCCCTATAATTCATATTGCACTCCCAGAAACATGATGTGTATTTCTCCTTCCACAGATACCAGTGATCATTGCCAAAGTCGTGTTGCTTGTGGAGAGGGTGATGTTTGACTTCCTTGTACAGCTGCAGTTTGAATGGTGAAGGCGCTCCCACAACGTGGTTGGGTAAGAGACATTACAGATTATTCACTCAGCGATAGTGAAAAGTAGAAGATATCTGTACAAATCAACATGTTTTTAATTTCACAAAAACATTGAGAACTTTTGACATAAGGCCACAGCTGGAGAATATTATGTCCAGTGACCAAAACCATTGCCAAATAAGCAATTTTTCAGGAATGCCTTAAAGGAAGAAAGCAGATCTTAGAGGGTGGGAATTCCAGACCGTGTTGCCTTGGAATCTATAGAAACAGTCACACAGCTGAACTCAAAAATAAACACATCACTGGGAGTCTAAACTAAAATGAGTTATTGAGATATGAAAGGGTGTGTGTTGCAGGAATATAGGAATGATTACAGCCAGGAATTAAGTCAAGGATGTGAAAGTAAATTGTTGTTGCTTATAAATGGGAGCCTTTTGATGGATCAGCAAGTTCTGGTACAAGTGAGCACTTGGGCGGTAGAGTTTTAAATATTCTGGAGATTATAGGGAGGGTGATTGTGGGATGCTGGCCAGGAGTGAGTTTAGATAATGAAATCTAGAGTTAACAAAATGAATGAATGAGAGTTTCAGTAAATGAGCTGAGACTGTGGTGAGGTCAGGTAATATCACTGAAGTCGAAATAGTGGTCTTGGAGTGGGACTGGGCTATCACCCTCACCTCACCTCTGGAATTCAGCTGTTTGTCAGTTTGTGAATCAAGTCTGCAACAAGATCAGGAACTGAGTGGCCCTGGCAGAACCCAAACTGGGTGTCACAGAAGGTTATTGCTGAGCAGCTGCGTGACAGCACTTTTGATGACACCTTCCATCACTTCACTGCTGAGCGAGTGTCAACTGATGGAGGGAAATTGGCTGGGTTGGCTCTGTCCTGCGTTTTTGTGTTGAACATCCCTGGGAAATATTCCACAATGTCAGTAGGTGTAGGTGCTGGACTTGGTGGGCAGCAAGTTCTGGAGCACAGCCATCAGTATTATTGCCACAATGTTGGTAGGGCCGACAGCCTTTACCCTACTTCTCCATTTCTTGATCTGATTTGAAATAAGTTTTCAACCAAGTTGATTCACGTCTGTGATGTCAGGGACCAATGTAGAAGCCTCATCCACTTGGCACTGCTGGCTGAAGATTGCTGCAAATGCTGTTATCTTGTCTGTTGCATGGATGTGTGAGGCCCCTCCATCAGTAAGGGTGGGGATATCTGTGATGCTTCCTGCAGTGAGTTGTTTAATTGTCCATCACCATTCCTGACTAGGTGTGGCAGAACTGCAGAGCTCAGATCTGATCCATTGGTTGTTGGATCACATAGTTCTATTTGGTGTTGCTTGTGCTGTTTGGCATGTAGGTTGGGTAGCTTCACCAGGTTGGCACCACATTTTTAGGTATGCCTGGTATTGCTCTTGGCATGCCCTGCGGAACTCTCCATTGAACTAAGGTTGATCCCTTGGCTTGATGTTAATGGTTGAATGGGGAATATACCAGGCCATGAGATTTCAGATTGGGCTGGAGTACAGTTCTGCTGCTGTTTTGGCCCACAGTGAGACAGAAGATGCAGGGTAAAGAGGGCTGATTGTGTTGTTGTATTTTCCAGTGCATTGGTAGCTGTAATGTGGTCCATCCAGTTTCATTCCTTTGTTGAGACTGTGCAGTGATTAATACAAATGAGTGATTTGATGGGCCACTGTCAGGAATGCAACTTTTAAAAAAATGTTTTGTGATTTACACATGAAAGAAGTGAAACTATCGTGGTATTCGAACAGATGAAAGATTCAACAGACAATCAAGGTATTTTTCAATGGATAATTTCAGTTACATCACACTAAACTTTTGCTATAAATTCTGTGCCTTAGAATTGTGCCCTCCACAATCACCTGATGAAGGAGCGTCGCTCCGATAGCTAGTGTGCTTCCAATTAAACCTGTCGGACTATAACCTGGTGTTGTGTGATTCTTAACTGAGAATATTACAGCACTACTAACAGGACTGCATGTAAACAGGCTCAGTCCAGTTAATCAATACATTCGGAAGGATTTCCTCCAAGTTTGATGACACAATATTCGTCAAAACCGTCAACTTCAACCTGCAATGTTGTTATTAACAAAAACTTCAGGCTGACACAAAGCTCCCCACCCCACTGCAATGTGGTAACCGGGCCCGGCCCAGGAATTGGAACTGGGACATTTGTGGACTGTGATCTCAAAGGAAGGGAGCAAACACAATTCTGACAGATTAGTCCTCAAAGATGAGTAGCAAGTTTGAGACAAGGCAGGTGGTATACCATCTTGCACTTAGCTTAATTGCATTTCTTATTTACAATCGTGTTTTGCAAAGTATAAAGAACTATGGGTTTTTTTTTCATGGTTGGGGAGTTTTATCCGCGTTGATCACAGTTGCTGCCTCTCGCTCCCCAAGTCAAATCATAGGATCGATAACAAAACAATAAACTGCAGGTGCTGGAGATCTGAACCCCAGAAACAAAGTGCTGGAGAAACTTAGCCGTTCTGAGGGCATCGGTGAAGAGAAAAAATGTTACATTTCAATTTCAGTGACTCTTCGTCTGAATGGACAAATGGTCATGAGACTTGGAGCTTACAATGTTTTCCCCCTCAGAGATGCTGCTGGACCTGCGGTTCTCCAGCACTGTGCTTTCTATATTGAACTTTATTTACAAACAGATCGGAAAAATACTAATCTCCAAAAGTGAAAGGTTCATTGCAAACATGAGCATAGTTTCCACACTTGAGTTACACAAGCACGTCTCAGTTTAAAAACAAGATTTAACTCAAAGTAACATTCCATCTCAAAATTAGCCGAGTTACACCAGTAATAAAGCTCATCCACCCAATGAGGCACTTCAGCACAACATCCTGCAGTGTTGCACACAGCCACCTTTACCAAAGAATGATCACATGTCACAAAATTGAAGGCCAAGAGCATGTCTCTTTAAAGGAGCTGAAGTCAAACTCAATTTTTGGAAAGATTTTTATTAAACCTGATTGAACACTTAAATCTCAGAGCATAATCTTTGCTTTTTTTAAACAAAGAGTGTGGGAAACATCCCACACCTTGCTAAAGGTTCAGTTTGGCCTGATACATAGAGCCAAAGGTCAAGCAAACATCACACTTTCCATTCACTTTTACAAAGGGCTGACATCACATTTCTTCAGGATTTAAAGTATTTTATAAATTGTTTGTAAAATCATTGTCACATTAAAGAACTGGACAATAAATATCATTGTATACAATAAGAGTGAAGCCTGTGACAACAGATTTAGCTTTGGAGGGCAGTGTATGCGCTTTCTAAATTCTGGGAGCACTTTGGGAGACTGCTCCCAGATGGTGATAGTGAGCACATCTGGAATGCACTGTTTAGATTTGGGAATCCATAGGAAACAATCTGTGGTTTCACTAATACTTGGCTTGCGTTGTTGGTGTACAGTAAGCAATTCATAAAGTTACTTATGTATTGTTGTTGACTACCTGAATGGTATTAAAATCTGCCAGGTTGCCTTCAATAGTGTGAATGCATTTATTGTAAATATTTGGAATATTCCAGAACTGCCCAGTGCTTGGCAAATTCAGGGGGGACAAAAAAATCACATTGAGTAATTAAGAATCCAAGAGGACGTAACCACTGAATTATTCAATTCAAATAGTTAAATGGAGTGTTCACATTTAAAATACCTGTTATCCATATGAATGGATGGACTGACAGAATTGGGACCAAATTCCTGGCTGGGGCATGTGAAATGTGTTTTGATAAAGTCACCTGCATTTACCAACAATAATTTGGCAAACTCGGAAATTTAAAAAACAATACGAGCTTCATTGCTGCTCCAGTCGGGTCTCAAGCTCTGTGAAAAAATAACAATGTTCAGGTTTATTGCATACACTCTGAAACACATGTTCCTTCTACAGATCCTGCAAGTTTCCCCAATGAGCATAGTCCATCGAAATGATGTGGCTAACTTTGGCCAACTCATTTCTTTCCGAGCCTCTATCACCTGAAGAGTGACCAGAAGCAATTACTCCACAAATGTGGGCACATTACTGACGAGGATTTTTTCCCTTCAGAATTGACTTCCATATATTCAGTGCCCAGAACAGATAAAAGGCTTGTTACCTTATATAGAGCAATGATTCAGTGGGAGTAAAACGCTAACCTTTCCTTGCTTAACAATCACGCTGCCTAAATTTTAAACATGAACACTTCTTAATAGTTCACCAGATCCTGACGAAATATTTTGTGTGAAACAAATCACATGATACATAGTTATTCAGATAATAAAACAAGTTTGTTCATTGAAGAACCCAGAGGAAAAGGTCATGAAATAATGTGAGTTTGATATACCTCAATCATCATTTCAAGTGCATTCTCTGCATAAATTCTCCTTTTCCTCCTCGAAGTATTCAACTTCTTGAATAACTGAGAGAATGAAGTCACAGTTGTACAACACAAAATCAGACCCTTCAGTCCAACTTGCCCATGCTGACCAGATATCCAAAATTAATCTAGTCCCATTTGCCAGCATTTGTTCCATATCCATCTTAAACCCTTTCTACTGATTATCAGTTTATTTTACTTTATCAGCACTTGAAATACTGACATTTTTTTTCTCCCAACATTGGTTTAAGAAATCATAAATTCATTCATCCAAGTTAATTTTGTAATCTTTCACAAAGAAACAAGTGAGAACAACATATAGCTGAGCACAAAACAAATACTGCAGCTGAGTGTTATCTGGGAACACTCTAAAGGTGAGGCACTGATACTGCACAAGTTTGTCAGCACAAATTCAATTACTGACAATAATTTAGTAATGTCTTAGCCTTCACACAGTTCAGGTAAATGTGAGATATCTGAATTTCATGAATTGGTTCCTATTGCACTGTGATCAACAAAACTTATTCTTGGTTTAATCTACTCAAAGAAGCTGGACATCAGAGACGGAAACTGTCATGCTGGAAAAGCACAGCAGGTCAGGCAACATCCGAGAAGCAGGAGACTTGATGTTTCAGGCATAAGCCCTTCATCAGGAATCACAGGCTACAGAAAAATAACTGGCATAGACTTATGCCAATACATATGTAGAAGGGTCAGAGTATGTTACTATCAGATTAGAGACTAATTTCAGAATTGGTACCATTCAGTGCAACATTTCAGTATGATATTTACATATGTACCTAAAGGAGAAGTTGTCTAAAATTACAAGCTCTAGAATGATTATAGAATTAAACCTGGAAATAAAGCTGGTGAACAAGAATGGCAAAGTGAAGTCCCATCAGTATCGCCTTGGGCAGTTTCAAGTAAGAATTTGACAACAGGGTTGCCACTTTGGTGTAACCTGCAGTCTGGCCAAATTGCAGCAAAAATCTGTTCAATTTTATCTGCAAACTATTGAATGCAAAATCGTCATTGCACAATAATGAGGCAGCATTTTCGGATGTCACTTTTAACATATTATTTTAACGTTACTCACAATTAAGAGTGATCACTTGGTGCTGTCTGCATAACACAGTACAAAAAGGAATTAACAAAAAAAAATTCTAACCCCAATTCAGAGTCACTAATTCATTGATATTGCATGGGTCCAGCATTTATAAGTAATCAATTTTTAAAAATAAATACAGATACATTTACTAACTATATTGGAGTACAGTCAAGTTTCTTACTGAACAGTGACAGGATTGGACAGAGTCCGCATGGATTTAAGTACTTAGCAAATCTACTGAAAGAATCTACAGAATATTAAAGTAAGAAATTGCAGGACATTTAGAAAAGCTTATCATTAAACATGGTAGATTGGGTTTTGTGGAAGAGAAACTATATTTGACAAATTTACGACAGTTCATTGAGGAGATAACAAGCAGAGCTGATAAAGGGCAATCCAATGATGTTCTGTATTTGGATTTTAAAAATGCAAATGATAAGGTGCTACATAAAAGTTAATTGCACAATTTAGGAGCTCATGGTATCACGGTAATGTATTAGCATGGACTGAGGATTGGTTAACCACACTTGCTGTTGTTGAGTCCTCACTTGAAGTACTGTATACAATGTTAGCTCCCCTATTTAATAAAGGATAAACCAACATCAGAGACCATTCAAAAAAAGATTCACTTAGCTGCTTTGAGGACAAAAGGGTTCACCTATCAAGAATAGATAAGCAGGGGTGATCTTATGGAAACAAGATTCTGATGAGTTTGACAGGGTGGATGTTGACTAGATCTTCCAGCACCAGTGAAGTCTCAAACCAGGGGACATTACATAAGGGAACATGCATTTTAGAAAAAGTACAGAATTTTTTCTCTCAGTGAATGGCTAGAATTTTCTGGCCCAAACTTTTGTGAAAGTTAAATGTGGGAGGGGAATGGTTGGGTTCCTCTTTGGAGGGTTGTTCTGGCTTGTTGGGCTGAAGAGCCTGTTTGTTTCCACACAGTAGGGAATCTATGATTCAATCACAAATTATTTTAAAAGAGGGCAGATAGATTTTTGAAATATTGAGCAGTTGAGGGCTATGCAGATCAAGCATAAAAGAGGTGTTGAGGTCTGGATTGGCCCAGCCATGATCTGATAGAATGGGGGAACAAGCTGAAGGTGATGAATGCCCTACTCCTGCTCCGATTCCTTGAGGCTCTATTTCATGCTTTTTTTTGTTTCCAAAGAATACAATGTGCTAAAGATCTCAGATGTTGTGAAAAGGAGAGAAAATGGGGTGTTTATGTACTGATTCAGGTAGCATTGATTCATCAATCATAGCTATTCAGTCATGACTAGGAAGGCAATTCCCTCTATGAATAAAGGAAATCTACTGCAGAGCTCATACAAAGGGAATACTTACCCTCAGTAAACTCTCCCATCACATTACCCAACATATCAGCTAAAGCAGGACACACTGCGCATGCTCTAGCCAACAAAGGAACCCCGGGTGATTGATGTCAGCACCGGGCCAATGAAAGGACGGTGGGCGGAGCTGGAGAACCGAGCGGGCGGTTGGTCCTCCAACCAATCAAAGTGAATGTCGGGCGGAGCTAAACTAAACCATGTGATCACCCTCACGCGCGGCGCAGAGTCGCTGTAATGAAGGATCGGGAAGTTATGGAGAGAAAGGATATGGTAAGGAAAGAAATAAACAAGGAAACGGGAGAAAAACTGTGTTGCTATGAGCGGAGAGGTTTTACAAACAAATTGTGCGCGTCGGAAAACGCAAATTTGAACGTCCCAGTCCCGTGTTTGCAGTAAATGAAGAATTGCCTCCGCGGCTGCAGGCCTGAGTGAGCGCCGCCATCTTTATTCGGGACAATGATTCACTGGACACGTGCACCGCCGCCATCTTTGTAGGGGGCAAGCTGCAGCCAGGCGCATGTGCAGACTTTCTCTGGTATAGCGTCATTGGGATCATAGCAGCCAAAACTGCTCTGATTCACCTCTGGGCTCCCTCATCACCACTTTGTCAATATCTATCTTCCTCAGTCTCGAACCATGGGTGTATTTTTGGTCTGTTTACGACTGTATTATTACTTTTATAGACCCTTTGTAAATGAGTTTTTTACAAAGTACTGCTCTGTTATCAGATTATTTTCTCGACTATTTTTGACAGTCATGAATTATTTTTTCCAACAAGCAAGTGTATTTTCCTTCCATTTCTGACTATCAAATTCTGCACCATTTTCATTCCCTGTAATGCATTTTGCATTCCCTGAAACATCAACTGTGTTTCTCCTTCCACAGACAGCAGTGATTAATGCCAAAGCCCTGTTGATTGTGGAGAGGGTGCTGTTTGACTTTCTTGTACAGCTGCAGTTTGTGTGGTGAAGGTGCTCTCACAGTGTGGTTGGGTATGTGGCATTATAGGTTATTTTCAGATCATCACTGTTGCTGAATGAATAATGTCCAAATCAACAACAGTTCGTATTTTTATTATCATGCTTATAATTTCACAAAAATACTATTGAGAACTTTAGACATAAGGCCAGAGATGGAGATATTAGGTCAGGTGACCAAAAGCATTGCCAAAAAGCAGGTTTTGAGGGATGTCTTAAAGATGGAACGCAGACCTGTGAGGATTTGGCTGCGAATTTCAGATCATGCTGCTTCAGCAACTGTAGAAATAGCCACACAGGTGAAGTAATGAGTTAACAAATGGTTGGGAGTCTCGAAGAAAATGGGTTGTCAAGGTCTCAAAGTGTGTGTGGTTCAGGGAGCTAGGGATTATCACAGCCAGGAATTAAATCAAGTGTGAGAATTTTAAATTGAGGGATATTGGCCAGCTGCTGGCAGGTGAGACTAGATTGGGTTGGGGTATCTGGTCGGCATGGACAGGTTGAACTGAAGGGTCTGTTTCCTTGGTGTACATTTCTATAGCTGCATCATGTTGATTATAATTAGGAGTCTTTTGATGAATCAACAAGCACCGATTAAGACTTTCTTGAGATTACAGGGAGGTTGAATGTGGGAAGCTGGCCCTGAGTGTGTTTGGAAAACAAAGTCTGGAGATAACACACGATGGATGAGAGTTTCAGTATATGAGCTGAGAGGAGGGTGGAATCAGCTAGAATTAGTGGTCTTGGAGTGGGACTGAGCTGTCACTCTCACCTCACCTCTGGGATACAGCTGGTTGCCAGATTGTGAATCAGGGCGGTAACACAATCGGGAGCTGAGTGGCCCTGGTGGTGCCTAAAATGAGTGTCACTCAGCTGGCTGTTGCGGAGCAGCTGCTGCTTGGTAGCCCTGTTGATGACATCTTCCATCACTTTACAGCTGATCGAGTGTGGATTGATAGAGGGAAATTGGCTGGGTTGGATTTCCCAGTGTTTTTGTGTTGAACATCCCTGGGCAATGTTCCACATTGTCGGAAGATGCTAGTGCTGGAGCGGTACTTGGCTTGGTGGGTGGCAAGTCCTGGAGCACAAGCTATCAGTATTATTGCCAGAATGTTGGCAGGGACCGTAGCCTTTGCACTACTTAACCATTTCTTGATGTTATTCAAACTGAATCGAACTGGCTTAAAACTCACATCTGTGATGTTAGAAACCACTGGAGAAGGCTGAGATGGATCATCCCACTTTGCACTTCTGGCTGAAGATTGCTGCAAATGCTGTCGTCTTATCTGATGCATGAGTGTGTGAGACCCCTCCATCAGTAAAGGTGGGGATATCTGTGATGTTTCCTCCAGTGAGTTGTTTAATTGTCCATCACTGTTCACAACTGGGTGTGGCAGAACTGCAGAGTTCCGATCTGATCCGTTGGATGTAGAATCACTTAGCTCTGTTGCTTGCTGCTGATGCTGTTTGATATGCAAGTAGTTCCGTTTGATAGCTTCACCAGGTTGGCACTTCAGTTTTAAGTCTGCCTGGTGCTGCTCATGGCATGCCCTCCTTTCCTGTCCATTGTGATGGGTGAGACCGGGATTTACAAACCCATGCGATTACTGATTGTTCTGGAGTACAGTTCTGCTGCTGTTGATGTCCCACAGTGCCTCAGAGATATTCAGTTTGAGATCCTACATCTATTCAAAGTCTGTCCCCATTAGAACGGTGATAGTGTCACTCAACACAATGGAGGTTTTTCTCAACTTTAAAGCAAGACTTTGTCTCCAAAGGAAATATGTGATGGTCGCTCGTACTGATACTGTCATGGCCAGATGTATCTGCAGCTGGTCAATTCATAACAATGAGATCAAGTATGTTTTTCCCTCTTGTTGGTTCCCTCACCACCCGCTGCAGACTCAATTGAGCAGCTAAGACCTTTAGGACCTGGCCAGCTCAGTCAGTAATTCTGTTGCAGAGCTAGTCTCGATTGTGGACATTGAAATCCTGTACCCAGAGTACGTTTGACACCATTTTATTGCCTGAGTGCTTCCTCCCAATGTTGTTCAACGTGAAGGAGAAGTGAGTCATCAGCCAGTACAGTACATGGTAATCAGCAGGAGCCATGAGGCATCCTGGTCTCCGGAGTCAATGCTGTGTACTCCTAGGGCAAATCCTCCCTGTCTGTACGCCACTGTGCCACCACCTCTGCCTGCTCTGTCCTGCCGGTGGGACTGGACATATCCAGAGATTTCAGGAGAAAGTGAAGACTGCAGATGCTGGAGATCAGAGTCAAGAGTCTGGTGCTGGAAAAGCACAGCAGGTCAGGCTGATGAAGGGCTTAGGCTCCAAACGTCGATTCTCCTGCTCCTTGGATGCTGCCTGACTGTTGTGTTTTTCCAGCACCACACTCTCGATATCTAGATATGGTGATGGTGGTGTCCGGTCAATGTTTGTAAGGGATGATTCCGTGAGTATGACTATGTCAGGCTGTTCCTTGACTAGTCTGTGAGACAGCTCTGCACATTATGGCATCAAAAACCATATGTTAGTGAGGAGGACGTTGCACCACTGAGAGGGCTGAATCTGTGGTTGTATTAAATGGTGCCTTCTTAGATGCCGAGTGGTCCATCCAGTTTCATTCCTGTGTTGAGACTTTGCAATGATTAATACAGTGAATAGCTGGCTGGGCCGCTGTCAGGTTGGCAGGATTTTTTTCGCCATTGATAATGGTTTCGTGGAGATCAGGAGACTCTTAATACGTTTTTTTTTCTTGAATTCAGATTCCACCATCTGCCAAGATGGGATTCGAACCAGGACTTCAGTCGTTTGTTTTAATAATCTGGATAAAAGCTACATCAGGTTTGTTCACTCATTTTAAATATCACTAACCCTGGTTTTGTTTCTTTGTAAAACACTGTCCATCATCCTGTCTCCTCTATCCTTCCCTCCAACAACGAGTGAGGAGCACATGGAGTTTCTCTGTCACTAAGACTGAGATAATCCGATCTGCTGCTTCTCTCCCTCCCACGAGCCCACAGAGCCAAACTGCCTCACGTGGTGTTCCTGGTTTTTGTCCTAAACCTACATCTTTCTCCAGTCTCTTGTCAAGCCTTATCAGAGCTCACTTTGACCCTTTACCCTAATCTCGCTAAATTCATTTTCCAACTCTCTTTCCTCCGCTGCCACCTCATCACCCCCCCTCGCCAATTCATAGATATTGTTCCTTGTTCTGTCTGTTGATCTTTTCTGGTTATGTCCTTCTCTCCCATTCTGTGAAAAACTAATATTTGACCTCACCGTTGTTGGAAAATCCTGCTCCATCTCCACTCTCCCTTTCCTTTCTGAATTCCTTGCATTTGGTGTCCCTCAATGATCTATCCTTGGTCTCTCCTGTATCTCACGTACATACTGCCAGGAGGTGATATCGTCCAAAAACACTGTGTTAGGTTTGACATGTACACTGATGATGGCCAGCTCTCCCTCCCCATCATCCCTCTCCATTACTCCACTGTTACTCAGTTATTAAACTGCTTATCACATTCCCACTACTCGATTAGCTGCAATTTCCTCCAATGAAACATTGTCACGGTTAAACCCATTGCCTTACCTTTACCTTTCTGCTGAGCCCCTCCCTCTCACTGGGAACTCTCTGAGACAGAACAACATTCTTCACAATATTGCTGTTATATCTGACCCCAAGGTGACCTTCTGATCAGACATCCACACAATCACAACACCAGGAATTCCAATCTCTTAAACGTTGCTTTTCTCCACATCACCCCAGCTCCATTGCTACTGAAACCCCTTACCCACGTCTGTGTCACCTTAAGCCTGAATCCAAAGCAGAACCCTTGATTCTGTGACTCAGAATCTGGTTTCAGACTCCCCTCTCAGTATTTACCCTCAGACACATCCTCTCAGTATTTATCCTGTCAAACCCCTGAAGAATCCCATCTGTCTCAATGAGATCACTTCTCTTTCTCCAAAATCCAGTGAGTAGAGTCCCAACCTTTTCAGCCTTTATTTAAAAGATAATCCCTCCAAACCAGGGATCATCTCATTGAATCTTCCCTGAAATTCCTCCAATAAAGTGACACATTTCCTTATCTAAAGCGACGAAAACTGCTCTCATTACTGCAGATATGGTTGTCTCACCAGCACTTCCACACGGTACTCTCAGGTATATACTCCAAACTCTCATACTGAAAACCTTTGAAACAAAACATTCGATTCCCCTTCCTGATTCCCTGTTGTAACTGTGTGGTAGCTTTCTGTGTTTCCTGAACAATTAACCCTGGTCCCTTTGTTGTGCAGCTTTCTATAGTTTCCACCATTTAAATAATACTTTGTTCTTTTATTATCTCCTCCAAAATGACCAACTTCCCATTTTCCCAAGTTACACCCCATCTGGCAACTTGTTGCCCCCTTCTCCTATGCATCTCTCTCTTTTCATAATCCTCTTAGACCTTTACAGTTATGCCTTTTCTAGGAGATATCCCCCCCCTTCCCATTCTTCCAAACATTTACTGGGAGCACTGGGCAGTGGGAAGCAGACAGAGTTGCTATCTTTATAGGGATACGCTTTGGAGTTATTGAGAGGATCTTCCTCCCCATTGGTCAGGATGGAGACAACTTGCCCATCGTTAGGCATTAGCCTTTCACACCCATGTCTTATTGATGAGGCAGAGCGGCAGCACGGAATGAAAGAAAAGAAAGTAATTCTTGTTCCCCATATCTCACTGACGCTTGGATCATTTTCTCCAATGTGTCAAAGAACTGCTGTGTTCAGTCACATGAGATCTCAAGTTGCAATTTCCCAGAAACCCACAGATTTCCCCCTGAGTTGACTGCTGATGTCCTCGAGGGTAATATGTACAGTAATCCTGGGCCACAAGGAGGGGATGGTGTGGGTTTCTAACTTGAACTCAGAGTGACAGATTTTATAAACTTGTATTACAGGATATTACAGGTGGACATTCAGATGGTAATCTCAGTAAATATTCTGCTAAACTCTGATTGAATTACTCAGTATATCAGGACCTGGATATTCGCATTGTGTGTGAGTATTGTGTTCCAGATCAATCCCATTTGCTGCTTAAAAATTCTCCTTTGAATCATCGCATTCTCTCAAAAGGTCTCCCCAAACTTTCAATGTGTCATGTAATCCTTTTATGATGATTTGCTGAGTGTAAGGTTTATTATTCGAATGTGTAATTTTTGTATAAGGATGTCTCAGAGAGGGAGCAGAATATTCTTAAAGGGGAGAATAACCATTTTGAGGGGAGGCTGTTGTTTATTTGTATCAATGACATAGGAATAGAAGAGTTCACATTGTTGGATCATTGGAGTCTCTTGTGGGGTAGAATTGACCTCCATCAGAAGGATGGATTGCACTGGCACTGGAAGGGAACAGTTGCTCGTGCTATTCAGGAGGCATTAAACCAGTGAAGGAATGTGGGTAAACCCAGAGAGAGAATGAGGGAAGAGCTAAGTCTGACGCTGGTACAGTTCAGACGTCAAACAGTCAAGGCAGACAAGGGCAAGGCACAGAATGAGCAGTTACACTGCATTTATTTCAATGCAGGAGGCCCGATAGGTTGGGCAGAGGAGCTCAGGGTATGGTTTTGAACATCGCACTGGGATATTATAGCAATTACAGAGGTATGAGTTCATGATGGAGAGGACCAGCAGCTTAATGTTCCAGTGTTTAGATGCTATAGCAAAGATAGAAAGGGGGCAACAGAGCAGGGGGAGTGGTATTTTTGATTCGGGATAACATTACAGCTGGGCTTCAAGAGGGTATTCCTGGGAGTACATCGAGGCAAGTTATACAGGTGGAACTGAGAAATAAGAAAGGGATGATCTCCTTATTGGGATGGTACTATTGACCCCCCCCGCCCCCCTTCCCCAATAGTCAGCAGGGAGTTGAGAAGCAAATTTACTAAGAGATCACTTCTCTGTAAGAATAGTATGGTTGTGTACAAGACTTGACCTTCTTTGTTATTCATTCACAGGATGAGGGTGTCACTGGCTGGGCCCAAAGGGCAGTAAAGAGTCAACCACATTGCTGTGGGTCTGGAGTCACATGTAGGCCAAACCAGGTAAGGATGGATGATTCCTTCCCTGAAGGATATTAGCGAATCTGATGAGGTTTTTTTTCGCAGTAATCAACAATGGATTCATGGTCTTTAATAGATTCTTAATTCCAAATTTTTATTGAATTCATATTCCACTCTCTGCCGTGACGGGATCCAAACCCTGGGCCCCAGAACGTTATCTGGGTGTCTGGATTATCCATCTAGTGATAATCTCACGAGGCCATTTGGCAGGGTGAGTGACTGAGGTATCCGTAGGGCAGCACATCAGCACCAAAGATCCCATGGTCTCTGCGAAAGGGCTGGGGAGGGAGATATATCCCTGGTGGTGGGGTCTGACTGTAGGTAGCGGACATAGCAGAGATTAATGGCGATTAGTGGGTGGCAGGTGAGGACCGGGGGATTATATTCTTATTGTGGTTGGAGGGGTGGGGGGAAGGCGGAGGATATGCGTTGTATTGCATTGTTGATCAAGTGGGAGGGAAATCCGGTCCTTGAAAGAGGAAACCTTTCTGGGATGTCCTGGAGTGGAATTGCTTCTGCTGGGAGCAGATATGGCAGAGGCGGAGGAATTGGGAGGACAGAATCACGTTTTTACAGGAATTTACTCGAGGGTAATCAGGAGAGCAAAAAGGGGACTTGAAATATCTCTAGGAAATAGTTTTTAAGGGGAATCCAAAGAGATTCTACAAATACATTAAGGATAAAATAATAACTAGACACAGAATAGAACCCCTTAAAGATCAACAAGGTCATCTATGGAACAACAGGAGGTGGGAGAAATACTATGCTATTCTATTCTAGGGAGTTTGGAGAAATAAATAGTGATAACTTGAAAAGTGCCTAGATTACAGAGGAGGAAATAGTGGATGTCTTAAACAGTAGCAAGGTTGATAAATCCCTGGGACCTGATCAGGTGTATCCCAGAAATTTGTGGAAAGCTAGGAAGGTGATGGCAGTGCCCCTCCCTGAGGTATTTATATCATTGTTTGTGACAGGTGAGGTGCTGGAAGATGGGTGGCCATTATTTAAAAAAGGTGGTAATGAAAGACTAGGGAACAAGAGAACAGTCAGCCTAACGTCAGTGGTAGGTAAGTTGTTGGAAGGGATTCTGAGGGACAGGATTTACATGTATTTGGAAAGACGAGGATTGATTAGGGATAGTTAACATGGCTTTGTGTGTGGGAAATTCTCTCTCTCTAACTTGATTGAGTTTTTTTGAAGATGTGACAAAGATGATTGATGAAGGCAGACTGTGGACGTTGTCTATGTGGACAATGAACGATGTTCCACAAAGCAGACTGGTTAGCAAGGTTAGATAACAACATGAAATGGCGGGAGAACGAGCCATTTGGATACAAAACTGGCTTGAAGGGAGGAGGCAGAGGGTGGTGATGGAGGGTTGCTTTGCGGACTGGAGGTCTGTGAGCAGCATTGTCCTGCAGGAATGGATATTGGGTCCTTAAATAAATGACTTGGATGTGAATATATGAGATATGGTCAGTGGGTTTACAGAAGACACCAAAATTGGAGGTGTAGTGGACAATGAAGAAGTGGACAAGTTCAGAATGCAACAGTATCTTGACCAGATGGGCCATTGGAGCGAGGAATGGCAGACTGGGTTCAATTTAGACAAATGTAAGCTGTTGGATTTTGGAAAGGCAAATCAGAGCAGGACTTGTACACTTAATGGTAAAGTCCTTGGGAATGTTGCTGAACATAGACACCATGGAGTGCAGGTTTATATTTCCTTGAAAGTAGAGTCACAGGTAGGCAGGGGTAGTGAATGCAGCATTTGGTACGCACCCTGTTATTGGTCAATGCATTGAATGCAGCTGTTGTAACGTCATATTGTGGATGTACAGGGCACTGATTACAGCTCTTCTGGAATTCTGTTTTCAGTTCCAATCTCCCTGTTCTTGGAATAATGTTGAGAAACTTGAAAGGGTTCAGAAAATATTTACAAGGACTTTGCCAGGATTGGACGGTTTGAGCTATTGGGAAAGGCTGAATAGGCTGGGACTATTTTCCCTGGAGAGTTGGAGGCTGAGAGGTGATCTTATATAATCATGAAGGGCATGGATAAGGTGAGCAGTCAGGGACTTTCTCCCAAGTTCGGTGGGTCCAGAACTAGAGGGTACAGGCTTAAGGTGAGAGGGAAAAGATTTAAAAGGGATCTAAGGGGCATCTTGTTCATGTTGAGGGCATTGCAAGTATGGAATGAACTCTCAGAGGAAGGGGTGGAGGTTAGTACAATTGCAGCATTTAAAAGGCATCTGATTGGGGACATGAAGTGGAAGGATTTAGAGGGATAAGGGTGAACCGCTGGCAAATGGGACTCCATTAATGCTCTCCGTTATTGGTCAATGCATTGAATACAGAAGCTGGGACGTCATACTGTGGCTGGACAGGACATTGATTAAGCCACTTCTGGAATTCTGTTTTCAGTTTGAATTTCCCTGTTCTGGGAAGAATGTTGTGAAACTTGAAATGGTTTGGACAAGATTTACAAAAACGTTGCCAGGATTGGAGGATTTGGGCTACAGGGAGAGGCTGAATAGGCTGGGGCTATTTTCTCTGGAGAGTCAAAGACTGAGAGGTGACTTCATGGAGATTTATAAAATCCCGAGGGGTGTGAATAAGGTGAGCAGCCAGAGTCCTATTTCCTCAGGTTAGTTGGGTCCAAAACTAGAGCACCCGGGTTTAAGTTGAGAGGGCAAACATTTAAAAGGGATCTAAATGGCAACTTTTTCAAGCTGAGTGTGGTGTGTGTATGGGAGGGGCTACCAGATGAAGTAGTGGAGGCTGATAAAATCACAACATTTAAAAGGCTTCCAATTGGGTACATGAAAGGGAAGGGTTTTGATGGATGCAGGCCAATAGCTGGTAAATGGGAATCCATTAGTTTAGGATTCCTCGTTGGCACGGACGAATTGGACCGAAGGTCTGTTTCTTTGATCTTAATAAATTAAGATGCATTCCTCTCTTTTGTGGAGAGCTAGCTGAAGCACCGATAATTATCCTTGGAGCTGAGAAGGTGAAGCAGTGATTTCGATCTGGTGCCAGATTTGGTTCCAAGGTCTTGAATTTGCAGAGAGAGAGAGAGGAATTGTTAACACTTTCACAATCTTTAGTAACTACTTTCAAGTAATTGGCAAATAATACAAGGTGAAAATGTGAACACTATTTTACTCAGTAAGTTCTGAGCATCTGGAACAGTCTGAACGACACAGATTCAGCAGGTATTCTGAAACAGACTTGGAATTTTACTTTATAAGGAAAGATTTGGGGACTGTGGGCACATGGGAGGGGACCTGGGACAGACTTGCAGCATCTCCAGAGGGAGAGAGTACAGCCTCAATGGGCTGAATAGCCCCCAGCCCCTGTGCTCTGTGATACTGCCCCATTCACTGTGAATGATGAAGCTCATCCCAGGGCAGAGAGAGGGATTAGCCCTCCACCCTCATCACAATGGGGCCCGGCTGATTGACGGCAGCTCTAGACCAATGGGAGGAGAGTCTGTGTGGTCCTGAAGCCAATGGGATTGAATGAGGTGTGTGGCCAGCAAGACAACACCAGTCCATGAGCTGTGCAGTGCAGTGTCACTGTTTGGGGTTGGGAGAGACAGCAGAGACTGGGACAGAGGCTGTTGGAACTGAATTACAAACTCCCGGTAAATTAAAGAACTGCAGATGCTGTAAATCAGAATCAACAACCAGGAGGTTCTGGAAAAGCTCAGCAGGTCTGGCAGTATCTGTGAGGAGCAATCAGAGTTAAAGTTTAAGATCCGGTGTCCCTTCCACAGAACAGATGTTACTCAGAAAAAAAGTCAGTTTATGTGCAGAAGATTGTGTGGGGGGAGGATAAAAGGAGTAAAGGATAGGTGGGGATAGAGTGAGAGGAACAGTTGGATAAAGGATAACGATCTGGCTGGGGGAGGGTGACTAGTTGTTAATGGAGACTGTTAGTGACTAACCATAGGTAGTGTGTAATGGCAGGCTGTGAGAACAAGAACTGGTGTGTGGGGTAGGGGGCTACGACATGAGGTTGTTAACCTATGGTTAGCCACTAACTGTCTCCATTGTAAGCTGTTGCCCACCTATATCACTCCACGATTGGAGCTGCCGAGGACACAAACCTTTGGAATATCCTTCCTAACCCCCTCTGTCTGCCTTAAAGATGTATCTAAAAATTGTTCTCTTTAATCAACGTTTTCATCATTCGTGAAGCATTTTAGGAGATTTGTCAGTGTGAAAGGCTCCATACAATGCAGGTAGTTGTTGTTATTGTCTGACATCAGGAGAAACAGGGATGAGCCCTCCCTCTCTCATACCAAATGAACAGCAGCAAAAGCAGGAAGCACTGAGCATGCTCCAGCCCACAATGGGCCTCGGATTATTGATGTCAGCGCAGGACCAATAAGAGTGGGGGAACGGGGGCGAGAGGTGCTAGTTGGGCCTTCAACCAATCGGAGTGAATGAGGGGCGGGACTATACTCAACCACGTGATAAACTTCACTGACAGCACAGTGTTGTTGTGGCCAAGGCGTTGGCAATGTGTGAAGGTGAAGGGCAGGGGAAAGGAAAGACACATTGACCAGGAAGAGGAGGAAATTTTCATGGTATGGGATGAGAGGTTTTACAGAACTTAGTGCACATTGTAAAACACAAATTTCAAAATCCAAATTCTGCACCATTTTCCCTCCCTATAATGCATTTTGCACTCCCTGAAATATCAACTGTGTGTTTCTCCCTCCACAGATACCATTGATCAATGCCAAAGCCCCATTACCTGTGGAGAAGGTGATGTTTGACTTCCTTGTACAGCTGCAATTCGTGTGGTGAAGGTGCTCCCATAATGTGGTTGGGTAAGAGCTGTTATAGATTATTCACTCAGTAACATTGAAGAGTTGACAATGTATGTGCAAATCAACAACAATTTGTTTTTTTATCATGTTTATAAATCCACAGAAATACTATTGAGAACTTCTGACATAAGGCCACAGATGGGGATATTAGGTCAGGTGATCAAAAGAATTGCCAAATAAGCAGGTTTTCAGGAATACCTTAAAGGAGGAAAGCAGGTCTGAGGGCGTTAGGGTGGGAATTCCAGACAGTGTTGCCTTGGCAACAAGTAGAAACAGCCAGACAGGTGAAGCAATGAATAAACTCATCGTTGGGGGTCTGAAAGAAAATGAGTTGTCGGGGTCTCACAGGTTGTGTGGTGCAGGGAGACAGGGATGTTCACAGCCAGGAATTACATCAAGGGTGAGAATTTTAAATTGTTGCTTGTTAATAGGAGCCTTTTGATGGATCAACAAGTTTTGGTACAAGTGAGCACTTGGGCAGGAGGGTTTTAGGTACTCTTGAGATTACATGTAAGTTGAATGTGGGAGGCTGGCCAGGAGTGTTTGGATAATGAAGTCTGGAGATAACACAGGGATGGATGAGTATTTTGGTCAATGAGCTGAGACTAGGGTGGGGTTGGGTGATGTCACTAATGTAGAAATAGTGCTTTTGGAGTTGGGCTGCTGCTCCTCCTCTTCATCACTCCCCCTCACCAAATCACATATTGTTCCTTGTTCTACCTGTCTGTCTTTTCTGGTTATGTCCTTCTCTCCCATTCTGCTACAAACTAATATTTGACCCCACCGTTGTTGGAAAACCTGCTCCATCCCGACTCTCCCTTTCCTTTCTGAATTCCTTATATTTGGTGTCCCTCAAGGATCTCGCCTTGGTCCGTCCTGTTTCTCACCTACATACTCCCAGGAGGTGACATCGTCCAAAAGCACCGTGTTAGGTTTTACAAGTACACTGACAATGCCCAGCTCTCCCTCCCCATCATCCCTCTCCATTACTCAGTTATCAAACTGCTCATCATGCTCCCACTACGCGATTGGCTGCAATTTCCTGCAACGGACCGTTGCAACGATTAAACCCATTGCCTTCAGTTGCTATTACAAATTACTTTCCCTTACTGCTGAGCCCCTCCCTCTCCCTGGGAACTGTCTGAGGCAGAACCGCACTCTTCACAATATTGCTCTCATATCTGACCCCAAGGTGACCTTCTGATCAGACATCTACACAATCACAAACACCATGAATTCCAATCTCTTAAAATGTTGCTGATCTCCACCTCATTCCAGCTCCATTGCTAATGAAACCCCTGATTCATGTCGGTGTTGCCTTAAACTTGATGAATCCAAAACAGAACCCATGATTCCGTGACTGACTCAGGATCTGGTTCCAGACTCCCTCATGATGGGAAACATCCACTCAGTATTTACCCTGTCAAACTCCTTAAGCATCCTGCATGTTGCAATGAGATCCCCTCTCATTCTTCCCAAATCCAGTGAGTAGAGTCCCAACGTCTTCAGTCTTTTCTTAAAAAATAATCCCTGCAAACCAGGGATCATCCCAGTCAATTTTCTGTGAAATGTCTCTGATGAAATGACGTATTTCCTTAAATAAAGGGACCAAAACTTCTGTCATTCCTCCAGATGTGGTCTGACTCGCACTTTATAAAGTTACTCTCAGGTATATACTCCAAACAACTTCCTTTAAACTTGCACAGATGTTGTTGGAAATGCTCAGCAGGTCATGCAGCATCTGTGAAGGAAAATCAGTTAAAGTTTCTGGTCTGGTCACCCTTCCTCAGATACGTTAACTCTAATTTATTTTCGCACCTGCTGTTAGACCTGCTAAGCTTTTCCAGAAACTTCTGTTTTCCTGGTTTACAACATCTTCAGTTGTTTCGGTTTTCACATCCTTTAAAATTGCCAACTCTCCTCTAGAATTTGTCATTTCCACATTGGAAAAAAGATTCACATTTGTTTGGTCTCCCCTACCCTGGGAAAAAGAAACCATGACTAGTCACCCTATCATTGCTCTTCATAATTTTACAAAGTTCGATAAAGCCACCTAAAATGTCCAGTACTGCAGGGAAATAGCCTCAGCCTATTCAGCCTCTTCCTATGGTTCAAATGTTCCAACACTGGCACCACAAGGTAAAACTTTTCTGAACTCTTGCAAGTTTCCCAACATCTTTCCTGTAACAGGGAGACTGGAATTGAAAGCAGTCTGGGGATTCCAAAAGTGGCTGAGCCAATAAACTGTACAACCGAAACATGATCTCCCAACTCCTATCCTCAATGCACTGCCCAATAACAGCTAGCATACAGCACACCACCTTCACCGACCTGTCTACCTTCAACCACACTTTCAAGGAACTATCCACCCACACTGCATGGTCTGTTTGTCTGTCAACACTTCCCAGGAACTTGTCATTAAGAGGTTGAGTCCTATTCTGATAACATCTTTCTGAAATCAGGGAGACCACAATTGAATGCAGTATTCTAAAACTGGCCTCACCAATGCCCTACTCAGCCACAACGTGACCTCCTAACCCCTATACTCAGTGACAGAATCCCCACAGTGTGGAAGCAGGCCTTTCTGCCCATGAGACCATACCAACCATCGGAACAGTATTCCATCTTAACTCTGTAACCTACCATTACCCAAAGCTAATCCATCTAAACTGCATGTCTTTGGAATTGTGGGAGGAAATTAAGAGCACCCAGAGGAAACCCACACAGACACACGGGGAGAATGTGCAAATACCACACAGACAGTGGAATCAAACCAGAGTCCATGTATTGACCAGCACATTCCATGAAAGGTCAGTGTCCCAAATGCCACATTCAGCACCTGATCTCCCTGAAACTCCACTTTCCAGGAACTATGCAGTTGTTCTGAGCCCTTCAGAGGAAATTAAGGTGAGGAGGAGAAAACACGAACAGGGTTGAGTTGTAGATCTATAAAATAACTCTCCATCTTCCCCCTCTCTGTTCCCCCCGTCTCCCCCCACTCTGTCTGGTACCCCCCTCTGTCGGTCAGTCCTTTGTCGGCTCTCCCACCTCGTTGGTCGTCCCTCCCCCGTTGGTCTGTCCCACAATCTGTCGGTCTGTCCCCCCATCTTTTGCCCCCTCGGTCTGTCCCCCCTCTGTCAGTCGCCCCCTGTCGGTCGCACACCCGTCTCTTTCCCCCCTCCAGTCTGTTCCCCCTCTTTGTTGGTCGCCCCCCCCAATCGTCGGTCGGTCGCCCCCTCTGATCCCCCTGTCTGTTCTCCTCCTCTCTAATCCCGCTTTCTGTCCCCATCCATTTCTGTGCCTCCCCTCTCTATCCCCCCTCTCTGTCCCCACCCATTTCTGTCCCAACCCTCTCAATCCATCCACCCTCTCCTACCCTCCGCCCACCCCCTCTCTGCCTACCCTCCCCTCTCAGCCCCCTAGTTCTGTACTCCCCTCTCTGCAGGGAAAATATCTTGTCTATTTCCCCTATCCATGCCCGGCCTGATTTTAAAAATCTCTTTCAGGTCACCGTTCAGCCTCTGACGCTCTAGCGAAAACAGCCTATCCAACCCTGGCAATATCCTTGTAATTCTTTTCTGACCCCTTTCAAGTTTGAGAACATCCATCTGATAGGAAGGAGACCAGAATTGCATGGAATATTACAAAAGTTGCCGAATCAATGTCCTGTACAGCCACAATATGACCTCCCAACCGCTACACTCCATGCTCTGACCAATAAAGGCAAGCAGACCAACTGCTGCCTTCACTATTCTATCTACTTGCTACTCTACTGTCAAGGAACTATGAACCTGCACTCCAAGGACTCTTTGTTTAACAGCACTCCCCTAGAACTTACTATAAACTGTATTAGTCCTGCTAAAGTTTGCTTTTCCAAAATGCAGCAGCTTGCATTTTTCTGAACTGAACTCCTCAGCCCATTCACCCTTCTGATCCAGATCCCCTTGTACTCTGAGGTAATCTTTTTCACTGTCTGCTACACCTCCCATTTTGGTGTCATCTGCAAACTTACTAACAATACCTCTTATGTTCACATCCAAATCATGGATATAAATTGCGAAAAGTAGTGGATCCAGCTCCGATCCTTGTGACACTCCACTTTTACTTTCGGGCCAGTTCTGTACTCCATGCGATCTAACCTTGCTGACCAGTCTCCCATAAGGAACCTTGTCAAACACGTTACTGAAGTCCATGTAGATCATGTCCATGCTCTGACCTCAGCAATCCTTTTTGTTACTTCTTCAAAAAAACAGAGTCAAATTCATGAGATATGATTTCCCATGCACAAAGCTGTTATTAGTATCCAGGATTTAACTCTGTACATTGGGGTCTGCGTTGCCCAGTTATAGGTGTTAATATTCTGGATGAAGTTCAAGTACACCAGCATTTTGTCAGTGAGTCTGTATTGAGTCCTGTTAATGTCACCAACACAGGTGAGTTCCTTTTGAAAGGCAGTCCCTGTATCCCTTGCCCACCAGGAAATAGTGTAAGTGTCCTTACCTCTGGACTAGGAGGATCAGACTGAGTTGTGTAAAAGCATCTTTGAAGAGGCTGATTAGTAAACCTGCCCAAGCCACCAGGCCATGCTGTCTCCCAGCTGTCCCTGCCTGAGCCTCCAAACAGAACCTTCCTGTAGTTTCTCTCCTGTCGGACTCTCCCATTGCTCAGTTTGTCCAGGATCCCCTCTTGCTGCTGCACTGATCCTGTCGCTCACTGACATGTCCATCCCCCAGTGTCCTCCACATTCATTCACTGTTCACAATCCCATTGACCCAGTCCTCCAGCCACGCCCCCTCCACTCGATAGAGACGGCTCAGTGGTTAGCACTGCTGCCTCACAGCATCAGGTACCCGGGTTAGATTCCGGCCACGAGCAACTGTCTGTGTGGAGTTTGCGTGTGCTCCCCGTGTCTGAGCGGGTTTCCTCCCACAATCCAAAGATGTGCAGGGCAGGTGAATTGGCCATTCTAAATTGCCCATAGTATTAGTTACATTAGTTAGGGGGCATGGGTCTGTGTAAGTTACTGTTTGCAGGGTCAGTATGGACTTGTTTGGCCGAAGGACCTGTTTCCATACTGTAGGGATTCTGATATATTGGGCAGCAGCTGCTGTCAATCACCCGGACTCCTGTATGATCGGGAGCACGTGCTGTAGGAGGGAGACCAGTGCACGGTCGCAGTGCTGGCAACTGTGGGAGTATGCACAGTCTAGGTCAGTGCCTGGGAAGGAGGTTGTGGGTGTGAGGAATTAATCTATCATTAGCAGCTTCATCCCTCTGGGAGCAGGACCCAGGGGAATGGCCCTTTTCTTGCTACCCTGACATGTGATCAGACTATCAGTGGTGCAGCGTTTTGCAGAAAATTATCAGAACTCTTTTGTGAAGATTCAGAGTTGTTATGGAAAGGGACAAGGATGGGCCTGCAATTAGAATTCTAATTTGGCTCATTTTAGTAAGATGGGTCTTGGCCAGAGTGTGCAGGAAGCAGTGTATGCAGGATGGTTCTCATCAGGAGCTAGGAAACTGAATTCGAAGAGAGAGTGTGTGAGAACTGGGTGTGGAGGAAAGGAGTGGGGGGATTGGTTTGGATTTCAGTTCACAGAAGAGAGAAATTGAGAGACTGAGGCTTAAAGCTTTGGAGGAACAAGGAAGCTACAGTTTAATACTACAATTGTCTTATGAATTTCCATCCTGTATTAACAGTGGTAACTTGTGTGCTCTGTTGTAAGGTACTGAAAGGGTGGATTTGCAGATGAGAAATTCAAATTGAACTTCATGTTCAGATGTGATAGTTACTTGATCCGTGCCGCTCTGAATATCATTGGCCTTTTCATCTGGAAGGAAAGGTGTGCATTCTGTCCGTGGGCGAATATTCCAAATCTCAGTGTGACTGCAAAAGTACTAAGACACAGCCAAGTCCATGTCAGCATGGTGAGTGTGGAGAGAGATTACATTTGCTTTTGAAAGTCTGGAAAATCATGGCACATTTCCCAGGAACAATTAAGCCACAACTTTGCTTTGTAGAAGGATAAGTCTTTAATTAACCATGCAACCAGAAAGACACAAGGATACCTGCACCATGGGAAACACAATGAAAACGGGATTGTTGTAAAGGAGTTCATTCTCGATCATGGATTCTAATCCGTTGATATTGTCACGTCGGTTCCAGCGCTGTGGGGAAATACTGGAAATATGAATGTAATGTAGGTTTCAGTTAGTAAACTGTAATAAGTGCAGAACAATTTACAAGGATGTTGCCAGGGCTCAGGGGTCTGAGTTATAGGGAGAGGTTGGACAAGTGAGGATTTTATGTTTAGAGCAGAGGAAACAGAGGGGGTTCTTTTCTCGAAGTGTATAACACCATGAGAGGCCTGGATAAGGTAAATGCACTCAGTCTTTTTTCCCAGGAACTCAAGGGTTGGACGGCTTGATTGGATCAGTTTAAGGTTAGAGGAGAAAGAATAAAAGGGAAGCTGAGGGGCAACTGTTTTACACAGAGCGTGCTAAGTATATGGAATGAGCTGCCAGTGGAAGTGGTTCAGGCAGGAACACTCACAACAGGTAAAAGACATTTGGACAAATACATGGATAGGAAAGGGTCAGAAGCAGATGGGCCAAGTGCAGGGAAATGGCGTTAGCATGGATGGACATTCTGGTCAGTATGGGCCAGTTTGGGCCAAAGGTCCTGTCTCTGCTGTAGGATTTTATAACTCTAAGTGCATTTGCTATTTCTCCCACTAACTCTGTTGGTATCCTGGGATGTATTCCATCAGGGCAATGAGACTTGTCTACCTTTAGCTCCAATACCTTGACCAGCTCTAACTCTTTCATGATAATGGTTATCTAGGTCCTCACCTTTCTCAGTCTCCTTATCAATTACTGGCATGTTCTTCGTATCCTCCACTGTGTAGACTGACTGCTGTGTACTCATATTCCTGAACCCTGCTGGATAGGTATAACTAGACACAGAACTCTGAGAGGTCTTCTTTGAGTCTTTATTGATGAGACATGGCAGTTACCTGGATAGTGTACATGCAAAACACCTCCAGGCAGCATCAGGTAACTCCCCGCCTGTCCGATGTGCCGCTCCCATTCTTATACCTTTGTGGTTTGGGACTTTGAATAGAGACTGTCTCTCAGTATTATCTCCATGGCAACGGTCAGTTAGAAAGTCTGGTTCAGTTCAGCACTTTGTGGTTAAACCACACACCCCTCCCCCATGCCCCCGTGGCTCCCTCAAGTATCTGACAGGCGCTTCAGTTTCAGTGGGGCTGTCTATCAGGATTCTGATGTGGAGGAGCCGGTGCTGGAGCGGGGTGGACAAAGTTTAAAAACCACACATCACCAGGTTATAGTGCAACAGGTTTATTTGGAAGAACAAGCTTTTGGAGTGTGCTGTGATTTGTAACTTGATCAGGATTATCTCTATGGTAACAGTTCAGTGCTTCAACAATTACAGAGGCCATATGTTCCCCACACAATAGGTTCCCCTCTAGCAGGGTAAACTGTTATTCTGGCCCTGGGGATAGCTACTCATCACTTTTCTCCCCCAATCCCATCTCGCTTTCTGTTGACCTTTAAAGTTTTTTTTAATCTCCTTGGTCTTTGGCAATTTGTATGCATTCTATTTCAGTTTGATAGACTCTTATTTCCTGAGCCACCCATGGCAGATTATTCCTTTTCCTACAGTCCTTCCTTTTCACTGATATATACTTTTGCTGAGCACTTCAAAAAATTGCTTTGATATTCCCGCAGTCTGTCAACTTTCCCACGGTAAAGTCTTTGTTTCCAGTCTACATTCGCCAACTTCTGCCTCATCCTATTGTAGTCTCCTTTTGTTTGAAAAGCACAGGATCTTGGGAGTGGATCTAATCTTCCAGCTTTCCATCTGTGTTCTAAGTTCAACCAGACTTATCACAAGTCTTTTATCAGATTGCGAGGTGAGACGATGTTACCTGGGTGTTTTGGTTTTCATTGTCAGTGACCTTGGCTTTGTAATAAAGTACAGGATAGATATTCACAACAGCGCACACTGGACGCTGCGAATGTACGACGCAATCTAAAACCATAAATCACTGTCTCCCCTCAGTTTAAAATTGCAAAATCATTATCTCCTACACACTTCCTTACTATCTAAGTTTGGAACGCTAATCCACCTGACTATGTCATTTTCTGAAAATCTCCTTTGGTGAAGGTGGTGAGTTTTGGATTCAGCTTTCCAGTTATTACCGTAAGAAGAGACGCACTGGGCACAGGAGAACCAGCCCCACCATTTAATACGGTGATCATTGAGCTCACATCGGTCTCAGCTGGATTTTCCTGCCAGCTCTTTTTCACCCTCCAACTCATTGCAAATTCAACATCTGTATCTCTTCATTACATTAGCTCATTTTCCTGGCATCCACCGCATTTTGAATAGGGAATTCCACAGATTCACAACACATCGAGATAAGTACATTCTTCCTCATGAGAATAGAATAGATTCCCTATAGTGCAGAAACAGGGTATTCATCCATCGAGTCCACACCAACCCTATGATGTGCATCCCGTTCAGACCCACTCATTCCCTGTAACATTGCATTTCCCATGGCTAATTGTCTGACCGGCATATGCATGGACACTATCAGCAATTTAGCATGGGCAATCCACCTGACCTGCACATCTTTGGACTGTGTGAGGAAACTGGAGAACTGCACGAAACCATGCAAACATGGGGAGAATGTATAAGCTCCCCACAGTCGCCAAGGTCTCTGATGCTGTGAGGCAGCAGTGCTAGCCACTGAGCCACCTCTGCTTAAAATCTGCTGCCCCTTATTAACCTCCCTAACCCCCAATTGGCTGAATCTATGTTCCTTACATCAGAAATCAGGTTGTCTAAGCGGATGTCTCAGTAAATCCCAGTGACAGCCCACAAGTCCCATGTGTCTGAATGGGGATCCGATACACAACATCCTCCACCCCACACTTTTCATTCAAGTTCCAGAGACAGGGATCCAGTGGCTGCATGAGGACTGCAACTCCCAAATTCCGAGGCAGGGACCACACGTCTGTGGGGAAACCTGGCACTGCACAAGTACATAATGTGGGTGAGTTTTGGAGCTTGTGCTTTGGGGTAACTAGTGGAAAGGATTTCACACTGTGATTGGCTGGAGGAGGAACGTATTTGCTTGTAGTATTGATCTGTTGGAGGGTCAAAGTGTCACCACACCCACATGGGACCAAGTTCCATCCCCAACTTGTCATAACACTGGAATCTACCAATGAGAAACAAAGAAGGATCTGACCCATTCTCCCAGACTGAAGGTTCCTCTACTATCCAGGATCTGCCACCTCCGTGCCTGTTTCCTTTCGTTTCATTCTGCTGTTACATTATTGACTTGCAGCAACTGAAGGGAAAGGAAGTGAACCCAGAAAGGGTGCAGAGTCTAACCAGGGACGGGAAGTGGTGGCATGGATCTGTTTATCAACAACTCCATGAGAATGGGGAGGGTGTACCTTAGGGGGTAGAAGACTCAGAATGGTGGGAGAGAGTAAGTGGGCTGGAGGGTTACAGCTTTGAGGGAAGAAAGGGGGGAAAAGATATTCCAGAGAAACTAGAATTGTCTGCTCTGAATTTCTAACCTGTACATATTCCTTTATACAGGGTGCGAGATGGTGAAGATTTACAGACTGAAATCTCAAAATCATGTGCCAATCGTGATTAAGTTAAACAACATTTGAAGAACCAAAGATAGAGAATCACTCAGCCAAAATCCTGCAACACTCTCCCTCCCAGCATTGTCGGTCTCTCTGCGCCAAATGGACTGTGAATGGTACGAGACAGCAGCTCACTACCATCTTCTGAAGGGTAACTAGAGATGGGGAATAAATGCTGGCTGAGCCAGTGATGCCCATATCCTGGAAACGGTTTCTATCTCTAGTTGCTGAAACCCAGTTGATGTTACTGTAGGATGATGAGGGACGCTGAGTGCATCCTCCAGGAGGCAGCACCATCACAATACCCCTGCCTATACCCACACATTAACACTGCAACGCCACTGGAACAAAAGGTGGTGAAGCCAAAGGAGGACTTAGATATAGTTCTTCAAGGTAAAGTCATGAAAGGGGATTGGAGCACAGCAGGAACAGGAGATTGAGCTGCATGGTTAGCTGTTTTCCCTTGAATGGTGGAGCAGGATTGAAAGGCCGAATGGCCTCCTGCTGCTATCTCCCAGGTATGTATATAGCCTTGGAGCCCTGTTAGGAAGAAGTAGGCAGGGATTCTCCAGGAGATTGCACCTCCACATCAGTTTTCAGTGAGGGACGGTTTGATGGATTTTATTTAACATTTGTGAAGTTGGTTTTAAAATATTGTAGCTATTTATTCCACAATAAATAAAACTAAAAGAAAAGAAATGAAACTATCTGAATATAACAGTTTTTAAAAATTTCAAATGCCTTGTAAAACAAAATCCTGTCTATTCCCAGACACCATCTCTTTCCAGTTACTCAAACTCCGGGGAAATATTCCCTCCCTGTCTGAACCCTCCCTGTCTGAACCCTCCCTGTCTGAACCTTTGGTTTGATTTCACTGCTTTTCAGTTTTCCTTCTGTGAGCTGTGAAGTGTTTTTTCCCCCATTTCTCCTACCCAGAAGTGTTATCACAGACAGCTGAGCAACATTTCGACGTTCATCATTACGCCATTTTGGGTTTTGTTAATATATAATCACCTGCAGTAATCCACCCGTGTAACCAATTGAATATTTACAAACAAAGCCCATTACGGGCAAAGCGAACCATTTCAAATGACAGAATGGGAAGGGACTAAATCAAAGTCGAGTTCGGGGTGAGGAGGCAGCAGTGGAGATAAAGCACGGTATCCCCTGCGATGCCAACCTCTATCTAAATGCATCGAGAGCATTGAAACATACCACATGCTCCTTCTCTAAGGACAACCTGCTTTATCCTCAATCATAGATTAGAATCCCAACAGTGTGGCAGGAGAGCATTGGCCCATCAAACCCCAACAACCATCCAAAGAGCATCCCACCTGGAGCACTCCATCCTTGTAACACTGCATTTCCCATGGCTGATCCACTGAGTCTGCACAATCCTGGACACTGTGGACAATTTCGCACAACTGATCCACCTAACCCACAAATATTTGAACTGTGGAAGGAAACCAGAGCTCCTGGAGGGGACCCACACTATCATGGGGAGAATGTAGGAGCCCCACACAAGCCTTTGGCCAAGGCTGGACTCCAACCTTGTACCTGGTGCTGTGAAGCAGCAGTGCTACAGTCACAATGTAAATCAAAACAGATGATCCCTGCTCCTTGTCAGATTGCTGTCTGTGGAGTCTTACTGCCCAGAGAGACATCCTGAGGTTCAGAAAGTGGCAATGGAAGTTCAGTCAACTCCAGCCGAGTTAATGAGATTAATAACAACATCAATACTCCAGCAGTGCCACCAGACCTCGTACCTACTCTATCATTTGCGATTTTTAACCCATGGGAAGTTTGTTACCAGCTCCGATGACAGCCATAATGCTCTGACCACTTTGACAGAGCCAGTGCAAGTCAGTTCTAATAGTTATCAATAGATTGTATCTAAACAGGATGCCCCACAACAGGAAGTGCTCTGACACTCAATGCCCGTAAGGCAAGGTCATTTTCCTAAAACCACTCACGTCTGGCAATACCATTGAAGATATTTTATACAGTAACCTTTCAGTCTCAATTGCCATTGCCAGTTCCAGTCCATGAAAAGGCCAGTAGCATGCACCAGTGAATTGAATTCTAACAGCAGCATTGCCCTGGCAGGAGAGATTGAGGAGCTTGAAGCTGTCTTCTCTGTACTATCTAAACATGAAACACTTCAAATGAACAAAAATCTAAAAGAGCTTGAGAGGATAGATACAGGAAGGATGTGCTCCTAGGCTGGTGCGCCTGGAGTAAAATAAGCACTAACTACGGTATCTTCACCCAGCATTCCCTTTAGCTGCATGAATGCTTAAGATTTATTTGCTGCTCTCATTACACTCCCAGTTTTAACTGATGTATTGTTGATGACTATGCAAATGTATAAAATATAATTTAATTCATCCTGAAACCTCTCTGTACCTGTGTCTCACTTGTGTTCACTGAGACACTCATTCAGTCTGACCTCTTTATAAACCCTGCCCGGATATTTCCTTAAAGGGCTCAGAATGAAATATTCACAGAATTGTTACTGTGCGAAAGTAGGCTGATTGGCTCATCAGCTCTCCAAAGGATCACCTCACCGAATGCTATTCTTCTCCCTTTACCCCATAAACTTTCCCATTCATCCTCTTCCAATAACACCGGCGAGTTCACAAGTAACCACAGCGATTGGATTTGTTTTGTTTGTTCATGGGATCATGGCATCACTTGCTGGGGCAGTATTTGCCATCCATTCCACCTGCCCAGGAGATGGTTCAGAGTCAACCACGTTATTCAGGGTCTGGATTCACATGTAGGCTGGTCCTGGTCAGAATTAACAGTTTCTCAGACCTAATGTCATGAAGAGTTGATTTCTGGCCTATTATCTTATTTCTGAAATGATAATGAATAATGTTTGCAGTTGAATTAAAAGTGAAAGACCAAAATGTGTTTTATTCTGATTGAGCACGTCCTCCTGTTTTCTCAGTTGCTATTGACAATCTCATTCCCCTCGCACCAGAACCTGTACCAGAGAGTGTTACAGAAAAGGCAGAATGGTCAGCTGCAGGTGGTTACCTGACCGGTCACTGGACCCAAAGGTTAACTCTCCACTCTGCTGATTTTTCCAGCAATTTCTGTTTTTGTTCCTGATTTCCCAGCATTTGCAGATGTTTCATTTTTGAATATTGATCTTGTCTGTTGCAGAGGAGTTTATTGATGAGTTTGGAGAGTTTTGAATATTGCAACTTAGACCACAAATCAGCAGTAATCTATTGAATGGCAGAGCAGGGTTGAAGGGCTGAATGGCTTCCTCCTGTTCCAATGAAAGTCATCCATCTGCAGCTTGTGGTAACATTTCCCCTCACTGCTCACTTCAAATCCATGTTTAACACACTGTTACTGACTGAACAAACCTCCTGTGTTTGAACTAAACCTGCTCATGCTCAGTGATTCCCTCTACTGCCACCCGGATTTAACTCTCATCATGGAATGCTGTCTCGTGTTACTGCGGGAATGCCAACAAGGACTAATCCTGGAGTCTGTATCCCCTGGGATCCAAAAATCCCGTTTATTTCCTTTTTCCTATTTCATTCTGGCATTGAACTCTCGTTTTCAATCCATTCTCCTGTCATGCTCTTCAACATGTCCATGGAGGTGGACTAGAGGCAGCTGGCACCTGAGATTGTGGGGGGAGGCAGATTCAATCAGGGATTTGGGAAAACACTCAGACGATGACATATCCATCTGATTGTTGACTCAGACAGATCGGCAGAAAGAAAGATGCACATTTAGATAGCACCTTTGATGACCTGAGGCAATGAAACATGCTTCCATCCCAATGATTTCAACCTCAATTCTCTGAAAACACAGACACAAAGCTTCCTACTTGTACCAGGTTGTCTCTCAGCCTCCTCTTTTCTTAAGTAAAGAGTTTTAAGCTGTTAAGCCTTACCTGGTGATTATAAATTCTGCTTTCTGTCAGATTTGTGACTGAACCTTTATTTTCCTGTTGTGGGTGATGCTAGTAGCAGAAACAGTTCCTGACTTGTGAGGGGTTTCGGTTGGAGTATTTAAATTTACACATTCATTCCCACCCTCACATACAGTGTGAAATTGATGTAAAACAGAAGGAAAGGATTGAGTGAGCACCCACAGAAACACAAAAGGCAGCATGTGTACCTGAGTTGAATGAACCTGGACTTAGGAAAATGTGACAACAATCACAACTAGTTAGAATTACAGAATCCCTTAGGCACACCAAGAGACTATTTGGTCCATCGAGTCTGCAATGACCTGCTGTCCCACCCTGCCTCCATAACCCCACATTTAGCGTAGCTCACCCAAACCACCTAACCTACACACTACAGGCCATGTTAGCACGGCCAATCCATCAAACCTGCACATCTGTGAGAGGGTCACATATTATGTCTAAGTGCTCAGGATTGTGGATGAAGGCTCACCAATACTTGACACTGACGCAAATCCTCTTTTTTTTTCAAAATAAAATCTGGGGGAAACTGCAGCCAGAAAGATTTCCGATTATCTCATCAGGAAGAGAATTCAAAACTCGCGCCATTGACCCAGGGGGCGCAGTTAAGTCACAGAGGTCTGGGAACCATCAGAAGTGTAACAAGTTGTGAGCAAGGTGGGAGTGAGACAAGGACAAAAAGACAGTCTGTCACACGGGGGAAGGCAGGAGAGATTAAATTACAGAAATGGTAGTCCCTCAAGGCCATGGAGAATGGAGTTTGGGCTGGGAAAGAAACCAGGAAACAAGGTGAGCAGCTGTCAAAGAAATACATTGAAAAAACAGATAACAACATAGAGGGCAGAGTACGCTCTCTGAAATTGTTGCTCTCATTGGTGAGTACAGAACGCCGTAAAGCCTATTACAGCCAACACATGCAGGATAGGCCAAGTGGCCTCGATCTGTGCTGTAACTTTCTGATAAATTTATTCTGACATTTGGAATTCAGGTTGGATGATGTTCATAAATTCTCAAATTGGACTTGACTTTAATATTCTGGAGAATTGTGGGTGGCACGGTGGCACAGTGGTTAGCACTGCTGCCTCACAGCGCCAGAGACCCGGATTCAATTCCCGCCTCAGGCGACTGACTGTGTGGAGTTTGCACGTTCTCCCCGTGTCTGCGTGGGTTTCCTCCGGGTGCTCCGGTTTCCTCCCACAGTCCAAAGATGTGCAGGGTCAGGTGAATTGGCCATGCTAAATTGCCCATAGTGTTAGGTAAGGGGTAAATGTAGGGGTATGGGTGGGTTTCGCTTCGGCGGGTCGGTGTGGACTTGTTGGGCCGAAGGGCCTGTTTCCACACTGTAATCTAATCTAAATCACAATGATCCCATTCTGCAGACTTTAATCCGGAGCCCTGCGTGCTCCAGCATTTCAGTCACATCCATATCCTTTTATTCTAATGTGATGCTGGTTACTGCCTCTGCCCCACCCCATCAGTGAGTTCCTGCTCCCCACCATCTCTGAGTGAAATGAATTCTTCCCTCCCCTTCTTTCTGAGAATTAGTTTCAATCTAAAACCTCATTTAGTGACCTCTCAGTTAATGAATAGCTCCTTCCTATCCACTTGATCTGGATTCCTCAGCATTTTATCACTTCAATTAAATCTCAGCTCATCCTCCTCGGAAATCAACCCCAGCCTATCCAACCTTTCCTCAGAGCAGAAATTTTCCAATTGTAGAAACATTCTGATCAATCTCCTCTGTACTCGCTCTCGTGTGATCACATTAACCCTGGAATGTGGGGATCAGAAGTGTGTGCAGTACTTTAGCTGTGGTCAAACGAGTGTTCCTGACATTTCTCCCGTCGCCTCCGTGTCCTCTGGTTGTCAATCACACAAGAAGTTTCTTGGATTTCCCACATGGAACTGGATGTGCACTCCATGGGGCTGGGATTCCCTACCATGTGTTAACTAATCCTAAATTAACTTCAGATTAAAACAAGATTATCAGCTACCCACCAATCAACTTCTTCCATTATACTCAAGTCACCTTACTTTTTAAAATCACTTTAAAATTATTACTATCTAAACACAACTGGCTTTAATTTGCTGATCAAGTATTCAGATGTCTTCACGGTTACAATCACTTGAAGATTATCTTTACCTTTAGCTACATTTGGATAATTGAACACTGATTGGAAATATATGAATATCAAACGGACTTGCATTTATGATAATTAATCCAGTCTGACATTCTTATTTGTTAATATCTTGAAGAGAACTGTCCTCAGAACTCCACCTGTGCTCTGACTTCATTCACAACTGGATGTAGCTGGGGACTGCATATCTTAGATCTGTTCTGTTGTTTCCCGGATTGCTTCACTCTGTCTATCACTTGCTGCTTATGCTGTTTGGAACACAAGTAGTCCTCTTTGTTAACTTCATCAGGTTAACACCTCATTTTTAGTTAGTCATGCTGCTGTTACTGACATGCCCTCCTGAATTCTCTCAGTTGAATGAGGATTGATCCTCTGGTTTGATGGTAAGAGGTAAGTTGGGGAATATGCGGGGCCATGATTCTGTAAGTTTTGTTGGAGTACAATTCTACTGCTGTTGTTGGAAGGAAAGAGCTAAACTCTTGCACCGTTGGCCCCATATATTACATGCAGTATCACAAACACTGTTAGGCCAAGACATGAAATATGAG
The DNA here is from genome assembly GCF_037043375.1 of Chiloscyllium plagiosum. NCBI lineage: Eukaryota > Metazoa > Chordata > Chondrichthyes > Orectolobiformes > Hemiscylliidae > Chiloscyllium > Chiloscyllium plagiosum. The sequence goes on along the minus strand of NW_028270169.1, from coordinate 77,709,530 downwards.
CAACACTGTACAATGATGCAGGATCACAACTGCAGCAAGGGGAGTTTAAGATCCAACTTGACATCGGAGTTGGGAAAGAAGCAGCTGATCAGATTGTCTCATTCATAGTCACAAAGAGACTCTGTGAGATTATTGTATTGTTGGAGGTGAGGGTGGAGGAGGTTGGCGAGATGGAGAGTCCTTCAAAAGAAAGTAATCTGCCTGAGAGTTGTGAGATAGAATTGATTGCCATGCATTTAACAGAAAGCTAATTGAAACTGGTTTTATCCCCAAAAGATAACAAGACTGATGATGCTTCCAATCATCACCAGAAACAAACCCCAGAATACATGGTTCAGAGATGGATGTCAATAGCCAATCAACATCCAACTCCTGCAATCATTGAGCAAACTTATGTGTGATTACCCAGTTCTGATGACCCAGAAAATCGCTGTTCACTCTGTGCAGATGGACAGCGATGTGGGGAAGTACTGGCCTAGTGGTATTGTCGCGAGACAGTTAATCTAAAACCCCAGATAGCGTTCTAGAGACCAGGGTTCAAAGCCTGCTGCAGTAGATGGGGGAATTTTAATACAATCAAAAAAACTTGTGAATTTAGAGTCTACTGATGACCATTAATCTATTGTCAGAAAAACCCATCTGGTTCACTAATGCCCTTTCAGGAAGGAAGCTGCCATCCTTACCTGGTCTGGCCAACATTGTGACCTCAGACCCAAAACAATGTGGTCAACTCTTACCTGCCCTTTGGGCAATTAGGGATGGGCAGTAAATGCTGCCGGGCCAGCGACACCCTCATCCTGTGAATAAATCAAGGAAAATAAAAATCTGTACATGTTCAACAATGTTGTGAATATTTCCAAAGCTAAGATCTCTATGTGCACAACTTTATGAGCTGCCAAAACCATTGTTCATTACTTGGCGTGAAAAAGAGAAAAAAATCTTCAACTGTGGCTATCAGTAAATTGACTGGTGTCTCAGCAGGATAGATGCCTGAGTGAATTCCTTCCCCCCCCACCCCTACCCCCTCCCTCCCCCGCCCCCCCACCACCATACACACACACAGAGCAGGTGAACAGCTCCCCAGTCTGACTGGTTTGGCCAGTTTCCAGGTGGGATGGGTAAATAATTCGCTTCTGGCATTCCCCACATTTCCAGAGTCGATCCCTAGTGCGGCTGCACTGGCGTTTTGCCATTTCAGATAAATGCTAGCAGACTGTTACACACACCGTTAGCCTGCCCCCAACCCACCCCCAATTAACCCAGTATAAAACAATAAACATTATCTCCTGCTGTGGAGGGATAGCCTGTATTGGTCTGAGAAGGAACACTGAGCAGTTTTACCTAAAAAACAACTTAATCGGTGACCAGAGCAAGTTAAGCAAGTCCAAATAAAATGCATTATAGCACAGAAAGAGGCCCATCAAATCCAAGCTGGCTCTCTGTAGCAGAATCCAATATTCTCATTCCCCATACGAACCCCAAACTCTGCAAGTTCATTTCCCTCAGAACTGATCTAATTGTTTTTATCAATAATTGATCTTCTCTACTTGCACCACCATAATAGGCAACATGTTCTGCATATTTCCAGCCAATACAATCAGCAGAAACACTTGCTCATCTCCCGCTGTCTCAAAACCTTACATCTGACCTTAACTCTTGTGCCATCGCCTATCGAATACATATATTTTTGTCTGCTATATCGAGGTGTTATAATTTTATACAGCTCTATCAAAAATATATCCAACTTCTTCACTTCAAAGAAAATCGCAATTTCTTCAAATCAATCCAGTGACTGCATTTTCTTCATCAGTGAACCACTCCAGTAAGTCTGTACTCCACACTCTGAAGATCACTCATATCCTTCATTGCTGATGCCTATTTTGTTCCACGAATCCAGACGATGCAAGTTTTCTGCACAACAGCAGTAGCTTTAGTATTGGACAGCCGGTGAGAGTTTCAAAGCCGAATGTCTACTTGTAGAGACTCTTCTTCACGAATCTCTGCCTTACCCACAGAGACAGTATATTTAATAGGAATTAGACAAAGGCATATCAGTCACATGGGCGATTGTCATTACATAGTTTAAAGCAGGTAATTATGACCTTACAAAGCTTGATGAATGACGATGTCCGGTGATAACGTGCGAGTGGATTACAGAAATCGATTATCATATTGTTCATGATTATGTGTTGATTGGAAGAGTTTAAGGCAGTAGGGTTCTTCCTTCAGTAAATGGGGGATTCACTTACCTATGCTCATATGGCGGGGAGGTAAGATAATGGGAGTGGGAGGCAGTTTAACAAGGTTGTGCCCAGCGCTCTCAGTCTTGTCTGGAAAGGGCAAATTCCTCTGTCTGGAGTTACGGGGCAATCCACATGTGTGGCTGCAAGAGGTTCTATTTTGAGATACGGTCAGCCTCCCCCCTTCTGAGGAGTTCTGTCTGTATTCTAAGACTACAGGCATTCAGTTGATGAAATAAGGCCTTTGCCAAGGGAATGTTTAACCCTTGAGACCCCACGGTGCCCCGAAAGAGAAGCAAAAGGTATGGAACTGGTCCCTCTATGGTATTTTAACTTCCTCGTTCTGACCAGGAATCTGTTGATCAGAATTGAATGCAATGATTGATTCTGACCTAACTAGAGCTTTGTCAAGGGTCAGCATCTTTTCCGTGAGTTTGTTATCATTCCCCCATTAATGAAGCCCAGCATCCCATTTGTTTTACTCAAAACACTTTATGCTTTCTCTCCTATAATGATTTGTACACATTGTCCCCCATTCCTGCTGTCCTGTTCTCTGTGTCTGTGCCATTCAAATATATATTCCCTTTCTACATTGCTTCTCTCAAAATGCATCAACTTACTTTGAGTTCTAAAGAAGAGGCATCTTCCACTCAAAATATTATCTCTCGCTGCACACATTCTACCCCCGGAAAACAGAACAGTGCAGCACTGGAATAATCGGCCCACCATGTCTGTGCGGACCATGATGCCATTCCAAATTAATTCCACCTGCCTGGACATGATCCATATCCCTGCCAACCCCTGCCAGCGTATGCGCCTGCCCAAATGCCTCTTAATCATCGAGATTGTTTCTGCTTTTACAACTTCGCAGGAGAGTATATTCTAGTCATCTACCACCTTTTGCATAAGAAACTTGCCTGACATAACTCCCTTTAAACTTTCACATGTTGTTGGAAATGCTCAGCAGGTCTTGCAGCATCTGAGAAAATAAAAAAAAGTTAATGTTTCGGGTCCTTCCTCAGAAATGTGAACTCTGATTTCTCCTTACAGATGCTTCCAGACTTGTTGAGCATTTTCAGAAACTTCTGTTTTTGTTTCTGATTTACAGCATCTGCTGTTCTCTCGGTTTTTATTTTCTTTAAATGTCCCCCTGTCCCCTGAAATCTATGGCTTCTAGAATTTGTCATTGCTACCTTGGAAAAAGATTCAGATTATAGAACATAGGACATAGAACAATACAGTGCAGAACAGGCCCTTCGGCCCTCAATGTTGCGCCGACCTGTGGAATTTTCTCAACTCGTCCCCCTACACTATTCCAAAATCATCCATGAGTTTATCTAAGGATTGTTTAAAACTCCCTAATGTGGCTGAGTTGACTACCTTAGCTGGTAGGGCATTCCACACACTTACCACTCTCTCTGTGTAAAGAATTTGCCTCTGACATCTGTCTTAAATCTATCACCCCTCAAGTTGTAGTTGTGCCCTCTCATACAAGCTGTCGTCATCATCCGAAGAAAAAGACTTTCACTGTCTACCACATCTAATCCTCTGATCATCTTGTGTGTCTCTATCAAATCCCCCCTTAGCCGCCTTCTTTCCAATGAGAACAGATCCAAGTCTCTCAGCCTTTCCTCATAAGACCTTCCCTCCAGATCAGGCACCATCCTGATAAATCTCCTCTGCACCTTTTCCAATGCTTACGCATCCTTTTTGTAATGGGGCGACCAGAACTGCACACAATGTTAAAACTGTGGCCGCAACAGTATATTGTATAGTTGCAGCATGATATTGCGGTTCCAGAACTCAATCCCTCTACCAATGAAACCTAACACAACGTATGCCGCCTAAACAGCCCTATCCACCTGGGTGGCAACTTTCAGGGATCTATGTACATGGAGTCCAAGATCCCTCTGCACATCCATACTACCAAGAATCTTTCCATTGACTCAGTACTCTGCCTTCCTGTTATTCTTCCCAAAGTGCGTCACCTCACATTTAGCTGCATTGAACTCCACTTGCACCTCTCAGCCCAATTCTGCAATTTATCTAAATCCCACTGCAACCTGTAACATTCTTCCAAACTGTCTACTGCTCTACAGACTTTAGTGTCATCTGCAAATTTACTAATCCATCCACCTATGCCTGCGTCTAAGTCATTTCTAAAAATGACATACAGCAGTGGTCCCAAAACAGATCCTTTTGGAACACCATAAGTAACAGGGCTCCAGACTGAATATTTTCCATCAACCACCACTCGCTGCCATCTTTCAGAAATCCAGTTTCTAATCCAAACTGCTAAATCACCCTCAGCTCCATGCCTCTGCATTTTCTCCATCAACCTACCATGTGGAACCTTATCAAAGGCTTTACTGAAGTCCTTGTATACCACGTCAACTGCCCTAGTCTCATCTAAACACTTGGTCACCTTCTCAAAAAACTCAATGAGGTTTGTGAGACACGACCTGCCCTTGACGAAACATGTTGATTATCTAAAATCAAATTGTTGCTTGTTCGATGATTATAACTGTTATCTCTTATAATCCTTTCCAAAACCTTTCCTACAATGGAAGTAAGGCTCACTGGTCTATAATTACCTGGGTCATCTCTGCTGCCCTTCTTGAACAAGGGCACAACATTTGCAATCTTCCAGTCCTCGGGTACTAAACCCACAGACAATGATGACTCAAATATCAAAGCCAAAGGATCTGCTATCTCCTCCCTGGCTTTGCAGAGAATCCACGGATAAACCCCATCCGGCCTGGGGACTTGTCTACTTTCACTCCTTCTAGAATTGATAACACCCATGCGGAACTAACCTCAATCCTTTCTAGTCTAATATCTCGTACCACATTTTTGTCCTCTACAATATTCTCCTTTTCCTGTGTAAACACCGATGAGAAATGTTCATTTTGCTCTTCTCCGATCTCTGCAGGGTCCACAATCAACTTCCCACTTCTGTCTTTGATTAGCCCTATTCCTACCCTAATCATCCTTTTATTCTTCACATACCTATAGAAAATTTCAGGGATGTCCTTTATTCTGTTTGCTAAAAACTGCTCGTGTCCTCCCTTTGCTATTTTTTAACTCTCTCTTTAAATCCTTCCTCGCTGATCTTTAGCTCCCTATTGCTTCATCTGTACCATTTTGCCTCATCAACACATAAGTCTCATTCTTCTTCTCAACAAGAGATGCAATTTCTGTAGTAAACCATGGTTTACAAACTCTGTCTGTGCCAGTTGGGTCACCCCACAGCCATTGACTTTCCAAAGACAACAATCCAAGATTTTCCAACCTCTCCCAATCCAGGCAACATCCTGGCAAACCTGTTTCCACCTTCCAAAAAGCCTTCACATTCTACCCATAATGTGTGATCAAAACGACACACAATACCAAAAAGGTGGTCTGATAATAGTTTTATATTCACTCCCCTGACAGAAGAAGGCAAGCCTGCCATTCACCTCCTTCACCACTTTCAGGGATCTTTCAGCTTGCAACTGAATATCCCTCTGTATATCAGTGCTGCTCAGGACCCTTCCGTTTATTGTATACATTCCTCTTGCCACGTGTCTTCCAAAACCCATCACCTCACACTTGTCTGAATTAAAATATATCTGCAATTGCTCCACAAAACTTTCTGACTCCTCTCTTTCTTGCTGTATCCTTTGACATCATTCTTCATGATTCACAACTTCAACAGTTTGTGCCATCTACAAACTTGCTAATAAATCGTTTACATTTTCAAACTTTTCATTTATATACATTGCAAGCAACAGATGTCTCAGTTCTGATCCTTGTGGAACAGCACTAGCCATAGACCTCCGGCCAGCAACATGCCCCTGCACAACTGTTGCTGGGAGAAATATCAAAGAGGAGCCTTGAGATCTGTGTTGAGCAGCATGACCAACGTTTATTCAGAGCTCCTTACTAATACATGATGGGAGAGGTCCCTCTCTGGCTCCCCCAGATAATTCCAGCATTTTGATGTGTTTACTTCATACGTTCCAGTAATATTTTCCCCCTGACCTGAACTTCAGCGTTTGGAATGTCAGCTCGGATATTTCCATGTTCCCTTTCACAGTCTCGGAATCTCTCAGCTCATGCAGCTGCTTTGCCAGTTCTTTCACAAATGGTTTAACCCTATCCTGTCATTGTACATCTCCAGCCTCCCACTACCACATGTCTCCGGCCCTCCCACTACCATACCCTGTGGCATCTGCATAGTGCATCCAGTCACTAATTCAAAGGGGGAGTACTCCAACCCATCGCTGTCCTGTCTCTGAGAGACCCTTAGTCAGACTAGCTTTCAGTGTCTGCGTCATTCCTTCTACTGTCCCAGAGCTCTGGGGGTGGTATGGGGGATGGGATTTCTGTTCAGTACCAAACAGGGCACATAGCTCTTTAGCTATGTTCCCTGTAACATTTCTCCCTTGGTCAGAATCTGCAGGGGAATGCTTCCATCCACTGAGTAAACCTATTTATTAAAACCCAACAGGACTTCCTTCCCTGGGATTGGGATGGGTGTGTCTGTAAAATCCATCTGTAATTGTTCCCATGGGCCCCTGGGTCCCTGCTGCTGCCTCCATTTTATTGCTTTCCCTGGCTCACACTGTGAACAGACTACACACCTTCGACAAAACCTTGCTATATTTCTCCCTGTTCCAGGCAAGGATTGTAGTGGATCATCTGATATTGCATTTTATCTTCCCCAATATGGGCCAGCCAATGATATGTTTTAATAATGTTTGTATTGTACAATGTAGTGGCACTGCTGGATCATCCAGACTCTGACGTGTCCTTTTACTGCCCCACCCTTTTCCCATTCCTGTTTCTCCTGTTGTGGGACTGTTTCTGGGAATATCTTTAAACCTTCCTCTATCACTTCTGTCGCTACGGCCATTGCCATCTCCTCAAATGTCTGCACTGTTTCAGTCAGTATTTCACATATAAGATTATTAAAGGATTTGACACTCTGGAGGCAGGAAGCATGTTTCCGCTGATGGGTGAGTCCCGAACCAGAGGAAACAGTTTACAAATAAGGGGTAGGCCACTTAGAACAGAGTTGGGGAGAAACTTCTTCACCCAGAGAGTGGTGAGTGTATGGAATGCTCTGCCCCAGGAGGCTGTGGAGGCCAAGTCTCTGGATACTTTCAAGAAAGAGTTGGAGAGAGTTATTAAGGATAGTGGAATCAAGGGTTATGGGGATAAGGCAGTAGCAGGATACTGATTGAGGATGAACAGCCATCATCATAATGAATGGTGATGCTGTCTCGAAGGGCAGAAGAGCCTACTCCTGCACCTATTGTCTATTGCCTATTCACCTGCCTTACCCACATACTCACTGCTCGGTCGTGTGAGGTTTCTACTTTCCTGTGAGCTATAATCTTCATTATTGTTGCTCCACTGGGAACGTTAGCTGCTTCCACTAACTCTCTGACCTTTCCTTCATGCTCTATGTGCCCCCAGACAGGGTGATTTACCCTCACCGAGCCCAGGCCATCACTTGGTCATGAACTATAACAAAGGCATGCTGTCTGTCTCTGAATATGCTGACTCCCTGACCCCTGGCTAATGTCCGTGCTTCAGTCAGGGCTCGTGATGGTTCTGCCATTTCTGGGTAATTCTCCACAAAAGTCCTCCAATAATTAAACAATCCTAAAGTTTGCCTTACCCCCTTCACGGTGTGCGGGTGGATTGTTTTGAAATCATGATCTTTCGTTCCACTGGGATTGTCCCTCTCCCTTCCTGATTTAATCTCCCTGGTGTGATGTCCCAGGTACATCTCTCCCAACCTTCCCACGCTGTGTGGGTTAATTTTAAGCCCGGCCTGCCTGACCTGACTCAATAATCTGTGTAATATCCGGATATGTTCGTTCTCTCCAACTGAGGTAATGAGGTGTTGGTAAGATTAAATCGACGAACTCCATCAGCCATGTATCAGTGGGATATACTGGAATATTATGGGATCCCTGAGGTAACTGGAACCAGTTCTACTGCTTTCCTCAGACAGTAAATACTAGCTTATTCTGCCATTCTAGGTCCACAGGAACCCATTCACAATATCAAGGGCTGAGACTGTATCCTGTTGCAATTTTAATCCATTAAATACAGTGGTGTGGTTCACTACTGTAGGATACTCTTTAGTGGCGGATTTACTGAGGGAGGTATACTCAAAAGTGAGGTGGGATGAACCGTTCAGCTTCTGTGAGTTAGTCTGGAATACTGTTGGTCTGACTATTCCCTGCTTCTCTCAATCTGTTACTGACACAATTATTGCCTCCTCAGCCCCAACTTTAATGGGATCCGGTTTGTGTGGGGAGTGAGAGGGCCCTCGATCTTTACAGGATCTATAGATAATAACCCACATTCCTGTTTGAGTTACCCGTCCTGCTCTTTGGGTCCTAGCTATAACTCCCCAGATTCTCTGACTGTTCCAGTCTCCCTGCAAGGTAACTACTCTGGAGATGTCGCCTCTCCTTTGCTTCCTGTCCCGGGGCTGGCTAGGTTGTTCCCATGTTACAGTTTGTGTCTCTACATCAATAGTTGTTCCGAACTGTTCTAAAATGGCAACTCCCGGAATGGTCCCTCCCGGAATGGTCCCTTCCCACCTCAGGCGACTGACTGTGTGGAGTTTGCACATTCTCCCCGTGTCTGCGTGGGTTTCCTCCGGGTGCTCCGGTTTCCACCCACAGTCCAAAAATGTGCAGGTCAGGTGAATTGGCTATGCTAAATTGCCCATAGTGTTAGGTAAGGGGTAAATGTAGGGGTATGGGTGGGTTGCGCTTCGGCGGGTCGGTGTGGACTTGTTGGGCCGAAGGGCCTGTTTCCACACTGTAAGTAATCTAATCTAATTCAGTTTCACACTCCCATATCTGAATATATTTTGCCATATCCATGATCTGCACTGGGACAGGTTTATTTCATCCAGCTTCCTCGATTCCCTCTCCAACTGCTCTCATTTTAGTAATTGAGGGGTGAGGGGCAAATCCGTATCGGTAACTGATATAGATGCTCCTGTATTAATATTATGTTCTGCTGGTTCCCAAACACAGCATCAATGAATATTCATGTGCCCACGTGAACACAGGTACACACACAATGTGAACATCTACCTCCCTCTCTCTGCCTACGTTCCTTGGCTATATGCCCTTTCATGCTTCACTTGTAACATTGTGGGTCTGGTTACCCTCCCTGTACTGCAGCTATTCCCCTGTGTTTCTGAGTTTGCCTCAGCTCTCATGGCCCAATTCAGAATGTGGTTAGAATTATCTCCCACTGGAGATAATTACAGTTAAATAGGGTCCCATGTCATCTTTAAAATACATCAAACCTATTTCATCATCACAGGTTGGGGTTTGGTAATCCCCCGTGGTCCTTACACTCCTCAGGATTCCTCTCTGTATGATCCTCGATATTACCCTTGGCTCCCGGAGTCACCAAGGGTATTTTAGCCCATTCAGCCTGTCCCTTCCCCAGTGTATCCCTGTAATATCTGTAAATGCCTGGAGGCACTGATCGGCTGTGCACTGGGGTGGGGTGGGGGGGACTGGCACACACCCTCACCCTCTAATTGCAGAGGCAGGTTCTGCTGTACACGTCGGGGCATCATGGCCTAAAAGATTTTGACCTGACACCATCATCGGTGAGACTGTACCTCAACTAATTTATCTGTATTCTTCCAATGAGGCCCATTATTACCATTTCTCTTTCAGGCTGGGTATTCATTCACCATCATCTGTCGTTCAGCCTGTTAAACGGTTCAGTTTGGTTTCTGTCAGTTCCCTTTCTTGCCCCACTCCTGTCTGTCCAAGTTTGAGCTTTGATGCCCAGTGGTGCCATAGACACGGCCTTCTGGACCTTACAGGACGGTGGGTCATCCCACCCATTGCCGTCCCTCTGTCCATACATGGGCGCTTTGTCATCTAACCTGTTCCAGTCAGTGTCACCATCCTCACTGCCTTCTGAGGAGAGTGGGAGACTCGGTACCTCCCCCACTGTAACTACCACCTGGCCCTTTGCCTTTAAGGCCTCACGTCTGAGAGCCACCACCTTCACTTGTTCCTGTTTCCCATAATAATGTAACACATCCTGTCATTCCTGGAATAAAACAGAGCAAATGTGAATTTGGTTTGACTTGAAATAAGAATAATTTGACAATCACTTTACAGATCTAAAGAGGTGAAAATTCTACTGTGATTATTTAAGTGATTTTAACGTGATCATACAGTGAAAATAACTGATAATCAACGACAATGAATGAAGTGAATAATATGTGATTATTTGTACCAGTTCTTGCATTGAAAATTCACTTTTATTTAATGTTTGTCACTCATGCATCATGGGCATTGTTATTAGGGAATAAAGTAATGGAAGGATATCAGAGAAAATAAATAGACTTTAATTTTAGCTTCACTGCAATACTGAACCAAAACAATATTTGGAAATACGGTTAAACTACATAACAAAGTTTCCAGTGTCATTATTGACGTGAAAACTATTTTAGTTTGCAAGTTGTTTTGTACTAAGCATAATTGGAAATGAATTGTGATTATGAATTGACCATTTAAAATATATTTTGAAGAGAATAGTCAGATATATTTTTTGGAGGAAATTAGGAAAGGAAATAAATATGTATACATTGATATTAATGATTTTAAACTGCTTGGAAGTTGACTGGGATTATTTGATTGAGAGAGGCTGCATGATTATAAAGACTAATTCACCCTTTTCATTGCATTGTTGGTTTCACTAGAATCTATGTGGTCTAAGCTCTTGTTGTGTGCAATGGACTGTCACTAATAGCTTAATTAACCTGCGAGTCCCTGATCAGGTTTCCTTTGTCTGTAAGTCAATCTATAAGTGCGCGACATACCTGCTTTTCTGAGGGGAAACAGAGATTCTTTTCAAAGGAAATAAGTGGCAGTTCTCACTGAGAATGGTGGCTACCACACATCATAAGCAGGGAAGTGTTTTTCTGAAGAATGTCATTGTCTATCTATAATCTGATGGTATCTGTGTTTGTCAGTTTGTGGATGATTCAGCCCCTTTGTTTTGAGCTGTTTTTATACAAGCAGTTGGTTAATGATGTCTTCGCCAAGAATGTTGTTTACTTTCACCTTTTACTGTGATTGTGCAGGTTAGAATATTGTGAGAGTCAATAATGTTCAATAACTGACCATTGAACGGTTTAGCCTCTAACAGAGCAGTGGCTTTGTTTTCAGCTAATTATTCACTTTCCTTTTCCTGGTTGTGTTGAATGTTACAGAAACAGGCTCTGAGCAATGTTTCCATTCACTTGTGTTGGAATCACTGACAGCCACGTGGTCAGTCAGTTTCAGGCTGATGGATCAGTATCTCTGTCCTATTAGATGGTGATCACTTGCTCAGTTTCCGATGGCTGACCTGAGTGTCAGTCCACCAGCTGCTGAAACCCTGCATCCAGCATTTGTTCCCTCTTACCATCACTAATCCAATACAGTCCCAGCTTGTCTCCCACATTCACCTCCACATACTCATGATCACCTCAGATTCTTCTGTCTGTGTCCTTGCAGCAAGTTGTGCAAGACACCTATTTCAGTTTTAACCTGATCTATATTATGTTCAGAAAGATCATTTCAAAATTTGGTTCACTGCTTCTTCAGGATCTACTGAAGAAGGGCTCATGCCTGAAACGTCGGTTCTCCTGCTCCTTTGATGCTGCCTGACCTGTTGCGCTTTTCCAGCAACACATTTTCAGTTGTAATTGTAGTATCCAGTTAATTACAAGTTACTGACAAAATATTTTAAGAGGAGCTGCTATTGGTGGTGGAAATGCTGCTGGTTGGTATAACAGAGGGCTGGGGTGAATACTGTACTCGGTTTTGACGAGAAAGTTGAGCAATGTAGGATTCTTTTATCTTTGTTAATAAGAACAGGCAGAGAATGCAGCTAGGACATCCACAAGCATCCACCCTCACCATCACTGATGCTCAGTAGCAGCAGTGCCAATCAAGTGCTTTATTCCGGATGGTATCAAGTTTCGTGAGTGTTGTTAGGGCTGCACTCATCCAGGCAAGTGGGGAGTATTCCAACACACTCCTGACTTGTGCCTGGTAGCGTTTGGACAGGATTTCAGGAGCCAGTAGTTGAATTACTCTTGTAGCCACTGTGTTTATGTGGTGAGACCTATTCAGTTCCTGATCAATGATTATCCACAGGATAATGTTGATAGTTGTTGTTCAGTCATGGTAACACCGTCGAATGTGAAGGGATGGTGGTTAGGTTACTTCTTATACGTGATAGCCTGCATTTGTGTGGCATGTATGTTACTTGCCTCCTGTAAGCCCAAGCCTGGATATTGTCCAGATATTGTTGTACTTGGACTTGGACTGCTTCAGTACCTGAGGAGTTAATTATTTATTGACATTAAATAGTCATGAGATTATGCAAATTCCTTTTTCTATCAAATGTCATGGACTGTATCTTGTGGTCACTCTCATATTCACTTTAATTATCTTTTTATTTTTTTCCGAATTCAGACACAAATGTTTGAACATCGATCGGAATAAAATTACATAACTTAAAAACACATGTTTCTACAAGTAAACTAATTGAATGAAATACATTACATCTGTATTGTCTTCATTTTGACAAAAAATAAATTATTTTCAATAACTATTGAATGGCTCATTTATTGTCCTCAATCCAACAATCCAGGTATTATATTTCAGTCTTCAGTTTACCGATCTTAATGTACGTCTAATCAACATCAGAGCAAAGTGTTTTTAAAATATTGAGTCAATTTATTTGTTCAGAATACAACATTTATTAGGAATTTGTTATCCTTATAATAATTGCAGAATAATTTGTTTGTCTTTCCAACGTGTATCGTCAGATCCATATATTATTTCAATCCATATTTTAATTTAATCCATTGCAACAATGCTATTGTTTTCAGGTCAACTATCCCACAATGAAAGCAATCATTTTGCATCCAACACCGTTTGCAAACTGACTTTTGCTCATTTGAATAATCACAGTAATCTCAGCCTTATGAATTCAGAGAACTATAACTACTTTTCACTGCAATAATTCCTGTTCATGTCTGCGCATTGCACAGTCATGTAGCAAAATTAAATTTTCCTTCTTCTCAGTGTACTGATAGAGTTTCGAAAATCTAAGTGTTGCTAATATCTAATTATTGTTCAGTTCAGTAAGGGGTATAAATGCGTAATAATGGCTCAGTACATGAAGTAATGTGAAGATATTGCAAAGTACAAACTCACAATGATTGTGAATATCAATGTTTATTTTAACCATGGAAACACATGAACGAATTGAATTGATTTAATTATATTTCACTTCAATGCTCACATTCATTGTATTTCTAATCACAATAAGAGCGAACTATTTCATGTGACAAAATTATTTAAAGTTCATGTCACTTTTTTATGGACACAAAATAGAATTAACACCCGTTTGTTCTTTTCTTTACCAATCACAGTGAAGTTTGAATTGTACAATGCTAGATTGATACAGAACGGAAACAGGCCATTCAGCCTAACTTGGCATTCCGGCCAGGTTTCCGAAACTAAACTAGTCCCATTTCCCTGTGTTTGTTCCATACCCCTTTAGACGTTTTCTATCCAATAAACTGTCCAAAAGTCTTTTAGATGTTGTAGTTGTACCAGCCACTGCCCTTTCTCTCACAGCTCATCCCAATATGTGAAACCCACTGTGTGGAAAAGTTGCCCCTCAGACACTTTTTAAATCTTTCCCCCTCACCTTGAATATTATTTACACCGTAGAATCTTTAGACTGCAAAATTATTAAAAGTTGAGAGGTATTGAGAAGCAGCGTAAGAACATTCATACTTTAATCAGTGATGTGAAGCAAATAAATTCAAGATGTTGTGATAATTATAATGAACAACAGTTACAAGTTGAGACAACGTTGGTTGAAAAGCAATTCAGTAGACACTTAGATATTTTCTTATCAACTCTGAGGTGTTTTGACACATCTCTGTTGAAGGTGGGAATTGAACCCATGGCACCTGGTCTCCTAGTACACACATTACCAGAGCCCTCCATAAAATTCCCATGCAGGAAGGGCAGGATATAATCATATACTTACTGCGTTTATTCACAGGGAAAACCGCTCAGATATTTATTGTTATAATTGGACTAGGATTGTATTAGACAGTTCCAGTGTGTAATGGACCGATAAAAAGAATTAGTAATTTCTAATAATGATGGAACGAAGCAACAATGGTCTTAAATAAATATAAATCTCATGATAATCAAGTAAGTCAAATTGTTTGAAGCAGTGATTCATCTGTATAAACTAAAATTAACCTGCCTTTTAATGCACATGAATTGGAAATAAAGCATTAGTCATTCAATGTGACTACTCAGCGAAAGACAACTTACCTCATTTTTTAAAAAAATGTGATTTCTAAGAATTCAAGATCTATTGTAAAAGCATAGAACAAACATTTGTTAATTCTGGTTTATTTACACAAGGAACACGTGAAATTTAAATAATGCTTAACACGAAAAATACTTAGCTCTTATTGTAATAATCAGAAATGTAGAAATGTTAGAATTGAAGTGAAATACAATCAATACAAGAACGTAAACAAAACTGTGGATGCTGGAAATCACAAACAAAATCAGTAATTGCTGGAAAATAACTCAGCAGGTCTGGCAGCCTCTTTGGAGAGAAATCAGTGTTCATACTTGGGCCCAGTGACCTTTCTTCAGACTGCACTTTTTCTCACAACCGATTCAATCCAGCTAAGATTCCACACTTAAAATTATTTTTGCTAAGATTACGAGATTGTAGAGTGCAGTATTGTTGTATTAGTTGATGTACTGAGACATAGTTCCACATCTACAGCTGGAGATATTGGATTTCAACAATGATTACCGGTTAGATTTTGGTAATAATTAGTTTTAAAATGGCTGGTAACAAATTTAAGAAAGATGAGAAAACCCTATTGCAATGTAATTGTACATCATGTTGGAAAAAACTGAAATATTGATGTGAAAAATAGTTATCCATCTCTTAATTGATAAGACTGATTAATGATCCTTCCATTAATGCAAGAATTCAAATGAAAGAAAATGAGAGAGTTAGAATGCTTGTTGGGTGAGAGAACTTTGGTTGATTGCAGGTGTTGAACTGAAAAGAATGTTAATAGTTCATTATGATACCGGCTCTAATAAATAATGGATTGAACTGAAATGTAAATCTCATGATGGTGTGCTAATTTAAATGACAATTAAATAATATTTAATGTGAGAACGCAACACTTAAAATGATTCAATATTTTCAAAGCAGTTTGTACTGGATATTCATTAAGATCAGTAACCTCAGAATTGAAATATTGGGTTATTTTTTTAAAAAATCACACTTTAGAAGATTATTCATCAGAATTGTTGTGTCATTGAAAAAAACCTCAGTTCTTCAAGAATTCTGCATTTCCCTAATTTTCTGTCTTTTTTTCCACAGGGATCTGTACTGGAACCCTTCTGTTTACGATACAATTATATAGAAGTGACATAGATTAAAATCTAATTGGGTGAGTTAATAAGTTTGCAGATGATATAACGTTCAGTGCAGTTGGGGACAATGTAGAGGGTTGTCAAATAAATCAGCAGGAAAAAGATAAATTGCAGCTATGGGCAGAGTAATTAAAGGTAAAGTTTAATCCATACAAGTGTGAGGTGTTTCACATTGGAAGCTCAAATTTTAAGGAAAGGTAGATAGTTAATGGCAGGACCCTAACAGCTTTATTATTCAAAGGGATCTTGGCGTTCAAGATCATGGCTCCCTGAAAGTGGCCATGCAAGTAATTAGGTGGTTAGGAAGGCAAATGGCATGCTTGCCTTTATTGGTCAGGGAACTGGTTACAAGAGTCAGGAAGTCATGTTGTAACTTTATAAGACTTTGGTTAATGCATACTTAAAGTATTGTGTTCACTTTTGTTCACCATGTTCCAGGAAGGGTATGGAGGCTTTGGAGAGGATATAGAGGGCGTTTACCAGGATGCTGCCTGGATTTGGAGAGGCGAGAAAAACTCAGATTGCTTTTTTGTGGAGTGGTGGAGACTGGGGAAAGACTTGACGGAAGTCTGTACAATCATTAGATACGTAGATAGGGTTGACGGTCAGAAAGCTTTTCCCAGAGTTGAAGCATAAAAAACTATGTGACATGCGTTTAAGATTAGGGGGGAAAGTTCAAGGGGCATGTAAGGGGCAATTTGTTTTTACACAGGGAGTGGTAGGTGTCTGGAATGAACTTCCAGGGTTGGTGGTGGAGGCAGATACATTAAGGCTCTTTAATGTTCATTTTGATAATTTGGAAGGATATGGACCAAGGGTAGGCAGAAGGGATGAGTTTCTTTTGCATTACGTTCAGCACAACGTTATGGGCCAAATGGCCAATTCCTGTGCTGCACAGGCCTTTGAGAGAAAACTAATGTCTAACTCATATGACAATTAATCTAATCAATATTTAGCCACTGGTGTCATAAATAGGAAGGCAATAAGTAGAGAACGAACTTGACTATAATCTAAAGATATAGTCAATTAAATTTACAGAGGTAATTTTTTGATATTTGTTCTGAATTATCAGATTAGTAACTTTGATGGAGATGTGTTGAAAATGTTTGCAGTTACTGATGTTCTGACCCAAAATTACCCTTGTTAAACTGAAGATTGGACCAGAAACCTGTTAGAAAACTTGAAAATATTCAGTAAGGTGAGATGCACATCATAATTTAATCCATTATTTCTTACTGCCTATACAATAATAACAAAATCTTTCTGGTCTACACCAAAAAGCATTGATTTTCCAGCCAATGCTCATTATAAATATCTGAATGCTACTCATTTCAACAATCAAAGTAATCACAGCCTCATCGATTAAGAGATGTCTAAGACATTTCACTAATAATTACTGTTTATGTCGACACATTGCTCGTTCAAACATTAATGAGATTTCTCATTAATATTCAGTTCACTGACAGCATATTAATAATTTAGTTACTGTTAATATCTAATAATTGATCAATCCAGTAAGGGATATAACAGTGGACTTATGGCTTAACTGATGGAAAGATATTGTTGTGTTCACTCGCCCAATTATTGTGAATATCGATGTGTATTTTGATTCGATTTGATTTGGTTATATTTTTCTTCAACGTGAAGATTTATTGTATTTCTGATCACAGTAATAGTTAAATATTTTAAAGCTAAAAAAAATCAAATTTGTGACTTTTTTGTCAACAAGAAAAAATAATTTACATGCACACGTTCTTTTCTTTATCAGAGTAAAGTTTGAATTGTTGGAAGTTATACATGTGTGTAAGGAAGGGGAGCTGCCTGCAGCTGAATAGTCACATTGAATGTTTTTTTTGCGATTACATCCTGCTGCTAAGCATTCTAGTTATCTTTTTATTATAAAAAAACTGCTTTAAACATATTCCGCAGTTGTATTTTTCATGAATTTACAATAAGCGCATGATATGTGTGTATTTATCTTTCTTTAAATTGCCATGGTTTTAATTTTTAAGTAAAAGCATATGTGCTTAGTACCATCATTATTGTGAATTACCATTTCATTCTCAATCCATTACACACAGAAACAGTCTAATTAGTTCCCAGCCCAATCATCGGAATGAATACTGATTAGTTTTCATTTGAGTAATCACAATTGATTATAATCCCACCCTTCCTTGTTAGGAATATAATGAAATACACTTGTGGATCTCTAGTGTGTCACTCCTATGAGACTAGGAGGTGTGGGTTCAGTTCCCATCTCCAACAGAGATACTCCAGAGCAGTTTAGAATGGTGATTAGAAAATATTTAAGCAGAGTTTGAATTGATTTTAAATCCAGTTTTGGATCTGCTTCTGTCTGTTGTTCATTCCAATAATCTCTCAATCTGCAATTTATTATCTTCAGGTCATTAATAAAAGTATATATCACATTACATTGTATTTAAATTTTAGATTTGAGGACACTGCAATTTTTAACATTTTAAAGTATCTAAGTAATGAAAATCATTTTATTTAATCAAAATACATCCAAGTGTTATCCATATGGTGGGCAACAGGATTTTACTTCCAGTCAGCTCAAGAATGTTCAAATATTGTTTATCCTGTGAACTTAATTCTGCAGAAGAGTTTCAATAAACATTTAACACATCATTATTGTGCATTTCAACACCTCACGTACACCAATCCTTATTCTCTTGGCCGAGCAGCTGAAGAGCTGAAGATCGCCTGATGAAGAGGCAGCAGCTTGAAAGTTCGTGCTTCTCAATAAACCTGTTGGACGCTAACCTAGTGTCATGTGATTTTTAACTTTGCTCACCCCAGTCCAACTCCGGCATCTCTAAATCATTGTTTCACAAAGGAATTCTCATAATTTTTAAAAAGAAAATATGACTTTAATTAAGAACTTTAACACGTGATTATTAATCTATTCCTATATAAGCAAAACATCTCAATGTCAATGAAATCAATGCTCACACAATAGGGCAGTTACAGCCACACAACTGTCTTCCTGGTCATCTAATTACTGCTTAGGAGAAAAACCGGAGTAAGTATCTTATCGTTCCTGAAAACAAGAGCAACAATAAACATTTGGTGACCAGTTCCATCCAATAAATGCATTTGATTTCTTACATTTTGGTTCAGTAATTGCACACAAAATATTTACCTAAAACCAATAACCATGCTTTATCACAAATGACCGAGGATGCTAACATCAACATATGTAGCAGCTTGCCAATCAAGGTTCCAGTTGAAGTATTGCAAATTAAAATAATTTAATTTCGGCCTAGTACAACTGTAGGTGAAAACATGTTGATTTTACGCATTAAAAATCGTTATCTGCTTATTCAGAGAAAATACTGAAAGGTAGCACTGTAAATTTAATTTATTTTGAGTTTCTTTCACCAAAACAATCATGTGAATTGCTTCTCATTTTCTTCCTAGTTCTGATACACATATCAAAATATATACGATATTAACTCTTTATGCATAATGAAAGAGTTTTCTCTGCAAGAACGACATGAAGATGTTCAAGGTCCTCTAATTACTGTTAAGCAGAATACTCTTCATAAGGGTCTTATTGTCTTCAACCGAAGCTTTTTATGACCTTGATTTTATTTCTGACTGGTGTTTTTGCGACTGATTAGATTAGATTAGATTAGATTACTTACAGTGATGTGTTTTCAAACCATGTGCAACGCATAAGGATTTCTTTCAATTTGTTATAAGAAAAAAAAACTGCTTTCCATGTTGATTTCTAATTATTTTTTACTCCCGAGTTATTTGTCGATGTGCAATAATCACAAAATTATGGAAGATCCTTGTATCTTATGTTCACTGCAATATGCACTTTCACTCTTTACTTATTTACTTCCTACGTCTGACATGAATGTCTAAACATTGGTCATGAACAAAGAGAGTTGTAAATTAAAGCTACATCTCAATAAGCAAACCAATGGATCGAAACATGTAATTCTTGTAATCCTGCATTTTTGAACCAAAAGCAATTCTGCTGAATAATCACTGAATGGCTCGTTTTTGTGAATCATAAAGGTAGCTACCATATTATATTTCTCAGTTTACCGACCTTAATTAATATCCAATCATCATCACAACAAAGTGCTTTTAAAATATTGAATCTTTTTTTTAGATTACAACGTAATTTTCCAGTCACTGCCATGGCAATAATTGCACAATTATTGGAGTTAGTCTTGCTAACAAATATAGTGCTATTCGCATTTTAATTGCATCAATTGCTTCTTCGTACGAACACTACAACATAAAAATCAATTTACTGTTCAAGTGAACGATCCCATAATGGAACCAATGACTTCCCTTTCGATGCCTCATTGTAAATATTTTATGATTGCTCATTTGAATGATCGCGGTAATCTCAGCCTGAAGCATTCAGAGAACTGTAATTACTTTTCATTAGAATAATTCCTGGTCGTTTCTCCACATTGTTCAGTGAAATAATTAATTGGGATTTCTCAGTATTCTTAAACGAAATTATATAATTTTGACAATTCAATTGTTGCTATTATCTAATCATTGCTCAATATAGTTCAGGGTATGACTACGAAATTATGGCTCATAAATTAAATAATGCAAAGATTTTGCAGCGGGCATTGTGAATATCAATTTTTATTTTAACCGTGGGAAACAGTTGAATTGATTTAATTATGTTTAACTTCAATGTTAACATTTACTGTATTTATAAACACAATACAAGTTAATCACTTTTCATGGAACAAATCATTTAAACTTTTTGTGACTGTTTGAAGTACAACAAAAGGAACTAACATCTTTATTGTTGCATGAAATAGTCACAGTACATTTTAAACTTTGGGAAGTTGAACATTTCTGGAAAGAAGGGAAGTTGTCTTCAGATGAATAGCCGTATTGAGTGACTAATTCATTTATTTTCCTAAAATCATTTATGTTGCAAATGCATATTAATTTTCTTTTCATTCTGTGACAAACTGCATTGAACATATGGAACTATTTGATTGATTGACTTTCGTTCATCAGTGTACACTGATCAAATAATTAGTTTTTTTCTTGTCATGAATAATCACGAGATTCATATTTAATTAAAGTCATTATTGCTTTGTTACATCATTACTGTAAATTACTAATTCGTTTTGTCAGTTCATTCTACACAGGAAATACGCAATTAATTCCCATTCAAATAATTACAAGAAACATCTGATTAATTTTCATTTGAGTTGCCGCCGTAAGCATGCGACTGTACACCTGCCCTTCCCGGATGGTAACGTTATGACGGGTCGTTGTGGAGCTATGACAGTGTCTCTACGACAAGATCAGGAGGAATGATTTCAATTTCCACCTTCAGCGGAGATGTGTCAGAGCAGCTCGGAAATGTCATTACAAAATATCTGAGTATAGATTGAACTGCTTTTTACCACAACATTAGATATTCTTCAATCTGTTCTGCATTTCAATCATCACCATATTTCCTATTTATTTTCTTCAGTTTATTAATAAAATGATGCATCTAATTTTGCTGGTTCTACATTCTTGGAAAAATAGTTGACGATGTTGCAATATTAAAGTTGGAAGAGTCTAAGACATGGCAATCATGATTTGTTTTACTGTTTAAAGGAACCTCGTTCAAACATTTCAAGCACATAAATCCTTATTCTCCGGTATTATAAAGATGAAAACAGTCGAAATTCTTCTTTAGCAAAATAACCAAATGCAACTTCATGTTATTCATTGGTCAGCTGATCACCTACATTTGTAACTAAATATTGCAATTCATCTAAATACTGGTATGTGCTTTGATCAAATTTATTTCCTAATTATTACTTATTCATGAATTGTCAGGAATTTATTTTTATTTTCCATTCACCTATTCATATTGAATGTAAGATTGATATGCTGTGAAACTATTGGCGTGTTTTCATTTGAACATTTAATTTGTCTCTCTCTCACACACACATTTATCT
The DNA here is from genome assembly GCF_037043375.1 of Chiloscyllium plagiosum. NCBI lineage: Eukaryota > Metazoa > Chordata > Chondrichthyes > Orectolobiformes > Hemiscylliidae > Chiloscyllium > Chiloscyllium plagiosum. The sequence continues at coordinate 77,687,780 of NW_028270169.1, read as the reverse complement.
CACTTCATGCATGATGGCTTCAATGTACCTTGCTAAACTTAAAAGATTTTGTTGACTTTTAGTAGTATCTTTATCACTCACTTATCATTTTAACCCAAAATCATAGGATCATAGAGTCATAGAATCCCTTCAGTGTTGAAACAGCCATTTGGCCCAACAGTCCACACTGACCATCCAAAGAGTAACCCACCCAGACACTCCCTTGCTCTATTACTCGACATTTCCCCTGACTAATGCACCTTACCTAGGTAAAAACAATGACTGCAGTTACTGGAACCCAGAGTTTAGATTAGAGTGGTGCTGGAAAAGCACAGCAGTTCAAGCAGCATCAGAGGAGCAGGAAAATCAACGTTTCGGGCAAAAGCCCTTCTACAGAAACAAGCCTCAGCCGCCCGTCCTACGTCTCAGCGGCATCCTGCCTTGAAAGTTGAAGCCATTCTACGTTTCACCTTTCTGTTACCAATAGCTCGTTGTTGTCCAGCGTAATTGGCATCTTGAAAAGGTAAAAAAAAAACACGTTTCCAACTCAGTTCCAACACATTTCCAACTCAATTGGTATCCATGTGGCTCATGTCCAGGTGTGAACATCGCTGCAGCAAATTGCACAGTTAACGTAAATTGCAGAAACACATACACACCAACCTGCACCAATACCTGTCTCATGTTATTAAACAGGTACAGACAGAAACGCAAACACACAACCTTCCACCACTACACTTTCTCCTGCCATTAAGCAGATATATGCAGAAACACACACACAATCCCCCATCATCACGCTGTCTCCTTCCATTAAATAGATATACACAAAAACACACACACACAACTCTTCACCAAAACCCTGTTTCTTGCCAGTAATCCGATATACACTAAAAGACACAACACAAGCCTCCTCCACCACGTTGGTTCACGCTATTAAGCAGATATACGCAGAAGCACACACACACACAACCTTGCACCAACACCTTGCCTCCGGTCAATAAACAGATATACACAGAGGACACACACAAATTTCTAAAGCACCTCCCTGTCTCCTGCCATTAAACAAATATAACAGAAACACACATACACACACACACACACACACACAACCCTTCACCACCACCTTGTTTTCTGCCATTAAACAAATATACACAGAAACACACACAATCATCCACGACCACACTGTCTCCTGCCATTACACAGATCTACACAGAAACACACGCACACACACTCACACACACACTGGTGCATCATCACACACTCTCTGGCAATTAAACAGATATAAAAAGAAACACACACACATCTCGACACCATCCCCCTGTCTCCTGCCATTAAATAGACATACACAGAAACGCACACACACACAACCCTTCACCACCACATGGTTTTCTGCCATTAAACAGATATACACAGAAACACACAAACACACACGCACACAAACACATACGCACACACAACCCTTGACACCCAATTTGTTTCTTGTCATTAAGCAGACATACACAGAAACACACACACAACCCTCCACGACCACCCTGTCTCCTGCAATTAAACAGATATACACAGAAGCACACACACACAACCCTCCACCGCCGCCTTGTCTCCCGCCATTAAGCAGAGATATGCAGAAACACATACACACCAACCTGCACCAATACCTGTCTCCTGTTATTGAACAGATATAGACAGAAACACAAGCACACAACCTTCCACCACCACCCTGTCTCCTCCCATAAACAAATCTATGCAGAAACACACATACACAACCCTCTACCATCCCACTGTCTCCTTCCATTAAACAGATATACACAGAAACACACACACAAAACCCTCCACCACACCCTGTTTCCTGCCATTCATCGGATATACATTGAAACACACAACACAACCCTCCACCACCACGCTGTCTCCCGCTATTAAGCTGATATACACAGAAACACACAAACGCAACCCTCCACTAACACCCTGTAGCCTGTTAATAAAGAGAAATACACAGAAACACACACACATCCCTCCACCACCACATTGTGTTCTGCCATTAAACAGATATACACAGGAACACACACACACACGCACACACAATCCTTGACAACCAATTTGTCTCCTGTCATTAAGCAGATATACACAGAAACACACACGCAACCTTTCACCTGTCTCCTGTAATTAAACAGATATATACAGAATTACACACACAAAACTCCAGCACCACCCTGTCTCCGGCTATTGAACAGTTATACACAGAAACACACACTCACCATCCTCCACCACCATGCTGTATGCTGCTATTAAACAGAAATTTACAGAAACATACAGCAACCCTCCATGACCATCCTGTCTCCTTTCATTAAACAGATAAACACAGGAACACAAACACACACAACCCTCCATCACCACCCTGTCTCCTACGATTTTACAGTTATACACAGAAACACGCACACACCACCTTCCACCACCACCCTGTCCCCTATCATTAAGCAGATATGCACTGAAACACACACATGCCCAACCCTCCACCACCAACCTGTCTCCTGCAATTAAACAGATATACTCAGAAACACGCACATACTCCCTCCACCACCACCGTGTCTCCTGCCATTAAACAGATATACACTGAAACACAGATCCACACATCGCCCTACCACCACCTTGTCTCCTGTCATTAAACAGATATGCACAGAAACACACAACACATCTCTCCACCACCACCCTGTCCTCAGCAATTAAATAGATATACACAGAAATACACACATGCACAACCCTCCACGACCATCCTGTCTCCTGCCATTAAACAGATATACACAAAACACACGCACAACCCTCCATCACCACCCTGTCTCCTGCCATTGAGCTGATATTCACAGAAATGCACACGCACAACCCTCGACCTACTCCCTGTCTCCTGCCATTAAACAGATATACACAGAAACAAACACACGCAACTCTTGGCCACCATCCTATCTCCTGCCATTAAACAGATATACACAGAAACAAACACTCACAACTCTCGGCCACCACCCTGTCTCCTGTCATTAAACAGATATACAAAGAAACACTCATACATACACAACCTTCCACCACCATCCTGTCTCCTGCAAGTAAGCACATAGAAACACAGATATTCTACCCTCCACTACAACACTGTGTCTTGCCATTAAATAGATTTACGCAGAAACACACACACACACCAGCCTCCTCCACCACCGTGTCCTGCAATTAAACCGACACATACAGAAACATACACATATATTTCCAGCACCACCTTGTCTCCTGTCATTAAACAGTTAAACGCAGAAACACACACATCCCTCCTCCACCACTGTCTCCTGTCATTAAACAGTTGTACACGGAAACACACACGCACACTACCCTCCACCACCACCCTAAATCCAGCCCTTAAATAGATGTATACAGAAACACACGCACACAACACTTCACGAACACCCTGTGTCCTGCTATTAAATAGGTGCACACAGAAATACACACACAATCCTCCATCACCACCCTGTCTCTTACCGTTAAACAGAAATGCACTGAAACACACACACATCCCTCGACCACCATCCTGTTTCCTGCCATGAATCAGATATGCACAGAAACACACACACACAACCCTCCACGATAACCCTGTCTCCTGCCATTATACAGATATGCACAGAAACATGGACACAATCCTCCATCACCACCCTGTTTCCTGCCCTTAAATAAATATACACAGAAACACACACACACACAATCCTCCAACACCACCTTGTTCTCCTGCTATTGAGCAGAGATATACACAACCCTCCACCACCACCCTGTCACCAGCCCTTAAAAAGATATACACAGAAACCTCCACGACACCCCATCTCCTACCCATAAACAGATATATACAGCAACACATATACAAATCCCTCCACCACCACCCTGTACCCTGAAATTAAACATATATACACAGAAACACACACACACTATCCTCCTCCAATACCCTGTCTCCTGAAAATTAACAGATATACACAGAAATATACATGCATATCTTCAACACCGCCCTGTCTCCTGCCATTAAACAGATATACACAGAAACACACATACACACAGCCCTCCACGAACACCAGTCTGTCTCCTGTCATTAAGCAGATATATACAGAAAAACGCACACAACCCTGCACCACCACCTTATCAACTACCATTAAACAGACTGGCACAGAAAAAAAACCGCACAGACAACCCTACACCAACACTCCGTCTCCTGGGCATTAAACAGATATACACAGAAACACACACACACACACACACACACAACCCTCCACCACTACACTGTTCTCATGCCATTGAGCAGATATACATAGAAATACACACACACAACCTTCGACCATCACCCTGTCGCCTGCCCTAAAACAGATATACACAGAAACACACACACATACAGAACCCTCCACCACCACCCTGTTTGCTGCCATTAATCAGATATGCACACAAACATACACATACACACACACAATCCTCCACAATCACACACTCTCCGGTGATTAAACAGATATAAACAGAAACACACATACACATCTCGACACCAGCACCCTGTCTCCTGCCATTGAACAGACATACACAGAAACACACAGAAACACACGCACACACAACCTTTGAACAGCAATTTGTTTCCTGTCATTAAGCAATTAAACAGATATTTACAGAAACATACAGACAACCCTCCACCACCATCACCCAGTCTCCTATCATTATAAATATATGCACAGAAACACGCACACTCATTCCTCCAACACCACACTGTCTCCTGCAATTAAACATATAGACACACAACACACACACACACACACACCACCCTCCTCCAACAATCTGTCTCCGGCAATTAAACAGATATATACAGAAACATAAAGACATATCTTCAGCACCACCCTGTCTCCTGCCATTAAACAGACATAGACAGAAACACACACACACACAACCCTCCACTATCACATTGTTTTCTGCCATTAAACAGATATACACAGAAACATACACGCACACGTACACACAAGCATTGACAACCAATTTGTTTCCTGTCATTAAGCAGATATACACAGAAACATCCAGACAAGCCTCCACCACCACCTTGTCTCCTGTCATGAAACAGATATACACAGAAACACACATGCACACGCACACACAAGCGTTGAGAACCAATTTGCTTCCTGTCATTAAGCAGATATACACAGAAACGCAAACACAACCCTTCACGACCACCCTGTCTGCATTCATTAAACAGTTATATACAGAAACACAAACTCACCAACCTCCAAAACCACCCTGTCTCCTGCAATTAAACAGATGTTTACAGAAACATCCAGACAAGCCTCCACCACCACCCTGTCTCCTCTCATTAAACAGATATACACAAACATACACACACCACCACGACAACCACGACCACCCTTCGCCTATCATTAAACAGATATACACAGAAACACACACACACCACCGTCCACGACAACCCTGTCTCCTGCCATTAAACAGATATACATAGAAATACACAAACACACAACCGTGCACCACCACATTGTTTTCTGCCATGAAGCAGATATACACAGATACACACGCACAACCATCAACCGCCGCCATGTCTCCTGCCATGAAACAGATATAATCAGAAACAAACATATACCATCCTCCACCACCAACCTGTCTCCTGCAATTAAACAGGTATACACAGAAACACACACACAGAGAACTCACCCCACAACCCTGTTTGCTGCCATAAATCAATTATATACAGAAACACACACACACCACTACGCAAGCAAGTTGTTTTCTGCCAATGATCAGATGGACACAGAAGCACACACACAACACTCCACTGCCACCCTGTCTCCTGCAATTCAATACATATATACAGAAACACTCAACCCTCCACTACCAACCTGTCTCCTGCAATTCAATAGATATACACAGAAACACACATACACAACCCTCCACTACCACCTTGTCTCCTGAAATTCAACACATATATACAGAAACACTCACACACACAACCCCCACTACCTCCCTGTCAGCAGCCATTAAACAGGTATATGCAGAAACACACACACACAACCCTCTACCACCACCTTATTTCCTGCCATTAAGTTGATATACACACAAACACGCACTGTACACTTCACCACTACCATTTCTCCTGTCACTAAACAGATATACACAGAAAAACACACACAATCCTCGACCACCGCCCTGTCTGCCGACATTAAACAGATATACACACAAACACACACACGTCCGTCGACCACCACCCTGTTCTGCTGCCGTTTAGCAGATATACACAGAAGTACACACACACTACCCTCGACCACCATCATGTCTCCTGCCCTGAAACAGATATACACAGAAACACACACATATACAGAACCCTCCACCACCACCCTGTTTGCTGCCATTAATTAGATATACACATAAACACACACACACAATCCTCCACCATCACACTCTCCGGCGATTAAACAGATTTAAACAGAAACACAAACTTATCTCGACACCATCACCCTGTCTCCTGCCATTAAACAGACATGCACAGAAACACACACACACCACACAACCCTCCACCACAACCCTATCTCCTGCGATTAAACAGATATACGTAGAAATACACAAACACACAACCGTTAACCACCACATTGTTTTCTGCCATTAAACAGATATACACAGAAACGCACACACACAAACACACACAAAACCCCCGATCAACATCTTGTTGCCTGCCATTAAGCAGATATACACAGAAACACACGCACAACGCTCAACACCACCACGTCTCCTGCAATTAAACATATATACACAGAAACACACACACACCAACCTCGACCACCACCCTGTCACCTGCCATTAAACAGATATACACAGAAACACACATACAACCTTCTACGAACACCCTGTCTACTGACCTTAATCAGATATACACAGAAACATACACAACACTCCACCACCATCCTGTCACCTGCCACTAAGCACACAGACACAGAAACACAGACACTCTACCCTGTCTCCTGCCTTTAAGCAGGTATATACACAAACACACAAACACACACCAACACACACATACACATCCCTAGACCACCACCCCGTTTCCTGCCGTTTATCAGATATACACACAAACACACACGTACAACCCTCCACCACCACACTCTCTCCTGCCATTAAAAGGATATATGCAGAAACACCCACATGCACAACACTCCATGAACACCCTGCCGCCTGCCATTGGACAGATATACACAATAACATACACACACCAAACTGTCTCGTGCCATTATGTACATATACACAGAAACACACACGCATACTCACTCAAACCTCCTTGACCACCCTGTCTCCTGTCATCAAACAGTTATACACAGAAATATGCACACACAAAATTCCACGAACACCCTGCCTACTGCCCTTTAACAGATATACACAAAAACGCACATGCAAACACAATCCTCCACCACCACCCTATCTCCTGCAATTAAATAGATAAACGCAGAAACACACACACAAGCACAACATTCCATGAACAACATGCCTCCTGCCATTGAGCAGATATATGCAGGAACACACACACAACCCTCCATGACCACCCTGTCTCCTGCCACTGAACAGATATACACAGAAACACACACACCACCACCCTGTCTCCAGCCCTTAAATGGGCATACACATAATCACACGCACACCCCTCCAAGACAACCCTATCTCCTGCCATTAAACAGATATACACAGAAATACACACACACAACCTTCGACCACCACCAGTCTGTCTCCTGTCATTAAGCAGATATATACAGAAAAACACACACAACCCTGCACCACCCCCTATCGCCGACCATTAATCAGACATAAACAAACAACCCTCAATCAACACTCTGTTTCCAGGCATTAAACAGATATACACAGAATTAGCTGGCTGACAGAAGGCAGAGAGTGGCTGTAGATGGAAAGTATTCTGCCTGGACGACAGTGTTGAGTGGGGTCTCCCAGGGCTCTGTACTTGGGGCTCTGCTCTTTGTAGTTTTTATAAATGACTTTGATGAGGAGGTTGAGGGGAGGGTTAGTAAATTTGCAGATGACACAAAGTTTGGAGGTGTCGGCGATAGTATAAAGGGCTACTGAAGGCTGCAGCGCGACATAGACAGAATGCAGAGCTGGGCTGAGATATGGCAGATTGAGTTCAACCTGGATAAATGCGAAGTGATGCATGTTGGAAGGTGGAACGCGAATGCTGAATATAGGATTAAAGACAGGATTCTTGGCAGTGTGGAGCAACAGAGGGATTTGGATGTGCAAGTATATAGATCCCTCAAAGTTGCCATACAAGTGGATAAGGTTGTTAAGAAAGCAGATGGTGTTTTGGCTTTCATTAGCAGGGGATATAGTGTAAGAGCCGTGAGGTTTTGCTGCAGCTCTACAAGCCCCTGGTGAGGCAATACTTGAATTATTGTGTCCAGTTCTGGTCGCCCTATTATAGGAAAGATACAGAGGCTTGGGAGAGGGTGCAAAGAAGGTTTACCAGGATGCTGCTTGGACTGGAGGGCTTGCCTTATGAAAAAAAGGTTGAATAGGCTCGGACATCTCTCTGGAGAGAAGGAGGAAGAGAGGAGACCTGATAGAGGTGTACAAAATAATGAGTGGAATAGATAGAGTCAATAGCTAGATAATTTTCCCCAGGGCAAGATTGACTGGTATGAGAACTCATAGTTTGAAGATATTAGGAGGAAGGTATAAAGGAGATGTCAGAAGTCGTTTTTTTAACAGAGAGAGCTGTGAATGTATGGAATACGTTACCAGTGGTAATGGTGGAAGCAGAGTTATTGGGGACATTTAAGCGACTTCTAGACTTGCACATGGATAGCAGTGAATTGAGGGGTATGTAGGTTGTTACTATATTTTACATTAGGATTAAATCTCGGCACAACATCATGGATGAAAGGGCCTGTTCTGTGCTGTACTTTCTATGTTCTATGTTCTCTGACAAGGATGAGTCGACCTCTGACCACCTAATGCCAACTGCAAAGGATGTTTAAAGACTTCATTGAGTTGCAAAGGTGTCAGCACTATAAATATGTTTTGGTCATTGTTGATTTTCTTTTCCTTGATGGTTTGAAGCTTACCGCACTTCCAACGCTACTGCTAAAACTGTTGTAAATATTTTACTCAAGCAGATTATTACCTGCTTTGGTATTTGATTTTGTCTTCCTTCTGACAATGACCCCCACCCCAATTTTATTGGAGATATTAATGAGGAATTATGCTCTCATTTTCGGATCCACCACCAACTTCATTGTTCTTATTTCCTACAGGCTGCAGCGCTCGTGGAGCATGGTGACCAGAGTCTGAAAACTAAACTTACCAAATGGACTTCTGAGACAGTTCTTTCCTGGGTTAGGGTGGTGCCCCTGGTATTGTTCCACCTGCAATAAACTCCTGTGGGGAAAACTCGCTTGGCCTTTTCGAGCGCTCTCACTCTCTATGATCTGAATGATAAATTGCACTGTATCTGATCCGCAGGACACACTGCAGAAATTATCCCATCTCAGCAGACTGAGCTGCCTCCATTGATAGAGCTGTCTACATTGGTAGAGCGAATAGTCATACAGTAACATCGAATATCTTTTGATGTCATCCTCGAAGGTACTTGCTACAAAAAAGCTGAAGACTGCGGGAAACCGCTGTGATCAGCGCTAACACAGAGGTCCAGCGGGAGCCTAGTGGGCCCATACACCAGAAATCAATGGATAAAAAGGTTCTTCTTTTCAGAATATTCTGATTCAGATCATCATCTTAACACTTCCTGGGGAGAAAATGGATGTGGGAGAGCGGATAGACTCAACTGGTTCCAGCATTTACAACCTTGGTCCGTGTGACAACAAAAGCAGAAACCTGGACCTGTTTATCTTGCTTCTGAAAAACTGGTTAATACATTTTGAAGATCATAGATATTTCTACCTGGTGTTCATGAAATAATCTACAGCAGAGTACGTTTCCCTGAGTATGGACTGATTTCTGGGTTATGGACTGTGATATTCTGCTCACATGATCTGAACACATACAAAGAAATGACTCAGTGACAAGATCTGCTGAATCGGATTCCTTGAAGAGAAGCCGATGTAATGAAAAGAGCCATAAGAGTGGGAATGTAGCAAATTATTTTCCAGACTCGATGAGAGTGCATAATGCTGTTTCCAGGAGTCAATATCTGTACAAGTAGACTGAAACAACGTTAGGCGTTATTGTACTGCATCTTTTGTATAATGGTGCAAAAGCACGGAACTTTTGTATAGAGGGGATAACTTCAAAATCCTCAATGAGGCAAAACACAGAAATGAGGTAAACAACAACGTAACCACACAATTTGGTGTTACATCATGCGGTGAACCTCCCTGCTCAAATTTCGCTCAACATCGCTCTCTGTCAAATTCCTAAGACTGATATTAGAACAGTGAATGGTATGTCCATAAAAACTGCTCTGGTCTCCCAACTTCAGCATTTCATACCCACCCCCTTATGTATGACTGGCAATAGTAATTGATCCCTCAGTGTGTTACTTCAGCATACGTAGAGAAGAAATAACTATAAGAACAACAGTCAAGTATGTGACTGGGATTTGACCCGATTCTGTTGCAACCAATCCATTCAGCTGTAATTGAAATTGCTTCCACCTTTCCTGTGTCGGTAATAAGATTGCATAGCTTAGTGGTGAGTTTTCATGCACTGAATTGGACCCAGCATCCTTTCTCAGGTTGAAATTTACAGGGATATAAAGACATGATGAAAGACACGGGCAGTGTTTACTGGACTATAAAGACGTTAGGAATGATACCATGTCGTTAGAAACGAAGGAAATGAGGGTTCCTTGGAGATAAAGCCACTAGAAACGAAAAGAGGCAGTTTAATGAGATGATGGCATAGATAAAGAATAATGCGGGAGGAATCAGGAAAGACTTAGTTGTGTCCAAATAGAGGTTATCCAGCTGATGTGAAGATCTTAAGAGTAAATATGAGGGAAATTTCCTCGTTCAGGTGAGTGGAAACTAGACGTTAGAACTTCAAACCCAGCGGGACACGATAAATAAGTTTGGATTAGGCATTTTATATTCTGTGAGTTATTGAATTCGGAGATGAATTTTCAGAAATAAAAACATTTTCGGTGCTGATTCCAGAATATTCGAAAAGCGCGAGCAGGCACAGAAGGAGTGACTTAAATAGCAACAGTGATTCAGGGCTGCCTGGATGGGGGTGCAAAAGGGAAACACTCTGGAAGTGGTTAACATTCATAGGAAAGAAATTGCATTACACCTGCAACTGAAAATGTTAAGTGTAAGAAGAGCTAATGGAGGTGGAAGGTGCAGCAGCTCATTCTACATGAAATATTATATAATGCAAATGCACTGATCTGTTTGGTTTAGCTCTGCATTGAATTGAAGTCGGTTAGCTCAGTTCGCTGACTAACTGGTTTGTGAGAAAACTGAGACCAACAGTGCGGGATTAATTCTCTCACTGTCTACCCGCCGTTTGATATGATCATGGCTGACCAAACACGTCAATGTCTTTGCCCAGCTCATCCACAACAACCTGTCGTACAATGGGATAAAGACATTTAAGCAATCAAAAATTTCTGTTCATACAGGTAACATGAGACATATTGCATTCATCAATAATCTTCACCATTCCGACATCCAAGAACACGTTGCACAGTGGGTTTCTGCACGGAATTTGCAGGTTTTGCGGATGAGCATCTGATTCTGGTCTGATCATGTTTCAAACGATATGATTCTGTAAAAACTCACAACCAACAAGGTAACGAATTTCCTCTGGTCAGTAGCAGGGACGAGAACTCCAGACGACAGGAATTGGCGATGAATCAGCACAACACTCAATGATTCAGCTGAAAACTGAACTAAACTCCAATTCTCGTGCGGTTCAAACCCACAAACATTGAATAGCAAAGGTACCAAATTTGTAGAAATCTAACACGCTTTTCATTGCGCCACAGACCTGCACTCGCCACAATTTTACTGCGCCCAAAGTTGCGGTTGTCGTAGAGAAAATGTCGACTATCACCAGGAGATGCGGAGTTTTTCAAGGAGTAGATCTCTTATTTGCAAAGAAAAGCAGTAACATTCAGAAAACAAATTTTCGACTCGCCCGAACCTCAGGGTCCATGGCATAGAGTCATAGAGTCATTGAGATGTGCAACATCGAAACAGACACTGCTGTCCAACTTGTCCATGCCGACCAGATATCCCAACCCAATCTAGTCCCACTTGCAATCACCCGGCCCATATCCCTCCAAACGCTTCCTATACACATGCCTCTCAAATGTTGCAATTGTACGAGCCTCCACCACATTCTCTGGCAGCTCATTCCATTTACGTACCACCCTAAGTGCGAAAACGTTGCCCTTTAGGTCTCTTTCATATCTTACCCCTCTCACACTAAACCTATGCCCTCTATTTCTGGACTGCCCGAACCCCAGGGAAAATATTTTGTCTATTTGTCCTTTCCATGCCACTCATAATTTTGTAAACCTCTATGAGGTCACCCCTCAGCTTCCGAACTCCAGGGAACACAACCCCAGCCTGTTCAGCTTCTCCTTGTGGCTCAAATCCTCCAAGCCTGGAAACATCTCTGCAAATCTTTCTGAACCCTTACCAGTTTCACAACATCTTTCCGATCGGAAGCACACCAGAATTGCACACAATATTGCAACAGTGGCCTAACCAATGTCCTGTACAGTCGCAACATGGCCACCCAACTCCTGTACTCAACACTCTGAACAAAAAAGGAAAGCATACCAGATGCCTTCTTCACTATCCTATCTACCTGCGACTCCACTTTCAAGGAACTATGAACCTCCACTACAAGGTCTCTTTTTTTCAGCAATACTCCCTAGGGTCTTACCATTAAGTGTATAAGCCCTGCTAAGAATTGCTTTCCTAAAATTTAGCGCCTCACATGTATCTGAATTAAACTCCATCACTTTATACTTTTTCTTTAATCATGTCTTAGCTTACCAGAATGCCAACTGTGTTAGTCAGAATTACCTCACTCCAGCTATACAATAAACCAATGATGCTAATTCCCATTATCGTTCTGCTTCTGCCACTATGGTTTTTAATAATTCTACTTAATATTATTCTACTGTAACTATTAGGTATTCTACTGCTACCTGTGCTCAATGAACCTCCATCCCAGACTAACCTGTCATGATTATACATTTAACTAGCCCATCTATCACAATGTTTTCCTGTCCCAAGCTGACTCTACTAACTACTAATTCGATATTTAATGTCATAACCTGCTACAAGTGTCTCAAGAAGGCACACTCTACTATCAATTAATTATTTAAAGTCATTTCCTAATATGTACTGTCACGACATTTCCAAACTGCCATGATAATATTTAGTAGGTGAGGCTGACTTTATTAATTGTTATTATCTCAGCCTGCCATTTTAACCTTTCAGCATATTCTGACTCTGCTAATTGGTGTAGCAGCATTCCACTATTCTTATCCCAAACTGACACACTGGCCCCATCCTGCCCCAGTGACCTTTTGACGAGTGTAGCATTCCGCAGATCACTTGTAACAAATCGCCAGTAGTTTCCATGCCTTTACCCTTCCCATGCTTTTATGCTCTGTATTTGCTGCACAGTGTTCGGTTCTTTCATCAGATATCTGATTAATTTCACCCCACTTTCCGTACCAGGTCCTTATCCATGTGTGTGTTAGCTTCTCAAGTATTCGGCTAAACATTCCTGAAATGTTTTGACGACTCATAGCTTTACCACACGTTCAAACAGTGAATTCCAAATAAGCACACTCTCAGAGTGAAAATGTTCTCGCTATATCTCCTCTGAACATCCTGTCCCATGCATTTAACGGAGATCCCTGGTTGTTCACTCTTCCCAGAAGAAGTTTATTCCTGTCACACATATCTATCCCCTTAATGTGCACCTTAATCACTTCCTCACTCGACCTCCTCCGCTCTCAGATGAAGAGCCTGGGCTGAGCTCGTCTATCTTCACCATGGCGATAGTGTCGTGCTGGAAAAGTACAGCAGGTCAGGCAGCATCCGAGGAGCGGGAGAATCGACGTTTCTGGCATACGTCTTTCCTCAGGAATGAGTCTTGTGGGCGGGGGCTGAGAGATAATTTGGAAGGGGTTAGAGTTGGGTGCAAAGTAGCTGGGAAAGTGAATGGTGGATGGAGGCGGGGGAGAAGGTGATAAGTTAGAGTGGTAGAGATGAATGGTTCCGGAGAGTGATGCTGAGTTGGATGCTTCAGACTGTGATAATGTGCGGGGAGGGGAAATGAGGAAGCCGTTGAAATCCACATTTACCCCGTGTGGTTGCAGGGTCCCAAGGCAGAATATGAAGCGTCCATCTTCCAGGCATCAGGTGGTAACGGTTTGGTGGTGGCTTATGCCCGAAAAATCTATTCTGCAACTCACATGACAGGAGAGATGTGAAAACCAAAGACTAAAAAAAGGACAGAAATGTACAGAATCAGAGTTAATGGAATTAGACACAATGCAGACAGAAACCATTTGGCCAGTTGTGCCTGCACTGTGCCGTGGAAGAGATTCACACTCCCCCACTCTATCTTTCTAAATCCGCATTTATGATTCACCTACAAAATTAGAAATTGCTCCAAAAGCTCAGCGAGCCAGGCAGCATCAGTGGAGAGAAATAAGAGTTAACATTGCGAATTAAAAACAGTTCCGAGGAAGGGTCTGTTGACCCGAAATGGTCATTCTGTTTTCCCCGAGCTGCAATTCTGACATTTGACTCTGATTTACACTTACAGTACACTCAGATTTTGTTTGCCATTTACCTGAATTGCACACCTTTGCACTGTGGGAAGGAATCGAAACAGCCAACGGAAACTCACAAGGGTGATTGAGAGCAGGAGTGTACAATTTCCACACAGTCAGTCACACAAGTCTGGAATCTAATGCGGGTTTCTGGCGCTGAAAGGCGCAGTTCCACCCACTGAGCCATCCCAATATGCAAGGGCCCATTCTGGAAGTGAATTGAACCGGATCTCAAGCAGCGACAGGCGGTGGTACTAACCAGGAATTTTATGCAAAAAGAAGCCTATTTGTTAATACTGGAAATTAACATTCGCTTAACTATCTGAAATGGAGATTCGTGAAATAATTGGTTAGGCGGGGATTATTCTCCTCGAAACAAAGGATGTGGAGGGGAGAATTATAAACATTCAATATTCGTGGGTTCTTGAAAGGGGTGAAACAGGCAGGTGGTTCGCGCCTTGCTGTGAGGAGAACACCAGAGGAAATAATCCCAGACTTAGATATTGACCATTTAATTCAGAAATGAGGAGTAATTTCTTTGCTCAGGGGCCAAAAAATCTGTGGCATTTTTTCAGCAACCGCTGTTGTTGGGCATTTTCAAACTGTGCCAGATAGTTAATCAGAAAGATAATAAAACTTTGTCGAGGTAAGTGAGCAGAAAGGAGTTAAAGAGTATCAGATCAACCATGAGTTCTTTGAATGGTGGAGCAGACTCCATGGGCTGAATGGCAAACTTCCACGTGTTTAACATTTGGTCTAACGCCATATTTTATTCATAAGTTCAGAATTGTGAGGGGATGGGATGAAGTGACAGAAAAGGTTTAATAAACAGATCAGACAGATCAGGAACAAGGCTAATAAACTCAGGAAGAAGAAATGTGCTGTGACCTGGGAGCAACAAATTGCACTGCGCACAGTACAGTTGGCTGTGTACTGAAGGTATGATTGCTGAAGAAAGTTGGTGGACCTTAGACTGTTGGCAATCCAGTGCTCACGCTGGATGATGGATCGTTGTATGATTCACACACAGCGGAAATTTGTGAAAGAATGAAAGGTTAGTTTCATTGGAGAGGTTTTCTGTGCTTTCAATTCCGAGTGACTGAAATACAGATCAAATCATTGTGTGAAGTGTTAGATTAAAATAATCATGAACGACCCCACTGGATAAACTTGTGCTGCCGATCTCTTGTTATTTGTTTCTCTTTCTTTCGATGTAAATTCATAGAAAGACAAGATGGAATGTGGGGCGGAAAGAAAAATGTGTTCCTTCTCATTGCACCAATTTAATCTACAATTGAATAGAATGATTGCTCTCACTCTTCATTTCGACTTTAATGTGGTGTCGATTATTCCTGAATCTCCCGTGCAGTGAATGGCAAGAACAAAATCCTCGAACCTGTGTATACCAGAGGTGTGAAGTGCAAAGAAAAACTGCTGGAGCGGTTTGCAAAGTTAGCAATCAGAGTGTGACTCGAACCAGTGAATGTGGAGCACAGCGGTATAACAACCCACCACCATAATCGCTCAACCTCCTCAGCACGTTTTGTAGAGTGGTGACTTGTGACCTCATCAGGTTACATGTGGTGAAAGTCATGGATGAGAAATTTCCAGAATGGAATCGAATCCACACCATTGTGGTTCTGCTTTCACCAGAATTGTAATAACAACAAATTCCAATAAATAACATGTTCACAGAATGAATAGCTGTCATTGATACATTCTGAGTCAGAACTTTGTCAGAGTGAAACAGAGAACAAGAATTTTCCGTCATATTCACACCTACATTTGACTCATAATTTCTTCAGTCACTTTCTCTCCCTCGTGAAGAAGCATCCATGGAGAGGGAAATAAAGGCGATATTGTGGCTCAATGGCCTTTCTCATATGGCTGAACCTGAATTGGAGTAAATCGCAAGAAACGCTGTTTTGTTCGTTTCATTTTAATTTTCCTGCAATCTCACAACGTAATAATCGGAAGTGTATTAGATTTCTCTCATTGGAATGATTAATGTTGCATCCAAATTTGCTCCGACTTTATTTCAGCTTACGGAAAATACAGAGGGTTAAAGTGAAAAAGAAAACCCACCAGTTTTGATGCTCATTGTTTGGCAGATTTCCTCGAATATTAAATGGACCAAACATCATGGTGTTTGTCCTCACAACCTTTAGGCATGTGATTAAAGCAGAAAGTCGATCTCCAAGCAACTGGTCACTTCCTATTCATTATGTAATATCTTCCCTTCACAATAAGAAAAATCCTCTCATTTCCATTTACAATGCTTTAGGTGGAATATTATGCCAAATCTTTCAAAATCCAGAGTTTTTGGAACCGAATCTTATTCAGCTGCACGCGTTCACGAAATGTCTTTACATTTAAAGTCAACCAACTTAGACATTGTTTCCCCGCAACTTGCAACCGACTACATCCTACCCCAACACCTTTGTCTAGCCACACGCCGTCTCTCACCTTGTGAAATTTATTCCTTGTATGTCGCCAAATGTGCCATTCCAAATCGTTTGAAAAACAGATTCTCGGAATCACAGCTATTCTGCTCTCATCATTTCTTTGTCCTTCAAAGATTTTATCAAATGTTTCAATGCCTGACGTCGAGATGTTTACTTACTTGAAAGAGGGTATTTCCACCTATTTACTCTGTCCAAACATTTCATCACGTGGAAAAGCCCCATTAAGTCTTCCTTGGTTCAGGGAAAACTGTTCTAATTTTTCCAAGACAACAAGTGAATAGAATCTCATCCTCAGTAAATCCCGTCAGCACAGTCTCTCATTGCTTTACACCCAGTAAACACCGTCATTATTCTCTCCGATAGAATCACAGAATCCTACAGTGCAGAAAGAGCATTTCAGTCAATCAAGCCGGTGTCGACACTCTGAAGAGCATCTCACCAAGACCAAGCTCTCCTCCCTATTCCCGTATATTTCACCTAAGCAAGGGGCAGCCCTCCCACTTAGGATTTTAAATAAACGTGTTGGACTATAACCTGGCGTTCTGTGACTTCTGACCTTATCCCCACGTAACCCATGGCTGATTCAATCTTCACATGCTTAATTCACTCCCTGGACACGAGAGGGCAATTTAACTTTTCCAATCAATTTAACTCTCCGACCGAACAGCAGTGCGAATTACTGAGCCAATGTTCAAGCATAATGAGCAAATGCTGTATAACTTTTTAATGGTTTTATACCGTGGTAACTCAGCCTCATCAAAGCAAATCAACCCAAATTCAATGTATCGAAACACTACCCTGTCCTTTACAATTTCATTCGTGCTGCGGGAAGTGTTTCTGCATTCATATTTGAATGCTTTTACGCTGTTTCTTCCTCACCTTCGTGCTTACAGTAAACGCTTCAATCCGGAATAAGTCTGTCAAATGATTCTCAATCCAACACAGTCGCAAGATGCAGCTTGCAGACGTCACGTGTTTGCACGTTCACTGACACTCTGCCTTGCTGATAGCTGCAGCCTCACCTTCCCCTTCCCCACCTTGATTCAGGCAGCACTGTCCTTCCTGTGAACATGCCCCATCGAGAATGGAAGGACAGGTATTAATACCCGCCCTTGGGAATGGAGTGTCAGTTTTAAAATATTTACTCTGTCCCCAGCGGAGTATTGAGCCCTGCGACAGGCGAGGACACTAACCATTATATTACCAAGGAGAAGAGTGTCAAAGGAGGCTTTTCAGCCAATTGTGGCCACACTTGTCAAAAACGACTGCTTAATGAACTGAATCACATTTCACAATGTTTATCCCACCTTATATGTTTTGGCATCACAAATTCACATTTGAATATTTATTCTGGTCATGAGGGTTTCAGCCTCTCTAAACAGTACAGCCAGCATATACCAAATTCCACCCCCCCACCACCCCTCCGCTGGCTGATAAAGCTTTTCCACGCATCTTCTCAAACCATTCTGCCATTCTCCTTAAATCTCTGACCCCAGCTGATCGATCCCTCTATCAATGGGAAACTCGTTTAGTCAACCCTGTCCACACTCTAACTCAATCATGTCTTGTCTACATCTCCTTTGCACTGCGACAAACACTTCACTCTGTCATGTCTTTCTTCCTAACTGAAACTCTCCAGCCCAAACAATATCCCGGTAAATATTTCCTGCAATTTTCTCAGTGTGATCGCATCCCTGCTATAATGTGACTTGTACAACTGCACACAACACTCTTGCTTGGGCATAATGAGTACTTATTTTCAAATTTCTGTATTAGTCTGAGGGCGATTCTGGGTCGGCAGAAATTATTACCCATTCCTAACTGCCCAGAGGGCAGTTGAGACTCAACCATATTGCTATGAGTCTGAAGTCACATGCAGTCCAGACCAAGTAAGGATAGCAAATTCCATCCCGAAATGATATCAGTGAAACAGATTTTATTTCGAGAATTGTCAATGGATCATTAGATTCTTCCTTGCAGATATTTATTGAATCCAAATTTGACAATCATGGCATGGTGGGGTTCAAGCCCGAGTACCCAGACTATTACCTGGGTCTCTGGATTATCAGTCCTACGAACTTACCACAAGACCAACGAAGAAAGACACAAAAGCTGATCTTTTTTAATAAAATATCTTTTCACCGAAAATGCCTTGAGTATTTTCCATGAGCCTGACGCTCCAATTGTCTCTGGCCTATGTCAGTAAAAGCTGCTACATGGGGATTGATTTCACAACCGCGGTATCAGAAAAACTGCGGCACAGCCGCCCAGATCCAGCCGGAAATGGGGATGGGATGAGTGCGCAGAGTTACTCTCTGGCTCCAGTGATGCAACAGATGAGCGTGCGGTCGATCTATGATGGCATAGAGGCGCAAGAAATTCCTAGGTTGTTTGTGCTTCTAATCACGGGAATAGTTGCCCCCGTTCATACTATCATAGCGATCTACAGTGCATCTTGCTAAGACAGCTGAGTGGCATAACTGGAGCGTGTTGAGCCCTTAACTTTGCAGTGGTGGTTTAAAAGATGATTTTGCTATTTGGATCAGTGTTTCCGACACTGGTGGTGGCAGGTGCATTTGCTTGCATAAGCTCAGTATCAGTTTCTTCCACACAGTCAAATCTTCAACCTGGAGAAGGTGGTGTTGGGGTGATATTTTAAACTAATGATCCTTTGCGACTGGGAGACGGAAACGGTGATGTTTAAGCCCGACGAATAAAACCTGGAATGCAAGCCTGACCACAGAAACAGAGATAATATATTTAAATTCCTGAAATCCCATTCGTTCGTGTCCCGTATGCAGAGAATTCTACCATCTTCACCCAGTCCTCCTACGAGAGATTCCAGGACCAGAATACCATGCGCTGACCCTTGATTCAAGAATCCCCATCGTGTGGGGAAGCAGGCTAGTCGGCCCTTCCAGTCCACACGGTCCATCCGAAGCGCATCCCACCAGACGCCACGGCATTCTCTATCCCATAAGCCTGCATTTCCCAATGCTGACCCCTGTAACTGGCACATTTTTGGTCAGAGGGAGAAATAAAAACGCAAACACAGAGAGAACGCTCAGACTGCCCACAGACAGAGAGACCCGAGGCTGGGATCGCACCCGGGTGTGTGGTGTAGCCAGGCAGCAATGAACGAGGGGCGAAGAATAAATGTTGTCCTGACCAGTGGCACTCAAACCCTGTGGGTGAATGAGAAAGAATGAAAACACATTCACAACATGGATAACAGGATTTGTATCCGTATGGACACAATTTGAAAGGATTGTTCACCCTGGGTAGAAAAAACGACGCTGATACCACCGAGAAAGCAGGCAAATGTGGGAACTGCTGGAAGGGATTCAATTGACCACAGAAATGCAAACTCATTTAATCAGTAACACTGTGGAGAGACCGTTCACAGTCCCGTGTGTGGGAAGGGATCACTGAGCAAAACAACCTCCGGAGCCTCCAGCAGGATTACATATCCCATCAGGTGTTCGATTATGCTGTCAATGCTGCTGTTAATCCCAACCAGCTATTTGTTCCATAGCGTCAATCATAGAGTCATACAGCATGAAGGCATACTGGCCCATCAGTGCAACCAATCCATGCTGAACATACTGCCAAACTAATCTACTCCCATCTGACTGTTAGGTCTGAAGGTTGATAAGTTTCCGGGGCCTGATGGTCTGCATCCCAGGGTACTGAAGGAGGTGGCTCGGGAAATCGTGGATGCGTTGTTGATTATTTTCAAGAGTTCAATAAATTCGGGGTCGGTTCCTGAGGATTGGAGGGTGGCTAATGTTATACCACTTTTTAAGAAAGGTGGGCGAGAGAAAGCAGGAAATTATAGACCAGTTAGTCTGACCTCAGTGGTGGGAAAGATGCTGGAGTCTATTATAAAGGATAAAATTACTGCACATCTGGATAGTAGTAACAGGATAGGACAGAGTCAGCATGGATTTATGAAGGGGAAATCATGCTTGACTAATCTTCTTGAATTTTTTGAGGATGTAACTATGAAGTTGGACGAGGGAAATCCAGTAGATGTAGTGTACCTGGACTTTCAGAAAGCTTTTGATAAAGTCCCACACAGGAGGTTAGTGAGTAAAATTAGGGTGCATGGTATTGGGGGCAAAGTACTAGATTGGATTGAAAATTGGTTGGCTAATAGGAAACAAAGAGTAGTGATAAACGGCTCCATTTCGGAATGGCAGGCAGTGACCAGTGGGGTACCGCAGGGATCCGTGCTGGGACCACAGCTTTTTACAATATATGTTAATGATATAGAAGATGGTATCAGCAATAACATTAGCAGATTTGCTGATGATACAAAGCTGGGTGGCAGGGTGAAATGTGATGAGAATGTTAGGAGATTACAGGGTGACCTGGACAAGTTAGGTGAGTGGGCAGATACATGGCAGATGCAGTTTAATGTGGATAAATGTATGGTTATCCACTTTGGTAGCAAGAACAGGAAGGCAGACTACTACCTCAATGAAATCTATTTATGTAAAGGGGCAGTACAGAGAGATCTGGGTGTTCTTGTACACCAGTCAATGAAGGCAAGCATGCAGGTACAGCAGGTAGTGAAGAAGGCTAATTGCTTGATGGCCTCCATAACAAGAGGGATTGGGTATAGAAGCAAAGAGGTGCTTCTGCAGCTGTACAGGGCCCTGGTGAGACCACACCTGGAGTAGCACCTGTGTGCAGTTCTGGTCTCCAAATTTGAGAAAAGACATTCTGGCTATTGAGGGAGTGCAGCGTAGGTTCACGAGGTCAATTCCTGGAATGGCAGGATTACCCCACACTGAAAGACTGAAGCGACTGGGTTTGTATACCCTTGAGTTTCGAAGATTGAGAGGGGATCTGATTGAGACGTATAAGATGATGAAAGGATTGGACCCTCTGGCAGTAGGAAACATATTTCCACTGATGGCTGAGTGCCAAACCAGAGGACACAGCTTAAAAATACGGGGTAGACCATTTAGGACAGAGCTCAGGAGAAACGTCTTCACCCAGAGAGTGGTGGCTGTGTGGAATTCTCTGCCCCAGAGGGCAGTAGAGGCCCACTCTCTGGATTCATTTAAGAAGGAGTTGGATAGAGCTCTCAAAGATAGT
This sequence comes from Chiloscyllium plagiosum, assembly GCF_037043375.1. Taxonomy (NCBI): domain Eukaryota; kingdom Metazoa; phylum Chordata; class Chondrichthyes; order Orectolobiformes; family Hemiscylliidae; genus Chiloscyllium; species Chiloscyllium plagiosum. Next base: position 77,665,418 of record NW_028270169.1, on the reverse strand, counting down.
GGAATCAAGGGTTATGGAGATAAGGCAGAACAGGATACTGATTAGGAATGATCAGCCATGATTATATTGAATGGCGGTGCAGGCTCGAAGGGCTGAATGGCCTACTCCTGCATCTATTGTCTATTGTCTATTGTCTATTAACCTCCTCCTGTACCCGTTGAGTGGTTATAATGCCCTTGTAGTTTTATTACTGAGTTGTTAATCCAAAAAACCAGGTAATATTTTGGGGACAAAGAGTTCAGGTCCTGGCATGACAGATAGTGGAGTTTGAATTCAATAAGCACCTGGAATTGAAGAGTCTCGTGATGACCTGAATCAGTTGTGTGGAAAATCCCATCTGATTCACTCATGCCAGTTCGGGAAGCAAACTATCATATTCATCTGCTCTGTCCCACAGGAGACTCCAGATGGTTAATATCGTGGTTGACTTTTAAATGTCCTCTGGGAAATAACTGATGTACTAGGCATGAATAAATTTATTTTTAAAATCCCACTTTTCCATTCATGTTTGGAATCAATTGTCCATTAACTGTTGCAAACATACCCTCATCTATCACTTACTCAGCAAGTTAATTGCACACGTAAAACACCTTCCTTTAAAAAAAAGCCTCTCATGATTTTTTTTAAAATCTCTCTCTGTCATATGCCCTCTCACCTTGAAATCCCCATCCTCGGAAAAGGCAGCTATCGTTAACTCTAATTTGCCTCTCAATAATTCGTAAACTTCTGTCAGGTCGCCGTTCAAACCCCTAACCGAGAGTGAAAACAGTCTCAACTAGGAGACAGTAAGAACGGCAATGAGAGATCCGAGTCCAGAGTGTTGTGCTGGGAAAGCACAGCAGGTCAGGCAGCATTTGAGGAGCGGGAGAATCGAGTTTCGGGGAAGAACCTGATGAAGGACACTTGCGCAAAAAATTATTCTCCTGCTCCTGGGATGTTGCCTTACCTGTTGTGGTTTTCCAGCACCCCGATCACGAATCTGAAAATAGTCTCAGCCTATCCAGCCTTTCATTATAACACAAATCTTCCACACACGGCAACATACGTGCATACTTTTCTGAACGTGCTCCAGCTGAATAATATCATTTCTACAACTGGGCGACCAGAACTGGACATAATATTCCAGAAGAGGCCTCTTCACTGTCCTGCAAAGTTTCAACATAACGTCCCGACTCCTATACACAAAGGACTGAACAATGAAGGGAAGTATGTTAAATGCCTTTGAAACACCTTGTCTGTAGGTGATGCAAACTACAAGGAATTATGTACCTTCACCCCGAGCTTCCGTGTTCTCCAACACTACGCAACTTGTTGTCGTACCAAAATGCAATACCTTCCACTTATCCAGATTGAACTCCATGTGACATTTTTCAGTCCAACGACTCATTGGATTAAGATCCTTTTGAAACTTCGATAATCTTTCTCATTGTCTCCAATTCTGGCGTGGCCTGCAAACCTACGAATCATGCCTGCAGTGAGTTCCACTGTTTTCTCATGTAGATCAATGATTCATATTTACTTGTAGTGGCCGTGATTTAGCAGTGTGCAGATCATACAACAGTGAGTCATGCAATTAACAATGAGGAAGAAAGCCGCAGACTGCAGGGAGATATTAAACAATTGGAAATGAAAATGGTGAAGGCAATTCATTCCAGGCAATTTGGTGACAGTGAACCAAGTTCACACTTCAAACCAGCCGCCCACGCTCCAGTTGTGGCACTCAGCTGTCTCAGCAAGCTGCACTGTAGATTGATATAAACGGGAAAAAAATTCCCTTCTGTTCCGCCTTTGACCAGGAGCACTCTCAACCTCGGAATTGCTTGCGCCTCTAAACCGTCATAGAAATGCCCTGCATTCACCGGTTGTGTCACTGGAGACCTCGAGTATCTGTGCGACCTCATTCCCATCCCGACTTACAGTTGGATCCTCGCGACTCAGTTCCTCTGATTCTAGGGCGGGGAATTGGGACTATGTGGCAGCAATGGTTACTGCCTTGTGGGGGGAAACTGGTGAAGTAGCCGATGTTAAACTGCTATTACTATTGAAGCATACATTTCAGCCACACCTGCACTGTCCCCAGAGTTTTTGATGTTTTGGAGAAATCTATTTATCTCAGCCTTCAGCATATTAATGATGGAATCACCACAGCCACTGGGGGAACCGATATTAAACGGTCAGCCCATTCTGAGTTCCCACAGATGTGCCACTTTTCGCTAAGCACTGATATTGTGCATTTGGTACGCTGCCTAAAATTTCCTATGATACTGTACTTATTGCCTGCTGTCACTGTTCGCGTCTGTGAAATGCCGTGATCGTATAGTGGTTAGTACGCTGCGTTGTGGCCGCAGCAACCACGGTTCGAATCCGAGTCACGGCAGTAATTGCTCTATCTGCCCCAGTTTTTGTGAAACATACAGGAATCAGTTGTTTAAACATGGTAATTTTCTCCAAGGTGATGATCTTTTCCCTTCAAATTCTGCTTGCTCACATCTCTGTGTTTCATATGTCAGAATTCAAATCCACCCGTTCTCAAAGATTTCTCTCCCCCCTTCGATCACTAACTGAACTTTCCGTCCCACATCCCCATTTCATTAATTTAGAGATGCCGGTGTTGGACTATGGTGTGCAAAGTTAAAAATCACACAACACCAGGTTAGAGTCTAACAGGTTTAACTGAGCACTAGTTTTCGGAGCGCTGCACTTTCATCATGTGGTTGTGGAGTCATTTACTATTTCATTAAGGCACTGCAGAATCTAACACTGACTCTCACTTTGATACTGTTCACTCTGTGCTGCTGCGGTCACGGTTGCTGGGTGAACGTGCCCCAACCCCATCATCGGGACCTGCAGACCAGTTGATCCATTTGGTTTCCGCTGTTGTGAGGCCAATCCTCAGGTAGCAGCTTTTACTGATATGGACTTGCGATTATTGGGGGTCAAGCTCAGGAAAATGACACATTACAATATCGAGGAAAAGCGACTTCATTGAGAAAGATTAGTTTCACGGGTTTTCTGCCATGGCTCAGCTCTATTACCACTGGACTGTTAACTCAGACACCATGCAAATGAACCAGGGACCCGGGTTTGACTCCAAACATGCCAGGTGTTAGAATTGAGATTCAATAAATATCTGGAATTACGAATCTAATAACACCTATAAATCCATGGTCAATTGTTGAAAAAACAAAACCATCGGGTTTTTGACGTCCTTGGAGGAAGGAAAGTGCTATTCTTACCTGTTCGGTGAGATACGGTAGAGTCTCAACTGCAATACGGTTGAGTCTCAACTGCCCGTTGTGCAATTAGGGATCGCAATCAATACTGCCGAGCCAGCGACGCCCTCATACTGTAACAGAATAGGAAAAAAAAAGTTAATTCGGCTCTAGCTAGATTACTGTGTGCAGTTCTGCAATTCACAGTATAGCAATGATGTGATCGCAATGGAAACGTTGCAGGACAGATTCAATGGGATATTGTCTGGGCTGAAGAGTTTCAGTTATGAGGAGAGATTGGACAGACTGGAGTAGTTTGTCACCGAGCAGAGGAGATTGGAGAAGACACGACTGAAATGTACAAAATCATGAGGGATAGGATAGACTGAAAGAAACGTTTGTTATTGATGGAGGGATCGAACACTCGGGCCAAGAGATTTCGGGAAAAGTTTTGAGTAGATGTGCAGAAAGGGTCAGAGAGGTGGAAACCCTTCCAACCTGAAAAAAATTGAGATGTTAATTTGCGATGCCAAAACATATAAGACTATGGGCTAAACAATGGAAGACTTCATTCAGGTCGTTAAGCAGTTGCGTTGGACAAGTGCGGCCACAACAGGCTGAAGGGCTTCCTTCGATGTTGTCCTCCATAGTATCGTGGTTAGTGTCCCTCATGCTTGGCCTTCCATTCTCGACTGGATATGTCACAGGAAAGACAGTGCTGTCTGAATCAGCTGGGGAAGGACTGCAGCTCCTGGGGAGAGAGAGTGTCAGTGAAAGTGCAAACACGTTACTTCAGCAAACTGCACATTGTGTTTGTGTTGCAATGAAAACTATTATATAGAATTGTTCCTGACAAATGTGTTTATTTAAAACAGGAATCTGAGGCAGAAAACAGAGTAAACCCATTCAGACCTGAGTGCAGAATCATTTCCAGCAGAACGAATGAGGTTGTACAGCGCAGAACCACGTTTGCGTGCGTTGAATTCCGGTTGATGGGCGCAGCTTGCTTTCACTCAGCTGAGTTACCAGTGTGTAAATGATACAGATAGTGTTCAATGTGATGGTACATTTGCTCAGTGGTTCGAACTGCTGTTAAGTCTGTCGGTTAGGTAGACTGGTCATGTTAAATTGCGCTGATGTGTCCAGAGAGTGATTTCAGTAAGTTACGTGAGTTCGCCATGGGTAACACAGCGATAAGGTCATCAGTCACACGATGTCAGGTTTTCTTCCAGCAGATTTATTTGAAATCACAAGCCAGGGGCCTGCGCGGATAGGGACGGGAGCTAGATCTGGTTGAGATGCTGTTCAGAGTGTCCCTACAGACTCGATTGGCTGAACTGTACTTTTTGCCTTGTAGGGAATCTGTGATTCTATCAGAGAGGACACTGCCAGCGTTTACTGGGGTGCTAAGACATTAGAGACGATGCTGACGGCGTTTAGTGGGGATGAAATTTTATTTATTTGTGTTGAAAAATTTGACACTGAACCAAGGAAAACCGAATGGAAGTTTTCCTGAGTATTGTAGGTTTGGAGAGAGTAAATAGGTGGTAAATTCACTCTTTCAAGTTCGTATATTTCTGAACGTCAGGCTTTCAAAACCATTGATGTGGGACAAAGAAATGATGGGAGCAGAATTCCTGTCACTCAGAGAATCCGTTTCCAAAATACTTGGAAAGGCACATTTAGAGACGCACAAGCAGTGAGTTTCACCAGGAGAGAGACACCCTGTGGCCAGGTAAAAGTGTAAAAATGGGGTCTTGGGGGTAGAAGGTGCGAGGAAACAACGTCAGATGCAAAGAAATATCGGAAACGTATGCTGCTGAGTAAGATTCAGCAAAAAAAACCCTCAGAGTTTTGAAAGATTTCTATTAATATTCCGCATGAAGCATTATAACTGGAACTGACCAGATTTTGTATATTGTCAAGGAAAGCTATTCCATAATGTACAGGAAGTGACCCGTCTCTTGGAGATCGATTTCCTGCTTTCATCCCATGGCTTAAAGGTGGGAGGACAATCGCCATGATGTTGGGTTCACTTGACAACCACTGAAATCTGCCAAAGTAACTGAGCATCAAAACTGGCATCTTGTTTTGTAGTTTAACCTTCTGCTTTTCTCATCAGTATTTTCTTTAAGCTGAAATAAATTCGGAGCAAAATTGAATGCAACATTTAACGTTCCAATCACATAAATCCAATTCACTTCCGAACATTGCAATGAACAGAGTGAAATTGCAGCAAAATTAATAAAATTAAACAAACAAAACTGCATTTCCGGGAACTTTACCCAGTTCAGGTTCAGCCATGTGAGAAAGACCATCGAGCTAAAACATCACCTTCACTTCTCTCTCCATATATAAGTCTTCAAGTCTTCACGTGAGAGAGAAACTGTCTGAAGAAATTATGCGTCAAGACTAAATGTGCGTGTGAATGTGACGGGAATTTCACGTTAGCTGGTTCATTCTGAGACAGTTCCGACTCGGAATGAATCAATGACAGGTATTCCTTCCAAGGACGAGGTCAATTCCTTCAATTTTGCTGGTATTATTATTCCGCTGAAAGCAGAAACATAATGCTGTGAATTCGATTCCGCTCAGGGAATTCCTTATCCCCTAGGTGCACCATATGTAATCTTGATGTGGTCACATGTGAGCCCCTTTGCCATGGGCTGAAGTGGCCCAGAGGTTAAGGCGACGGGTTGCTCTTCCATTGCGCATGTGTGGATTTGAATCCTTCTCTGGTTGTTACTTCTGTCCAACGCAGCTGTGGTTTCCCTTTGTGCCTCGCATCTTTAGAATACACTGGATGGAGAATCTTGCTCTTGCCCTTCATTGCATTAGAGATTTGTGATAAATCGACAGCTCATCAAAGTTGTAATTAAGCAATTTGATTCAATTGTAAGTTACATTGGGATAATGAAAAGGAGTGTTACGTTTCTTTCCTCCTTACATTCCATCTTGACTTTCTATGAATTTACATCGAATGAAAGGGAAACAAATCAGGAGAGATCGGGTGCAATAGTTTATCCAGTGGGCTTGTGAATTTTAATGTCACACTCCACACAAAGTTCTGATCAGTATTTTAAACAGTCAATTGAATTGGAACCGCAGAAAACTTTTCCAATGAAACGAATCATTCATTCTTTCACAACCTTTTGTTGTGTGATTCATACCACGATCCATCATCCAGCGTGATCACCAAGTTGGCAACAATATAAGATCCACGAATTTTCTTTAGCAATCAAAGCGTCTGCACATACTCACCTGTGGTGTGCCCAGTGCCATTTATAACTCCTAGCCACAGCACATTTCTTGTTCAGCAGTTTATGAGCCTAGGTCCTGATCTGTCTGAACAGTTTGATAAACCTTTTCTATCACTTTATCCCATCCCCTCAGAATTCTAAACTTATCAATAAATTAAGGCGTTACATCAAATGATATAGGATTGGAAGTCGGCCATTCAGCCCATCGAGTCTTCCCCGCCATTCAACGAACTCATGGCTGATCTGATAATCTTCACCTCCATTCTCCTGCCTAAACTCGATAATGCTTCATCGACTTTCTGGTTAAATATCTGTCTGGCACAGTTTGAAAATACACAACAAATCAGCCTCAACAACAGTTTCAGGAAAGAGAACCACAAAATCACTGGACCCTGAGCAAAGAAATTCCTCCTCATTTCTGAATTAAATAGGCAATATCTAATTCTGAGTTCATGTCCTCTGGTGGTCTCCTCATACCAGAGAGCAAACCATCTGCCCGTATCTACCCTGTCAAGATCCCACGAATATTGAAAGTTTGTAATTGTTATTATGTGATTATAGAGCTCCATTTTTTACAGGGTTGGCACCATGTTTGTAAATCTCTGCTGTCCCTTGTAGCGTCCTTATATATTATTAAGGCAGGTGGAGAACTTTATGTGAGGCAACGGTTGAAATTTCAAGCACAGACGAAAATTGGAACTTGAAATCAGCTAGTGATTGGAATCAGATTGGTCCGCACAAGAACAAAATATAGTAATTATAAATCTGACAAATGAGAACCTTATCATATTCCATTGACATTCAATGGCTTTACTGTAACCTAATTCACCTGTGTCATCGTCTACGGAGCTAGAATTTGGGAAAAACGGATTGAGACCGGCTATATAAACACTTTCACAGCAAAAACATGTCCATTGGTAGACAGTTTCGGATTGTAAACTCAACTCATTGCTCCGTGAATCCTACATCGTTTGCAAGGTACAAATGAGTTGTGGAACAGAACTCTCTCCATTTGCCGAGATGGGTGTGACTTCAACAACACTTAAGGAACTGGACACCATCCACCACAACGCAGTCACTTGATTGTACCCGATTCCATACCTGAATATTTATTCCTTTCACCGTTAAGGCACAATAGCAGCAGAGTGCACCAACTACACGATGCACTGGAGTAAGTCACCCGAGAATTTTTGATCGAACCTTCAAAGCTGAACACCTGTACTGACAAACAGGACAAGGTTGGAACATTCAACAGAACGCCACCATTTGCAAGTTCCCCTCCAAGGCCAATAGCAGCCTGACTTTGAAAGGAATCAACGATAAACTATTTGAGTGGTGAATCAGTCTTGATGGGCAAAGTTGCATACTTCAGCCCTCCATCTTTCATCTAAAAACTTAATAAATGTTGATTAATGCAGTGACCACACTTGTGTTCAGACTTTTAGCTATTCCCTAAACTGGTGTTTGCTAAAGTTCTAGTAGCTGCAACAGTCTGTGGTCAACAACAGAAAAACCCACAATCCCTCTCAATCAACTTATTCCCCTCAAGATGAAAGTGGTGCTGGAGAAGCACAGCAAGTCCGTCAGCATCTGAGGAAAAATCAACGTTTCGGGCAAAGGCCCTTCATCAGGAATGCGACAGACAGCCTATAGGGTGGAGAGATAAATGAGAGGTCGTGGGTTTGGGGAGTAGGTCGCTGAGAGTTCAGTAGGTGGATAGAGGTGGGCGTTGACGGTGATATGTCAGAGAGGAAGGTGGAATGGATAGGTGGGAATGAAAATACACAGGTAGGATAGGTCAGGAGGACGGTGCTGAGCTGGAAGGTTAGATCTGGTGTAAGAGGAGGGAGTGGGAATGAGGAAACTGATGAAGTCCACATTGATGCCATGGGGTTCAAAGGTCCCGAGGAAGAAGATGAGGCATTGGGTGGTGTGGGAGTGGCAATGGGGGTGGCTCAGGACCTGCATATCTTCATATGTTACTGCCTGCAGCAATGGGTACCTCCTTGTGTGGGTAAATTAGTGAAGCAAAAGTTTTAAAACTCATTGTTATTGAAACATACATTGCACCAATATCTCGCACTATCCCCTGAAACGTTTTGTTTCTCGAAATCCATCAAACTCAGTCTTCAACATGCAGTCCGATGGAACCACCACAGCGTCTGAGGATATCGAATTTAAAATTCAGCCAATTCTGAATTCTTACATGTCTGCTATCCCTCGCCTAATATTCCTGTTGTGCATCTGCTACTCTTCCTAACATCTCCTCTGTCACTGTAATTATTGCTGTTTTTAAACGCGTGTCTCTGCATGACTCAGTAATGGTTTCAATGATAAAATATTCTGCATTGTGGCCACAGTAAGCTCGTACGAATCCGAGTCACTGTATTTTATTCCTTGTGACTCATGCAGAGAACACACGGAAAGAAATTAGTTGATTTTACATGAAATCATTCTCAGAGATTATGATAACTTTGCCACCAAACCCCTCTCTCACACACACATCTCTGCGAGTCATATATCAAGATTCAGACTCACCCCTTCTCGGAGTCTTCCCTCGCTCCCGCAAACACATACCTCGTTTAAGTTCCCCCTCCCATTTCCCTTACAATCACTTTCACATTGACCCCGTTCAGTTGGTGTTCCTGCGCTCACTGTTGCTGTGTGACCATGCCCAAGTCTCACCATCGGGACCTTCAAACTAATTGATCCATTTGGATACCGCGGTTGTGAGATCAATCCTCATGTAGCAGCTTTTACTGACATGGACCAGAGATTATTGAAACATCAGGCTCAGGAAAAGGGCACAGGGCAGCATTGAGGAAAAGAAACTTTATTAAAAAAAACACCAGTTTTTTGTCGAATTGCGCATCATTTATTTCACTTGTTCATTCGGCTCAAGCGAGACCAATGTGTGTAGATATGAAATTTACATTATAGCAGGGATGTGATAGCACTGGAAACGATGTAGGGGAGATTTGACAAGATATTGTCTGGGCTGAAGAAGAGAGATTGGACAAACTAGAGTTGTTTTTGTTCGAGCAGAGGAGATTGAGGGGGGCATGATTAAGATGTAAAAAGTACTGAGGGATATGGATAGAATAGACTGAAGTACATGTTACACTTTGATGGAGAATTCGACCACGGTTGGCCATCGATTTAAGGTCAGAGGCGTGGAAAAACGTTTTCAAACAGTTGGTGGTTGAAATCTGGAATACAGTGTAGGCAAGGATCAAAGAGGCAGAAATCCCCATAACTTTCCGAAATATTTGGATGTGAATTTGTGATGCCAAGACATACAAGGCTATGGGTAACGTTATTTGAAATGGAGTTTGGACAGTTCAGTGATTGTTATTGAGCAATACAGATACTCCGTTCCAAGGACGTGTTATTAACACCTGTCCTTCCATTCTCGAAGGGGCATGCCACAGGAAGAACTGTTCTGTCTGAATCAATGTTTGGGAGTACTGCTGCTCTCGGGGAGACAGAGTGACAGTGATAGCGCAAACACGTGACTTCTGCAAGCTGTACCTACTGTCAGTGTTGGAATGAAAATCATTAAATACTTTTGTTCCGGAGTGAGTTGTTTATTTATAGCATGTAGCACAGGAAGACATACATTCTGCCCTTTCCCCACTAGCCCATATCACTGAATACCGGCACAATGCAGGAAACTTTCTCTCTGCACGCCATCGTCCAATCCTTCTTGACTTCCAGCACTTCCCCATATGGCACCATTCCACGAAATCCAAGAAGGTACAATGCTGATCGTTTATGATGTCTCTCCTCATTGTGTAAGTTTTAGTGATTTATCTGCCCATCACTCAATTTAGCAAACTGCATTTCCTGCTCACAATATGATCTCGTCCAGACTGGGGAGAGAAAAACAGAGCGGGTGACAAACGTGTGTGCACCTTCGTTCTGTCTGCAAGCAAAATAAGACCGTGAGCTTCCAGGTTCCTGTCACTGCAACAGCCCACTGCGTTCCCATTCCTCCGTTTCAGTTTGGTCTGCTGCAGAGATCCCGTATAGCACAGCGCGAGTTGGAAGAGCGGCACGTCATTTCCTGCTGAGACACAATGCAATCTACAGTACCCAATATCGTATTCAATCATTTTAGCCCATGTCCACCTTCTTTCAAGTTCCTGCCCCACCTACACATACCATTCGTTCCAAAGGCGGATCGTTTGGCTCGAAACAACTCTCCCCAGATGCACTAGACCTGCTGGTTTTGTTCGGTTATTTCTGCTTTTCTTTGGATAACTTTATTCTGTTCTGATCGCCACCCTTCAGGAAGCGTGTGTTTGCACCGGAGCGTGGTCAGAGGAGATTCACCAAGATGGTTCCTGAGCTCGAACATTCCCCCTGTATATATAAGCAAAACTGAGGGCTGCAGGTGTTGGAGCTCAGAGTCGAGAGTGTAGTGCTGGAAAAGCACAGCACATAAGACAGTATCTGAGGAGAAGAGAATCCCTGCTTCGGGCACAAGCCACCGCCATTGCATTACCAGCCAATGCCTGGAGGAAGAACTTCCATATTCCACCTTAGGACCCTGCAACCACACGGGATAAATGTGTATTTTAATAGCTTCCTCATTTCACCTCCCGCCACACTATCCCAGTACAAAGCCTCCAATTAGGCACTGCTCTCTGCACACGGCCAACAATCCCCCCTCTGAACTGCCACCATCTCCATCACCTTCATCCACCTATCACTTTCCCAACTACCTGACCACCACTCCCATTTCCCTCCCTCAACCCCGACTCAAAAGTATCATTCCTGATGAAGGGCTTATGCCAAACACATCAATTGTCCTGCTGCTGGGCTGCTGTCTGACCTGCTGTACTTTGAAAGCACGACACTCACGCCACTGCAGAGATGGATGAGCTCGACTGGGGATCTTTATCTGAGAGCGGAGAGAGCTGAGAAAGGAATTGATTAACGTGCACAGAAAGGGGATAGATCTGTGTGACAGGAATAAACTTCTTATGGGAAGGATTAAGAACCAGGGATATATATGAAACTCTAGAGAGAAAGTGTTCAGAATAGGTTTAGGAAGAATGTTTGCATCCTGAGAGTGTCGTTTGTCTGGAACTCACTATTTGAACATGCGGTGAAGGTAAGAGTCATTAAAATGCTTCAGGAGTACTTAGCAGAACACTTGAGGAGCTAGAGCATGCACGGATGAGGACCAAGTACTGTAAACTGGAGCGAGGATAAACAGATGATTGATGAAAGACTTGAACACCGTAACTTTGGGTGCAGTAAAATGGAAGCTAGTACAGCTCTGTGGCACAATGAAAGACGTGTTGGACTTCTACTGCATTGTTAAGATTGCGATTTAAGGTTTGTGGTTTTGAGTCTCACCAGAATCGGAGTTTAGTTTGGATTTCAGCTGAATGAATGATCGTTCTGCTGATTCATCATCAGTTCCCATCGTCTGGAGTTCTCCGGCCTGCTATTGACCAGAGAAGATTCCTCACTTTCTGGGTGGTGAGTTTTGAGGGAATCATATCACTTGAAACTTGATCAGCCCAGAATCGGCCTCTCATTGACAAAGCCGACTGCAGAAGCTCACTGTCTCTAAACGCATTTCCCTCTCGCAGTTGCAGGGTTTTTCGGTTTATTCACTGTCTCTTTCCCTTTGGGCGACAGGTTGATGTGGATTGGCTGGGAAAAGGCATTGACGGTTCGGTTCGCCATAATGACATCGAATGGCGGGGTAGCGCTGGCGGGTGAAATGGCCCCTATCTATTCCTCTCTGTCTGTGCTGTTTCTGATAGAGAGTTTTAAACAATAACATGATGAGGCCCCTGTGAATCTACACCACGGAATACCAAGGATCTTCCCTTTATCCCACTGCTCTCACAGCTGGAATATCCAGCTCCTGTTGTAGCTTTAGTTCCTTCACACATGTTTTAGTTGCATGCTCCTTCACACAGGTTTCCAACGAGGCACATGGAGCAAACGGCCATGTGGATATTGGGGATTCAGGGACAGATTTCCCCTTTGCCTGGCTAGAGTTCTGGCCACGGTAATAAACATGAATTTGGGAAATTCAGTATCTTTCTCTGGATTCTTATCACTTTACAATTTAAACTGAAACTCAATTTACTCTTGCATAGCATTCTCTCTTCAGTATTCATGAAAACTGTGCAATATGTCCTTGGATGTAGCCATGATGAAGATTGATGATGAGTGCAGTATGTTTCATGTTGTCTGTAGGAACTTGAAGAAGGAAGTTAGTGAAGTGTCGTTGAATCGAATTCTGCGCCAAATTGAAGCCGACCGAATGAGAAGCCCTGTGACAGCGATAATATAACATTGTCTATAAACAACGCAGCCACCCACGGAAATCCAGTTTTCAATCAAGTCTATTTGCGCAACATTTTTCTGTGTCCCACTTCCTGAAAATGATGCCCGAAAAGTCGCAGGTCTATATCAGTTCCTCCTCCTCTGCCTTAGCATTAATTCCAGAACTGCAGCAAAAGTAGAGCATGCGGGTCGAAGGTCCCAGAGGTGCGAGTAGGGCACTTTATAGGTTTGCTGCCGGTGGGCTCCAGTGGAGCAACTGATCAGCGCATGGCACTGAACAGTGTGTTAAAATGCCGCAGTTGTAATTTCGATCCTTATCTAAAGCTACTTTTCCTGACGTTGATCAGGAATTATTGGAGCATCAGACTGAAGCGTAGGTGAAGAATAATGTCGAATAAAGCAGCATCTATTCTAAAACTCCAGCTTCTGATTTGTGGGATTGTTTTGTCTTTGGGAAAGGTATCAATTATTAACAGTAAAACTGTGCATTTTCCCCAAGTGATTATCCATCTGTGGATCAAGAAACAGAGGTGATATTTGAGCTTGATGACCTTTTTCAAATCTCTGACACTGCACTGGATTACATTCTTGAGTAGGCTGTTAAAGTCGTTTCATATCATCCTGTTTGCTGCAAACTCACACAGCTCATTAAACCGTTCGAAAGGAATTAGATTTATCTCATTGGGTAGACTGAATGTTTTCAGTGAATCTGGCAAAGTCATGACAAATAGTTTTGCTGCTATGAAGAACAGAGAGTTCCAACAGGAATAAAGAAGACTCTTGTCGTTGATTTTTCGGGAGGAGATCAGTGAGTATTAAATGGACTCAGTCCCGTTCCTGGTCATTGTGAACAAATGCTCAAGGCAACAGATGGCAAAGATAATGATGTTTGACATCGACAGGTCCATTCCTACTCACTAGAGTCACAATTGTACTACAGGTCACGTGAGTGGTGGAGCTGATGATACTTTTGGCAACCTGAGAGAGTGCGACAATTAATCCCACGTTGCTATTCTCACTCTATACCAAAAACCAGTTAGCCAGCGGACTGAGCTAACCGGCTTCGATTTAATGCAAAGCTAAAACAAACGGCTCAGTACATTAACAATTTGTAGTCGTGCACGTCGAACCAGCTATTACACCTTTCAACACCACCAGCTCTTCTTATATTTAACATGTTCAGTTGCCTGTGTTATGCAATTTCTTTCCGATGAACGCTAAACAATTCGTGAGTGTGTCACTTTTGCCTCCCCATCCAGGCAGCCCAGAGTACCTGTCCCTGTTAAATTCGCTCCTTGTGTCTGCACGTGACCTGTCAAATAAGCTGGAATCATCTTCTAACATGTTTTTTTTTTCTGAAAAATCATCTCCGATTTCAAAAACTCAGAATAAAAAGTACCTGCTGCAAACTTCTTTGTCGTTCCTCGCTCGTTTTGAAGCTCTAACCTCTGGTTATACGATCACCTGAACGAGGTAATTTCCCTCTTTTTTATCCTACCCAACTTCACATCCGCTGGAAAATCTCCATTAGGTCACAACTCAGTCACTCCTGATTTGTGTCGCATGATTCTTCATCTATTCCACCATCCCATTAAATCCCTTCTTTTTTTTCATCCTTTCTTTTCTCCCAGTAACTCTCATTTCCGTCGTCTCAAACGATTTTGTATCAAGGGAACTCTGACTATATCCTTCCTAACCATATTCCACCCCCCAACCCCCGTGTATTTCATCATGTCTTTATATCCCAGTAAATTTCGTCCTGAGTAATGATGCTGGGTCTAATTCAACTCATGAAAACTTACCACTATGCTATGCAATCTCTTTACCGGTACAGGAAAGGTGTGGGCAATTTCACTTTCAGCTGAGTTGGTTGGCTGCAGCAACATTGGGTCAAATCGCAGTCATATTAACGTGTGCTTAAGTAACACAGTGAGGAATCAATTAATATTGTAAGACATACATACGGGGGCGGGTTCAATCTGAGGTTAAGAGAATAGGGCAGTTTTGATTAACCTAGACAAGAAATTGTTCAAATCTCAGGCACATGAGATTGACAGCCAGCGATGTTGAGAGAAATAGACTGTCTTGGCAAATGCCAGTGTTATGAAGTTTTGGGTGTAATGTACTTTTAATGGTGTTAAAATGTCTGGCTAGCACAAGGAGTCCAGAACAAGGGAACAAGATAACATTTGGCCAAAACAACTAAGAGCTGTGTTACATGGATACAAAAATGAAATTCGAATTCGGCCAATCAGTTTAAATTATGCCCCAATGAAGTTTGTATTTGTTATTTTTACAAAGTTAAAACCAATGAAACGGTTCGACGTTTTGTGGGACAAATATCGGACATTTGGAACAGTTACCCAGAGCGGCAAAGAACAGCAAAGAGAGCAGCTAAAAGACCAACAGATGCAGGATGTTAGAAAAATCTCCAAGAGGTGACTATCTGGAGAAATAGATAGCATAGAAAAAAAGCATCAACACCGAACTGGAGAAAAAAATTACAGAGGAAGATACAAAGAGAAGATTCAACAACTAGCTGGTTTGTAAATTTTATTTTTTTTGTAAATGTTAATGGGGTCGAGGTGAGGGAAGGTATTGTAGAGCAGAAGGTTTAGAGAAAGGAGTTGTAAGTAGTTGAAAGTTGATTATTCTCTGTCACATGTTAAAAATGACAATAAAATTGTTAATGTTATCTTTAGATAGTGATTTTTGGGATAATTCTTTGCCTGTTGAATTCTAACAGAATACAGCACGGGATGAATCCTTTCTGCTTTGCTGGTTTACATTAGCAGAGGGGGTATATCCCGTCACGTAACACCAGTTCCTGTGGTTGCTTTTCTGTTTTGCTCATTTGTGCATTTTGCATCACTAACGGTTTTGAAGTTGTCCCCTCTACACAAAACGACCGTGCTTTTGTACCATTGTACAAAAGGAACAGAGGGTCTCGGCGACAAGGCTCCCTACAATAACATTCGACGCTGATTCAGTCTATCTATCCTGATATTGACCCATGGAAAAAACACTGCACACTCTCCTCGAGTCTGGAAAACAATCCCTTCACAGTTAATGTTACATCCCACTCTCAAGGGGCTTTTCATTCCATCGCTTTCAATTCCTCACAGAATCCGTTTCAACAGAATTTGTCACTGAGTGATTCCTTTCTTTGTGCTCAAATCCTGTGAGCAGAGCGTCACAGTTGGAGCGTGCTGAGCCCATAGCCCAGAGGTTAGACCATACTCTATGAACTATAGTCTGCTGTTCATCATTTCACTAACAGCAGGTAGATGTATCTATGCTCTGCAAATTTTCACACCTGTTTTAAGAAGCAAGATAAATATTTCCTTGTTGTTGTCACACAGACAACAACAGCACTGGTAGAGACTATCTCGCAGACATCCGTTTTTTTCCCATGGGTGTAAAGATGATTGTCCGAAACGCTTTCTTCTGTTCCCTGTCACTCTGAGATGATGTGAGCTGTGAAATCTATTCTCTGAGCTTGGGGTAACGTGATAAAGCTTATACATATCAAGTGCAGTGTGCCCGAGCGACAGGACTCGCTGCAGTAACATCCCATGCTGATTCAGACAGCAGAGCCCTCGCTGTAACTTCGAGAAGGACACAGACACAGTTCCCGATGACTGGGAGAGATTCTCTTTTTCCTGCAGTTCTGCACTTTTCTATTTGTTTCAGATGGCGTTATTTGAACAAGGTTCCCAAAAGAAGATGTGTTCCTGTGCATGGGTGATCTCCCTTTTGTACAGTTTTCCAGAATTTTCATAACTCCCACTCCCTCGAGCCCCCGCCCCGATCCCTAAACCCGTGTTTGATATGGAGCTGAAGAGCACGTTCACGTTTCTCTCCCACGACACTGATTGCCAATAGAAGATGAGTTCGTCCAGCTGCCAATGGTGGGAGCCCGCTCGCAGGGAAAGTGGCTAGCACAGTTTCCGGGAAATCGGAAGTCAGAATGGCAAGGAACTGTTATTAAATCTCAATGCTGCCTTTACTCCGAAACAACAGAAAAAGCTTATTTTTAAACAATGTGATTCACCTGATTTATAGATCACGCACAAGCTGCGGTTCTGGCTCGTTGCTCTTGGGTGTGATGTCGCCTCGGGTGAGTGATGTACGTGTGAGAAGTCACACTTGAGCCCTGGAGTTTTACATTTAATTCTATTTTTGACTCAGAAGGCAAGATTTCGATGAGGTCAAGGTCAGATCAAGATACCGAAGCTTCAAGACATGCACCAGCAACTTCTTGTCGGCCATTACTAGACTGAGAAATGGATTCCCTAACTTCAAATGATGCTGATCCTGTTCATGTGGATCTTGCCGAGCGCACGTCCTGTGTGAATTAACCTGAAAGCTTTAATCTGTCCAAAATGTTGTTATTACTCACACGGTAATCTGCATGTCCTTGATTAGTGTGGTCTGCCTTTAACAATCGCAAACAAATGTTTTCACTGTACTCAGGCACATGTGACAATCAAACAATCAAATAAAGTCAATCAATCGAACTACGCAGACATTTCCTTATTGTTTGGTGCCAGCACAGCAAAGGTGGGCTGCATGGCCTCACTTTTCACTGTGACGTGTTTTCTGATTCTAAATTAAATCACAGTTAAAGCAACAGAATGTGGAAGTTACCCACAGGTTATATTGACACAGCCGGGACACACCTGCGCCACACACAGTAATAGTGAAGACCTTTCAACATCATCCTCTGAGGTACATGCCACACGCCGAGCGAAATGCTGAAGACAGTTTAATTCATGCTAAAGTCAGCGCTAAGACAGCTGGAGCCTATTGGGCTCATAACCCGGAAATTAATGGATTGAAAACATCCTCTGCTCGTTGACAATTCCACGTTTCAGTGTGTGTACTGTCCCCGCTAGTGTTCCTATATAACATAGCTCCATTCTACGTATTGCATGTTGTTTCACTTTCCATTTCCTTTCACTCAATGCATCTGAGATGAATATATCGTACTGATACACCCGCCAAATTGACACAGGTGAGGAAAAACACTCGCGAAGTTCGGGAAGCTCTTTTCCTGTTCTCTGTCGGTCTGCTCTGATCTGATTCGCAAAATCATTTGCCAGGGTTGGGAATAAACTGGTGAAGGCGAGATATATTCGTTGTTTAGTGCTCTATACGCATGACGCCCTGCAGTTCTTCCCCACGCTGTTTCAAACAGCCACGTTCTCCCCGTGAAATGAAAAGACGTGAGTCACAATTGGATCAACTTGTTGGAGACAGCATTATGACACTGGCACAGTTCCGCATTATTAGGGCATAGATCGCCAATTATGAATAACCACAGGAATATACAAGCGACAGAGAGTTGCCGTCGACTCGATGGGCTGAACAGCTTCTGTCAGCGAGTGAGTGATGCCACAACCTTGATGTTGCCCCTCGTCGTGTCTCCAGGACAGAGTGGCTGATGGTGAAATAATGTCTCATTGTTAACCCTCTCTTCCGCGTTAGACTGTCTGCAGCTCCGCAACTCAGGACCCGTGGGGATGACTCTCAATGACTGAGGGTTTCATTCGCATTCTCTTCATCTGGGACAGCTGGGGCTCAGGTGTTAACTGCTGCCCGATTGCAGCAAAGAAACCGATGTCACTGTTACAAAAGCCTTTCTGCAGGATTGCTGTGTGAAGATGGATTCTGAACAGCAAACAGGCTGCACAAAAATGCCCTCACATCAATTTACTTGAGGGTAGAGAATCCGGAGTACATTCTGTCTTTCCCAACAGCTCAACGTCTTTATCGGTCTGTCAGATAAATAATATTTACAGGAAGTACACAATCAAACTTGCTGATTTCCAGCACTTGATGGAACTGGCTCCGCCGATGAGAGCATATCCGTGCTTGCCCCCCCTCACACTGCTTGCAGGTGGAGGGAAATAACTGAATACTCTGCCGATGGAGTACAAGCGGAAGGGTTAAACAACACTGTCCCGTGAACAAAGAAACGGAATGGGAAGACGATATTCTTGAAACACTTTGGTGCTTAGAAACCCGAGATCAAAGTATAATGTTGTTGGATCTGAGTGACTTTCAGCTGGTTTGGTGTTGGAAACGTAAGAATGTCACTTATCTAGGGGCATGATCGTCGCTCAGCAGCTTGTGTTAATACTGGCATGTGAGAATGTCTTACTTGAAGTCGCCATCGAACCTTGGTCGTTTGATTTCATTTTTGCCCGGTCGTCCTATCAGTTGTTTGATAAAAAAGGTGTAAATCAGGAAGTTGCCCCCCCCCCCCCCCTTGAAATAACGTTGAATTCTGGAGTAAGAAGTGTCATTTTAGTTGGCATGGCACAGTACCACATGTGGTGAAAGCGAAACAAGTGTTTAGGGATGCTCACCCACACAATCCCGTTCTGAATAAATCCACCATTTTGGTTGTTCGCACAGTTCTGCGTATGAAACTTGAGGAAGTAGGGACATGAAATGATTGGAACCAGCGCTGAACAGGTTAATAGCAATGGTGTGGTGTATGAGGAATGTCAACAATAAAGGTGATTTGTAAGGCTGGAGCAGTTCTTCTTAGAGAGCAGAAGGCCGACAGCTGGCCTTGTTAAAACTTTCCAAGACATGAGTGGGATAGACAGAGGGAATAAGGACAGGGGAATGCTCCCCACGCCTGAAAGGATCGAGAACAATTCAGCAGAGTTCTAAAGTCATTAGTAAAATAAGAAAAATGTAGATGAGGAGAAACGTTTTCACATAGCGAGTAGTTAGTGTCTGGAAACCACTGCCTGAAATTGACAAAGACGCAGTTTCAATCGAGTTATTTAAAAACTAAGTCGATGTTTATGTTGAAAGTGAAAGTGTGTAGAGTTACAGGAAGAAGGCAAGAGAATGATACCAAAAGAGAAACACATTTATCTCTGTGGAGAGTCAGCACACCTAAGGTGGTTTTTGACACATTTGTGATTCAGAGTGGAATCACAGTTCGACCAACAGAATGTAAGAAGTTAGACCACAGTGATGTTGGCAAAGCCGGAGCACAGCTACACAACAGAATATTATCCAGCACGGACATGTCGCAGGGAGGATGGCACTGTCTGAAAATCCTGCAGTGTGTCCTGCGGATCAGAAACAGCACACTTAACTAGTGGGGCAAAAGCAGTCCTCTGTACCGTGGTCAAGCGGCCTAATCCGCGAAATTAAGTTTCCTGTTCGGCAGGTGGGCGGAGGTTCAAATCCCACCGCTGAAGTGTGTTAATGTGCTCTGGTCAAAGCCAAGCTAAAAGCAGCGGTATTGGAGAGTTGAATGCAGTGTTGGCGCGTACGAACACCCTCAAAGATGTCACAGTCTATGCGGTGGTCGCCTCCCACACCGAAAACCGCAGGCTCTACTGCTGTTGTTTCGTTCCACGCGAGTTGAGCTTTCACTGGAACCAAAAAGAGACTGTTACTTCATTGCTGTCGTGAAACAACGTCCTACGGTGACTCTACTCGTCGTTATTTGGTGTTCTGACGAAAGGGAAATGTTTCCAATGAGTTAAGATGTTACATGGTCTTAACTTTCCTTCATTTCTGTCCTGCAGACATTAGAAGGGAAAGGTAATCAAATCGAGACTGTCATTGGTGAACTTCACTTTTTATGGCCCATTCTTGTTGTGTTGTTTCTTCCTCTCTTTTAAGCACTTTCTGGGAAGTGGTGGTGCACAAAGGCTTCAATTTGTTTGAAAGAGTAGTTTGGAATTGCCCTGCTGTTAGTTGTGAGATTAGTTTATGGCTCATGCCCACGGTCTGTATCACATTCAGCGTTCATGCTTCACTGTGTCTGAAAAATGCATTTGTCAGTTTTGTTTCTGTTCTGTGTTAAATGCTGACTGTTTTGCCATTCGCTCAATACATTACAAGATAACACGGTTTGTGAGGTAACTTCCAGCAGCAAACATCCTCAACTGAAGATCCGGGAATATTTCACGGAGTATGGTCAGTCGGGGCAAAAGTAAGAAAGTCTTTCGGTTCCGCAGTGTTTCACAATACTACCTTTCCGATGAACAGCCGCAGAGTGCGATGGCAAGCCACGCTAAAAGTAATCCTTTCAAGCCGGTGTAAGTAACACAACGTTATTGGGGTACACCGCGTAGAAACAGTGTCTTTGTGGATCTCGTCCATGCTGACCACATCGCCAAAATTAAACAAGCCCAACTTCCCAGCACTTGGCCCTTATCCCTCTGAACCCTTCCGATCCAGAAACTCCTCTAGTTTAAAACCTTCTGAGTTTACTAGCCTCCTCCGCTTCCTCTGGTGGCCAATTCCATACACGTACACCTGTCTGTGTGGGAAATGTGCCTCAGGTCCCGTTTAACTTTTAGCCCTCTCACCTGAAACCTCCGCTCTCCAGATTTCAACTCACCCCACCTTGGGTAAAATACTTCCTCAGTTTACAAACTTTCCATAGGATCATGCCCCAGCCTCTACGCTGCATGGCAAATTGACCAAGCCTGTTCAGCCTCACCCGACAGTCGATACATTGACAACATTCTTGCAATTTTGTGAGCAATTTCACATGATTTTCTTACTTTTTCGATGATGCCATTTACGCTGGACAACAACGGGCTATTGGAAATGGAAAGATGAAGCGAAGAACTGCTGCAAATGACAGTGCTGGGCACCGCTGAACAGCAGCAGGCCCTGGCGGGACTTGTCTCTGGTGTGTAGTAGTTATCACATTCGCTTCACACGCGAAAGGTCCCCAGTTTGAAACTGGGCAGAAACAGCCCTGTCCCCAATTGCAGCCTTTCAGATGGACGAGAATGCATCTTTCCTGCTTGCTTTCCCATCAGAAAACCTGGCTTTGCGTTTGCTTGTGCAAATCCGCTCTCAGGGTGAAAAGTAATGCAATTCCATTTAAGTACTGGGCGAAACGTTGTTAAGTGTTTCTCCAACCGGCTTCTGATCATACGCCATCCTGTTTAAGACTGTAGTTACCGCGTTCTGATCCTTCGATGAAAAGTAGCAACACATTTCCATTCCTTGCGCGGGCGACTCGGTTCAAAGCCAAGAAGAAAGCTGATGTGCTGGGTCACGGTGCACCACGGATTCCTCATGTAGCCTCTCTGTCAAGGGTATCCCAAAGTAGTCTCTGAAAGGCCTCATTTGGAAGCTGACTGCCGTTATTCAACGTGCGAGAATTAGCATCAGAAGTCCTGAATCATGTTGTCGCACGTTAGCAGCTCATTCCATTAGCAACAGCAATAACTGAATTTACAATCTCTGGAGCTGTGCTGTCATAGCGACACTAATATTTAGGTATGCACCGAGATCTAAGCCATGTTGGAACTGAGACTGGGGAAATAACAGACAAGCTACAGAATGACCTCGCAACCATTTGGTTTTCTTAATCTCACAGATAAGCAGGAAAATGTAAACAGGGAGGGTGAGGGGAGGAGGCAAGCGGGGTAACAAAGTGAGGCAGTTGCAGTTTGGTGAAATTCCTGCTTTTTGATTCACTCAACAACAAGAGACGTGAAGGTGACTCAGGCGGGAGAGATTTTCACATCGAGAACAAAGAACACTCACGTACAGTTAGCAACTCTTTGACATCTTGTGGGGTGGGAGGGTGCGATAATCACTTTTTTTACTTCTGTTCATATGTTCTGAAACTATCGTTTACATTGATGAGAACAGAAACTCCTTTCCTAATTCGCACCATGGAATTTTGTAACTTTTCTGAGTCGCTTCCCATCGATTCCCACATTGATTTCCACCTCAGCTGGCAGCCATGTCGCTCATTTCCTGATGTGGAGATTCTGCAGCAAGTTGCATGGATAAGATGAAAGACAAGGAAATGCCAACTCGTACTGGCACCGAGGTTTGAACATCCTCACAATGTGATCTGTCCTTCTCGGATTGTCCTGGTACCTCGGTTTTCAGGTAGAGAACATTCTTTATGACTCTTATTCTGCAAACCAGGCACAGTGACTGAAACTATGCTGCACGGTATGATGCGGAACACGGCCTACTCAGCTTTGTGCATTTTCCCTGTCATCCGGTATGTTTCGTGTTCCATTCTGTTTCGAGCAATGGTCGAAATAATTTACCAAAGCAAGAATCGAAATTCCAGTAATGTCATGCAGCTCATGGTTATTTTGTCAAATCATGACAGAAAATGCATTCTCACCCTTGCATATACATTTGTAGCTGAAAATAGTGTCAGAAGATAGATTCAGCTTTCCATTGAGTTTTGTGTGGGTTGGTGGGCTATTGTTATCTGCTGTGAAATTGATATCAGAGTCGGGCATATCCCAGCTGTTATGCGAGGAGGACAAGGACCGCGAAATGTTTTCGCTGTGCTTTTTTATCTGTTGTTTATCAGGAGCACAATTGAAAATGTATGAACATAGGCTGCACGCGTGCGTGGGTGTTACCGTGGCCGGTCTCGAAGGGGGTGTCTCTTCCAATCCCACCACTGCCATTTCTGTTGGTCAACAGCAAAGCTGCAGCGTGTTTAAGTGCCGTGTTCAAAGCAACAAATAAAAAGACCTGGTAGGTCTGCTTGTTGGAAAATTAACGACGGATTGGGATAGAGCATCTCTCTCAAAGGGGTCAGTTTCTGTCCTGTCATGGTTGTGTTTGCCTCCCACATGTAAAATCATAAGCAGCTTTACAGCCGCTGTTTTTACTTCCAGGCAAGTTGAGTTTTCACTGAAACCTAGGAGAGACTGTTATTTCTTTGCTTTGTGAAACATAGTCCTACTGTGACTCTATCCGCCGTTATTTGGTGTTCTGGCGAATGGGAAAATGATTCCAGTGAATTGCAATGTCATATGTTCAAAAATTTCTCCCATTTCCTTCATTTCTGTCCTGGACACGGCGGAATGGAAAGGAAATCTAATCGAGAATCTAATTGATGAAATTCACTTTTTATGGCCCATTCTTACTGTGTTCTTTCATTTTCCCTTTTCAGCACTTTCTGGGATGTGGCCGAGCACTAAGGCTCCAGGAGTTTTGAAACAGTAGTCGGGAATAGCCCTGCTGTTAGTTCTGAGATTAGTATATTGCTCATGCCCTTGGTTGTGTCCGACAGAACCTACCCTCGCCCTTCCTGACCCTCTCCGATCCCGGATATCAACTACCCCTCCATCTTCCACCCATTCTCAGGTGGGTGGCCGTTTTTTCTGTCTATTTAACTGTCCAGCTTCCCCAGGAACCAGCATCAACATATCCTCCACTCATGGACTCGCATCTCGAGCTCACCTCCCCACTTTCCATCACTGTCAGATACTTTGCCAGACCACAGAGTGTTGCAGCAGACGTGCAACTCAGCGCAGAGCAGGCTGCACTGGCCTGCAAAGATCCAACGGCAGTCCCGCACAATTCCTTTATAATTAAGAACACGTGGCTCCCCAGAGATCTCACAATCATGATAGGGCATGTCGCACAACCAGCAATACATTTCACACCCCTTAGGTAAGACACAGACCCTTTAGTAGAGCTTACACTGATTGGACAAGGCGAGTTTTTCGTGCGCTGTGCTCCTGCATTACTACATCTACTTTTACAAAACAAGGCCCAGGCGCTGCCTCCTCCAACGACAGCCCACTCTTATTAGCTGACATCCCATAATTACTGTTCGCACAGCCAAAGAACCATGCAGGTCAGCTATTTTCCGCCCAATCACGGTCAGTTACACTCAGACAGAGAGCAATCCTGTCATCAATACAACAATACCCGTATCACCGTGGCAGTGTTTGGAATCAAACCAGTTGTTGAATCACCTCTACAACAGGGAATCCTCGGGCCCACAACCAGCCCATGCAACACTCCCTTCTTAACTATCCCAAAGCATGGAAGACCATGAAAATTGTGCTTTGAGCAAAACCTTAGGATTGTCAATGCCATTGTTGTTCCCTGCTTCCCAATAGTCTCGGACACAAATGCTCTCCTGATCAGTACCCCGCCTCCTCCACCTGATATTCTTGTAATCGACCTTTGCTCACATCATTCTCCATTAATTTGTTTCTTGAAACTTTATGTTTTTACATATAGTGGCTGCAAAAATACATGGGCCGGCTTTCTCTAAGGGTATTCGAGAGCCCCAAATCTGTGCTGCTGCAGTATACCTCACCCTGTACACCCTTCATCTACCATGCCACAGCACATTCCTCCAGTATGCGAATGACCTGCTATTGGCTTCCACTACTGCATGAAAGCGGTTTACAGTGGCCTTGCTCTGTAGTCTGGCACAGGATGGGCATTGGGTGCCTATCAAGAAAATGGAGCTCTGTCAGCAAAATGTCTAATATCTTTCCTATGCCCTCAGAGCACTGTCCATGGAGCAATTGGCTGTCTTCACCCAGTTTCTCTACCTGCCACAACCAGGCAGCTGCAAGTGTTTCTGAGGCTGGTGAAGAAATGCAGGCCTTGGATTCCTGCCCATTGTGCTATTAATGCACCTCGATGGGAGGCAGCTTCCCGTAAACAAAATGAAGTGAAGATCCAAAATGCAACAGAAATTCACTGAACTGAATCAACAAATAATTTCCACCCCTGCTCTGGGAGTCCAGATTAATCCCGGCCCTTCTGTCTTTATGTAACCGAGCCAGAAGGGTTCGCGTCTGACATTTTAAAACAGCTTCATGGGGATCTCTGTCGCCCTGTTGCGTTTTCTATTGTTTAGTTACCACCTGTTATGAGTGGAATGCCGGCATGATTTTGCGCGTTGGCAGCAGCCACAGTAACAGTGGATAAGGCCACCCCTATTGTGCTAGATAATCCGTGTATTGTTTTGGTCCCATTGTCAATCTTACTGCTGCCTAATTCAGCAACAATCCAACATTTTACTGCAACTCAGAGAACTGGTCATCAGGTCGATTGGCGATCTACGTTACCCTTTCCCTACACCGTGCCCTAATTTTGATACCCGCCACCCTAATTCCACTCATCTTACATGATTCTGCAGACAACCACAACTTCTTGGACCTGGTTCAGCATTCCAGACAAACGGGTCCTGTCAGAAACGTTGATTTTTCTGCTTCTCGAATGCTGTCTTACATGCTGTGGTTTCCAGGATCATTCTCATCTTAACTCTAATCTCCAGCATCAGCAGTCCTCACTTTCGCATGGTTCAGCAGGTGTCCTGACCGGCCTGAGAAAACCTGGACCAGATTCTGTTCACCAGCGGCTCTTGCTTCCGGACATCAGACTAATAACACTAGCAGGACATGCCATCTGCACCCCGTTCACCACTCTCGAATCAGTTGCATTACCAGATGGGGTGTCCACACAGGTGGCAGAGTTCTTTGCTCTCATCAGAACCTGCAAACTGGCAGAGGGTAGCACAGCCACAATCTACACAAACTCCAGATGTGCCGTTGGAGTCTTTCAGGACTTTGGCACAATATGGAAACAGGTGGGTTTATCGGCTCAGCAGGGAGACGAATCAAGCATGCTGTACACATTGCCAACATCCGAGAAGCAGTCCTGCTATCCGCCTCTGTCGCTATTTTAATGTATGACTCCCACAACTCTGCCACCGACACCGTCACCTTAGCAAATGCATCAGTTTATGCAGCCTCCCGGGAATCCGCACGACCCCTTGTCAGTTATGCCCTGCAGACCCCCAGGGTGGTGAAACCTCCAGAGTCCCCTGACCCTCTCAATGCAATCCGAGCACCTCAGCAAGCCACCACACCAGAAGAGAGGGTCGCATGGGCCCACATTGGTGCCACACAATCACCATCCTTACACGTTCTTACCCACCTCGGTGGCTGCATCATCTACCTGAAAGCCCACCTGCACTTATTGGCCCTGGCGGCACACTGAATTGGACACACAGGCAAGATGCTGCCAGCCATTCCTGGTATGCAGCGGGATTCGCTGCAGCTGCCCAAGCCCTGCTGTCACAGTGCCTCATCTCTCTACCGAAAATGTCGGGAAGCCGATGTCCAAACATGATTACCTACGAGTTCCTGAGGGTGCATTCACGCACCTTCTAACTGACCTTGCCCATATGCCTCAAAAAGAGGAATACAAACATGTCCTAGTTATTGTCGACATGTTTTCAAAATGGATAGAGTCATTACACATCAACAAAAAAAATCCACCAGAGCAGTGGTAAAATGTGTCCTGCAGGACGTTATTACAATAGTTTTATATCCCAGGGCGCTTGGAAACATACGGTGGATGGGGCCCATTTCACCGCAAAGTTCATTACTGCTGACTGTTACGCCCTCGGGATATGCTGGAGATACCACATTCTGTACCACCCCACCGTCATCAGGAATGGTGGAGAGAAGGAACGGCACACTCAGAACCACCCTCCCCAAAGTCACTCAGAACACAGGACTGGCTTGGCCAGACGGCCCGCCACTGGTGTTTTACATAGTAAGAGGACAGGGAAACCGAATAACGGAAATTACACCCTTTGAAGTGCTAACGGAACGACCCATTCCCACAGATGCCGGACCCACAAAACTAGCCAATGACACAGCATTGGTCCTAACACAGGAAACTCTCTTGGATTACGTTCAAGCCTTAGTAGAAGGATCACTTTAAACCAGGGTGCACTAACTCACTGCTCTTGACACCTGCAGCGTTCTGGTCTGTAGCAGAGTGCAGCATCGTAGATTTACTTGGACACAACTTGTTTGCCCACAATTCCATTTTCAATAATATTTAGACAGGAACCAAAACCCACCACCTAAGAATATACAATAACACTTATTTTGTCTGCGCCACAAGGCATACACTGGCTGGCGTTGTCATGGGCTCTCACGTGATATGTGGTACCACTCCTTTACCACTCCCAGTCGTCTCCCTTCCAGAAACTTATTCCCCATAGAAAGCGCGCCCTCACTGCCCTAGACGACATACACCCCCTACCCCCGTTTTCCTGTACACTTCCGACAGCCTGCACCTCGACATAGAGGCATATCAACTGGCCACCACGCTAGAGGAGATAACATGCCACGGCTGAAGTACTTGCCCAGTTGAATGTAGAGGCTGTCGCCATTCGCAATGTCGCCCTACAAAACAGAATAGCCCTGGACAACTGGCTGGCCAAAATTGGGGCACTTGCACCTTCATTGGCACAGACTGCTGTACCTACACCCCTGACCCCACCGGCCTCACAGCGCCAGAGACCTGGGTTCAATTCCCGACTCAGGCGACTGACTGTGTAGAGTTTGCACATTCTCCCTGTGTCTGCGTGGATTTCCTCCGGGTGCTCTGGTTTCCTCCCACAGTCCAAAGATTTGCAGGTCAGGTGAATTGGCCATGCTAAATTGCCCGCAGTGTTCGGTAAAGGGATAAATGTAGGGGAATGGGTGGGTTACGCTTCAGCGGGTCGGTGTGGACTTGTTGGGCCATAGGGCCTGTTTCCACACTCTAAGTAATCTAATCTAATTTGATCTAAGTAATCTAATCTAAAAAAATATAACGGACCTGACACACCACTTGGGCTGCTGCTGTCCCAAATGAATCGGAGTCCCACTGGGACCTCTGGACCTGGGCAACCGCCTGGCTTGGCTCACGGGGCACTGAACTGCTGGAGGAACTAATATCCCGTATTGCGGTTGTGGATACCATTATCCTGATCATGGGCCTCCGTCTGTGCTGCTGCCGGTTTTGTACAGCACTTTTACCCCTGCTCTCCTCACAAAACAGCTTGTACAAGTTCTTTGGAGTGAGATCCCCTCCCCGACACAAACTACACTTGGTCATATTCAGACACTGACTGCTACCTATCTGACACCGAAACCCCACTATCTGATAGCCGACTTGGTTCGGGCTACATTGCACTTTCTCAACATGCTCTAAAAAAAATGGTGAACTGTGGGAGAAAATCTGCTACACTCTCCACCCACAGCATAATCACATAAAAAAACACAGAAGCATGTTTACGAAACACAGAAATCATGCCTGCTAATACACATAGAACACACCCACAATGCCTCAGTTTTGCCCAAACAGGCGAATATAGAATCCAGACATTCTAAGCTACTCCCAAACCAAATAAGATAACTCACAAACAGCCTTCACAGGAAGCTACTAGCCTCGATCATCTCTTCAGTCCTAATACCCTTCGTACAAGCTCATTTCCCATATAAAATGACAGCGCATAAACAAGAGGCAGACTGAGAAACCCCTCAAGACTTTGCTCCCAGGAGGAAAACAATGGACGGAACTGAATGCCAGGAGAAGGAGCACTTACACATACTCGTGCAGACAGGAAATACGTTAATAATCCCAGAGAAGACATTCTCACGTATTCAAGGAGATGGCTGGAATCTCCAGTGTCAATTACAATTGAATTGTTACTGCCAGACGCTTGTTTAACTTACATTCAGTTTATTCTTGTTTTAATCGCTTTATAATTTGCACCACTGTACTGTTACTACTTTACAATCATCACCTTTGTTTTGTACCCCTATGAAACCTTCCATGCACCCTGTGCTTGGGGGAGAACATTCTGGCCATCTGTGCGGAGAATCAGTTCTGTGTCAGCCTGGTCAATGTCTTTTCCGTGATGTCAATTTGTTTAATCGGATCTGGTTTCTGATCCATTGAGCTGAATTTCTCTGACATCACGTGATCGTGAATTGCTTATCCTTTTACCGTGTTATCAGTCTCCCGTGTGGGATCTTAGTGAAACCCACATGCACTACATCATTTTCACTCCCCTCTGATCACTTCCTCAAAGCAGTTACTTGGCCACAACATGTCTGCCTACAATTCCATTTTCAATAATATTTAGACAGGAACACAAACCCACCACCTAAGAACATACAGCGACACTTACTTTGTCTGTGGCCACAGATCTGTTAGGCATTACCTCCTCTGACAAAACCATGCTGACTCCTTGATCAAACCTTGCCTGGACAAGTTGCAATTAATTCTCTCCTTCAGAGGTTTCCCCAAACGTTTCCCGACCACTCCTGTGAGACTCACTTGGCTGTATTTCCCTAGTTTGTTTCTGTTTGCCTTGTTAAAAAGTGGAACCCCATTAGTAGTCCCGCAGGCCACAACCAACTCCCCTGTGGCCAAAGAGGAATGTGAAACATTGGTCCGAACCCCTTAAATTGCTCCTTTGTCTCACAGAGCAACGTAAGATACAACTGCACTCTGAGCGGGGGACTGGTCCACGTTTAAGACTCTCAAAACCTCCAGTATTGTCTCAGCCCCTATATGTACCTGATCAAGAATCTGTCAGTGCATCTTCCTGCATTCTATACAGTTGTCTTCCCACAAAAGTACTGTTTGCCAGCTGAATGTGGAAAGTGATTCATCCAGTTATCCTATTTACAACTACACACAACTATACTGTCACACTGGAGGGGTTACATCCACGTATTTTAACTGGAAAACGCTGTGTTTCGCCTTTGCGGCAACAAACCATATAGCTTTGATAACCAATGGAACATTGTTACCGTGAGAAAGCGTTTGAGCGTTCTCTATCTGATTAGACTTGATTACACCCCTGCGTGGACTCCAATCCGTTCACATCTGACATGAGGGATGTTTTTCCCTCTCCTGTTCATCACATCCAGGATAGAACTGCAGTAGAAATTATTACTGTCTTCATTGACCTAAGTATTTGATGCCGGTGGCTCACCTTGTAATGGTAACTACCCACAAGAGAACTTTTCAACAGGAACACAGTTCTGTCTTCTGTGCAGGGGATCATTGCACAAGCGCAGTATCAGGCTTCTACCAGGCCATGTGCAGTCATTCTTCCTCGAACATTCACAGTATTCGACTCTAGCTAGAACAAAACCAGATGGTGCTGGAAAAACTCAGCAGGTCGAGTAGCATCTGAAAAAAGAAATCAGAGTTAACATTTTGATCCAGTGACCATTCCTCAGAACTAACGATAGCTTGGAAAATGTTGGTCTATCTGCAGAAGATATAGTGGCGGTTGGGGGAGGGTAAGGAGTAAACAATAGGTAGGGATAGAGTTCAAATAGAGAGAAGAACAGTTGGACAAAGGAGTGGATGATGATCTGGCTAGCAGGGTGAATAGTTGTTAATGGAGACTGCTAGTACCGAACCATATGTGGTGTGTTATGGAAGGTTATGTGACAACAAGGCCTGGCGTGTGGGATAGGGGAATAGGACTTGGAAGAGTTCAGGCCCTAAAAACATTGAAATTGATATGTGGTCTGGAGGGCTGCAGACTCCCCAAATAGAAACTGAGGTGGTGTTCTTCCAGCATGTCCTGAGATTCGTTGGAACTCTTCTTGAAGACAGGACTTGGATGTTCTGCAATATGGTCACCCAGTCCAAACTTCGTTTCCAAAGATAGTGGAAGCCACATTGCGAGCACTGATTGTAGTAGAGAGGATTGTAGTAGAGTAAATGAAATGATTTAATAGCCATTAGAGAGACACGGTTACAGGAAGGCCACGACTGTGAGTTTATATCCAAGGGTAGAGACTATTTGGAAGGTCAGACAGCAGTGTAAAGAAGGTGGTGTCTCTCTGTTATTCAAGGCCGACATCAGGGCTGTGTGGAGAGACAAAGTATGTTCTATGGAGAATGAGTTTGAATTAATTTGCGTGGAAAGCAGAAATTCTAAGAAGAACAAGTCACTAATCGGTGCAGTACATAGGCCAGCAAATAATAACATCACACTGGTAAATGTAATAAACAAGCAAATAAGCAATGCCTGTAAAAGTGGGTCAGCTTTTATCATTAGGGATTTTAATCTATATGAAGCTTGGTCAAACCAGCTCACTCACAGTACCTTTAAGGAGGAGTTCGTTGAGAGCACCCGTGATAGTCTTCTTGAACAATATGCAATGGAACCGACGAGGGAGAAAGCAATCCTCGATCTGGTACTGTGTAAAGAAACAGGAATAATTAATTATCTCATAGTTAGGGATCCTCTTGTAACGAGTGATCACAGTATGGCAGAACTTAGAATTCAGATGGGGAGTGTGAAGAGAAGATCCAATACCAGGGTCCTGTGCATGTACAGTGGGCACAACAATAGAACGAGAGTGCACCTGGCTAAAGGAGACTGGAAGCAAAAGTTATATGGTGGGACAGATATCGAGCAGTGGTGGACTTCCAAAAACGATGTTTTTGTAGAAGTGCTCATCAAAAGTATATTCAAGTGAAAAGGAAGGACTGTAAGAAAATCGGTAATCTGCCCTGCGTGTCTTAGGAAATAGGGAAGGCTATCAAAGTGAAAGAGAAGGCATACCAAGTGGCCAAGAACAGCATGAAACTGGAAGAGTGGGAAAACTTTAAAGACAAAGATGAGGGGAAAAACAAACTCGTACAGAATACAAAGATGGATAGCAAAAGCTTCTATAAAAATATAAAACAAAAAAAAAACAGTGGCGAAAGTAAAGATTGGTCCTGTCGAGGATGAGAAGGGACATTCAGTTATGTGATGTGATGAAACGACCGAGGCATTGAACAGGTCGTTTGTGTCAGTCAACCCAGTGGAGGATGCTAATAACATGCCAGTAAGGGGCAAAGAGAGAAATGCAGGTGAGGACCTGGAAACAAAAATTATTACAGAAGAGATAGTGTTAGGTAAGCTAATGGAGCTGAGGATGGACAAGTCTCCTGGCCGTGAGGGAATGCATCTCAGGGTATGAAAGGAGATGGCGGGGAGAAACAGCAAGTGCACAAGTGGCAATTTTCAAATTCACTAGACTGCGTGGCAGTCCCAGCAGATTGAAAAACAGCTGGTGTGACACCACTGTTTAAAAAGGGAGGTGGATAAATGATTGGGAATTATTGATTAGTTCGCTTAATTTCTGCAGTTTGAGTTTATTATCAAGGAAGAAATAGCGGGCTTCTCGATAGAAATTAGACAGATGCAACGTAGGTTCATGAAGGTTCAAGCAGAAATGTTATTTTGCAGCTGTAAAAGGTGCTGGTGAGGCTATCCTTGTTGCATTGCGTGCACTTTTGGTCCCCTTACTTGAGAACGGATGTACTGGCACTGGGCGGAGTGGGGGATGGCGGTGGAGAGGAGGTTCACTAGGTTGATTCTGGAGGAGAGGGAATTGGCCTATAAAGAAAGACTACGTAGATTAGGATTAAGTTCTTTGGAATTTAGAAGAATGAGCGGGGAATCTTACTTTGAACGAAATAGATTAGGTAGAATTGAATAGGATGCTTCCTCTTGCAGGTGAATTTCGGAGAGGAGGGCGTAGCCTCAGGATTAGAGGGAGCATATTTAGGACTGAGTTCAGAAGGACCTTCTTCACCCAGACTGATATTACTATTTGCAAAACCTTGCCCAGCGAAGAACTTGATGCTGATGCATCAAAGGTTTTTACAGCTAACAGCGATACTTCTTTTGAACAATAAATCAAATAAGGGATAGAGTGAGAGGGCGAGTAAGCGGATTTGAGTCTTTAGAAAGATCAGCAATTATGTCATTGAATGGCGTAGCAGGCTTGAAGGGCCGGACAGCCGACTCCTGCTCGTGTTTTTAGGTTCTATGCATTTATTTGTCACAAAAGGAGCGATGCAGTGGGATGACTCCATGGGGCGAGTTGCGGGAGGTGTTGGGAGTGAAGGCGAAGTACATCAAGGTTTCTGCTAGGGAATGGTCCTTGTGGATGGTGGACAGGGACGGGAGAGGTATATATGTGTGATGATGACATCTCGCGAGAGGTGGTGGAAATGTTTTGTTTTAAATTGATGATCACTTGAAGCACCACTGCGAATACATTTGCCAACTTTTATTGGTGCGGCATTGAGAGCATTCTGTCTGGATGTATCACTACCATGAATGGCATCTGTCCCATTCAAGATCGGAGACACTGTGAGTGGTCAACTCGGCCCGGACAATCACAAAGGCCAACCTATTATATGTTTACATGTTATTCATACATTGATGCTACTTAACACTGCGATCTGCTTGTATTGATCGGAAGATAAAGCTTTTAACTGTGCCTCAGAACACGTGACAATAAATTCAATTCAATTCAATTGTGAAATGTCGACGAGATGGTTTTATGGAGCAGCTTGTGGTGGAGCCAAGTAGGGAACAGGCAATACTGGATTTAGAGTTGTGCAATGCGGCAGACGTGACAAGGAACCCTTAGGAGGCGGTGATTATAACATGATTAAGTTTACTCTGCAATTTGAGAGGGAGAATACACAACCAGAGGTAACGGTTTTAAAGTTGAATAAAGACAATTACAGAGGCATGAGGAAGGAGCTGGATGAAATTGATGAGGAGAGGAGCACAGCAAGAAAGCAGGAAAGTGGAAATGCAGTGGCAGGAGTGTCTGAGCATAATTCAGCAGATACATTAGAGACACATCGTGTAGAAAATGACGCATGGCGCAGGGAGAATAAGGCAATCTTGGCTGACTGAGGAAGTCATCAATAGCATTACCGCAAAGGAGAAAATATATAATGTGGCGAAGGGCAGTGAGCAATCAGATGATTCGAAAGCTCACAAAGACCTACAAAGGGCAACAACAAAACTAATAAGCAGGGAGAAGATTCAATATAAGATAACTAAGAATATAAAAGAAGACTGCAGTTGTTTCTTTATTCATTTAACGCAAAAGAGAGGAAGAAGTTGACAATGGATTGAGGAACTGAAAAAAATATTTCGTGCCTGTCTTCGCAGTGGAAGGCATGAGTTATACCCAAACATACAAGAGAATGGGGGAACAGAAGTGAGTCTCGTGCCATCACTGAGAAGGTGCAAGAAATACTGAATGGCCACAAGGTGGATAAATCATCTGGATCACGTGGAGTACCCGCCCGGTAGACAACTGAAGAAATAGTGGATACGTTAGTGGCGAGCTTTTAGGAATCGCTAGAATCAGGAAGGGTGCTACAGGACTGAAAAATCACAAACTTGACACCCCATTTTAAAAAGAAACTACACAAAAGCTGCAAATTACAGACCAATCAGCCAAAACTTGGTTGTGGATAAGGTCCTGGAATCCAGTGCTTTGGAAGAAATTTCTGAATACTTGGAAGTGTATGTAAAAATAAGGCAAAGTCAGCATGGTTTCAACAAGGGGAGGCCATGATTGACAATTCTGTAAGAATTCCGCTTTGCGGAAGTAACGAGGAAGGTCGACCAAGGAGAGCCATTGGATGTTATGTGTCTGGACTTCATGAAGGCCTTTGATATTTACCGCACATGAGGCTACTAAATAAGATAAGAGCCCATGGTGTCAGAGGCAAGGTGCGTTCGCAGGACACAAAGCAGTGATAGGGAACAAAAGGATCCATCTCAGGATCACAGCTAGTGACAAGTGGCGTTCATCAAGGCTGAGTTGGGACCACAACTTTTCATTTTTTCCATTAGCGATCAAGATAAAGTACCTGAGAGCAATGTGTGTCAATTTGCAGACAATGCAAAGGTAGAAGGACAGGGCGCAGTGAGGAGGCAGGGATGCTGCAGAATGGTATGGACATGTAGGGAGCGTCAGAAAAAAAATGGCAGATGGAGCATAACGTGGAAAAGTGTGAGGTGATGCACTTTGGTTGGAAGAATAAAGATACGGATTATTGTCTAAACTGGGCGAAAGTTCACATGCCAGGTGTGCAATGATACTTGAGAGTTTTCGCCCAGGACTTTCTCAAGGGGAACTTGCAGGTTGAATCTGTCGTCAGGAAGATAATTTCAATAAACACATTTATTTTTGGAATACTTGAATATGAAAGCGGGGTTGCACTTCCGATAATCTATAAGGGTCTAGTCAGACCACATCTGGATTCCTGTGTGTACGTTTGGTCCTCAAATTTCAGGTAGGATGCACTAGTCCTGGGGTGTGTCCAGAAGTGATTCACGATTATGATCCCAGAAAAGAAAAGCTTGACACATCAGGAACGTTTGACAATTCAGGGTCTATACTCGACGAAGTTTAGAAGGATGAGAGGAAATCTAATTGATACTTATAGAATCGTGAATAGCCTGGACACAGTGGATGCTGAGAAGGTGTTTCTATTTTTAGTAGAGACTAGAACTCAAAGGCACAGCCATGGAGAAAAGGGAAGATATTTGACAACAGTCAAATAAGAGACACTTATTCAGCCACAGAGTGGTGAATGTATTGAATTCATTGCCAGATAAGGCTGTGGAAGCTAGGTCTTTGATTATATGTAAGACTGAGTTATGTAGCAGCGTGGTTTTCACGGGGATCAAGGTTTATGGGGCTAAAGCAGGAGAATTGGGTTTAGAAAGATATCTGCCATGATTTAATGGCAGAGCAGATACACTGCGCTGAATGGTTTAATTTCTGCTCTATTGTTTCATGGACTTATGCATCGAATGACCCATCTTCAAGTTCCCCTCCACGGAACGTGCTAGCCAGGCTTGAAGCATTGTCAACGAAGATCTAATTTAGTGCTAATCCAGACTTGATGGGCCAACTGGTCTCTTCCCGCCCTCCATCTTCTATTTTATCATTCTTCCGAAAAAAAAAATGATGAATGAAATGACAAAACTTGTGGCCAGTCCTCTGACTCTTCTCTGAACAGGCAGTTGTTAAAGTTCCAGCATCATTTCCCTGCTCTTATATTCCACCTGCTGTCAAGAACAGAAAGCATCTTTCACCCCGCGAGACCACTTGATCCCTTGCAGAAACACCTTCAAAAGTTCGTGAATGCCTACTCCAATTTCACTTCCAACAGTCACACCTTTATCATTATTCCTCCCCAAATTCATTATCACCCCTTTACTGGATGAAATTCATTTCAGCACATTTTCTTGTCAATTGTTTCCAATCTCCCTGCAGTCTATGGCTTTCTTCCTCATGGTTAACTACATGACTAATTGTTACATGATTTGCAAACTGTTAAATGATGGCCACGACAAATAATTAAAAATTGTTGACCTATATGAGAAAACAATAGAACTCATAGAAGCCATGGTTCATAAGCTTGCAGAGGACAGCAGAATTGGAGACTGTAAAGAAGGTGATCTAAGATTCCAGAAGGATATTATTTCAATATGTCTTTAGGCTGAAAAATGTCACATGGAGTTCAATCTGGATAAATGGAAGGTATTGCATTTTGCTACATCAGTTAAGAGTAGGGCTTATACAATTAATGGTCGGGCGTTGCATCGTGTTGTGGAATACGGAGGCCACGAATGCAATAATTCATTTTAATTTGCTTCATGTATAGACAGAATGGTTAAAGAAATGTCATCTTGCCTTTGTTGCTCAGTCCTTTGAGTATAGGAGTTGGTACGTTATGTTGAAGTTGAATAGGACATTGGGTGATGTCTCTTCTGGAATACATTGTCCACTTCTTGTCGCCCAGTAATAGCACGGAAATTATTCAGCTGGAGTAGGTTTAGAACAGGTATACCAGCGTATGGCTAGTGGGGAAGGTTTGTGTTATAACGAAAGGCTGGATAGGCTGAGAATATTTCCAGGAGGTTGAAAGGCGACCTGATAGAAATTTAGAAATTCTTGACAGTTCGGCTAGAGTTAACTGTAACTGTCTTTTCTCCAAGGAGGGGTACTTCAAATCGAGATGGCAAATGTTTAAAGTGAAAAGAGGGATTTAAAATAAGACATGAGAGGCTTTTTTAACAGAGGATGGTTTATGTGTGCAATTCACTTCCTGAGGCAGTGATGAATGAAAGTACATTTACAATATTTACAGGATATTTGGATCGATAAATGAATTGGAAAGTTTCAGTGGGATTAATAAAAGCTATTCATTCATGCCGAGTACATTATTTATTGTCCAGAGGGAAGTTCAGAATCAACTACGATATTATGGATCTGGAGAAACATGCCAGCCAGACCAGGTAGGTATGGCAGTTTCCTTCCCTATCAGGCATTAGTGAATCAGAACTACAACAACTGATTCAACATCATCATTAGACTCCAGGTATCTATTTAAATAAAATTACAGCATCTGCCATGCCAGGGGTGAACCCGTGTCCACAGAATTATATCTGGACATTCATATTAACAATGCAGTAATAATATCACAAGGGCATGATTAACCTTCAATTGTTACAAGAGCCGTCACATGCGATTCGTTTAGTTTGTCATTATGTGCAGTATGAGCTGGTAGGAGTGAAAGGCCTGTTTTCATGCTGTGTGAGTCTATGATTTTGACGCGATGAAACTGGCAGCTGGTTTGGATTAACAGCAGTGTTGACAGTTTAATTGATCTCCTTCTGGGAGATGTAATCTTGCTGGTTACTCTGGAGGTTCTTCTGCTCATTGAGCCCGTCCCATACACGGGATTGTTGAATAGTCTGTCCCCAGTTTGACTGAGTAACTGAGTTTCCACTTCAGCAGATAATTGAATCCCGCATTGCTCTGGTTTCTCTGTGATATCGGTGTCCTTTTATCTACCCAGGATGAACGATTGGTTCAAATCATGTCCACGCAGACGCAAGACCCGTTGTCCATGTTGTGAATGTGTTTTTATTCTTCCTGATATACCCACAGGGTGTGGATGTCGCTGGTCAGGACAGCATTTGTTGTCCATCCTGATTCGCTGCTGTCTCGCTGCATGAGAGACACGGATTCGATCCCAGACTCCTGTGACTGTGTGCAGTTTGCACATTCTCTCTTTGCTTGTGTGAGTTTCCTCCCACAGCCTGAAGGTGTGCAGATTACTGGGATCAGCCATGGGAAATGAAGGGGAACGTAATAGGTATGGAGTCTGGGTCTATTCGGATGTGCTTCGGAGGGATGTTGTATACTGGAAGGGCCGAATGGCCTGCTTTCCCACACTGGCGTCATTCTCGGATTAAGGGTCAGCTATGTTGTCCAGATCCTGGAGTCACAATTAGGCAGGATTGGATAAAGATGGTAGCATCCCCTGTATAAGCGACATACATGAATGGGATTGCAGGAAATTAAAGGCATGTTCTCTGTTCCTGAGTTCAGGCTTCCATTCCAGGTTATATTCGTCGAACTTTGATATTACCAGTTCCGTGTGTGAGTCCCTAAGGATGACTAGCTTTTTATATAACCACAACACCACCTTCTCCATGTTGCAGTATTTATTGGGAACAAGAAGGTGATTCTGAGCTGATGCGAGCAAAAGCAGAGGCCAATGTCAAAACCACTGATCCAAACAGGAAAATGAAAATTCGAACCTTGCCATCCCAAAGTTTAAGTCTCCACACGCTTTAGATGCGCCAATCGGCTGTCTCAGCAACATGTACTGTTTATTGTCATAATATTATAAATGGGGGCAAGTATCCCCTTCCGCCCCGGTTTTGACCAGGAGTAGTCCCAACCTCGGAAATACATGCGCCTCTCTCCTGTCATTCCAACCCAATTTCCAATTGGATCTTCGTGCATGATTCACACAGTTTCTCTGATTCTGGGTCTGGAACTGGGATTATGTGTGATTTCATGCAGCAGTTGGTACTGCCTTGTGTGGACAAAGTGATGCGAAACTGTCATGCTACTGAAGCATATGATTCAACAATATTCTGCATTATCCCAAGATTTTGGAGAGTTTCATTAATCCCATTCTCCAATACTCTCATTCATGGAATCTCCACAGTCTCTGCGGACGCTAAAGTTAAAAATTCGGTTCATTCTGCGTTCCCACATGCCTGTCGCTAAGTCATGATATTATACATTCTTCCTGACATTTCCTCTGCTACCATACTGGTTGCAGTTTGCAGGCGTGGTCTGTGGAATGCTATAACCGTTCAGTCGATCGTATTCTGCGTTGTGATTGCAGCGACCCCGGCTCGAATCCACATCATGGCGGTCAGTTCTCTCCAAGTTTTTCTTTTTTACAAGATTATATTCTCCGAGGTGATGATCTGTTTTCCATCGAATTTTGTTCACTGATATTTCTGCGTTTCATGTAACAGGATTTAAACCCAAAAGTTCTCGAAGATGTCTCTCTCTCGCACGCTCCCGAGCTCTCTTTTCTGTCCCTCATCCCAATTGACTGAGGCATTGCACAATCTAACATACATTTTCAGGTTGATACCATCCAGTCTGTTCCGTTGCACTCACTGTTGCTGGGTGACCATGCGCCAATCTCTTCATTGGCACCTTCAAATCATTCAATCCGTTTAGATATCGTGGCTGTGAGACAAATTCTCTTTTAGCAGCTTTTACTGACATGGACCAGAGATTATTGGAGCGTGAGGTTCAATTAAAGGGCACCAAGGAATAAATGGGGAAAAGAGACTCTGTTGGAAAAGATCCCCCATGAGGGCTTTCTGCGATAGCCCAGTGGTATTATCGCTGGATTGTTGACACAGCAAAGTCAGGTAATATTCTGGGCTTACGGGTTGGATTCCCACCACATCACGACGATGGTAGTATGTGAATTCAATAAATGCCTAGAATTAAGATTACTTTGTCTGAAAAACCTATCTGTTTCACTGACGACCTTATTTGAAGGAAACTACCGTCCTTATCTGGTCTGGCGTCCACGTGACCCCAAACCGGAAGGCAATAAATGCTGCAGAGCCACCCCCGATGCTGGTACAGAATGGAAATATGTTCATTCGGCTCATTACTAGAATTGTCCAGGGATGCGGTCGCACTGGGAAAATTGCAGGAGAGACTCACTCGGATAGAGTCTAGGCAGAAGAGTTTCAGTCATGAAGGGAGACAGGACAAACTGGGATTGTTTGTCACCGTGCAGAGGAGTTTGTGAGAGGTATAGATAAGGTAGACTGAAAGAAGCGTTTCCCATCGATGGAAAGAACGATCACAGCGGGGCAGAAATTTAATGAGAGAGACAGAAAGGTTTACGTGGATGTGTATAAAAGCGGTATAGACCAGCAGGTGTTCGAATTTGGAACGCAATGTCTATAAGGGTCAGAGAGGCAGCAACCCTTATAACCTGAAGGAATATTCAGATGTGAATATGTTCTGCCAATACCTGTAAGGCTATGGACGAAACGATTCGGGTCGGTAAGCAGTTGTTTTTTTACAAATGCAACCACAACGGGCTGAAGAGTCTCCTTTGAAACTGTCGTCCTCGGTAGTATAGTGGTTAGTGTCACCGTATGTTATGCGGGTGATAGGAGCTCAATTACTCGCTGGGGCATTGTAAATGTTTTAAAACTGTCGCTCCGTTTCCAAATGCGGGTTATTAATGCCTGTCCTTCCATTCTCCATGGGACATGTCACAGGAAGGACAGTGCTGTCTGAATTAGTGTGAGGAAGGTCTGCAGATCCCGGCGAGACAGAGTGTCAGTGAAAGTACAAATACTTGACTTCCGCCACCTGCACCTTGTGTATGTATTGGAATCTAAACCATTTAATAGAAAGAAGGAGGAAGTTGAAGAAGAAACAGGGTAAACCAATTCTGATGTGAGCGCAGAAACATTTTCCGCAGCATCATGAGGAAAACTGACAAACGGCTCTGAGAAATAGTGTCTTTCAGAACTGTCAGTTCACAGAGATGTTTTTGTTCCACTTAAGCCCTTACGAAATTGAATAACAATTTAACTCAAGACTTGAAATGTTAGAACACAACAGGCGGTGAGTCACGTGCTGGTAACTGTGTTTGCAAGCCAGATGTTTGATGACTCATACTGATATAATAGGCTGAAAGGCCATTCGCATTGCTCTCAAAAACTCAAAAACTGTCATTTTTCAACTGAACAAAATAGGTAAAAACAAAGTCATCAAGAAAAGTTCCAAGCATTGCATATGGCTTCCTTGGTGCGAAAGTGCTGATATTCAGCTGTCTCATTGCTATTTCCCAATGTTGATTTCCAGTCAGGGAAAAAAAAATGTTTGTTGTTCCTGATGGAAATCTTAAATTGAACATGAGTTTCAAACATTACAAAACAGCAAAGGTAGCAGTTCTGTCAGATTCAGTGAAGAAACGCTGAAATCAGTTGCCTTTGCCTGCTGAGATCAGTACGACAAAAATGATCCTTATTGAAACATACAGGTTTTTTCAAGGATTTAATAAGTTGGATGCAAAAAATTTGGTTCTGTGACAAGAGTGCCTCATATCGAATGACTTGGAGATGCCGGTATTGGACTGGGTAATGCAAATTTGAAAATCACACAACACCAGGTTATCGTCCAACAGGCTGAATTGGAAGTACTGGCTTTCAGACTGCTGCTCATTCATCAGGTGATTGTGGAGTACACAGTTGTAAGGCACAGAATTTATAGCGGAAGCTTACAGTGTGATGTAATTGAAATTATACATTGAAAAATACCTTGAGTGTTTGCTAAGTCTCTGATCTGTTAGAATGAACATGTTAACTTCACTTCTTTCATATGTAAAGTGCAAACCTTTTTATTTTAAAGTTTCATTCTCAGGTGAAATTCAACAACTGGTGTCTGCCCCCGTGTGCTGCTGTCTGTTCCATTATGTTTAGACTGATACTAATTTATAAAAATGAGTTACCAGAGACTGACATGGATTTATGCAGTTTGTGAGCAAAGTGCAACGTTATTCTGCAAGTTCAAATTCACCCCACAAACGTGTGTGTGTGCGTGTGTGTGTGTGTGTGTGTGGAGGAGTCCAAAGACCTGCATATCCTTGGTGGAGTGGGAGGGGGAGTTAAAGTGTTGAGCCACAGGGTGGTTGGGTTGGTTGGTCCGGGTGTCCCAGAGGTGTTCTCTGAAACGCTCCGCAAGTAGGCGGCGTGTCTCGCCAATATAGAGGAGGCCACATCGGGTGCAGAGGAGGCGGCCATCGCCAGACCACAAGAACACGACGGTTGGAGGAAGAGCGCCTCATCTTCCGCCTTGGAACCCTCCAACCACAAGGGATGAACTCGGATTTCACTAGTTTCCTCATTTCCCCTCCCCCACCTTGTCTCAGTCAAATCCATCGAATTCAGCACCGCCTTTCTAACCTGAATCTTCTTCCTGACCTCTCTGCCCCCACCCCAGTCTGACCTATCACCCACACCTTGACCTCTTTCCACCTATCACATTTCCGACGCCCCTCCCCCAAGTCCCTCCTCCCTACCTTTTATCTTAGCCTGCTGGACAAACTTTCCTCATTCCTGAAGAAGGGCTTATGCCCGAAACGTCGATTCTCCTGTTCCCTGGATGCTGCCTGACCTGCTGCGCTTTTCCAGCAACACATTTTCAGTACCAAATGTAGCTATCAGCCGCTGCGTTGGCACTTTTAGCTGTTACTTGTACCGAAGCCCGCCCTGGAGGATTGTCTTCCGAAGGTCTGAGGTCGAATTTCCTGGACCACTGAAGTGCTCTCCAACCGGGAAGGGGCATGCCTGTCTGTTGATTGATGTGCAGTACT
Source organism: Chiloscyllium plagiosum (assembly GCF_037043375.1). Taxonomy (NCBI): domain Eukaryota; kingdom Metazoa; phylum Chordata; class Chondrichthyes; order Orectolobiformes; family Hemiscylliidae; genus Chiloscyllium; species Chiloscyllium plagiosum. The sequence continues at coordinate 77,622,472 of NW_028270169.1, read as the reverse complement.
CATTCCGTTGCTGTATCTTCTGCTCGGTTTCACCAGTGTACCATGTCTCAAAGCATCCTTGCCTGCAGCATCTTGTTTTTTTTTAGATTAGCGTCAGTCTAAACATTATGGCACGGACGCAGCACACAAGGACTAACACTTTCAACATATTATCTGTGATGACACTAATTGGTAACATTCTCCTGAGAATGTAACTGTTAAAAGAAAGTTTTTCGTTTTACATAAGAAAGAAGTGAACCTAACATAGTCATTGTAACAGATGTAAGACCTAACAAAAAATCAAGGTATTTTTCAAAGTTTAGTTTCAGTGACATTACACTGTAACGTTTGGCTATAAATTCTGTATCTTACCACTGTGTACTCCACGGTCACCTGATGTAGGAGCAGCTCTCCAAAAGCTGTTGCTTCCATTAAACCTGTTGGACTCTGACCTGGTGTTGTGTGATTTTTAACTTCCCATTAGAATTCGGATCTCACAATTAAAACAGAGATGAAGAAGCATTTATTCTCTTAGACAGTTCTGGATCTGTGGACCTTGTTTTAGAAGAAGACTGTTGAGGAAGGGTAATTAAAAACAACGACGAGAGTGGGACACGAACCCACGCGTGCAGAGCAAAACGGATTAGTAGTCCATCGCCTTAACCTCTCGGCCAGCGGGTCACATACGCAAGCTAGCATATGACCTTATTAATAAGTGAATTGCGTAAATTATGCAGCACAGCAGATATTTCTCCCTCGTGTTGGTGAGATGATAAATAGTACAGTACGGCTCCAAGGCAATGGTCTGACCTCTGGGTTGTGTGGCAAGCGCATTACCACTCTGCTCACAGTGATCTGCACAAAAATGAAGAAAGAACTATGTAACAAGGTCTGTTGAATTCTGTGAAGATTTGAAGTCAATGGAATGAAGAACCCGAGAAAACAGGGAGTGTTCTTTCAAGAAAGAGTTGGATAGAGCTCATAACGAGAGTGGAATCAAGGGTTATGGGGATAAGGCAGGAACAGGATACTGATTGAGGATGATCAGCCATGATCATAATGAATGGTAGTGCTGGCTCGAAGGGAATAATGGCCTACTCCTGCACCTATTGTCTATTGTCTATTATATTTCCCTTGAGGAATTGTTTTCCAGACTGGAGGAGAGTGCACAGTGCTCAATGCCATTATTTGGAACACCTTTCTTCTGCTCAGATACTTTTGACACGTGCTTGTGTACAGAGCAGACAATTGTAAAATCCTAAATTAGGCTAAACTGACAATTGAATTCAACAATGCAAAAACCTTCATCTGTGTCATTTTCCTGTGCTGTGCGACACCAAGTCACTGTATGCAACACAGTGAACAAGTGTCAGAAGGAAAATGAGTGCAGTGCCAGAACGCATGCTGGGAGCAGCAGTTGACACACGGGGAAGTGCATTTCCCACAACAGGAACACTTCCCAAACAGCAGACTGCGGTGGAAGAATTCAGAGGTGGTTTACACTTTGGAAATTGATGCCAGAGTACAATGGAGATCTGTCATTGAGTCTGTTAAAGATGAAGACTTTAAGATTTCTACAGATGAAAAACAAAATGAAATGTTCATTTGTTAGTGAAGACAAATGTTGAAATTGTATATGTCAATAATCTACCGATCGTTGGAATAAGTAGCTCACCACTTTCCGCACTCGGGGCCAGAACTACTGGTGAAGATGCTCGTATAATCCCCGTTACTAGCCATGGAATCAGAGAAACTCGGTTTGCCAAACATTCAGGTACAACCAGGAATGTAGAGGTAAGCATTAATGTGTTGCTCCTCTGCTGCAGGTGACCAGTGCACGGTATCTCTGTTCCAGTATAGTGGGCTGTGCTGTGCCGAAGTTTTAAGTTTGAGCCTCACATGGACCAGCTTCAGTTTGTCGTCGTCTTGAGGGGTACAGATGGAAGGTGATATTGAGCAAAGCCAAGTTTATGGGAAAAGAGCGTGTTTGTGGATTGAGAAAAGACCTTTTCTGGATAATAACTTCTTGATCAACAAACATACTGCAAGTATCTAAAACCTGAAGAGATATGTGTGGAGAGAGAGCCAAAGGTGATATTTCAGCCGTTGGATAACGTTTCCCATGTGTACTGAGTTAAATTCCGGGAAAACAGATGTTGAAATGGTTTCATGTTACGCAGTTTGTTACAAACTCACAAAGGTCATTGCAATAATAAAAATAATCACATAGGACCGTTTGAACATTGTGTTGAATTGAATTTTGGTCTGAGCATATTTTATCTTCAATAGCGTGCTGCAGAGAGGTACAGAGGGTAAACAGCACAAAAGGACAGAGTCTTCTTGGCGGATATCTTGGGTGGAGTTAAGAATGTACGTAATATACATAACATCATGTGAATGTGATCAAATCTTTAAAGTAGGTGTTGCGTCTCCAAGTGACGATTCAATTCCTACTCATTAGGATATAATATCTATCTGCAGTTATTTTAGGACATCAGCTCCATTTGCAGAGTTTCACCTTGAATAATACGTCACACCTTACCAATCCATGAACTTTTTATACTCAGTCTTAATCAGTTGTACGTGTTCATGAAATGTCTTTGTGTCTGAAGTCAACCAAATTCGAAATTGTTACGCAACCAAACTGACTTTCTCTCAATGGTAAATTCCCTCCTCGTATGTTTGTTCGTGTATCTTTTAAAACACTGTGAAATCAGCTTCTACGCTTTATTTCTGGAAAGTCGTTCACGATTTAGCTAACTCTATTGAGTGGACAAAACTCTCATCCAAACTTTTCTTAATGATTCACTCATGGTTTTGAAGCTCTAACTAAAGTTATTGATTCACTCGAATTCGGGCATTTCCCCATTTCGTCATTCAAACCTTGCGTTATGTGAAAATCTCATTTGTTTACTTCAAACTTGCATGTTTCTACTCCAGCATTTCCAAATCTCGTGAATAACATCCTTCATTATTTCTATCATCCCGTTTGTATCCTTTCTGATATTTTTATGTCTCAGTAAACAACGTCACTTGGCTTTCTAATATCTTGCCATCCAGGAAACAGCGTCTGTGCCCTTTCTAATCTCTTTACATGTTTTTGGTGGAGAATGAGGATTACACACAATGCTCCCACTGAGGGTGACCTACAGATTTTACAGTTACACTATTAATTCTGCTTTTTTAAATATGATGTCTCTATGCATAAACTCCAATGAGGTAAAGTATTATCTATTCAGTTCATGAATATCGTCTCCATGGAGACTAAAATTATCTATCATTCCCTTTATTCTTCCACGAAATGTTCGAAACGTTTGTAAGGTCAACATCTCTAACTCCCCGTGCACTGAGTGATTCTCAGCTATTTCTAAAGGTGACTGAAGTTCAAATACTTCATAGTGTGTCTCCAGTCATTCCAGTGCAGACTGGTTCTGGACAGTAAATGCCATCACCAAAGGCCACCGTGGATTTGAAATCAACAGTTTTCACATCGTAATTGCCGTAGCTATTGTGTATCGTATGTCCGTGTTCTTGTTCATTTTTTCATCATTTCATGGATCCCTGTATTTAATTCTACTGAATGATTAATTTGTGAATGGAGACATTCCCTTCACCACTCATTCGAAACTCATGGAACAGTGAATGATTTTACTCATATGCTTCCAGAGGACAGTCCTGCCATTACTGGGATAAATCATAGAACATTCGCAACGTGTCCTCAAAGGAAAGAATTTTCTTCTTCAGTTTAGCGGATCATTAAAGCACTGAATCCCGTGTGTGCGTTCATTAAAACCAAAACAGTTGCAGCAAGATTTTAAAACTAAAATTTTGCCATCTGCTTGCATTGGTTGTCCCAAACATTACATTCCACATTATGTGATGTTTGTGGATGAAAGTACTTTCTGTATCTTGAGCAATTCCATTTCAATTTTGTCAAAACATTGTCATTCGCTGTTCTCACTTTCCCTTTCAGTTTCCCGTTTAATATCCCGTATTTTCTCAGTTTATCTTACGTTTTCAACAATTTCAATCAATCTCGCTCCTGATTACCAATCCGAGAGAATGCCACAATTTTCTCAATTTATATGCAGTGCCGCTGTAGGGCGCGGTGAACAAGTGGAAAGACGTTGGTCATGTGAACCAAATAAAAGTCGCGTGGTGGTGAAATCTGGCCGTTCCATCGCAGTCATATTTAAAACATTTAACGTAATCTTTAGCCAAATCATATTGGCAGAAAATAAGAAAACATAAACGAAAAAATTGCCGATGTTGAAAATCAAACAAAAACAGACATTGCTGGAAAATGTCAGGACGTCTTGCAGCATCTGTGGAGAGATGGACCCAGTGAATGTGAAACGTTAACTGTGATTCATCTGCACAGATGGTGCTAGCTCACCTGTGATTTTACAGCAATTTCTGTTTTTGTTTCAGTTTGGCAGATTTTGTCACAGTTCATGAAAACAGTGCTCTCCAGAATCAAACAGTCATCATGGAGCTGATAGTGTGAAATGAGACAGTAGTAATAAATGATGGAACGGCCACAGGATCTGTCCTTATTGCGTTTGAGAGGCTTGGGGTTCAAGAGTGTTGTACTGGAAAAACACAGCAGGTCAGGCAACATCCGAGGAGCAGGAGAATGTACGAGATAGGCATAAGCCATTCATCAGGAATTCGGCTTGTGAGTCGGGCTGAGAGACAAAGCTGAAGCCAAGTGACAACCCGCAGGCAACTCCTCCTACTGACCCCGATCACGACCTCTCCTCCCATCACCAAATCATCATCTCCCAGACCAGCCACAATCTCATCACCTCTGGGCATCTCCATTCACCACCTCCAACCTCATTGTCCGTGAACCGTGCACTCCCCGAATCTACCTCCTTCCAATGATTCACAAACCTGCCTGCCCCAGTCGACCTATTGTTTCAGCCTGCGCCTGTCCCATCCGAACCATCTCTTCCCACCTCGACACAATCCTATCTCCCCAGTCCAGGAAATGCCCACTTATATTCGTGACACCCTTATGCACTTCACCTCCTCCACGAATTTCGTTTCCCTGGCCCCCAACGCGTCATCTTCACCATGGACATCCACTCCCTGTACAAATCCATCTGGGGTGATAGAAGTCTGCAAGCCTTCCATTTCTTAATCGCACACCATCCCAACCAGTACCTTTCTATGGACATCCTCATCCACCTGGCTGAACCACTCCTCACGATCAACAACTTCTCTTTCCAATCTTCCCACTTCCTCAAACGAAATTGGTAGCCATGGGCACCCGCATAGTATCTAGCTATGCCTGTCTGTTTGTCAGATACGCGAAACTGTCCATCTTTCGCAGTTACACATACACTATCCTTCACCTGCTCCTCCGCTACATTGATGAATGTATTGGCGCCACTTGGTGCTCCAACGAGGAACTTGAATAGCTCACTAAATTTACCAACACCTTCCGCCCCGACCTCAAATTTACCAGGATCATCTTGACAACTTCGCTCACCTTCCTGGACCTCTCCATCACCGTCTCTGGTGACTGACTAATTAAAAACATTTCCTACAAGCCCACCGACTCCCACAGGTATCGACTACATCTCCACCAACCCTATCTCGTGTAAAACCTCCATTCCTTAATCCCAATTCTTCTGCCTCCACCACATCTGTTCGCAGGATGGCCAATTAAACCTCAGAAAGACCCAGTTGGTCTCCTTCTTCCACGATCATAACTTGCCTTCCCACGTGGTTGACAACGCCCTCCAGTGCATTCCTCCACTTCACACACCGCCACCCTTGAACCCCAGGCCTCTCAACGCAACAAGGATAGAACCTCCTGGTGCTCACCTTCCACCTTACCGCATAAAACGCATCATATCCTGTCACTGACGTCACCTCCAAACAGACACCACCACCAGCGATATATTTCGCTACCCAGCCCTGCCAGCATTCCAAAAAGACCATTCCCTCCACGAACCCTTCTTCATGTCCATACTTCCCCCCACCAGCCCACAACCCTTTCACTGCCACCAAAGGAGGGGTGAAACTCGCACCCATACCACTCGCCTCATCTCCAAAAAATGCCCGAAGGGATCATTCCACATCCGTTAGAAATTCACCTGTACTGTTACCAAAACCATCTACTGCATCAGTTGCGCCCAGTGTGGTCTCTTCTACAGATCATTTCAGAGAACATCTCTGGGACACCCTCACCCACCAACTTCACCATCCCGTGGCTGAACACTTCAACTCTCCCTCCTATCCCGTCAAAGACATGCAGGACCTGGACCTCCTCCACTGCCAAACCGTTACCGCCCAACGCCTGGAGGAGAAACTCCACACATTCCGGCTTGGGAACCTAACAGCACAAGGGATAAATGTGTCCTCATTTCCCCTCCCGCAAGCACAAGCCTTCAACTCACCACCGCCCTCTCGACCCATTCCATCACTGCCACTTCTGACCTATTATCTTTTCCCTCCTATTCATCCTTCTATTACTTTCCAGCTATTTCCCCTCAACCCCACACCACTTCCATTTATCTCTCAGCCCCGACTCACAGGCCTTATTCCGGATGAAGGGCTTAAGCCTGAAACCTGAATTCTCCTGCTCCTCGGATGCTACCAGATCTGCTGTGCTTTTCCAGCGTAACACTGCCAACTCTGATCTCCAGCATCTGCAGTCCTGACTTTATCCTCGGAATTATCAATGACCTTGGCGTGAAGATATCCCTCGATTGCAGTGATCACACTGTGACTGAGATTTGCATTTATTTTGGGTGAGGGCAGGCTGGATCTGAAACGAGCGCTTAATACCCAAACAACAGGAATGGTATCAGGCAGCGAAGTTCGGGCGGGCTGAAGTGAAGTGGAAACTTCTGTCAGACGATGGGCCAAAACAACTGCCCCACATCACCCAGATTGTCAAAGACACACAGAAAAAGCACAGCACCTTCACTACAGGCACAATCACAGGTAAAGTGGAAAGGAGACAATACAGCACACTGAGGTGCAATGGAATTTTTTATGTCAAAGGATTGGATACATAAGCTGCTTTACATCTGGACTGCCCTCACATTGGAAAAAGGAATTTCCTGCAGTTTAACGGCGACATTGGCCTGTGACATCACCATGCTGAGAGACACTGACATAGTTTGTTCTTTAGCAGCGTGGCCGAGTGAAAGCATGATCGTCCCATTAACCAGAATTCAATGCTTCAAAGCTCTCCTCTACGCAGTACAACTTATTTGCTGCTCCTGTAATCAGATCTCAATCGCTTCACGGTGTGTCCTCTTCTGCTTCCTGCTTCATGGTAACACTTGAAACGTGAACAAATCCACCTTCCACTTTCAACAATCTTTTGCAACTCCCGAGTTGGCACAGGTCCGAGTGACCGATTGGCCTTTTCGAGCGCACTCACTCTGGTATGATCTGAATGATAAAGTGCACTGTGTCTGATCTGCAGAATGTCCCCACGCAAGATGGTGCTGTTTATCCCATTCCCGTGGGCTGAGCTGTCTCTATTGGCAGAGTATTCAGCCATTTCCCTCCACTTGCAGGCATTATGAGTGGATGTAAGTGTGGATATGCTCTGAAGCTTCCTGTCACGGGCACAGCCAGGTGCAAGGGCGCCGCTGGAACTTAACATCTTTGATTGTGAATTTCCTCCAAATATCATTTATTTGAGAGAGAGTGAAAGATACTGAACTGGTGGGAAAGAGAGAAATGGGCTGTGGACTGTCGTCCCTCAGTAAAATTCAAACAAGTGCATTTTTGTGCTGCCCAATTGATGTTCAGAATCAATCTTCGCAGAACAATCCTGCAGAAAGGCTTTTGTTTCAGAGGCATCGATTTATTTGCTGCAATCGGGCATCAGTTAACATCTGAGTCCCAACTGTCCCAGATGAAGCGACTCTGAATGAAACCTTCACTCACTGAGAACCATCTGCACAGCCAGAAGCTGCAGGGCTGCAGGCAGTCCAAATTGTAAGGTCGGATTGAAAACGAGCTATTATTTCTCCCTCAGCCACTCTGTCACAGAGACAGGCAGAGGGACGGCAGAGACGTATGACGTCATTCACGTGCCGACAGAAGCCATTCAGCCCATCGAGTCCACGCAAATCTCTATTACTTGCTTCTCTCTGTGGTTATTCATCATCAGTGCTGCATGTTCTAATAATAGGGAACTGTGTCTGTGTCGATATGCTGTCTCCAACATACTGATCTACATATCAGTCACGGCTGTTCATTTCACCGGAAGACCCTGCTGTGTGACATGGCCTGGGGAATAACTACAAGGCATCAGGGGCATGGTACACGCCACAATTGATTTCTCTCAATTTCGCCAGTGTATTCCCAGCTCTGGCAAGTGTCTTTGCGAATCAGGTCATAACAGACAGACAGAGAACAGCAAAAAAATCTTCCATCACTTCAAACGTGTGTTTCCTCAAATGTATAAATTTGGCGGGTGGATCTATTTCAGATGCCATTGAGTGTAAGGACGCAGAAGGCTCATCAATATGTAATGCGAAGAACGGAGCACTGTTATAGCGAAACACTGGCAGGGGCAGTACACAGACTGAAAGCTGGAATTGTCAACGAGCAGAGGATTCTTTTCATCCATTAATTTCTGGATTGTGCGCCCACCACGATCCCTCTGGGCTGCTCTGTTAGCGCTGACCACAGCAGTTTCATGCAGTCTCAGGTTTTTGTTGCAAGTACCTTCGAGAATGACGTCAAAAGATCTTCACTGTTATTGTGTGATACACTGTGACACAGATGTGTCCCGGCTGTGTCAATATAACCACTCTGTAACTTCCCAAATTCTGCTGTTTTAATTGCAATTTCAATCAGAATCACAAAATCTATCACGCTGCAGACTGAGGCCATGCAGCCCACCTTCGGTCTGCTGGCTCAATTCAATGAGGAAATGACTGTGTTTTGATTGACTGATTGTCACATGAACCTAAGTACAGTGGAAAGCGTTGTTTGCGATTGGTAAAGGCAGATCATAGTAATCAAGGACATGCAGATCACAGCGTGAGAAAAGCAAAATTTGACCAGACTCAGGAATTCAGGTTGCTACTATAGGACGTGCGCTCAGGAAAATTCGCATTGGCAAGATCAGCATTATTTCAAGTTAGACAATCCATTTCTCAAAGCAGCAACGGCCGAGAAGAAGCGGTTCTTCAACTTCCTGTGTATGTTTTCAAGCTTTGGAATCTTTATCTGACCCCGATCTCATCGAAATCATATCTTCTCAGTCAAAAATGAGGTAGTGTGCAAAATTCGAAAGCTCAACCGCAATATGAACTCAAGACTGCTCATACATATGTCACCTGTCTGATGCAATATCACTTCTGAGACAAACGAGCCAGAGTGAAAGAAGCACAGAGTTTTAGTAACAGCTCCTTTCCATTCTGACTCGCTTCTCCCAGGAGGCTGAGCGAGCTGCTTTACTGGAAAAGGGCGATCTTCATTGATAACTGGACGAACTCATCTTCCATTGTCACACAGTGTTGGTGGACAGCAGTTAAAAAGCGATCTTCAGCTCCCTATCAAACATGGGTTTGTGGAGCGGGGTAGGGGTCTGCCTGGAGCGGGAAGTATTGGAATTCTGGAAAGGTGTAGAAAAGGGATACCGTGCATGCAGAAGATATCTTCTTCTTTTGGGAACCTTTGTCCAAATAATGCCATCTGAGACAGATAGAAAATGCAGAACTGCGAGGAAAGACTGAATCTCTCCCCATTATTCTGGAACACTATCTGTGCTTCTCCAAATCACAAGGAGGCTTTTGCTGTCTGAATCGGCGTGGAATGTTACTGCAGCAAGTCCCGTCTCTCACGCAGCTGATGTGTATACATTTTTCCACGTTGCCTCCAGCTCAGATCACAGATTTCACAGCTCACATCACAGAGTGACAGAGAAGAGAAGGACGCGATTCAGACCATCATCTTAACACAACCTGGAGATAAATTAGATGTGAGAGAGCGGACATTCTCGACTGATTCTAGCATTAACAATCTTGGTCTGTGTCGTAACAAAAGAGGAAACAGGAGCTGTTTATCTTGCTTCTTTAAACAGGTGAGTACATTTTGAAGAGCATAGATCTTTCTCCCTGGTGTTCATAAAATGATCAAGAGCAGAGTCCGGTTCCCTGAGTGTGGTCTGACTTCTGGATTATGGGCCCAGGGAACTACGACTGTGATATTCTGTTCACAAGATCTGACCACATGGGAAGAAATGACAGTGATAAGATCGATTGAATCGGATTCCGTGAAAAACAGAAACCGATGGAACGAAAAGAGCCATGAGAGCGGGAATGTAGCATTATCTGTGAGGACGTTGTTTTCCAGACTCGACGAGAGTGCACAGTGCTGTTTCCAGGGGTCAATATTTGGATGAGTAGACTGAATCAGCATCGGCTGTTATTGTACTGCATCTTTTGTAAAGTGGTGAAAAAACACGGGCATTTTGTACAGAGGGGACAACTTCAAATCCTCAATGATGCAAAACACACAAATGAGGTGAACAACAAAGCAGCCGCAGAAACGTCATGGGGTAAACGCCCCTGCTCATTTTTCGCTCAAATTCGTTCTCTGTCAAATTCGTGAGCCTGATATTCGAACAGTAAATCGTCTATGTTAATAAAATCTGCTGTGGTCTCACAACTTCAGGATTTAATACGCCCCTACAAGTATGTCTAGCAACAGTAATTGATCCCTCACTGTGTTACTTCAGCACACGTAGAGAAGAAATAAATATAAGAACAACAGTCACGTATGTGACTGGGATTTGCCACAATGCTGCTGCAACCAATCGATTCAGCTGTAATTGAAATTGCTTCCACCTTTCCTGTGTCGGTAATAAGATTGCATAGCTTAGTGGTCAGTTTTTGTACGTTGAATTGGACCCAGCATCCTTTCTCGGCTTGAAATTTACTGGGATATAAAGGCATGGTGAAAGACACGTTAGAGTTTACCAGAATATAAAGACGTTCGGAAGGACACGGTCAGAGTTCACTTGATACAACGTCAATAAAAAGGACAGTCATGAAGCTTACTTTGATATAACACCACTAGAAAAGGAAACAGCAGATTTAACGGGACGGTGAGATAGATAGATAATCATGAGGGAGATATCAAGGAAGACTTAGCAGCGTCTGAAGGGGGGTTATCCAGCTGATGTTACGTTAGTAAGAACAAATCTGAGGGAAATTCCTTCGTTTCAGTGAGTGGAAAGTAGAGGTTAGAGCTTCAAAACCAACGGGGAATGATGAAGAAATTTGAGCAGATTTTTTTTTATTCCGAGAATTATTGAAATCGGAGATGAATTTTCAGAAATAAAAACATTTTAGGAACTAGAACATAGAACATAGAACATAGAAGAATACAGCGCAGTACAGGCCCTTGGGCCCTCGATGTTGCGCCGATCCAAGCCCACCTAAACTACACTAACCCACTATCCTCCATATACCTATCCAATGCCCTCTTAAATGCCCATAAAGAGGGAGAGTCCACCACTGTCACTGGCAGGGCATTCCATGAACTAACGACTCGCTGAGTGAAGAACCTACCCCTAACATCAGTCCTATATCTACCCCCCCTTAATTTAAAGCTATGCCCCCTTGTAATACCCGACTCAGTACGCGGGAAAAGGTTCATACTGTCGACCCTATCTAACCCCCTAATCATCTTGTACACCTCAATCAAGTCACCCCTAAACCTTCTTTTCTCCAGAGAAAACAGCCCCAAGTGCCTCAGTCTTTCCTCATACGATTTTCCTTCCATACCAGGCAACATCCTGGTAAACCTCCTCTGCACCCGTTCCAATGCCTCCACATCCTTCCTATAGTATGGCGACCAAAACTGCACACAATATTCCAGATGCGGCCGTACCAGAGTCTTATACAACTGCATCATGACCTCAGGACTCCGGAACTCAATTCCTCTACCAATAAAAGCCAGTACGCCATATGCCTTCCTCACCGCACTATTTACCTGGGTGGCAACTTTCAGAGATCTGTGTACATGGACACCAAGATCCCTCTGCTCATCCACACTACCAAGTATCCGACCATTAGCCCAGTACCCCATCTTTTTATTATTCTTCCCAAAGTGAATCACCTCGCACTTAGCTACATTGAATTCCATCTGCCACCTTTCTGCCCAGCTCTGCAGCTTCTCTATATCCTGCTGTAACCTGCCACATGCTTCCTCACTGTCAACAACTCCTCCGACTTTCGTATCATCCGCAAACTTGCTCACCCAACCTTCTAACCCCTCTTCCAGGTCATTTATAAAAATGACAAACAGCAATGGTCCCAAAACAGATCCTTGCGGAACACCGCTAGTGACGGCACTCCATGAAGAAACTTTGCCATCAACTACTACCCTCTGTCTTCTTCCATCCAGCCAATTCCTAATCCAAACCTCCAACTCACCCTCAATGCCATATCTCCGTATTTTCTGCAGTAGCCTACCATGGGGAACCTTATCAAACGCCTTACTAAAATCCATATATACCACATCTACCGCTTTCCCCTCATCAACCTCCTTCGTCACCTTTTCAAAAAATTCAATAAGGTTTGTGAGGCACGACCTGCCCTTCACAAAACCATGCTGACTATCCTTGATCACATTATTCCTATCCAGATGTGCATAAATCCTATCCCTTACAATTCTCTCTAAGACTTTGCCCACAACAGAAGTGAGACTCACCGGCCTATAGTTACTAGGGCTATCCCTACTCCCCTTTTTGAACAAGGGAACCACATTTGCTATCCTCCAGTCTTCTGGGACTACTCCTGTAGACAAAGAGGACACAAAAATCAAGGCCAATGGCTCTGCAATCTCCTCCCTTGCTTCCCAGAGAATCCTAGGATAAATGCCATCAGGCCCAGGGGACTTATCTATTTTCACCTTTTCCAGGATTTCCAACACCTCTTCTCTACATACCTCAAAGCCATCCATTCTACTTATTTGTGCCTCAGTATTCTCATCGACAACAACTGATTCCATTATATTTCAAAAGTCGTGTGCAGACACACTGGGAGTGAATTTCACAAGGACAGAGATTCTGGACTGCCTGGATGGCGAGGTAAAAGGGACATACTCTCGAAGTGGATAACATTCATCGGAAAGAAATTGCATAATACCTGCATCTGAAAATGCGACGTATAAGAAGAGCTGCTGGCGTTGATAGGTGTTGCAGCTCATTCTACATGATATATTATGTATTGTAAATACACTGTGCTGTTTGGTTTAGCTCTGCATTGAAAGGAAGTCGGTTAGCTCAGTCCGCTGACTAACTAGTTATGAGAAAAGTGAGACCAACCGCATGGGATTAATTCTCTCACTGTCTCAGGTTTGCATAAGGATCACCATCTACCCCGCTCACCTGATCTGTAATAGTGAGTAAGATTTGGGCTAAAGATGTAAAACATCATTATCATTGCCATCTGTAGCCTTGAACATTTGGTCAGAATCCCTCGAAAGGAGAGTGAGTCCATTTAATACTCACTGATCTTCGCTTGAAAAATCCTGCACAAGTTTCGACCTTATCCCAGTTTGAAACCTCTGCTCCTCCCAAAACAGCAAAACTACTTGGTATGCCTTTGCCAGATTTACTGACAACATTCAAACTCCCCAAAGAGATAAATCTAATACTTTCGGCTGGATAATGACCTGTGCAGGTTTGCAGGAAATGGAATGATATGAAATGAGTTAAACAGACTTTCCCAGAATGTAATCCAGTGCAAGCTGAGCGATTTGAGAAAGGTCATCAAGCTAAACTTTCACCTCTGTTTCCCTACACATAGTTGGATATTCACCTGGGGAATATTTGCAGATTTTGAGATAATAATTGACAGAAATTTGAAACTGGAGTTTTCAAACAAATACTACTTTACTCAACATTGATTTCAACTGCGTTTTAGTATGATGCGCTAATAATCCCTTATCAATGTCAGTAATAGCACCTTTAGATAAGCTTTGAACTGACAAACGTGGCATTTTACGCACCTTTAAGTAGCAGGCGCTAAACAATTGTGCAACTGAAGCTGCAGACAGCAAGCTGGTCACATGCCCTACTCATACATTCGGAACTTTAACTCAAATGTTCTACATTTGCTGTGGTTCTGAAATTAAAGCTAACGCAGACCAGGTGAAACTGACATGGACCTGTGATTATTGAAGCATCACGTTCAGGAAAGGGACACATAAAAATATGCAAAATAGACGTCATTGAAAAATGGGTTTCCATTGGTTCCTGCGTTGTTTACAGACAATGTTACATTGCCGCTGTCGCCAGACCTTTCCTTCGATCGGCTTCAATTTGAAGCAATAAATCTTCGCAACTTCCTTCTGAAAGTTCATACTGGTAACATGAAACATACTGCATTTAGCAATAATCTTCACTATTCCTACATCCATGAACACGTTGCACGGTTTCCATGAATACTGAAGATGTAAGAATGTGATGCAAGAATAAATTAATTTCCAGTTTAAATTGTAAATTAGGAAGAATGCACAGTCAGACTCAGAATGTCAGAAAATCATGTCCGTCTCCATGTCCAGAACTGCAGGAAAGCAGAGAGGTAATCTGTCCCTGAATCCCCACGTTTGCTTGGTCCATGTGTCCAGTTGGAAACCTGTGTGAAGGGGCATGCAGTCTGACAGAGCGCCTGGGAGAATCCTCCCAGGAGGACCAGTTCCAAAAACGCATATACCGACTCCCACAGCTACCTGGACTGCACCTCCTCCCATCCTGCCCCCTGTAAAAACGCCATCCTATTCTCCCAATTCCTTCGACTCCGCCGCATCTGCTCCCAGGAGGACCAGTTCCAAAAACGCACAACACAGATGGCCTCCTTCTTCAAGGACCGCAATTTCCCCCCCGACGTGGTCGACGATGCCCTCCACCACATCTCTTCCACTTCCCGCTCCTCCGCCCTTGAGCCCCGCCCCTCCAACCGCCACCAGGACAGAACCCCACTGGTTCTCACCTACCACCCCACCAATCTCCATGTCCTGCGCATCATCCGCGTTCATTTCCGCCACCTCCAAACGGACCCACCACCAAGGATATATTTCCCTCCCCTCCCCTATCAGCATTCCGTAAAGACCACTCCCTCCGTGACTCCCTCGTCAGATCCACACTCCCCACCAACCCGACCTCCACTCCCGGCACCTTCATCTGCAACCGCAGGAGGTGCAAGACTTGCGCCCACACCTCCCCCCTCACCTCCCTCCAAGGCCCCAAAGGAAACTTCCATATCCGCCACAGATTCACTTGCACCTCCACACACATCATCTACTGCATCCTCTGCACCCGATGTGGCCTCCTCTATATTGGGGAGACAGGCTGGCTACTTGCGGAGCGTTTCAGAGAACACCTCTGGGACACCCGGACCAACCAACCCAACCACCCTGTAGCTCAACATTTCAATTCCCCCTCCCACGCCACCAAGGATATGCAGGTCTTTGGACTCCTCCATCGCCAGACCACAATAAAACGATGGTTCGAGGAAGAGCGCCTCATCTTCCACATCGGAACCATCCAACCACAAGGGATGAACTCGGATTTCACCAGTTTCCTCATTTCCCCTCCCCCCACCTTGTCTCAGTCAAAATCATCGAATTCAGCACCGCCTTCCTAACCTGCAATCTTCTTCCTGACCTCTCCGCCCCCACCCCAGTCTGACCTATCACCCTCACCTTGACCTCTTTCCACCTATCATATTTCCGACGCCCCTCCCCCAAGTCCCTCCTCCCTACCTTTAATCTGAACCTGCTGGGCAAACTTTCCTCATTCCTGAAGAAGGGCTTATGCCCGAAATGTCGATTCTCCTGTTCCCTGGATGCTGCCTGACCTGCTGCGCTTTTCCAGCAACACATTTTCAGCTCTGATCCCCAGCATCTGCAGACCACACTTTCTCCTCAAAGAATCCGTGATTGTCTGATCTAAAGCTGCAGTAGGAGCTCTCCATCCTGGTTGTGGGTGTAGATTGACATTTCAACACATTATTGTTGATAACCCTCTGTCAGAAACAGCACTGGCAGAGAGTAACAGGAGGACGCTATTCCAAACACCGGTCCTACCCCGCCATTTGACATCGTCATGACTGACCAAATACATCAATATCTTTCCCCTGTCCATCCACAACAGCCTGTTGCCCAAAATGAAAAAGACATTTAAGAAATCGATAATGCCTGTGCAACTATTGGAGGGGAATGCGTTTAGAGACGGTAGGTTTCTGCACGAGGTTTGTAGGTTTCATGGGTTAGCAGTTGTTTCTGGTCTGATCATGCTTCAAATGATCTGATTCTGTCAAAACTCACCAGCAAGGGTTAAGGAATTCTTTGTGGTCAACAGCAATTTCGAGAAACCCAGACGACAGGAATTAACGATGAATCAGTAGAATAATAATTGATTCAGCTGAAATCTGAACTCCGATTCTGGTGGAACTCAAATCAACAAATATTGTATCGCAATTTAACAATGCTGTAGAAATCTAATGCGCTTTCCATTGCACCACCGAGCCGCGCGAGCCACAATTTTACTGTACACAAAGTTGTGGTTGTCGTGGAGAAAATGTAATAAATCTCCAGGAGATGTGGGGAGTTCTTCAAGGCATAGCTCTTTTATTTGCAGTCAAAAACCGTGACACTCAGAAAGCAAATTATTGAACGACCCCGAAACTCAGGATCCGTTGCTCTTTATACCCTTTCTTTAATTATATTTTTGTTAGCTTACCAGGATGCCCAACTGTGTTAGTCAGAAGTATCTCACTTCAGGTATACAAGAAACCATTATCGCTCTCCGTCTGCCAATATGGTTTTTCTATTGTCACGATTATGTGCTTTACTGCCATCTCTGCTGCAATGATCTTACTGCCCAGACTAACCTGACATGATTAGATTTTTTAGCTACTCCATCCATCACAATGTTTTCCTGTCCCAAGCTGATTCGATATTTAATGTCTTTTTTTCTGCTACAAGGGTTTCAAGCAGGCTGACTCTACTAACTATCAATTAAAGATTTAAAGTCAGTCCTAAATATTTATTGTCACGACTTGTCCCAAACTGCCATGATGATATTTAGTTGGCAAGGCTGATGTTACTAATTGCTAATATCTCAGCCTGTCACAGTAAACGTTCAGCCCCAGTCTGACTCTGCTAATTGGTGGAGGTGCATTCCACTATGATAATCCCATCCAGCTACAGTGGTCCCACCCTGCCACAGTGACCTTATGACTCGTGTAGCATTCCATAGATCCCTTGTAACATATCTACAGGCGTATCCATGCTTTTTTCCCTTCCCATGCTTTCATGCTCCGTATTTCCCGTACGGTGTTCGGATCTTTGATCACATATCAGTTTCTCTTCGCCCCACCTTCCAGGACCTGGTCCTTATCCATGTGTGCTCTTGCTTCTCAAGTATTCGGCTAAATACTAATGAAGTGTGTTGATGGCTCATAGCTTTACCACACGTTCAAACAGTGAGTTTCAATTGTACAACACTCTCAGAATGAAAATGTTCTTTCTGTACCCCCTCTGGTTATCCTCCCCCTAGCGTTTTACGTAGATCTGTGGTTGTAAACACTTCCCATAAGAAATTTATTCCTATAACACGTTTCTATCCCCTTACTGAACACCTTCATCTCTTCCTCATTCACTCTTCTCCGCTCTCAGATGAAGAGCCCGAGCCAAGCTAATTTATCTTCTCCATGACGAGATTGTTGTGCTGGAAAAGGACAGCAGGTCAGGCAGCATCCGAGGAGCAGGAGTACCGACACTTCTGGCATAAGCCTTTCATCAGGAATGAGACATTTAGGTGGGGGCGGAGAGATAAATGGGCGGCAGTTGGATTTGGGTGGAAGGTAGCTGTGAAAGCGATAATTAGATGGAGGCGGGGAATAAAGTGATAACTCGGGGTGGGGGGAGATTAATAGGTCCGGACGGTGGTGCCGAGTTGGATACTTCGGACTGTGATAATGTGGGGGAAGGGGAATTAAGGAAGATGTTGAAATCCATATTTATCCCGTATGGTTGCAGGTCCGAAGGCATAATATGAGGCGTCCCTCTTCCAGGCAGCGGGTGGTAACGGTTTGGCTTATGCCCGAAACGTTGATTGTCCTGTTCTGCAAACCACATTTCAGGGGAGATGTGAAATACCAAAGACTTAAAAAAGGACAAAAACTGATAGAATCAGAGTTAATGGAAATATGCACAATGCAGACCGAAACTATTTGGCCAATTGAGTCTGCTCTGTGCCGCCGAAGAGACGGACATTCCCCCACCATTTCTTTCTAAACCTGCATTATTGGTCCACCGACAAAAATAGAAATGTGTTCAAAAGCTCAGCGGGTCAGGCGGCATCGGTGGAGAGAAATCAGATTGAACATTGCGAATCGAAAGCGGTTCCAAGGAATGATCTGTTGACCCCAAATGGTCATTCTGTTTTCCCTGAGCTGCAATTCCTACTTTTTTCTCTGATTTTGTATTTGATTATACCGTCCATTCAGGTTTGGTTTGCCATCTACCTGAAGTGCACACCTTTGGACGGCGAGAAGGAATTAGAGCAGCCAGAAGAAACCCACACGGAAGAGAGAGAAAAAGAACGTGCAAATTCCACACAGTCAGTCACATAACTCTCGAATCGAATGCGGGTTTCTGGCCTCTTAGCCCTCCCAAGCTGCAAGCGCCCGTCCCGGATGCAAATTGAACCCAATCTCACGCAGTGAAAGGCAGTGGTAATACCTTGGATTTCTATGCAAAAAGCAGCCGATGTATCAGTACTGGAAATCAATAATCGATTAACTGTCCGAACTCTTTTTTTAAATCACTTGACAGACAGTCTTGTACGTCTTGTCATCAAAAGTTCACATCTGAACACATCTGAATGTTATGAAGTTTTCTGTCTCTTCAACCTTTGCATGCACTGAGTTCCAGATTTCAACCACCCGCCGTTTCAAAACGTTTGATTGCGCATTCACTCATAATTTTCCTCCTCTGTGCTTAAATCTATTACTCCGTAAGTGATCTCTCCATTATAGCAAAACGTTTATATCAGTTTACGCCATCCGTATCCCTGATTATTTTGTATATCTGAATCATGCCTCCTCTTGATCTCTACTGTTCTAAGTCTATCCAGTCTATCCAAGCTTTTCTACCCAGACAATATCCTGGTAAATCACCCCTGCATCATTTCCAGTGCTAATGTGATTGCAGAACTGCACACAATAGTCGAGATAGAGCCGAATGAGCAAGTGAAATAAATGATGTGGAAATCCGCAGAAAGAGGTATTTTTGAAAAAAAGTTCATTTTCCTCAGTGCTGCCCTGTGTTCTTTTCCTGAGCCTTAAGTTCCAATAATATCTGATCCATGTAATTAAAAGCAGCTCCTTGACCATTGATCTCAAAACCACAGTATCGAATTGGATTGACTGGTCTGAAGGTCGCAATGGTATGATTGTGGCACGTTCACCCAGCAACAGTGAGCTCAGCAGCACACAGGGTTCAATGTGAAAATAATTGTAAGGGAAATGGGAGGGGGAACTTAAAGGAGATCAGTGATTGTTGGAGGGAGAGAAATCTCCAAGAATGGGAGAGTCTGAATTATGGTATTTGTCCCACAGAGATGTGTGAGAGAGGGGTTTGTTGAAAAAAATCAGAATATCAGAGAAAGTTTTCATGTAAAATCAATTAATTCATTTCTGTGTTTCCTTGGCATATACCACAAGGAGTTAAAAAGATGAGAACGTTACATGCCGTAACTCGGATTCAAACGAGGTTACTGCGGCCACAACGCACATCATTGAAAATTATGCGATCCGTGGGCCATGCAGAGATGCATGTTTGAAAAGAACAGTAACGACAGTGACATAGGACATGTTAGGAAGAATGCAGAGACACAACAGGACTATTTGGCAAGCAATAATAGACATGTGGGAACTCAGAATTGGCTGTATATTTAAATTGGATGATTCAAGAGGCTGATAAAGTTCCATCGAGTACTGCATGTTGAAGACTGAGGGTGATAGACTTTTACAAAACATCAAATTCTCAAGGGATACGGCAGGATATTGTTGAAATGTAAATTTCAACAACAATGTGGTTTTACATTTGTTGCCTCACGAGCTTCCCCACACAAGGAAGAACCCATTTCTGCAGTGGATGACATACTCCCAGTTGCACCACCCAGAATCAATGGTGCAGTTGCAAAGATCAACTGGAAATTGTGATAGAAATGAGCAATGAAGCTACTCTGTCGCAGCAATGATGCGATCGGTGAGCACATGGTCATTCTATGATGGTATGGAGGCGCATGAAATTTCGAGACTGGGAGTTCTCCTGATCAAAGGCGGGGAGGAAGGGCTTATTTGTCTCCGGTTATTAGATTATTAAAATACAAGAGCAGCACTAACCCGGAGTGCAGATTGGCTCCGTGAAAGCGTGCTGCTGCCTTAAGCGAGAGGTTGATTTACTGTAAGCATTCAGTGCAATTTTCCTAAACAATGCACTGTTTTGTTGTTTTGACGGTAAGAACTGTTATTTGATCACATCATCCTCTTGCTCCTAGCAAACATTCCAGTACAGGGTACATCAGTTTCATTCCGACACAGCCACATGTCTTATTCTCACTCCCTCTGAGGTGATTGACTTGGCAATGTCATTCTCTGAGATTGGCAACGTAACATTGAGATGGTAGCGTAATGAACAAAGAAGAACAAAGAACACAGAACATTTATAGCCCAGGAACAGGCTCTTTGGACCTCCAAGCCTGGTCTGAACCAAATTAACTGTCTAAACCTATCACCCAATTGCTCAGCATCTTTTTCCATCTGCTCCTCACTTGCTCACGCATCTGTCAAGGTGCTCCTTGAATGTAACGAACGTGCCTGCCTCTACTACCTCTACTAGCATCGTGTTCCAGGCACCTACCACTCTCTGTGTAAAATACTTTCTACATCTATCCTCCTTCAACGGTTCACCTCTCAACTTGAATGCGTGACCACTCATTACAGAATTCCTCACCTGGGGAAAAAACATATCTCTATACACCCGGTCTGTCCCCTTCAAGATTTTGTAGACCTCAATCAGGACCCCTCAATCTCGTTTTTGTTTTCTACTGAAAACAGTCATAAACTTCTTAAACTCTCTTCACAGCAAGCATCTTCCATCCCATCAACATCCTCGTAAACCTTCTCTGCACCGTATCCAAAATGTCCACTTCCATTTGATAACTTGACGACCAGAAGCGTGCACAGTATTCTAAACGAGGCCGAACCAAAATCTTGTACAATTGTAGCATTCCCTGCCAGCTCTTACACTCAAAGCCGGTCCTATGACGACAAGCATGCCATATGCTTTCTTGACCGCTGTATCCAACTGTGCCGCCATCGCCATGGTACAAAGGACCTAAACTCCTCGATCTCTCTGCTCATCAAATTTCTCCAAGGTTTTTTCGTTTACAGTGTAGTTGGTTCTAGAATTCGGCTTCCCAAAATGCATCACTTCACATTTGCCTCGATTGAACTCTGTCTGTCACTTCTCCGCTCAACTCTCCTGTCTATATATTCTTCTTCATTCTTTAACTGACCCCTATGCTTTCTGCTACTCACCAATATTCGTGACAAATGTAAATGTAGTGGCGATATACTGGGCTAGCAACCCGTGGAGACTGGAATATGGCAGCTGCTGGTATTTAAATCGATGAATAAAATCTGGAATATTAACCTCGATCAGAGGAACAGAGGCTGAAAACCCATCCATGTTTGTCCCTTTGCAAGGGGAATTTGCCGTCCTTAACGAGACCTGCCAACATATGACTCCAGACACATAAAAGTGAAGTTCACCCAGAAAATCCCTCTGACTCAGTGCAAGGGGAATTAAGAATGAACAACAAATAATATTTAGACCATGTTGACACACTCCGTGGGAGAATAAAGAAGAATTAACAAATTACATGGATGACGGGGAAAATTGGGAGTCATCGCTGCGTGGACTCAAATTCAATGGATTATCCAAGCTCAATAGACACATGGATGCACACACCGCCAAGACGTCAGGTCCATAGGGGGACTTCAATTACCCGCTGAAGTGTAAACCTACGTGCCCAAGGCACAATGTGGACAGGTCATTCGCCACTCCCATATGTGCGAAGGGATCACTCAGGAGGCCAACTGGCAGAATCACCAGCATGTTTACAAATGACATCAGGAGTCCGATTGTGCTGTTATTGCATGTGTTCATCACATCCAGCAATAAACCATGTTTGGACGCCTGTTTCCAGTGGAGTTCCACTGTTTCCTGATGTAGATCAACAATTTAGACTTAGTTGTAGGAGTCATGATTGAGAAGTTTGCAGAGGATGCAACAATTGGTCCTGTATTTGACTATGATGAATACTGTCAGGGCCTGTAGGGATGTATCAATCAGGTGGAAAGTAAAAACGGCGAATGGAATTGAATCCAGACCAATAAATGGTAACGACTTTTGGGAGTTGAAACAATAACAGTGAGGATTCTGAGTTTTGAACAGAACAAACAGGAACGAAGTGACCTTGGAATGGATATTCACAGATCATCGAAGATATTTAGATAGGGAGCTCAGTTGGTCGACAGTATCTTTGGATATCTTGTGTTGTCGACCTCAGACTGTGGATGGTATTCGATCTTTAGCAACCGCCAGTTTAGGAAGCAACTAAAAAAATGAGCACAAGTCTGGTCAATGCAATAATCAACATTTTAAAAAATTGTAAGATAAAGGATGGAGGGCTGAAGTATATCACTTTGACCATCAAGACCCCTTCATCACTGATACATCTCCAAGTCATGCTTGGGAGGGTAACTTGCAAATGGTTGCGCTTCAGTACATCTTCAACCTTGTCCTCATAGTCGGTACAGTTTCTGAGCTTTGAATGTTCTGTCAACAAAGCCTGGATGACTTACTCCATCGCATCTTGTAGGTGGTGCACTCTGCTGCAATCGTGCCTTAGCGGTGAGGGTAATAAACATTCGGGTATGAACGTGTTACAGTTAAGTGACTGCATTGTTGTAGAGGATGTCCAGTTCCTTCAGTGGTATTGAAGCTGCACACGTCCAGGCAAATGGAGAGAGTTCTGTTACACATATAATTTGTGCCTTACAGATGATGCAGACTTCAAGGAGACATGAGTTGTGTTAATAATCAAACAAAGTCGACTGACGGGCATTTGTTTTGCAGTCAACATCTTTATATGGGCGGTCAGGTTCCATTTCTCCTAAATATTAGCTCAGAGGGCGATTACACGGATGACTTCAGTTACAACGAAGCCATTGAATATCAATAGAATATGATTAAATTCTCATTTCTCAAAGTATCATTACTGTATTTGGTCCATGTGTAACTTATCCGATTCCAATCGCAATCTGATTTCAAGTTCCAGTTGCCGTGCTGTAAGGGAAAGCAGAGATTTACGAGAATGTTGTCAACTTTGGATAAAATGGAGCTTCGTGGAATGATTGGTCAGGCTGGGATTATTCTCCTTGAAACAAAATAGTGGGATCTTGACAGGGTATAAACTACAGAGTAATGGTGAAACAATGGGCAAGGAACACTGGAACGGGAGGGGCTGAATGCTCCCTTTCCTTGCTGTAACCAGACACTGCTGTTGAACTCTGAAATGGGACGATATCAGACAAGTCGTTGAAAACTTACTTTCTGCTTGGTTTCTCCCGAGGCCTGTGTCACACTTGGGGAAATGTGTCTGCGTGTTTCAGTCTATGGGTAAAAATGGGCTTCAGTTCCCATCGCAAACTTTAATCCCATTAATTGTGTTTTACGAAATTAAAATGTTCCAGAGAAATTAACATTCAGGTGAAACGTGAGAACTTACAAGGTTACAGACCAAGTGCTGGGAAATGAGATGAAGGGCCCATTTCTGTGCTGTAAACACTCGATAATTCAATTATTTCTGAGGGGAAACATACCTGCAGTGACATACTTCCACAAAGTGTGTTATGAAGAAACGGTGCAACTGCTTCTGCCCTCATCCCTGGTGGTCTAGTGGTTAGTATTCAGCGCTTTTACTTAGTGGCCTGGGTTTCATTACCGTTCAGGAAATCAGGTCTTCTTGTTCCTGACGCAGAGAGCGCAGCTCTACCAGGAATCTGTTTCATGCCTTAGATCAGTCAATACCCCAGCTCTTCAAAGAAGGGAAAAGTGCCTTCCCTCTCTCTGCACAGTCGGACAGTTAATCCGTCATTCTCCTTTGATTCCACTTCCCAAAGAGTTTCAAAATGTTGTCAAAACTGAGTCTCAGCTATTTCTTTTCTGTGCTTTTCATACACAGGAGCTGCAGTGCATGAGTGCGTTGGTTTCTGAAAATGAAACGTATCTAGTGCAATGTATTGGGCTATTCCAGTATCGCCTTCTCTGACAACGGTGGGAGATGACTGACGTTGTCTATGATATGGAAGTGCCAGTGTTTGAGTTGAGTAGACAAAGTTTAAAATTGCACAATATCAGGGCAGAGTCCAGCAGGTTTATTTGGAAGCACGAGCTTTCAGAGAGCCGCGCCTTCATCAGGTGGGTGTTTTTCTGCAGAAACTTTGTGTGTGTATCAATATGCGCGATCCTTTGGAAGATCACCTGGACTTTAACCGACCGTTCGTGGTGTCTTGGAGGTGTTGGTGTTGGACTGGCGTGAATAAATTTAATAATCACACAGCCATTTTAGATTCCAACAGTTGACAAACTCCTAATGAAGAAGCAGTGCATGGAACGCTGGTCCTTCCAGATATGTCTGCTTGGTACAGTCTGGTGCTGTGTGATTTTTACTCTGATAGTTCTTGGTCATTTTTGTTCGTGGAGATAAAAAAATCAAACATTATCCACTTCAGCGTAACAAAAATGATTAGTTTGGATTTGTGATGAATCTCCACAATGCGCTTGCGCCAAGTAAAAGTCGAACTTTCAACTGCCTGATCCGTAGCCAGCTATACGAATGGTTGTACCACTGACGAGACGCCCAGCTGAGATTTTACACGCTGCAGAGTTGTGTTGTTAACAAGGACATGAGCAATAAATGTAACGGTCACAAGGTGAACAAAGAACAAAGATAATCACCATCATTGACTCACTTCAAATTGTCCTAAAAAAAACGACGATTCACAATCTGAATAGCCAATCAATGAGGTCACTGCTGATCTTGGAAATTGCAACTGACCTTGCTGCGATTTCACCATAATTTGAGGTAAACTCCAGCCTAATCATAACATCGCATATTCCCATTAATATTCAGCTTTAGATTACGTTAATGTTTTGTCCGTATTTGCAGGAAATGAATGAAAACGTCCTTCCAGTGATGTAATCCAGTGCAGAGTCGGCCAGAAAAGAAAAGACAAAGACATGAAACATCACTCCCATTTCTCTCTGTACCAATTCGTTTTCCTGAGTTGAATATATGCAGGCCTTAGCTTTACTATCTAAAGAATTAATTAATACCCCGGGGAAGATTCTTCATAAATCAATTAACATCTGAGGTATTGAAACATATTTTACTTTAGATTAAAGTAGTTGAATATCCTTTCCCCCAGCCTAATGTCCCAATCCTCCCTGCTCTTTCACGTAAATACAACCTGATGTTGGAGCTCCCAATCTGACGTTCCAATGCTCCTTGCTGCTCCATGTCAAAAGAAGCTGCTCTACTTGAAGTTGAAGCTACCAGTCTGATGTCCCAATGCTCCCTACTCCATGTCAATAGCAGGCTTCCAGTTGTGGTTGGATCAATCACTCTGATGTCCCAATGCTTTCTGCTGCTACATGTCATTAAAAGCTGCTCCAGGTGAGAGTGGAGCTCCCAGACGGATCTCGCAGAGCTCTCCGGTCCATGCCAACTGAAGCTGCTCCAAATGAGGTTAGATCTTGCATTCGGATGTGCCAATGCTCCCTGCTGCTCCATGTTAACACAAGCTGCTCAGCTGTGGTTGGAACTCCCAGCCTGATGCATCAATGCTCCCTGGTACTCCATGTCAATAAAAACTGCTCCAGGTGTGGTTGGAACTTCCAGACTGATGTTACAATGCTCCCAGGTCCACGTAAAAAGACGCTGCTCCAGATGAAGTGGGAGCTCCAATCCCTGGCAGCTCACATACTCCTATACCATCATAGAAATACTGCCCACTGATCATTTCCACCACTGGAACCATTGGTGGAATATCCGCATCATGTGAACCGAATCTTATTTTTAGTCACCACCGAAACATTATTTCCAAAAGTCATTCGTTCTTAAACCTATTTAGCATGTGCATACTGCTGTCAATCCGAAGTTAGATAATGGCGCTAATTGATGTATGCTTAGTAAAAATAACATCCTATTTTTCATGTTGTGTAACTGCGACTTAGCAAGGACAATGTTTGTATTGAAATCACACTTTTATTCCAGGTGAGAGAATGTGGTTTTCATTAGATAAAAAGGAACTTGTTCACTGTGTAAAATGATCAAATACATCTCAATTTCAAAACAAAATTGGTAACGTTGTCATCCATCTTGAAATGTGGTGCCTTGTTCTTTCAACCACACGGGTATTAGAACGAAAAGTCTATTAATGATATGCGTATAAAGACACTTTAAATCGCAATGATTGTGAAGGTTTGTAGCTCAGGTTAAGGTTTAGGGTGGAGGTTTGCTGGCTGAGCTGTAGCTTTGATATCCAGACGTTTCATTACCAGGCGAGATAACATCATCAGTAGCGACCTCCATGTGAAGCGAAGCTGTTGTCTCTTGCTTTCTATTTATATATTTCTCCTGGATGGGGTTCCTGTGGTTTGTGGTGATGTCATTTCCTGTTCGTTTTCTGAGGGGTTGATAGATGGCATCTAGATCTATGTGTTTGTTTATGGCGTTGTGGTTGGAGTGCCAGGCCTCTAGGAATTCTGTGGCATGTTTTTGCTTAGACTGCCCCAGGATAAATGTGTTGCCCAAGTCGAACTTCAGAAAACAGAGGAGCACCACATATACAACGTACTCAAGAAGAACAGACACTCAAAAAATACAGTTCGCAGATTCCTCAAGAACAAACTACTACAAGCAGACCAAGCACAGCCAGAAACCCTAACCACCTTACCATACATCAAAGAAGTTCCAGAAATAACAGCCAGACTACTAAGACCCCTCGGAATCCCAGTAGCACACAAACCCACCAACACTCTCAAACAAAAGCTAACAAACTTAAAAGACCCAGTACAACCCATGGACAAAACCAACGTCAACCACAAAATTCCATGCAAGGACTGCCACAAACACTAAGACAAACAGGAAGAAAGTTAGCCACCAGGATATACGAACACCAGATAACCACAAAAAGACACGACCTTCTCTCCATCGTAGCCCTTCGCACGGATTAAAAATACCACCATTTCGATTGGGACAATATATCTATCCTGGGACAGGCTCAGCAAAGACATGCTAGAGAATTCCCAAAGGCCTGGCACTCCAACCACAACGCATAAACAAACACATAGATCAAGATGCCATCTATCAACCCCACAGAAAACGAACAGGAAATGACATCACCACAAACCCCAGGAACCCCATCGAGGAGAAAGATATAAATAGAAAGCAGGAGACAATAGCTTCGCTTCGTTTGGAGGTCGCCACTGATGACGTTGTTACCTAGCCAAGTAATGAAACGTCTGGATATCAAAGCTGCAGCTCAGCGAGCAAACGTACAACCTACATTTTAAATCATTTTTCATGTTTATGTTGCATGAATCTGCGGTTATTGATCCACAGTTTAATTTCACTCCCTACGAAACATGCTGATTTCTCCAGTTGTTCATCGTTCAATGTGATGCATCCAGTGTGTGCATAACGAGAGCGAGCTTACTTCCCACATCTTGTGTTTATCTGTGCCTTATGTCCAGCATTCATCAATGGCGAGTGCAAGGGGCGAGGGCGAGACCAACGTGTTAGTCTCTCCGTGCCCATACACGGCACCCACATTGGCAATTCTCCACTGTGCATTTACAGCCAGTTCTCAGTGCCGCTACACCCATGCCCTGCCCCTTTTGATATATCTCCATTATTTTGTGCTGTCTCACTGTGCTCTTCTCACCAGGATGAAGTAATTATACTCAACCTCCTCCAGATTTCATCTGGCAAAACATTCATTAAGAATCCCTTTGCATAAACATGCACTTCGCATCACTCGTTATTTGATTTTCCTGGATGTCTTTCATACGAAAAAACGTTCACAGCAACTTGACTTGAAAAAGAAAATCCGCGCTCCTTTCCATTATTCCAATGCAACCTCCATTTCACTGCAGTTTAGTCAACAGGCCCAAACTTTTTTTTGAGATTTTGTAATAGCAGCGCTGCATATAAACTGACCAGTGGAGTCACAATTTCAATATGATAGCTGTGATCAATCTGAAAGCAGTACCATTGAAAGCCGCTATTAACAGCGACGAAAGTAGGATGCGAACCCACGCGTGCAGCGCACAACAGATTAGCAGTGCATCGCCTTAACCGCTCGGCCACCTCGCCACAGTTGCTGGGTATGCTATGACCTTATGAATAACTGAATTGCATAAACTATGCAGAGCAGCAGATATTTCTCCTTGGTGTTTGTGAAATGATAAATAACACAGGACAGTTCCAAGACTATGGTCTGACCTCAGGTTGTGGGGCAAGCGCACTCCCACTGTCACACTATGCACACAGTGATCTGAACAAAAATGAGTAAATGACTATGTAACAAGGTCTGATGAATTCTGTGAATATTTGAAGTCAACGGAATGAGGAACCCGAGACAGCAGGATGTTTTCTTTCAAGAAAGCGTTGGATAGAGCTCTTCGGGATAGTTGAATCAAGGGTTATGGAGATAAGACAGGAACAGGATATAGATTGAGGATGTTCAGCCATGATCATAATGAATGGTGGTGCTGGCTCGAAGGGCAGAATGGTCTACTCCTGCACCTGCTGTCTATTGTCGATTGAATTGC
The DNA here is from genome assembly GCF_037043375.1 of Chiloscyllium plagiosum. NCBI lineage: Eukaryota > Metazoa > Chordata > Chondrichthyes > Orectolobiformes > Hemiscylliidae > Chiloscyllium > Chiloscyllium plagiosum. Next base: position 77,593,516 of record NW_028270169.1, on the reverse strand, counting down.
CTGTGAGGAATTGTTTTCCAGACTGGAGGAGAGTGCATAGTGCTCAATGTCATTATTCGGAACACCTAACTTCTGCTCAGATGTTTTTGACACGCACTTGTGTACAGAACAAACAATTTCAAAATCCAAAATAAGGCCAAACTGAAAATTGAACTCAGCAATGCAAAAACCTTGATCTGTATCATTTTTCTGGGCCGTGCGACACCAAGTCACTGTATGAACACAGCAACACAGTGAGCAAGTGTCAGAAGGAAAATGAGTGCAGTGCCAGAGCGCATGCTGGGAGCAGCAGTTGACACACGGGGAAGTGCATTTCCCACAACAGGAACCCTTACCAAACAGCGGACTGCGGTGGAAGAATTCAGAGGGTGTTTACACTTTGGAATTTGATGCCAGAGACACAAGAAGATTTTAAGATTTCTACAGATGCAAAACAAAATAAAAAGCTCATGGGTTCATGAAGACAAATATTGAAATTGTATATTTCAAAAATCTACCCATCTTTGCAATGAGTAGCTCACCACTTTCCTCAATCGGGGTGAAGACAACTGATGAAGATGATCGTACAACCCCCGTTACTATCCATGGAATCAGAGAAACTCGGTTTCCCAAACGTTAAGTTACAACCAGGAATGTGGAGGTCAGCATTAATGTGTTGCTCCTGAGCTGCAGGTGACCAGTGCACGGTATATCTGTGCCAGTATAGTGGGCTGTGCTGTGCCGAAGTTTTAAGTTTGAGCGTCACATGGAGCAGCTTCAACTTGTCGTCGTGTTGAGGGGTACGGACAGAAGGTAATATTGAGCAAAGCCAAGTTTATGGGAAAATACCAGTGTTTGTGGATTGAGAAACGACCTTTTCTGGATAATAACTCCTTGATCAACAAACATACTGTAAGTATCTAAAACGTGAAGAGGCATGCGTGGAGAGAGAGCCGAAGGTGATTTTTCAGCAGATGGATAACGTTTCCCATGTGCACTGCGTTAAATTCCGGGAAAATAGATGTTGAACTGGTTTCATGTTAAACAGTTTGTTAAAAACTCACAAAGGTTGTTGCAATAATAAAAAAAGAAATCACATAGGAACGGTTGAATATTGTATTGAATTGAATTTTGGTCTGAGCATATTATATCTTAAATTGCATGCTGCAGAGAAGTACAGAGGGTTAACAATACAAAAGGACAGAGCCTTCTTGGTGGATTCCTTGGGTGGAATGAAGAATGTACGAAATGTACATAACATCATGTGAATGTGTTCAAATCTTTAAAGTAGGTGTTGCGTCTCCAAGTGACGATTCAATTCCTACTCATTGGGATATAACTTCTGTCTGCAGTTACTTTACGACATCAGCTCCATTTACAGTGTTTCACCTTGAATAATACGCCACACCTTACCAATCCATGAACTTGTTGTACTCAGTCTTATTCAGTTGTACGTGTTCATGAAATGTCTTTGTGTCTGAAGTTAACAAATTCGAAATTGTTACGCAACCACACAGACTTTCACTCAATGGTAAATTCTCTCCTTGCACGTTTGTTCGCGTATATTTTAACAAACACTGTGAAATCAGCTACGATGCTTTATTTCTGGAAAGTCGTTCACGATTTAAATAACTCTATTGAGTGGAAGAAAGTCTCATCCAAACTTTTCTTAATCATTCACTAATGGTTTTCAAGCTCTAACGAAAGTTATTTATTCACTCAAAAGGAGGACTTTCACTGATTTACTCATTCAAACCTCTCGTTATGTGACAATCTCATTTGTTTACATCAAACTTGCGTGTTTCTGCTCCAGCATTTCCAAATCTCGTGAATAAACTCCTTTATTCTTTCTATCATCCCGATGAAACCGGTTGTAACTTCTGATTTTTTATGTCTCAGTAAACAACGTCACTTGGCTTTCTCATATCTTGCTATCCGGGAAACAGCGTCTGTGCCCTTTCTAACTTCTTTACATGTTTTTGGTGGAGAATGAGGACAAGGATTACTCACAATGCTCCCACTGAGTGTGACCTAAAGATATTACAGTTACACTATGAACTCTTTGCTTTTTAAATATGACGTCTCTATATATAAACTCCAATATGGTAAATTGCTATCTATCCAGTTCATGAACATCGTCTCCATGGAGTTGAAAATTATCTATCACTTCCTTTATTCTTCCACGGAATGTCTGAAAGGTTTGTAAGGCCAACATTTCGAAATCCCCGTGTCCTAAAACAGTCTCACCTATTTCAAAAGGCGACTGAAGTTCAAATACTTCATGGTGTGTCTCCCGATATTCCACTGCAGACTGATTCTGGACAGTAAATTCAATCACCAAAGGCCACCGTGGATCTGAAATCAACAGTTTTCACATAGTAAATGTCGGAACTATTGAGTATCGTATGTCCGTGTTCTTGTTCAAATTGTTCATCATTTCATGGGTCCCTGTGTTGAATTCTACTGAATGATTAATTTGCGAATGGCGACACTCCCTTCACCACTCATTCGAAACTCCATGGAACATTGAAAGATTTTACTCATACGCTTGCAGGCGACAGTCCTACCATTAGTGGGATGAATCAGTGAACATTCCCCACGTATCCTCGAAGGCAAGGATTTTCTTTTCCATTTTAGGGGATTGTTATAGCACTGAATCCCATGTGTGCGTTGACTAAAACTAAAACTTTAAAACTAATATTTTGCTATCTGCTTACATTGGTTGTTCCAAAAAATTACATTCCATATTATGGTATGTTTGCGGATGAAAGCACTTTCTGAATCTTGAGCAATTATATTTCAGTTTTGTCAAAAAAAGTATTCTTCGCTGTTCTCTCTTTCCCTTTCAGTTTCCCGTTTTATATCCCGTATTTTATCAGTTTATCTTACGTTTTCAATAATTTCAATCAATCTCGCTCCTGATTACCAATCCGAGAATGCCACAATTTTCTCAATTTATATGCTGTGCCAGCTGTAGGGTGCGGTGAACAAGTGGAAAGGCATTGGTCACGTGAACTAAATAAAAGTCGCGGGGTGGTGGAATCTGGCCGTTCCATCGCAGTCATATTTAAAACATTTAACGTAATCTTTAGCCAAATCATATTGGCAGAAAATAAGAAAACAAAAACAAAAAAAAATGCTGATGTTGAAAATCAAACTAAAACAGACGTTGCTGGAAAATTTCAGGACGTCTGGCAGCATCTGCGGAGAGACTGAACCAATGGATGTGAAACGTTAACTGTGATTCATCTGCACAGATGGTGCCTGCACACCTGTGATTTACAGCAATTTCTGTTTTTGTTTCAGATTGGCAGATTTTGTCACAGTTCATGACAACAGTGCTCACTAGAATCAAACAGACAGCACGGACATGGTAGTGTGAAATGAGATGTTGTACTGGAAAAGGACAGCATGTCAGGCAACATCCGAGGAGCAGGAGAATGGACGATTTAGGCTTAAGCCATTCATCAGGAATTAGGCTTGTGAGTCTGGTAGAGGGACAAAGCTGAAGCCAGGTGCCAACTCGCAGGCACTTCCTCCTACAGACCACGATCACAAACTCTCCTCCCCTCACCAAACCATCATCTCCCAGACAATCCACAATCTCATTACTTCTGGGGATCTCCCTTCCACAACCTCCAACCTCATTGTCCGTGAATCGCGCACTCCCCGATGCTACCTCCTTCCTAAGATTCACAAAGCTGACTGCCCCAGTCGACCTATTGTCTCATTCTGCGCCTGTCCCATCCGAATAATCTCTTCCTACCTCGACATAATCCTATCTCCCCAGATCAGAAAATGCCGACTTACATTCGTGACATCCCTATGCGCTTCACCTCCGCCAAGAATTTCGTTTTCCTGGCCCCCAACGCGTCATCTTCACCATGGATATCCAGTCCCTGTAGACATCCATCTGCAAGCCTTCCATTTCTTAATATCACACCATCCCAACCAGTACCCTTCCACCGACATCCTCATCCACCTGGCTGAACTGGTCCTCACAATCAACAACTTCTCTTTCCAATTCTCCCACTTCCTCCATCGAAACTGGTAGCCATGGGAACCCGCATAGGGCCTGCTATGCCTGTCTGTTTGTCAGATACGCGGAACTGTCCATCTTTCGCAATTACACAGGCACCATCCTCCATCTGTTCCTCAACTATTTTGTGAATGTTTGGCGCGACTTTGTGCTCCAACGAGGAGGTTTAATAGCTCACCAACTTTACCAACACCTTCCATCTCAAATTTATCCGGATCATCTTGGCAACTTCACTCACCTTCCTGGACCTCTCCATCACCGACTCTGGCGACTGACCAATTGAGACATATACTACAAGCCCACCGACTCCCACACGTATCTAGACTACATCTCCTCAAACCCTATCTCGTGTAAGAACGCCATTCCTTATTCCCAATTCCTCCACCTCCACCACATCTGTTCCCAGGATGACCAATTATATCTCAGAAAGAGCCACTTGGTCTCCTTCTTCCACGATCACAAATTGCCTTCTCACGTGGTTGACAGCGCCCTCGAGTTCATCTCCAACACTTCACACACCACCACCCTTGAAGCCACGCCTCTCAACGCAACAAGGACAGAACCACCTGATGCTCACCTTACACCCCATCAAACCCGGCATAAAACGTATCATATTCAGCCACTGATGCCACCTGCAAACAGACACTACCGCCAGAGATATATTTCGCTACCCAGCCCTGCCAGCATTCCGTAAAGACCATTCCCTCCATGACCCCCTCTTCAGGTTCACACATTCCCCCAACAGCCCACAACCCTCCTCTGGCACCTTTCACTGCCACCAAAGGAAGAGTGAAACTAGCACCCACACCACTCCCCTCATCTCAGCCAAGGCCCGAAGGAACCATTCCGCATCCATTAGAAATACACCTGTACAGCTACCAATGTTATCTCCTGAATCCATTGCACCCAGTGTGGTCTCCTCTACATCAGGGAGACAGGAGACCTTCGTGCAGATCTTTTCAGAGAACATCTCTGGGACACCCGCACCCACCAACTTCACCATCCCGTTGCTGAACTCTTCAATTCCCCCTCCTACCCCATCAAAGACATACAGGTCTTGGACCTCCTCCACTGCCAAACCGTTACCGCCCAATGCCTGGAGGAGGAACACTACACTTTCCGGCTTGGGATCCTAACACCATACGGGATAAATGTGAATTTGAATAGTTACCTCATTTCCCCTCCCCAATCACAAGCCTTCAAGTCGGCACCGTCCTCTCGACCGATTCCATCAGTGCCATTTCTGACCTTTTTTCTTCTCCCTCCTATTCATCCTTCTATTACATTCCAGCTATTTCCCCTCAACCCCACACCACTTCCATTTATCTCTCAGCCCCGACTCAGGCCTTATTCCTGATGAAGGTCTTAAGCCTGAAACCTGAATTCTCCTGCTCCTCGGATGCCACCTGATCTGCTGTGCTTTTCCAGCATCATACTGCCATCTCCAGCATCTGCAATCCTAACTTTATCCTTGGAATTATCAATGACCTTGGAGTGAAGATATCCCTCGATTGCAGTGATCACAGTGTGACTGAGTATTCCATTTATTTTGGGTGATGGCAGGCTGGGTCTGAGACGAGCGCTTAACACCCAAACAACGAGAATGGTATCAGATAGCGAAGTTAAGGCGGGCTGAAGTGAAGTGGAAAATTCTGTCAGAAGATTAATCAATACAACTGCCCCACATCACCCAGATTGTGAAAGACACACAGAAGGAGCAAAGCACCTTCCCTCTAGGCACAATGACAGGTAAAGTGGAAAGGAGACAATACAACACACTGAGATGGAGTGGAATTATTTATGTGAAAGGGTTCGATATATAAGCAACTTTACATATGGTTTGCCCTCAAATTGGAAAAACGAATTTCCTGCAGTGTAACGGCGATAGTTGCCTGTGACATCACAATGCTAAGAGGCACTGACATATTATCTTCTGTAGCAGCGTGGCCGAGTGAACGCATGATCGTCCCATCAACCAGAATTCAATACTTCAAAGCTCTCCTCTGCGCTGTACAACTTATTTGCTGCTCCTGTAATCAGATCTCAATCGGTCCTTCAGCTTCCTGCTTCACGGAAACACTTAAACATGAAGTAGTGTTTCCACTTTGATCAATGTTTTTCAACTCCCAAGTTGGCACATGTACGAGTGACCGATTGGCATTCTCGAGCGCTCTCACTCTAGTATGATCTGAACGATAAAGTGCACTGTGTCTGATCTGCAGAATGTCCCCACCGGGACGATGCTGTTTATGCCATCCCCGAGGACTGAGCTGTCTCTATTGGCGGAGTATTCAGCCATTTCCCTCCGCTTGCAGGCATTATGAGGGATGTAAGGGCGGATATGCTCTGAAGCTTCCTCTCACGGGCACAGCCAGGCGCAAGAGTGCCGCTCGAACTTAGCAAATATTTTTTGTGAACTTCCTCCAAATATCATTTATTTGAGAGAGAGAAAGATGCTGAACTGGTGGGAAAGAGAGAAATGGACTGTGGACTCTCTTCCCTCAGTAAAATTCAAATAACTGCATTTTTGTGCTGCCCATTTGATGTTCAGAATCTACCTTCGCAGAACAATCCTGCAGAAAGGCTTTTGTTTCACAGGCGTCGGCTTCTTTGCTGCAATCGGGCATCAGTTAACATCTGAGCCCCAACTGTCCCAGATGAAGCAACTCCGAATGTAACCCTCACCTACTGAGAACCATCCCCACAGTCAGGAGCTGCGGGACAGCAGGCAGTCCAAAGCGGAAGGGAGGATTAAAATCGAGCCATTATTTCTCCATCAGCCACTCTGTCACAGAGACAGGCAGAGGGACGGCAGGGACATGCGATGTCATTCACGTGCCGACATTCTATAGCTATGTTAGGAATAAAAGAATGACAAGGGTAGGAATAGGTCCAGTCAAGGATAGTAGTGGGAAGTTGTGTGTGGAGTTTGAAGATATTGGGGAGACATTGAATGAATGTTTTTCATCAGTATTCACTCAGGAACAGGACATTGTTGCCGATGTGAATACTGAGTCATAATTAATTAGAATGGACGGTTTTGAGTTATGTAGGGAAGAGGTGTTGGAAATTCTGGAATGGGTGAAAATAGATAAGTCCCCTGGGCCTGATGTCATTTATCCTAGGATTCTCTGGGAAGCAAGGGAGGAGATTGCAGTGCCATTGGCCTTGATTTTTATGTCCTCGTAAAGGGCACCCTCCATTAAGATTGATGCCATGTTCCTAACCTCCCGACACTCCAGGTCCTGCACCCTAAAACTACAGTCTAGGTTCTCATGCCCCTGCAGAGTTAGTTAACCCCCCCCCCCCCTCCAAGAGCACGAGCAAACCTCCCGCCAAGGATACTGGTGCCCCTCAGGTTCAGGTGTAGACCATCCTGTTTGTAGAGGTCCCACGTTCCTCAGAAAGAACCCCAGTTATCCAAATACCGGAATCCCTCCCTCCTGCACCATCCCTGCAGCCACGCATTTAAATGTTTTCTCTCCCTATTCCTCGACTCTCTATCACGTGGCACGGGTAACAAACCAGAGACAACAACTTTGTTTGTTCTAACTGAGCTTCCAACCTAGCTTCCTGAAAGCCTGCCTAACATCCTCAGCCCTCCTCCTACCTATGTCGTTGGTGCCAATGTGGAACACGACTTCGGGCTGATCCCCTTCCCCCGAAGGACCCGGAAAACACGATCAGAGACATCACGTACCCTTGCACCTGGGAGGCAACATACCAAACGTGAGTCTCTCTCACCCCCAAAAAACCGCCTATCTGTGCCCCGAACTATCGAGTCCCCAATTACTATTGCTCTGCTCTTCTCCACCCTTCCCTCCTGAGCAACGGGGACAGGCTCCGTGCTAGAGGCCTGAGCCCCATTTCTTACCCCTGGTATGTCGCCCCCCCCCCCCCCCCAACACAAGTATCCAAAACGGTATACTTGTTCTTGAGGGGAACGGCCGCAAGGGGTCCCTGCACTGGCTGCTTTCTCCCAGTCCCCCTCACTGTCAACCATCTATCTGCCATCTTTGGAGTTACTACTTCCCGAAAGCTCAGATCTATGACCCCCTCTGCCTCCCGAATGATCCTTAGTTCATCCAACTCCAGCTCCAGTTCCCTAACAGTTGGAGGAGCTGGAGATGGGTGCACTTCCTGCAAGTGTAATCAGCAGTGACGTCCATGGCATCCATCACCTCAAACATGTTGCAAGAGGAACATTGTACTGCCTTCACTGTCATCCCTCTAAAGCGAACCTCTTTTAAAAAACTGGGTCTAAAGAATAGAACAAGCAAAATGCAGCACTTACCTACTTAACACAAAACAGGTCTTATTATTAGGTTAGAGGAGGAGGGCGGGTGAGAGGCACTGCCTCGGTAGTGCCTCGGGTTCCTCTCCTGCGTGCTTTTATAGGAAAAAATAACCTACGTCCGTAGACTTACACTATACCTGCTTCCGGGTCCCGGCTGCCCCTCTGTTCTTCGTCACTTCCCCCTGCTGCTCCCGCTCTTTCTGTGAAGAGAGACAGAGAGAGAAAAAAACACCACTTCCCGCTACCAGTAAGTAATTTTAAATCGAACTGTCTCACCTTAGCTGTAGCCTTCCGGGTTCGTTTATACTCAGCTGCTGCTCGCACTCAGCCATTGAGTGTCAGGCCGCAGAAAGCTCATCAATATGTAATGCGAAGAACGGAGCACTGTTATAGCGAAACACTGGCAGTGGCAGTACACATACTGAAAGCTGGAATTGGCAACGAGCAGAGGATGCTTTTCCTCCATTAATTTCTGGATTATGTGCCCACCACGATCCCTCTGGGCCGCTCTGTTAACCCTGACCACAGCAATTTCCCGCAGTCTTCAGGTTTTTCTAGCTTGTACCTTCGAGGATGACGTCAAAAGATCTTCACTGTTATTGTGTGATACACTGTGGCACAGATGTGTCCCGGCTGTGTCAATATAACTACTCTGTAACTTCCCAAATTCTGCTGTTTTAATTGCAAATGCAATCAGAATCACAAAATCTATCACGCTGCAGGCTGAGGCCATGCAGGCCACCTTCGCTCTGCTGGCTCCACACATTGAGGAAATGACTGTGATTTGATTGACTGATTATCATATGAACCTAATTACAGTGGAAAGAGTTGTTTGTGAAAGGTAAAAGCAGATCATAGTAATCAAGGACATGCAGAACACGGTGTGAGAAAAGCAAAATTTGACCAGACTCAGGAATTCTGGTTACGACGTATAGGATGTGCGCTCAGCAAAATCCACATTGGCAAGATCAGCATTATTTCAAGTTAGACAATCCAATTCTCAGAGCAGCAACAGCCGAGAAGAAGCGATCTTTGAACTTACTTGTGTATGTTTTCATCTTTGGTATCTTTCTCTGAACTCGATCTCATCGAAATCATATCTTCTCAGTCAACAATGAAGTAGTGTGCAAAACTCCAAGGCTCATCCGCAAGGTGAACCCGAGACCTCTCGCACGTATGTCACCTGTCTGAGGCAATAGCACACCAGAGACAAACGAGCCAGAATGGCGTCAGAAATGGTAACCATAAATCAGATGAGTTTTTTGCTTTTTTTCTGTTTCAGAGTGAAAGAAGCACAGAGTTTTCATCACAGTTCCTTTCCATTCTGAATCGTTTCTCCCAGGAGGCTCTGCTTGCTGCTTTCCCGGAACAGGGCGGTCTTCATTGATAACTGGACGAAATCACCTTCCATTGTCACGTAGTGTTGGGGGAGAGCAGCTTGAATGCGGTCTTCATCTCCCTATCAAACACGGATTTGTGGAGCGGGGTAGGGGTCAGCCGGGTGTGGGAAGTATGGAAATTCTGGAAAAGTGAAGAAAAGTATGATCGTGCATGCACAAGAAATCATCTTCTGTTGGCAACCCTTGTCCAAATAATGCGATCTGAGACAGATAGAAAATGCAGAACTACGAGGAAAGAGTGAATCTCTCCCCATTATTCGGGAACAGTGTCTGTGCTTCTCGAAGTCACAGGGAGGCTTCTGCTGTCTGAATCAGCATGGAATGTTACTGCAGCAAGTTCCGTCGCTCACGCAGCTGATGTGTACACATTTTTCCACGTTGCGTCCAGTTCACATCAAAGATTTCACAGCTCACATCATCCTAGAGTGACAGGGAAGAGAAGGAAGTGATTCAGACCATCATCTTAACACAAACTGGGAATAAATTGGATGTGGGAGAGCGGATAATCTCGACTGGTTCCAGCATTTACAATATTGGTCCGTGTGGCAACAAATGCAGGAACCAGGAACTGTTTATCTTGCTTCTTAAAACAGGTAATTAAATTGTGAATAGCATAGATATCTTCCTGGTGTTCATGAAATGATCAAGAGCAGAATACGGTTCCCTGAGTATGGTCTGACTTCTGGGTTATGGGCCCAGGGCACTCCCACTGTGATATTCTGTTCACAAGATCTGTCCACATAGAAAGAAATGACACAGTGACAAGATCGATTGAATCGCATTCTGTGAAAAACAGAAGCCGGTGGAATGAAAAGAGCCTTGAGAGCGGGAATGTAACATCATCTGTGAGGAAGTTGTTTTCCAGACTCGAGGAGAGTGCACAGTGCTGTTTCCAGGGGTCAATATCTGGATAATTAGACTGAATCAGCATCGACTGTTATTGTACTGCATCTTTTGTACAATGTTGAAAAAGGACGGGCCTTTTGTATAGAAAGCACAACTTCAAAATCCTAAATGATGCAAAACACACAAATGAGATGAACAACAAAGCAACCGCAGAAACTCGTGTTAGGTCATGGGGTAAACACCCCTGCTCAACTTTCGCTCAAAATCGCTCTCTGTCAAATTCCTGAGCCTGAGATTCGAACAGTGAATGGTCTATGTTAATAAAAACCGCTCGAATCTTACAACTTCAGTATTTAATACGCCCGTACATGTATGTCTGACAGCAGTAATTGATCACTCACTGTGTTACTTCAGCACACGCAGAGAAGAAATAAGCATAAGAAAAATAGTCACGTATGTGACGGGGATTTGACCCGATGCAGCCAATCGATTCAGCTGCATGAAATTGCTTCCACCTTTCATGTGTCGGAAATAAGATTGCACAGCTTAGTGGTGAGTTTTCATGCGTTGAACTGGACGCAGCATACTTTCTCAGGTTGAAACTTACTGGGATATAAAGGCATGGAGAAAGACACGGTAGAGTTTACTGGAATATAAAGACGTTAGGAAGGACAGGTTCAGAGTTTACTTAATACAAAGTCGATAAAAACGACAGACATGAAGCTTACTTTGAGCTAACACCACTCGAAAAGGAAAGAGCAGATGTGATGGGACGGTGAGATAGATAAAGAATCATGCAGGAGAAATCAGGAAAGACTTAGCAGTGTCTAAAGGGGGGTGATCCAGCTGATGTTACGTTGGTAAGAGTAAATCTGAGGGAACTTCCTTCGTTTAGGCGAGTGGAAACTAAAGGTTGGAGCTTCAAAACCAACGGGGAATGACGAAGAAGTTTGGAGCAGATTGTTTTTATTCTGAGAATTATTGAAATCGGAGATGAATTTTCAGAAATTAAAACATTTTAGGAGCTGATTCCATTATATTTCAAAAGTCGTGTGCAGGCACACAGGGACTGAATTTAACAGCGATTGAGATTCTCGGCTACTTGGCTGGCGAGGCAAAAGGGACATACTCTCGAAGTGGATAACATTCATCGGAAAGAAATTGCATAATGCCTGCACGTGAAAATGTTAAGTATAAGAAGAGCTGCTGGCGTTGATAGCTGTTGCAGCTTATTCTACATGAAATATTATATAATGTAAATACACTGAGCTGTTTGGTTTAGCTCTGCATTGAATGGAAGTCGGTTAGCTCAGTCCGCGGACTAACTAGTTATGAGAAAATGAGACCAACAGCATGGGATCAATTCTCTCACTGTCTCAGGTTTGCATAAGGATCATCATCTACTCCGCTCATCGGATCTGTAACATTATGGTGCCTCTAGTGAGTAAGATTTGGCCTGTAGATGTAAAACATTATTATCATTGCCATCTGTTGCCTTGAACATTTGGTCACAATCACTCGAAAGGAGAGTGAGTCCATTTAATCCTCACTGATCTCCGCTTGAAAAATCCTGTGACAAGACTCGATCTTATCCCAGTTTGCATCCTCTGCACCTCCCAAAAGCTAAACTACTTGTTATGCCTTTGCTAGATTTACTGACATCAATCAAACTCCCCAAAGAGATAAATCTAATACTTTCGATTGGATAATGAGCTGATCGTGTTTGCAGGAAATGGAATGATATGAAATGAGTTAAACAGACTTTCCCAGAATGTAATGCAGTGCAGGCTGAGCGATTTGAGAAAGGTCATTAAGCTAAACTTTCACCTCTGTTTCCCTGCACATAGATGGATATTCACCTGGGGAATATTTGCAGCTTTTCAGATAATAATTGACACAAATTTGAAACTGGAGTTTTCAAATATATGTTACTATACTCAACATTCATTTCAACTGCATTTTAGTATGATGCACTAATAATCCCTTGTCAATGTCAGTAACAACATATTTAGGTAAGCATTGAACTTACAACCATGGCATTTTACGCACCTTTAAGTAGCAGGCACTAAACAATTGCGCGACTGAAGCCGCAGACAGCAAGCTGGTCACATGTCCTATTCATACCTTAGGAACTTTAACTCAACTGCTCTATTTTTGCTGTGGTTCTGAAATTAAAGCTAACGCAGACGAGGTGAAACTGCCATGGACCTGTGATTATTGAAGCATCAGGTTCAGGAAAGGGACACGTAAAAATGTTCAAAATAGACTTCATTGAAAAATGGGTTTCCGTTGGTTCCTGCGTTGTTTACAGACAATGTTACATTGCCGCTGTCGCCAGACCTTTCCTTCGATCGGCTTCAATTCGAATCAATAAAACTTCGCAACTTTCTTCTGCAAGTTCATACTGGTAACATGAAACATACTGCATTTAGAAATAATCTTCACCATTCCGACATCCACGAACACGTTGCACGGTTTCCATGAATACTGAAGATGTAAGAGTGTGATACAAGAATAAATTCAATTCCAGTTTAAATTGTAAAGTAGGAAGAATGCACAGTAAGACTCAGAATGTCAGAAATTCATGAACATCTCCGTGTCCAGAACTGCAGCAAAACAGAAGGGTAATCTGTCCCTGAATGCCCACGTTTGTTTGCTCCATGTGTCCAGTTGGAAACCTGTGTGAAAGAGCATGCAGAATGACAGAGCGCCTGGGAGAATCCTCGATTGTCTGATATAAAGCTGCAATAGGAGCTCTCCATTCTGGCTGTGAGAGCGGTGGAGTAAATGGGAGGACCTTGATACTCCGTGGTGTAGATTCACGTTTCCACATGTTATTGTTGAAAACCCTCTGTCAAAAACAGCACTGACAGAGAGGAACAGAAGGACGCTGTACTAAACAGAGTTCCTCCTCTGCCATTTGACATCGTCATGACTGAATAATTACATCAATATCTTTCCCCGGTCCATCCAAAAGGTCCATCCTGTCGCCCAAAGGGAAAATGACATTTAAGCAATCGATAATGCCTGTGCAATTATTGGAGAGGAATGCATATAGGGACAATGGATTTCTGCATGAAGTTTGTAGGTTTCCTGGGTGAGCAGTTGATTCTGGTGTGATCATGCTTCAAATGATATGATTCCGACAAATCTCACCAACAAGGGGGTAAGGAATTTTCTGTGGTAAACAGCAATTTCGAGAACCCCAGACGATGGGAATTAACGATATATCAGCAGAATAGTAATAGATTCAGCTGAAATCTGAACTCCGATTCTGGTGGAACTCAAAACAACAAACTTTGTATAGCAATGTTAACAATGCTGTAGAAATTTAACGCGCTTTTCATTGCACTACCGAGCCGCGCTAGCCACAATTTTACTGTACCCAAAGTTGTGGATGTCGTGGAGAAAATGTAATAAATCTCCAGGAGATGCGAGGGGTTCTTCAAGGCGTCGATACTTTTATTAACAGACAAAAAACCGTGACACTCAAAAAGCAAGTTCTTGAACGACCCCGAAACTCAGGATCCGTGGCTCTTTATACCCTTTCGTTAATTATATTTTTGTTAGCTTACCAGGATGCCCAACTGTGTTTGTCAGAATTATCTCACTCCAAGTATACAATAAACCATTATTGCTCTACTTCTGCCAATAGGGTTTTCTGTTGTCACGATTATGTATTTTACTGCCACCTCTGCTGCAATGATCTTACAGCCGAGACTAACCTGTCATGATTAAATGTTTAGCTACTCCATCTACCAAAATGTTTTCCTGTCCCAAGCTGATTAGATAGTTAATGTCTGTTTTTTCTGCCACAAGGGTTTCAAGCTGGCTGTCCATCAATTAAATATTTAAAGTCAAGTCCTAAATATTTATTGTCACGACTTGTCCCAACCTGCAATGATGATATTTAGCTAGCAAGGTTGACGTTACTAATTACTATTATCTCAGCCTGTCACAGAAACCGTTCAGGCCCAGTCTGACTCTGCTAATTGGTGGAGGAGCAATCCCCTATGCTTATCCCATCCAGCCACAGTGGCCCCATCCTGCCACAGTGACCTTTTGACTCGTGTAGCATTCCACAGACCCCTTGTAACAGATCGACAGTAGTATCCATGCTTTTACCCTTCCCATGCTTTCATGCTCCCTAGTTTCCGTACGGTGTTCGGATCTTTGATCAGATATGTGTTTGTCTTCGCCCCACTTTCCAATCCCTGGTGCTTATCCATGTGTGCTCTTGCTTCTCAAGTACTCGGCTAAATACTCCTGAAGTGTTTTGATGACTCATAGCTTTACCACACGTTGAAACAGTGAGCTCAAATGATACAACACTCAGAATGAAAATATTCTTCCTACGTCTCCTCTGATTATTCTCCCTCTTGCGTTTAACGCAGATCTGTGGTTGTAAACACTTCCCATAAGAAATTTATTCCTATAACACGTATCTATCCCCTTACTGTACACCTTCAACTCTTCCTTACTCTCTCTTCTCCGCTCTAAGATAAAGAGTCTGAGCTAAGCTAATTTATCTTCGCCATGACGAGATTGTCGTGCTGGAAAAGTACAGCAGGTTAGGCAGCATCCGACGAACAGGAGAACCGACGCTTGTGGCATAAGCCTTTCATCAGGGATGAGATGTGTGGGTGGGGGCAGAGAGATAAATGGGCGGCAGTTGGGGTTGTGTGGAAGGTAGCTGGGAAAGCGATAATTGCGTGGAGGCGGGGGAGAAAGTGATAAGTCAGAGGGGGGGAAAGCTTAATAACTCCGGAGGGTGGTGCCGAGTTGGATGCTTCGGACTGTGATTATGTGGGGGGAGGGGAATTGAGGAAGATGTTGAAATCCACATTTACCCCGTATGATTGCAGGGTCCCAAGGCAGAATATGATGCGTTCCTCTTCCAGGCAGCGGGTGGTAACTGTTTGGCGGTGGCTTATGCCCAAAAAGCCGATTGTTCTGTTCTGCAAACCACATTTCAGGGGAGATGTGAAATACTAAAGACTACAAAAAGGACAAAAACTTATAGAATCAGAGTTAATGGAATTAGGCACATTGCAGACCGAAAGCATTTGGCCAATTGAGTCTGCTCTGTCCCGCCGAAGAGATGCAAACTCCCCCACCCTATCTTTCTAAACCCGCATTATTGATTCACCTAAAAAAAAGAAATGAGTTCAAAAACTCAGCGGGTCAGCTAGCATCAGTGGAGAGAAATCAGACTTAACATTGCGAATCAAAAACTGTTCCAAGAAATGATCTGTTGACCCCAAATGGACATTCGCTTTTCCATGAGCTGCAATTCCTACTTTTGTCTTTGATTTTGCCTTTGATTATCCAGTAAATTCAGGGTTTGTTTGCCATCTACCTGAAGTGCACACCTTTGGACACTAAGAAGGAATCGGAGCAGCCAGAGGAAACCCACACGGAAGAGAGAAAAAGGAGCGTGCAAATTCCACACAGTCAGTCACATAACTCTCGAATCGAATGCGGGTTTATGGTCCCTTAGCCCTCCCAAGCTGCAAGCGCCCGTCCCGGATGCGAATTGAACCCAGTCTCACGCAGTGACAGGTAGTGGAATTACCCTGGAGTTCTATGCAAAAAAAAGCCTATGCATCAGTACTGGAAATCAATAATCGATTAACGATCAGAACTCTTTTTTTAAATCACTTGACCGACAGCCTTGTACATCTGTCATCAAAACTTCACATCTGACTACTTGTGAATGTTATGAAGATTTCTGACTCTCCAAACTTTGCGTGCACTGAGTTCCAGATTTCAACCACCCGCCGTTTCAAAACGTTTGTCTGCGCATTCACTCAAATATTTCCTCCTCTGTTCTTAAATCTATTACTACGTGAGTGATCTCTCCATTATAGCAAAACGTTTATTTCAGTCTATGCCATCCGTATCCCTGATTATTTTGTATATCTCAATCATGTCTTCTCTCGATCTCTTCTGCTCTAAGTATATCCAGTCTATCAAATTTCTCTTCATAACAGAAATTCTTCTACCCAGACAATATCCTGGTAAATCACCCCTGCATCATTTCCAGTTCTCATATGATTGCAGAACTGCACACAACAGAGCCGAATGAGCAAGTGATTTTTTTTTCTCAGTGCTGCCCTGTGTTCTTTTCCTAAGCCTGAAGTTCCAATAATGTCTGATCCATGTCATTAAAACCTGCTCCTTGACCATTGATCTCAAAACCACAGTATCGAATTGGATTGACTGGTCTGAAGGTCGCAATGGTATGATTGCGGCACGTTCACCCAGAAACAGTGAGCGCAGCAGCACAGACTGAACAGGGTTCAATGTGAAAATAATTGTAAGGGAAATGGGAGGTGGAACTTAAAGGAGGTCAGTGATTGTGGGAGGGAGAGAAACCTCCAAGAATGGGTGAGTCTGAATTCTGATATTTACCTCACAGAGATGTGTGAGAGAGGGGTTTCATGAAAAAAAGCATAATATCAGAGAAAGCTATCATGCAAAATCAATTAATTCATTTCTGTGTTTCGTCGGCATGTACCACAAGGAGTTAAAAAGGGGAGAACATTACATACCGTTACTCGGATTCAAACGAGGTTACTCCGGCCACAACGCACAATACTGAACATTATACGATCCCTGGGGCATGCAGAGATGTGTGTTTGAAAAGAGCAGTAACTACAGTGACATAGGACATGTTAGGAAGAATGCAGAGACACAACAGGACTATTTGGCAAGCAATAATAGACATGTGGGACTCAGAATTGGCTGTATATTCAAATTGGATGTTTGAAGAGGCTGAGGATGTTCCATCGAGTACTGCATGTTGAAGACTGAGGGTGATAGATTTTTACAAAACATCAAATTCTCAAGGGATTCTGCAGGAAATTGTTGAAATGTAAGTTTCAACAGCAATGTGGTTTCACATTTGTTGCCTCACGAGCTTCCCCACACAAGGAAGTACCCATTTCTGCAGTGGATGACATAATCCCAGTTCCTCCACCCAGAATCAATGGTGCAGTTACAAACATCAAACTGGAAATTGGGATAAAAATGAGCACATGAAGCTACTGTGTCGCACCAGTGATGCGATCGGTGAGCACATTGTCCTTCGATGATGGTACAGAGGCGCATGAAATTCCGACGCTGGGAGTTCTCCTGGTCAAAGGCGGGCAGGAAGGGCATATTTGACTCTGGTTATTAGATTATTAAGATACAACAGCAGCATTAACCCGCATTGCAGATTGGCTCAATGGAAGCGTGCTGCAGCCTTAAACAAGAGGCATTCAGTGCAATTTTCCTTAACAGTGCACTGATTTGTTATTTTGACAGTAAGAACTGTTATTTGATCACATCATCCTCTTGCTCCCAGAAAACACTCCAATATAGCGTACATCAGTTTCATTCCGGCACAGCCACATGTCATATTCTCACTCCCTCTGAGATGATTGGAATTGCCAATGTCATTCTCTGAGATGGAGCGACGTAGCCTTGAGATGGCAGTGTAGTGAACAAAGAAGAACAAAGAACACAGAACATTTATCGCCCAGGAACAGGCCCTTTGGACCTCCAAGCCTGGGCTGAACCAAATCAACTGTCTAAACCTATCACCCAATTCCTCAGCATCTTTTCCCATCTGCTCCCCACTTACTCACGCATCTATCACGGCGCACCTTGAATGAACGACCGTGCCAGCCTCTACTACCTCTGCTAGCAACGCGTTCCAGTCACCTACCACCCTCTGTCCAAAATACTTTCTACATCTGTCCTCCTTAACCGTTTCACCTCTCAACTTGAATGTGTGATCTCGCATTATTGAATCCCTCACCTGGGGTAAAAGCATATATCTGTACACCCGGTCTGTACCCTTCAATATTTTGTAGACCTCAATCAGGACCCTCCAATCTCGTTTTCTCCTTTGAAACCAATCAAAAACTTCTTAACCTCTCTTCACAGCAAGCATCTTCCATACCAGCAACATCCTCGTAAACCTTCTCTCAACCCTCTCCTAAACGTCCACTTCCTTTTGGTAACATGACGACCAGAACTGTGCACAGTATTGTACATGCGGCCGAACCAAAATCTTGTACAGTTTTAGCATGACCTGCAGCTCTTACACTCAAAGCTTGGTCCTATGACGACAAGCATTCCATATGCTTTCTTGACCACTCTATCTACCTGTGCCGCCATCGTCATGGTACAAAGGACATGAACTCCCAGATCTCTATGCTCATCAAATTTCTCCAAGGCTGCTCCGTTTACAGTGTCGTTGGTTCTAGAATTAGGCTTCCCAAAATGCATCACTTCACATTTGCCGCGATTGAACTCCGTCTGCCACTTCTCCGCTCAACTCTCCTGTTTATCTATATTTTTCATTCTTTGACTGACCCCTATGCTTTCTGCGACTCACCAATCTTCGTGCCAAATGCAAATGTAGTAGCGATATACTGGGCTAGCAACCCTTGGAGACTGAAACATGGCAGCTGCTGGTATTTAATACGATGAATAAAATCTGGAATATTAACCCCGATCAGAGGAACAGAAGCAAAAGTTTTAATTTGCTGAAAACCCATTCATTCTTGTCCCTTTGAAAGGGGAATTTGCCGTCCTAAACGAGACCTGCCAACATATGACTCCAGACTCACAACAGTGCGGTTCACCCATAGAATCCCTCTGACTCGGTTCAAATTGAATTAAGAATAAACAACAAATAATGTTCAGACCATGATGGCCACACTCCGTAGGAGAATAAAGAAGTATATAAAAAAATACATGGATGACGGGGAAAATTGGAAGTCATCCAATTGAGTTGAATTGGACTCAAATTCAATGGATTATCCAAGCTCAATAGACACATGGATACACCCCCCCAAGAAGTCAAGTCCATAGCGGGCTTAAGGATTCAATTACCCGCTGAAGTGTAAACCTACGTGCCCAGGCACAATGTGGACAGGTCATTCGCCACTCCCATATGTGAGAAGGGATCACTCAGGAGGCCAACTGGCAGAATCACCAGCATGTTTACAAATGACATCAGGGGTTCGATTGTGCTGTTATTGCAGGTGTTCATCACATCCAGCAATGAACCATGTTTGGACGCCTGTTTCCAGTGGAGTTCCATTGTTTCCTGATGTAGATCAACGATTCAGACTTAATTGTAGGAGTCATGATTTTGAAGTTTGCAGAGGATTCAACAATTGGTCGTGTATTTGACTATGATGAACAATGTCAGGGCCTGCAGAGATGTATCAGTCAGATGGAAAGTAAAAACGGCGAATGGAATTGAATCCAGGCCAGTAAGTGGTAATGAATTTGGAGAGTTGTAACAATAACAGTGAGGATTCTGAGTGGTGAACAGAACAAACAGGAACAAAGAGATCTTGGCGTGGATATTCATAGATCACTGAAGAGGTTTGGACAGGCAGCTCAGTTGGTCGAGAGTATCTTTGGATATTTTCTGTTGTTGACCTCAGACTGTGGATGATATTCGATCTTTAGCAACCGACAGTTTCGGAAACAACTAAAAGAATGAGCACAAGTCTGGTCAATGCAATAATCAACATTTTTAAAAGTTGTAAGATAAAGGATGCACGGCTGAAGTATACCACGTTGACCATCAAAACCGCTTCATCACTCAATGAATTTACCACTGATACATCTCCAAGTCATACCGGTATGTGCCTTTGTAGGGTAACCTGCAAATCGTAGCGCTTCAGTACATCTTCAACCTTGTCCTCACAGTCGGTACAGTTTTTGAGCTTTGAATGTTCTGCAAACAGAGTCTGGATGAGTTACTCCACCGCATCTTGTAGGTGGTGCACTCTACTGCAATTGTACCTTAGCCGTGAGGGTAATAAATATTCAGGTGTTGAACGCGGTACAGTTAAGTTACTGCATTGTCTTGGAGGATACCCAGTCTCTTCAGCGGTATTGAAGCTTCACACATCCGGGAAAATGGAGAGAGTTCTGTTACACATTTAATTTGTGCCTTACAGATGATGCAGGCTTCACGGAGACATGAGTTGTGTTAATATTCAAACAAAATCGACTGACGGACTTTTTTGTAGCCAACTTCTTTATATGGGCGGTCAGGTTCCATTTCTCCTAAATATTCGTTCCGAGGGGGATGACACGGAGGACTTCAGGTCCACGGAAACCATTGAATGTCATTAGAATATAAATGGATTCTCATTTTCAGTTATCATTACTGTATTTGATCCATGTGTGGACTAATCCGACTCCAATCACTCTCTGATTTTAAGTTCCAGTTCCCGTGCTGTAAGGGACAGCAGACATTTACAAAGATGTCGTCAACTTTGGATAAAATGGAGCTTCGGGGAATGATTGGTCAGGCTGGAATTATGCTCCTTGAAACAGAATCGGGATTTTGGGTAGATACAGGCAGGTGGCGTGCCCTATGGTCTGAGGAGAGCACCAGAGTACATAATCTCAGAATGAGATATCTCCCATTTAATTCAGAACTGAAGAGTAATTTCCATGCTCAGAGAATCTGTGGCTTTTTTTGGCAACCGAAGTAGAGGCTAAGTTGTTGGATATTTTCAAACTGTGTCAGGTCTTTAATCAGAAAGATGATGAAGTTTGTCGTGGTAAGTGAGCAGAATGAAGTTGAAGATTATCAGATCAACCATGAGTTCGTTGTATGGTGAGGCAGACTCGATGGGCTGAATGGTATACGTCCACTTTGTTTAACATTTGGTCTAACGCCAAATTTTATTCAAAAGTTCAGAATTATGTGTGGATGGGATGAAGTGATAGAAAAGGTTTATCAAACAGATCAAGAACGAAGCTCGTAAGCTCATGAAGAAGAAATGTGCTGTGACCTGGGGGCAACAAATGACACTCTGCACAGCACAGGTGGCTGCCTACAGAAGCTGTGATTTCTGAAGTAAATTGGTCGACCTTGTACAGTTAGCAAGTCAGTCATCACGCTGCATGTGAAAGAATGGAAGGTTCATTTCATTGGAGCAGTTTTCTGTGGTTCCAATTCCGAGTGACTGTTTGAAATACTGATCAGATCATTGTGTGAACTGTTTGGTTAAAATAATCATGAACAATCCCACTGGATAAACTTGTACTCCCGATCATTTGCTAGTTCTTTCTCTTTCTGTCGATGCAAATTAATAGAAAGACAAGATGGAATGCGGGGCGTAAGGAAAAAGCATGTGTTCCTTCTCATTCCACCAATTTAATTTTCAACTGAATAGAACATCTGCTGTCATTCTTTATTTCAACTTTAATGTGGTGTTGATTATTTGTGAATCTCCCGTGCAGTGAAGGGCAAGAACAAAATTCTCGATCCAGTGTATACCAGAGGTGTGAGATGCAAAGCAAAAATGCAGTGGTGGATTGTTGAATTAGCAACCAAACCCGTGAATGCGGAGCATGGTAGTATAATAACCCACCACCGGAATCTCTCGGTCTCAGCACATTGTGGACAGGGGTGACATGTGACCTCATCAAGGTTAGATGTGATGAAAGTCGTGGATGAGAAATTTCTAGAGCTATATTGAATCTACACCATTGTGTTTCTGCTTTCACCAGAATTACAAGAACAGCAAAATCCAAGAAATAGCCATGCTTGTCGGAATGAACATCTGTTATTGATTCATTCTGAATCAGAACTGTGTCAGAATGAAACAGCGAACAAGAATTTACCGTCTTATTCACACGCACATTTTGCCTTGACTCATAATTTCTTCAGTCACGTTCTCTCTCACGTGAAGAAGTAGCCATGGAGAGAGATATAAAGGCGATGTTGTGATTCAATAGCCGTTCTCTATGGCTTAACTGAATTGGGTTAAATCGCAAGAAACGCTGTTTTGTTCGTTTAATTTTATTAATTAAACTGAAAATCACACTGTTCATTGTACTAATCGGAAGTGAATTAGATTTATCTCATTGGAACGATTAATGATATATGCAAATTTATTCCAAATTTATTTCAGCTGAAAGAATATACTGCTTAGAAAAAGCGACGATTAAAGTCCAAAAGAAAAACCAACAGTTTTGTTGCTCGTGCTTTGGCAGATTTCACTGATCATTAAATGGACCAAACATCATGGTGATCACATCTTTTAGCTACGTGATTAAAGATAGAAGTCGATGTCAAGCAACGGGTCACTTACTATTCATTATGTAATATCTTTCCTTTACAATAAAAAAAAATCCACTGAGTTCCATTCGCAATGCTTCAGGTGGCATAGTATGCCAAATCTTTCCAAATCCAGGGTTTTTGAAAAAAAATCTTATTCAGCTGTGCACGTTCACGAAATTTCTATACTTTTAAAGTCAACCAACTGAGACATTGTTTCCCCACGACTTCCAACCGACTACACTCCACCCCTGCAACTTTACCTAGCCACGGATATTTCTCTCCTTGTCAAATTTATTCCTTGTATGTCACCAAATGTGCCTTTGCAAGTAGTTTGAAAAGCAGGTTCTCGTAGTGTCAGCGATTCTGCTCTTATCATTTCTTTGTCCCTCAAAGGTTTCATCAAAGGTTTTGAAGGTTTGACGTTCTGATATTTACTAACTTGAAAGAGGAAATTTTCCACATATTTACTCTGTCCAAGCATTTCATAACCTGAAAAACCTTCATTAAGTCTTCCTTGGTTCAGGGATAACTGTTCTAAATTTTGAAAGAAAACAAGTGAATAAAATTTCGTCTTCAGTGAACACCGTCAGCATCGGCTCTAATGACTTTACAATCCCGTAAACGCCGGTATTATCCTCTCTGATAGAATCACTGTATTCCACAGTGCAGAAAGAGCATTTCAGTCAATCCAGTCCGTGTCGACTCGCAGAAGAGCATCTCACCCAGATCTAGTTCCTTTCCCTCGTCCTGTGTATTTCACCTAAATAAGGGACAGCTCTTCCTCATATGATTTCAAAATAAACCTTCTGGACTATAACCTGGCGTCCTGTGACATCTGACCTAATTCCGCGCTACCCGTGGCTAATTCACGTAATTTACTTAATTCACTCCCTCGATACGAGAGGGCAATTTACCTTGGCCAATCTACCTAACCTTCAACCCTTACAGCGGTGTTAACTACTGAGCCAATATTCTATCACAGTGAGCAAAATCTGTATCATTTTTAATGGTTTTATACCCTCGTAACTCAGCCTCATCAAGTTAAGCTGCGCCCATCAACCCAAATTCAATGTATCTAAACACTACTCTGTGCTTTACAGTCTCATTAGTGCTGCAGGAAATGATTCTGCACTCACATTAAAATACTTTTACCCTGATTCTTCCTCAGCTTCCTGCTTCCAGTAAACACTTCAAACCGGAACAAGTCTGTCAAATGGTTTTCATTCCAATTTAGACAAAGGATGCAGCTTGCAGAAGTCACATGTTTGGACTTTCACTGACACTCTGCCTCCCTGAGAGCTGCAACCCTTCCCCACCTTGATTCAGGCAGCACTGTCCGTCCTGTGACATGCCCCATCGAGAATGGAAGGACAAATATCAATACCGCACTTGGGAACGGGGCGACAGTTTTAAAATATTTATACTGTCCCCAGCGGAGAATTGAGCCTTGTGACAGGCGGGGACACAAACCATTATACTATCCAGGACAAGAGTGTCAAAGGAGGCCCTTCAGCCAATTGTGGCCAAATTTTTCAAAAATACAACTATTTAACGAACTGAATTCCATTTCACAATGTTTATCCCACAACCTTGTTTGTCTTGGCATCACAAATTCACATCGGAATATTTCTTGAGGTTAAAAGGGTTTCTGCCTCTCTGAACATTACAGACAGTGTATTGCTAATTCCGAACAACCCGCTGGCTGATAAGGTTTTTCCGCACATCTTCTCAAACCTTTCTGCATTTTTCCTTAAGTCTCTGGCACCCGTTGTTCGATCCCTCCATCAATGGGAAACTCTTTCAGTCTACCCTGTCCATACCATTACTCAATCATGTCTTACCTACATCTCCTTTGCATTGCGAAAAACACTTCACTCTGTCCTGTCTTTCTTCGTAACTGAAATTCTTCAGTCCAAACAATATCCTGGTAGATATCTCCTGAAACTTTCTCCGTGTTATCACATTCCTGCTCTCATGTGAATTGCAAAACTGCACACCCTGCTCTAGCTAGAGCCTAATGAGCCTTTGGTATAAATTTTATGAGTTAGTATGAGGTAGATTTTGGCTCGGCAGTATTTACTACCCGTTCCTAATTGCCCAGAGGGCTGTTGAGACTCAACCATATTGTTATGAGACTGAAGTCACATGCAGGTCAGACAAAGTAAGGATAGCAGATGCTATCCCGAAATGACATCAGTGAACCAGATGGATTTTTTACCCCCATCAATGATCAATGGATCTATATTAGTCATTTGATTCTCCATTGCAGATATTTATTGAATCCAAATTTTACAATCTAAGCATGCTGGGTTTCATGTCCATATACCCAGATTATTACTTGGATCTCTGGATTATTAGTCCTAAGAAATTACCACGACACCATCGCAGAAAACCACAAAAACTGATCTTTTCCAATAAAATATGTTTTCCCCAAAACTGCCCTGGGTCCTTTTCAAGACCCTGATGCTCCAATTGTCTCCTGTCTATGTCAGTAAAAGCTGCTACATGGGAGATTGATTTCACAACTGCGGTATCCAAATAGACCGACTTGTTTGAAGGTCCCAATGGTGGGATGGGGGCCGTTCACTCAAAAACAGTGACAGCAGCAGCAGACAGAATAGTATCAATGTGAAGAAGAGTGCTAGATTTTGCATTGCCTCAGAGAAATGGAAGGAGGGACGGAAAGGAGGTTTAATGATCGTGGGAAGGAGCGGAATCTCCGACAACGGGTGTGTTTGAATTCTGATACATGAAACGCAGAGATGTGAGAGAACGGAATTTCAAGGTAAAAGAATTAATTTCTTAGCAGGTGTCACTAAAAGGACAACGGAGAGAACACTTAGTGATATGATTTGGTTTTGTACCGAGGTTGCTGTGGTCACAATGCAAATAAAGTCAACGACGATCACAGCAACCACACAACAGCATGCTGGCAAGCAGCAATAAGAATACTAGCAGAGGAAATGTTCTGAAGAACAACAAGTGTACAATATAATTACTCAGCGGACATTGACAGACATGTGGGAACTGAGAATGAGCTGAATGTTTAACTTCAATGTCCTCAGAGGCTGTGGAGATCCCTTGAATGAGAATGTAGGAAACTGACATTGGTGGATTTCCACAAAGCATCAAAGCCTCGGGGGACAGTACAGGATATTGTTGAAATGTATACTTCAATAGCATTGTAGTTTTACATCGGTGACTTCACCAGCTACCCCACTCAAGGTAGTAATCAGTTCTGCAGACAATCACACATCATCCCAGTTCCCAGCCCCGGAATCAGAGAAACAGTGACGGAGCCACCCAGGTCCAACCGGAAATGGGGATGGGAATGAGTGCGCGGAGTTATTATCTGGCTCCAGTCATGCATTAGGTGGGCGTGCTGTCCTTCTATGTTGGAATAGAGGCACAAGAAATTCCAAGGTTGTGAGTGCTCCTGATCAAGAGAATATGTGTCCCCGTTTATACTGTCATAGCGATCCATAGTGCATCTTGCCGAGACAGCTCAGTAGCACAACTGGAACGTGTTGAGCTCTTAACTGTGCAGTGAGGGTTTAAAAACTGCTTTTGCTATTTCGTTCTGCGTTTCCGACACTGGTGGTGGCAGCTGCTCTTGCTCGCATCAACTCAGAATCAGTTTCTTCCTCACAGTAAAGACTTCAACCTAGAGAAGGTGGTGTTGGGGTGATATTTTGAACTAGGCAAAAGTGAGAACTGCAAATGCTAGAAACCAGAGTATAGATCAGAGTGGTGCTGGAAAAGCACAGCGGGGCAGGCAGCACCCGCGGACAGGAAAAACGACGTTTTGGGCAAAAACCCTTCATCAGGAATAGAAGCAGGAAACCTCCAGGGTGGAGAGATAAATGGGGCGTGGGTGGGGCTAGGGAGAATGTAGCAAAGAGTACAACAGGTGAATGGGTGTGGGGATGGTGGCGATACGTCAGAGAGGAGGGCGGGGTAAGTTAGCAAAAGTATAAAGGTGTATGGGGTGGGGATGGAGGTGATACCTCAGAGGGGAGGGTGGAATGGATAGGTGGGAAGGGGCATTGGCAGGTAGGGCAGGTCATGAGGACAGTGCAGAGCGAGAAGTTTGGAAAGGATATACAGTGGGGGGAGGGGAAATTGGGAAACTGGTGAAGTACACATTGAAGCCCTCGGTTTGAAGTGTTCCGAAATGGAAGATGAGGTCTTCTTCCTCTAAGCGTCGCGTGGTGAAGGAGCGGCGGTGGAGGAGACCTGGCACTTGCATGTCCTCAGGAGAGTTGGGGGGGGAGTTGAAGTGTTGGGCCACTGGGTGGTGCGGTTGATTGGTGAGGGTGTCTCAGAGATGTTCTCCGAAGCGCTCTGCGAGGAGGCAATATTTTAAACTAGTCATCCTTGGCGACTGTGACATGGAACTGGTGATGTTTAAGTTCGATTTATTAAACTTGGAATGCAAGCCTGACCTCAGGAACAGAGATCATGACTTTAATTTCCTGAAATCCTATTCATTCATGACAATTATGCAGGGGGTTCTACCATATTTACACAATCCTGCCTACGTGTGACTCCAGGACCAGAAAAACATTAGCTGCCCCTTAATTCGAGAATCCCCACTGTGTGGGGAATCAGGCTATTCGGCCCTTCCAGTCCACACCATCTCTCCGGAGCACCAGACCTCTATCCCATAAGTCTGGATTTCCTATTGCTGATTCCTATAACCGGCACATCTTTGTTCAGATGAAGTAAATAACACAAACACGCAGATAATGTGCAGACTGCACACAGATAGACCCCCGAGGCTGAGATAAAAACCGGGTGCAGCCAGACAGCAGAGAACTAAGGACGAAAAATAAGCGTTGTCTTACCCAATGATCGCCACATCCTGTGGCGGAATAAGGAAAAAGAAAGCCCATTCACAATATGGAAAACTATATTTGTATTTGTGTGAGCACGATTTGAAGCATTCGTTTCCCCTGGATAGAAAAAAGGACACTGATACCACAGAGAGAGCAGGGCAATGGGGAACTGTGGAAGGGATTCAATTAACCACTGAAGTGGAAACCCATTTACTCAATCAGACTGGGGACTGGCCGTTCACCAGTCCCATGTGAAGGAAGGGATCACTGAACAAAACAACCTCCGGAGTCACCAACAAGATTACATATCCCATCAGATTTTCGATTATGCTGTCAATGCTGCTGGTCATCCCAACCAGCTGCCGGTTTCATTGCATCAATCATAGAGTCATACAGCATGAAAAAGGACGCGTCAGTCCGACTAGTCCATGCTGAACATACTGCCAAACTAATCTAGTCGCATCTGCCAGCGGAGGGGCGATAATGCCCTTGTAGTTCTATTACTGTATTGTTAATCCAAGAGCCCAGGTAATATTTTGTGTGCAAAGGGTTCAGATCCTGGCATCGCAGAAGGTGGAGTTTGAATTCAATAAATACCTGGAATTGAAGTGTCTCATGATGACCTGGATCAGTTGTTGTGGGAATCTCTATCTGGTCCACTCATGCCTCTTAGGGAGAGCGAACTGTCATAGTCATCTGATCTATCCCACATGAGACTCCAGATGTGTAATATCGTGGTGGACTCTTCACTCTCATCTGTGAAATAGTTGAAGGACTAGGCATGAATGAATCGATTTTAGTTTAAAAATCCCACTTAACCTTCCCCATTCTTGTACCGATACAATTGTCATTTAAATGTCGCAAATGTATCCTCATCTATCTCTTAATCAGAAAGTTACTGGCAGACATAAAGCACCCTGTATCAACGTAAAAAAAATGCCTCCCATCTCCTTTTTAAAATCTGTTTTCCTCTTAAACATCTCGTCTTGAAATATCCCTCCTGGGGAAAGGCAGCTATCGTTAACTCCATCTAAACTCTCAATAATTTATAAACTTCTATCAGGTTGCCGCTCAAATCCCTATCCTCGAGTGAAAAGAGTCTCAACTAAGAGAAAGTGAGGACTGCAGATGCAAGAGATCAGAGTCGAGAATGTGCTCCTGGAAAAGCACAGCAGTTCAGGCAGCATCAGAGGAGCAGGAGAATCGACATTACAGGCAAGAGCCTGCTGAATGGCACTTGCACGAAAAAAAAGTTCTCCTGCTCTTCAGATGCTGCATTAACTGTTGTGGTTTCTCCAGCACCCCAATCTCGAATCTGAAAGTAGTATCAAACCTATCAGCCTTTCAATATAACTCAAACTTACACACCCAGCAACATTCGCATACAAATCTAATGAACCAACCTCAGCTGAATGATATCATTCTTATAACCGGGGGACCAGAACTGGGCACAGTATTCCGGAAGAGGCCGCCCCAATGTCCTCACACAACTTCAATGCAACGTTCCATCTCCTATCCAGAAAGGACTAAGCAATGAACGCAAGTGTGCCAAATGACTTTTTAACTATTCTGTCTGTATGTGATGCAAACTAAGAAGAGTTACGTACCTGCATCCCGTGCTTCTGTGATCTACAGCACTACACAAAGCCTTATCATTATCTAAATAAGCAATACTCATTTAGTTGTACCAAAATGCAGAACCTTCCATTTATCAAGATTGAATTGCATGTGAATTTTTTCAGTCCAGTGGCGCATTCGACTAAGATCCTTTTGAATATTAAATGGTCTTCTTCACTGTCTCCAATTCTTGTGTAGTCTGCAAACCTACGAAGCAAGTGTACCATGCGTTCCATTGTTTTCTCATATAGATCATTGATTTATATTTATTTGTAGTGACCGTGATTTAGCAGTTTGCTGACCATAAAACAATTAGTCATATAGTTAGCCACGAGGAAGAAATCTGCAGACTGCAGGGATATATCAAACAATTGGAAAGGAAAATGGTGAAAGCAATTCAATCCAGGGAACTGGATGTTAGTGAAGCGAGCTCAAATTTCATACCAGCCGCTGAACGTTAAGCACTTAATATGCTCCTCTTGTGGGACTCAGCTGTTTTAGCAAGATGCACTGCAGATTGCTGTGTTATTACAAACAGGAACAAATTGTCCCTTCTGCCCCGCCTTGAGCAGGAGCACTCCCAACCTCGGGATTGCTTGCGCCTCTACGACCGTTACAGAAGGACCGTGCATTCATCGATTGCATCACTGGATTCATCGAGTAGGTTTGCGATCTCATTCCCGTCCCGATTTCCAGTTGGATCTTCACGGTTGCGCTGCACAGTTCCTCTGATTCTGGGGTTGAGAATTGGGACTATGTGGAAGCAGTGGTTACTGCCTTGTGTGGGGAAATACATGAAGTAGCCGAAGTTAAATGCATTGCTATTGCAGCATACATTTCAACAAAACCTGCACTGCCCCGCGAGTCTTTGCTGTTTTGGAGAAATCTATCAATCTCAGCCTTCTGCATATTAATGATGGAATCACCGGAGCCTCTGGGGACACCAGTGTTAAACGTTCAGCTCATTCTGAGTTCCCACTTGTCTGTCACTGTTCTGAGAAGTACTGCTGTTGTGCATTTGGACCTCTGCTTAACATTTGCTCTGCTACCATATTTATGGCTTCCTGTCACTGTCATATTCTATGGCGTGCCGTGATCGTGCAGTGGTTAGTAGTCTGCGTTATAGCCGCTGTAACTTCAGCTCAAATCTGAATCTCGGTGTCAATTTATTTCTCTGTCCCAGCGTTTGTGTTACAACTAAGAAATCAATTGTTTTAACATGGTAATATTCTCAGCAGCACCTCTGTGTCTGAAAATGCATGAGGTATGCCAGTTTTGTTTGTGTTCCGTGTTAAATGCTTTCTGTTTTGCGATTCGCTCAATACATTTCGATTTAACAGGGTTTCTGAGGTAACGTCCAGCAGCAAAAATCCTCAGCTGAGGATCTGGGAAAATTTCACAGAGTATGGTCGGTCAGAGCGAAAATAAGGAAGTCGTTCGTTTCTGCAGTGTTTCACAATGCTACCTTTACCGTGAGCAGTCGAACAGACTAAATGATTGTGCCACAGACTGCGATGGCCAACTCCGCTAAAAAGTAATCCATTAAAGCCGGTGGAAGCAACACGACGTTATTGGGGTACACCGTGGAAAAAGATACTTCGGTGGACCTCGTCCATGCTCACCACATAGCCAAAATTAAACAAGTCCCGTTCCCCAGCATTTGACCCCAATCCCTCTAAACGCATCCTATCCAGAAACTCACCCGATTACCTTTGCAATTTTCTGAGTGTAATAGCCTCCTCCACTTCCTCTGGTAGATCATTCCAAACACGCACGACCTTCTTTGTGGGAAATGTGCCTCAGGTCCTTTGTCACTTTCAGCCCACTCACCTTAAAGCTATGCTGTCGAGTTTTCAACTCACACCAACTTGGGTAAAACACGTAAATACTCAGTTTACCACCTTTCCATAAGGTCATGTCGCAGCTGTTACGCTGCAAGGAAAGTCGTCCCAGCCTATTCCACCTCGCCTACGGTACAAACATCGACGACATCTTTGTCTATATTTTGTCATCAATTTAACGTGTCTTTTTTTATGTTTTCAAGATGTCAATTACGCTGGACAACAACGAGCTATTGGAAACAGAATGGTGAAACGTAGAACGGATTCAGCTTTCAGTGCAGCACGCCACGGAGCCGCAGCACGGCCGGCTGTGGCTTGTTTCTGTAGTGTAGTGGTCATCACGTTCGCCTCACACGCGAAAGGTTCCCCAGTCCGAAACTCGGCAGAAACTGCTTTGTTCATCAACTGCAGCCTTTTACATGGACAAGAGCTGAGCTTTCTTGCATGCTTTCCCATCTGCAAACCTGCCTTCGAATTTGCTTGAACAAATCTGCTCTCGTAGTGAAATGTAATGCAATTCCATTTAATTACAGTGCAAAGCGTTGTTAAGTTTTTCTCCAACCTGGTTC
Organism: Chiloscyllium plagiosum; assembly: GCF_037043375.1. Lineage (NCBI taxonomy): Eukaryota > Metazoa > Chordata > Chondrichthyes > Orectolobiformes > Hemiscylliidae > Chiloscyllium > Chiloscyllium plagiosum. The sequence continues at coordinate 77,561,996 of NW_028270169.1, read as the reverse complement.
TGATCACATGCCACTCTGTTTGAGAGTGTATTTACCGCCTTCTGATCCTTCCACGAAAAGCAGTACCGCATTTGCATTCCTTGCGCAGGCGGCTCGGTTCACAGACAGGAAAGAAGCAGATGCTCTGGTGTCACAGCGCACCACGAATTCCTGAAACTTGTCTGTCTGTCAAATGTACCCCAAGGTCGTCTCAGAAAGACCTCATTTGGAAGCTGTCAATCGTTATTCAACGTGCGAGAATTGGCACCAGATGTCTTGAATCATGTTCTGGAGCAATTCGCACGTTAGTGGCTCATTCAATCAGCAACAGCAATGAAAGAAATTACACTCTCAGAGGAACCTTTCGACTTGCGCATTCATAGCGTCGCTAGTATTAAGGTCCGCCCCGAGATCTAAGTCACGTTGGAACTGAAACGGAGGAATCGACAGAGAGGCTACAGAATGACATCGCATCCATTTGGTTTTCTTCAAATCACTGACGAGCAGGAAAATGCACACGGGGAGGGCGAGTGGGGAAGTGAGGCAGTTGCAGCTCTGGTGAAATTCCTTCTTTGTGATTCACTCAGCAACCAGAGACGTGAAGGTGACTCAGGCGTGAGAGATCTTCACATCGAGAACAAAAAGCTCTCAAGGGCAGTTAGCACCTCTTCGGGAGTGGGGGTGGGGGTGAGGTAATTACCTTTTGACTTCTGTTACTATGTTCAGAAACTGGCTTTTAGATTGAGGTGAACAGAAACTGCTTTCTAAAAAGCACCACGGAATTTAGCAAAATTTATGGAGTCGCTTCTCCTCGATTCCAACACAGGTTTCCAACTCAGTTGGTATCCATGTGGCTCATGTCCAGGAGTGAACATCTCAGCAGCAAATTGCACGGTTAAGGTAAAAGGCAAGGAAAGTGGCATCTCGAACTGGCTCCGAGGTCAGAGCATTCTCACAATGTGATCTGTCGTTCTCGGATTGTAATGCTACCTCCGGTTTTAGGGTGGAGAACATTCTTTGGGACTCTTATTCTGAAAAAAAAACAGACACAGTGACTGAAACTATGCTGCACGGTATGATTTGGAACACGGCCTGCTCAGGTTTGTGCATTTTCACTGTAGTCCGGTGTGTTTTGTGTTCCGTGTAAACTTGAAAGTCGTCCTGTTTCGAGCAATGGGTGAAATCATTTAGCAAAGCAAGAATGGAAATTGCAGTAATGTCAAGCAGCTCATGGTAATTTGACCAAATCATAAGCGAACGCATATTCTCACGCACTCACAGATACATTTGTAGCTGAAAAGAGTCTGAGAAGATAGACTCAGCTTACCATTGATTTTTGTCTGGATTGATTGGCTATCAATATCTGCTGCGAAATCGACATTGTAGCCGGGCACATCCCAGCAGCTGTGCGAGTCCGAGAGGAATCATGGAACCCTTTTCATGTGACTTTGCATCTGTTGTTATGCAGGAGCACAATTGGAAATACAAGAAAATGAGGCGGCGCGGCCGGCTGGTAGTTTGGCCGAGCGGTCTAAGGCGCTGGATCCAGGCTCCAGTCTCGAAAGGGTGCGTAGGTTCGAACCCCGCCACTGCCATTTCTGCTGATCAACTGCAACGCTGCAGCTTGTTAAAATGCTGTTTCGGTGCCCACTGTATATTGATGTTGAAAACAAAAGTAAAATGGGTTTGCTTCCCAGGGAACTAACTGTGGTGTGGGATACTGCCAAATATTTCAAAATGTCTCTGCTGTCATGATCGTGTTCGCATCCCGCTCGGAAAATCGCAAACAGTTCTGCCGTCCCAGGCAAGTTGAGCTTTTACTGGAACCGAATGGAGACTGTTATTTCATCGTTGTTGTGAAACGAAGTCCTACGGTGACTCGACTCGATGTTATTTGGCTTTCTAGCTAATGGGAAAATCGTTTCAATGAATTTCGATGTCATACCTTGTTGAATTTCTCCTATTTCCTTCATTTCCGTCCTGGAAACATCGGAAGAGAAAGGTAATCTAATCGAGACTGTGTTTGGTGAAATTCACTTTTTACGGCCAATTCTTATTATGTTCTTTCTTTCTCTCTTTTCAGCATTGTCTGGAAAGTGGTGGTGCATTAAGGCTGCAGTACGTTTGAAAGAGTCATTTGGAAATGCCCTGTTGTTAGTTGTGAGATTACTTTATGACTCATGCCCTCATGTGACTGTATCACATTTAGTATTCATGCATCTCTGTGTCTGAAAATGCATGAGGTATGCCAGTTTTGTTTGTGTTCCGTGTTAAATGCTTTCTGTTTTGCGATTCGTTCAATACATTCAGATTTAGCAGGGTTTCTGAGGTAACTTCCAGCAGCAAAAATCCTCAGCTGAGGATCTAGGAAAATTTCACAGAGTATGGTCAGCCGGAGCTAAAGTAAGGAAGTCGTTCGTTTCTGCAGTGTTTCACAATACTACCTTTCCCGTGAGCAGTCGAACAGACTAAATGATTGTGCCACAGTCTGCGATGGCAAACTCCGCTAAAAAGTAATCCATTAAAGCCGGTGGAAGCAACACGACGTTATTGGGGTACACCGTGGAAAAAGATACTTCGGTGGACCTCGTCCATGCTCACCACATAGCCAAAATTAAACAAGTCCCGTTCCCCAGCATTTGGCCCCAATCCCTCTAAACGCATCCTATCCAGAAACTCACCCGATTACCTTTGCAATTTTCTGAGTGTAATAGCCTCCTCCACTTCCTCTGGTAGATCATTCCAAACACGCACGACCTTCTTTATGGGAAATGTGCCTCAGGTCCTTTGTCACTTTCAGCCCACTCACATTAAAGCTATGCTGTCGAGTTTTCAACTCACACCAACTTGGGTAAACCACGTAAATACTCAGTTAACCACCCTTCCAAAGGTCATGTCGCAGCTGTTACGCTGCAGGGAAAGTCGTCCCAGCCTATTCCACCTCGCCCTACGGTACAAACATCGACGACATCTTTGTCTATATTTTGTCATCAATTTAACGTGTCTTTTTTTTTACGTTTTCAAAATGTCGATTACGCTGGACAACAACGAGCTATTGGAAACAGAAAGGTGAAACGAAGAGCGGATTCAACTTTCAGTGCTGGACGCCACTGAATCGCAGCACGGCCGGCTGTGGCTTGTTTCTGTAGTGTAGTGGTTATCACGTTCGCCTAACACGCGAAAAGTCCCCAGTTCGAAACTGGACGGAAACTGCTTTGTTCTTCAACTGCAGCCTTTTACATGGACAAGAGCTGAGCTTTCTTGCATGCTTTCCCATCTGCAAACCTGCCTTCGAATTTGCTTGATCAAATCTGCTCTGGTGTCACAGCGCACCACGAATTCCTGAACTTGTCTGTCTGTCAAATGTACCCCAAGGTCGTCTCAGAAAGACCTCATTTGGAAGCTGTCAATCGTTATCCAACGTGCGAGAATTGGCACCAGATATCCTGAATCATGTTTTGGAGCAATTCGCACGTTAGTGGCTCATTCAATCAGCAACAGCAATGAAAGAAATTGCACTCTCTGAGGAACCTTTCGACTTGCGCATTCATAGCGTCGCTAGTATTAAGATCCGTCCCGAGATCTAAGTCATGTTGGAACTGAAACGGAGGAATCGGCAAGCTCCGCTAAAATGTAATCATTTCAAGCCGGTGTAAGCAACACGACGTCATTGGGGTACACAGCGTGGAAACAAACACTTCGGTGTATCTCGTCCATGCTCACTACATAGCCAAAATTAAACAAGTCCCATTCCCCAGCATTTGGCCCCAAACCCACTAAACCCATCCTATCCAGAAACTCATCACATTACCTTTGCAATTTTCACCAGAGCTGCAACTGCCTCACTTCCCCACTCGCCCTCCCCGTTTACATTTTCCTGCTCGTCAGTGATTTAAAGAAAACCAAATGGATGCGATGTCATTCTGTAGCCTCTCTGTTGATTCCTCCGTTTCAGTTCCAACATGGCGTCGATCACCGGGCGCACCTTAATACTAACGACGCTATGAAAGCACCCCTGTTACCTCAGTGTGGTAACAGGCCACTTGTTTGAAAAAAATGACCCTCTAAAGAGTAACTCACCCAAACACTTTTCCCGATCATATTTCTTCACATTTACTGCTGACTAATAGACATTTTCCTGAACACAATGTGCACTTTAGCATGGCCAGCTCACCTAACCTGCACATCTTTGAATTGTGGAGGACACCACAGCAAAGTCACATAGAATTGGGGAGAACGTGCAAACTCCCCACAGTCACCCGATGAGGAAATCAAACCGATGTCCCTGGCACTGAGAGGATGCATTGCTAACCACTGAGGTACCATGTGATCTTATGCAATAAGTAAAATCAGTGAAAGATTCGGAAAAAAAACAAGTTTCAAATGAACACTCTCCGATATTGTCAAAGCATATAAATCTTGCATTCAATATGAATAGGTGTATGGAAAGCAAAAAAAAAACAAAATCCCGCCAATTCCTGAATGAACCATAATTAAAAATTTAATTTAGTCAAAGGTCATAACAATATTTCGACGAATTGCAACTTTTAATAACAAATGTAGGTAATTAGCTGACTAATGAATAATTGGAAGTGGCATATATTTACTTAACGCTGAAGAAAGCGACTTGATTTTCCCTTGTTACACAGCAGAATAACAATGTGTGTGTGTATGTTCGAAATGTTTGAATCAAGCTCTTTCTAACAAAATAACTAATAACTTACGATCACTTAGCATTGTCACCTTTAAGACCACAACATTCTCAAATATTTTACAGGAATTTACAACCAGAACAACAAGATATTTTATTTTCATAGGAACCCAAAGAGGGTAAGTAGCAGACACTGAGAATTAGTGAGTCAGTGCAAGCATTCAACTGAAGACAACATCCCTTCTCCCAAAAATGTTCAAAATTTTAAAAAATCAAAATTTATTGTCATTGTTGAATGAAAGAATAAAGAGGTGCTAATTCTTTTTCATTTGATTTTGTTGCATGGAACATCCGTAAGTTGCATTTTGATTACAAACACAATAAATGTGAGCATTGAAGTCAAATAATTAATTGAATTCAACTATGTTTCAACGGTAAAGTAGAAATTGATATTTACAATGATTGAGAGATTGTGCACTGCAATATCTATACAATGGTTCATGTACTGTCCCATAATTCCAGATTTGCGCAACCTATTAGATTGCATAATTATTATTTTTTTATAAATCAGCAACAATTGATTTATCAAAATCTGTCAATGCATTAAGGAAGAATGAAAAATCTATTTTTCCAGGTGATTGAGCAATATCTGGAAATGAACTGGTATTAATTCAGTGAAAAGTAATTACATTTTCCTGAATTTTAAGGCTGAGATTACCGTGATCATTCAAATGAGCAAAACGGCAGATATTTACAATGACGTTGGATGGGAAGTCAATGTGGGGTAGTTGACCTGAAAAATAAATGCATTTTCATACTATACTGTTAGTACTCAGAAATAATGGATTAAATCTAAATGTGAATCTCACTAGACTTGTTCAAAAGACTTTCTTAAATAATTGTGCCATTATTGTAATGGCAATGACTTGATAAGTAATGCTGTCTTTTGAAGAATTAAAATGATTCAATATTTCAAAAGCACTTTGCTGTGATGTTGATTGGATATTTATTAACATTAGTAAAGTGAGGAATAAAACATCGTACCTAACTTTATGGATTGAAGAAAAATGAGCCATTCAGTGACTTTTGAGCGAAATGCTTCTTCTTTTTAAGGTCAAAAATGTACGTAATGCAGAATTGTGAATTTCCATCCACTGGATTCCTTGTAGAGATATGTTACATCGATTTTATGATTAATATTATGATCATTGTTTAAAGAGTTGTGTCAGATTTAGAAAGAGAATTAGTAGATCATGCAATATAAATCAACATTAACGACTGAACTGAAATATAGCACATCAATTGCATTAACTGCATAGAATAGTAAGTAAATGCTTACTGTTGTCATTTGTCCTAGGAACAATAAGATACTTCCTCAGGTTATTCCACTGAAGAGTAATCAGCTGATGATGAATATTTTTGTGTCGCTTTATGTGCACTGTTTTGTGTGAACATTGATTTCAATAAATTTAGATATTTACATGAATTAGGAACAGACTGATAACTGGGTGTGAAAGATCTTATTTAAGATTAGGCAATTTTTAGTCTTCACTAGATTTGCTGAACAAAACACACTTAAGACATTATGCAACAAATGAGATTAGAGAGAAATATGCAAATTCAATTTTCAAATGAATGCAGTCGGATAATTTCACAGCATTTCAATCTTAAATTCAATATAATTAGTTGAGTGGAAAACTAAAAACAAATTTCAAACAGTTCATAAACAGTTCAATAACAAAAAATTGATATATAGTAGGAAGTGGCATTTGTTTATTTTACTGAAGAAGAACTTGATTTTTTTTCTCATCTTTATACCTTTGAAGCATCAAGTTCAATGTGCAATCTGAACTCAGCTCTTCAGAACAAAAGAAAATCAAGGAATATATTTACTTTGCATATTTCATCTTTTTAAGTGCAACATTATCAAATATTTTGGAAAGAATATTGATTGTGTGGGATTAGATACATTCTTTTATTAGCGAACTGAAGAAAATATATAGGAGATACTGTAATTATTGGAATGAACAACAAATGGAAGCATATCTAATGTTGAATTGAAAGGCAACTCTTTCGATTCTTAGATATTTTCTAATCAACATTCAGAGCTGCTCTGGCACAGCCCTATGCAAGGTGGGAATAGAAATTGTACCCGCTGATCTGGGAACAGAGACACTACCATAGTTGCAAAAGATTCATTCATAACATTACCAACAAAGCTGGGCAGGGCTGAAAACTAATCAGATGTTTATTGTGATGATTGGATTGAAATTAAATGGTGAGATACTGTGTGTCATCTACTGAAAATTCAGTAGCAATTTACAATAATGATGGGAGTTTACAAATGTCTTAATTAAACATGATTTTTACGATCACTTGTGGAACGACACATTGACAGAATTGTGTGATTACTGTGCATTATAAATAAAAATGAATACAATTGTTCTATATGTTCATAAGTTTCTCGTTTCCTGAAATGCAAATTAAAATGTTTTTGATCTACACGGAAATCGAAACAAAATGATGAGTTGGTCAGTCAATGTACCTATTCAGCTGAAGACAACTTTCATTCCTTCTGAAAATGTACGATTTCTAAGAAGTCACCATTTCCTGTGGTTGTTTAATGAAATAAGAGAGATGCCAGCCCTTGTTTGTGTGCTTCAAAACATTCATGGGGATTTAAATGATTTTGCACATGAAAAATATTCAATTGTTGTTGTGACAAAAAACACAAAAAATGATAACATTGAAGTGATTTCCAATCATACCAATTCAAAAGTGTTTCCAGGTTTAAAATGAAAAACAATATTCAGAATGATTTAGAGATTGTACATTGCAATGTCCTTGCATTAGTTATTTTCACAAAACATAGTTTCACATGTACACCCCTTACCGAATTGAACAATTATTAGGGATTGGCAACAAATCGATTTGAAAACTTTTATTAATGAATTTAAGAATAATGAGGTATCTCCTCTTACTATTCAACTGAATAATATTCAAAAATGAAGAGAAATATTGCAGTGTAAATTAACTGGTATTCTCTGAATTTCAATGGCTGAAATGACTGTGATCTTTCAAATGAGCAAAAGTCAGATATTTACAAATGATGCTGCAATGGCAATTATTGATCTTTTGTGGGTGTATTGGCCTTATGAAACAGGTTTTAATATTGTAGCAAACACTAAGAAACATGGAAGATATAAAATGCACATTGAGCTTGTGAGAAAGCCTAAGTTGAAGTATTGCATAATTATTGTAACTGATAATTGTTTCTAAAATCCTGATAAATAAATTGACTTAATATTTTGAATGCACTTTGCTCTGATGACGATTGTATATTCAATAAGATTAATAAACTGAAAATTAAAATATAAAACGTGGCTTTAATAATTAAAAAAACTCAGCAACAATTGCACGCAGTTCAACATTTTTTTTGGTCGGTTCATGTCTATTTTATTAATGTAACTTTAATCATGATAAATGGTTAAACAAATATCAGAACTGGGAAGAAAATAATTAGGCCGGGAAAGTGAGTATTATTATGAACAAAACATCGAGTTAATGACATTTGGTACAGGAAGTCATTTTGTAGGAAATGACTAATAATTGTGTGATTATTGCTCATTGGCAACTAATGTTGGAAGAAAATAAAGCTATCTCAAAATGAAATTAAAATAAATAACATTTTGGAGGTCACATGATTTGAAAAACGGAAATTGTTACTTAATGTGACATTTGAGCTGAAGAATCGTTCTTCCCTCCCACGCGCCCCCCCCCCCCCGTAGTCTTCTCAATAATTTAAAATTTAGTATTAGTTAAACTAAATGACAAATGGATGTACCTACATTGTTATCTTGCACACAAAAATCTAAAAATAAAATAACATAGAAATGCTATCGCTCTGCAAGTCATCATTTCACAGATAATAAGTGTTTGCATTGAATTTAAATGTCACCATAGCTGTAGGAATGGTTTCCCCTGACAGGGGATGAAGACTGAGGAGATAGGCAGAATTCAGGCAAGTGGAAGATGGCTACTTATGCTGCAATCAGTTAATGCAGGGATCATCCCCCGAGGCCAACCTCGAAAGGGAGAACCATGACACACTATAACATGTACAGTAAAAAGCAGTATTTTTATACACGTTCTATATTATAATGGCCACATGCAATGTGGTTACAGTCCTTCCCTCCTTATACAGACACCCGATCCAGTAGAACACCTAATCTCAGATGGACATTGCTATGGATAGCCCCAGCTTCCTATTGTTTCAAGGTATTTTACAGGTGCTATAATCAGGCCTTGGGATCTCTCTGTGCATTTTATTTCCTCAGATTACAAAATTAATTGCTGCAGTCCTTTTAGATTAGATTTAGATAGATTAGATTACTTACAGTGTGGAAACAGGCCCTTCGGCCCAACAAGTCCACACCGCCCCACCGAAGCGCAACCCACCCATACCCCTACATTTACCCCTTACCTCACACTACGGGCAATTTAGCATGTCCAATTCACCTGACCTGCACATCTTTGGACTGTGGGAGGAAACCAGAGCACCCGGAGGAAACCCACACAGACACGGGGAGAACGTGCAAACTCCACACAGTCAGTCGCCTGAGGCGGGAATCGAACCCGGATCTCGAGCGCTGTGAGGCAGCAGTGCTAACCATTGGACTAACAATGAATTGGTAATCTATTTTAGAACACTGACACATTAAGTGATTCAATATTTCCAAACGGATTTGCTGTGATATTGATTACATAATAATTAGTATCAGTGACCTGAGCATTAGCATGCTGGCATGATGTTTTGGAAAATACATTCGATATGCAGTCATTATTGATCATTCAACATTCTCAGATATTACTGCAATCTGTACTTGCTGTCTCAGCTTTTCTTCTGTAGAAATACAATATATAATCCATGCAACTTTTCATGTCATGAATATTCAGACATTTGTGTCAGCATTACAAAGAAAATAAATCGACCAGGAACATTGGCACCATAGCAAAAAAACAGTCAACAGCATGGAAAAATTTAAACATTGTCTCTGAGTAGATACATGAAAAAGTTTAATGGGGAACTGTTAGAATGTACTGAGCCGCAATTACATTTTTATCATCATGACTGGGGGGAAGCTATCAGAAAACTCGCCTATACTTAGGAATTCCTTTGTCTCAAAACATGTTACTATCAGCATCCTTCGTCATAAATAATGAAGTATGATTATTGGTGTGGGAAAGATGTACTGTGTAAATTATAAGAAGGTATCTCTTGCATATATTTGGGATGGTGTGAAAGCGTGACGTTTGTGTGGTTATTCATCTTGAGAACAATACAATACTGCCAAAAGGTTTTGCACTGAACAGTAATTAGGTGACCTTGAATACCATCGTGTGGATTTATGTGCAGTGATTACTTTTATTACAAGATCTTTGAGATATTTTCCACGATTTGTAAAATGATTAATAATTTTGTGACGAACGTCCACATGTGGTCATGAGCTGGATTTAAAGAATCCAATGTATTGGTGTGAAATCCCTTCATTGTTGACATTTACAAGCAAGGAGGAAAATGCTCAGGCACTGGCTGGAAGTCAAGGTGCATGAAAATCTGATTCATCCTGGAGCTGATTGATTCTAGCTGCTGTTTGACTTAGTTTGATTAATATTGTATTTGCCCCGATTTCTCTGCCTGTAGGTGAATTTAGAACGTTCAATTTCTGTCCAAGGGTCACTTCACATCACTGTAGAGTTAAAATATAATTCACATATTGTGAAAACAATGAATTTTCAATTAAAGTTTGTGTTTTAACAAACAAAACGATTTGATGTTTTCCAGAAATATATACTGACATTGATTAGATATTTATTAAGATAGATAAACTGAGAATTATAATCTAGTTGCAGGATTATTGAATTGTTAAACCACAGACTTACGAGTATTTTTGGAATGAATTTGAAGGCGCCAGTGTTGGGCTGTACAAAGTTATAAATCAAACACCACCAGGTTATTAACCAACATGTTTATTTTGAAGAACTAGCTTTCAGAGTGCTGCTCGTTCTTCAGGTGGTTGAAGGAGCAGCGCTCCAAAAGCCAGTGCTTCCAAATAAACATGTTGGTCTATAGCCTGGTGTTGTGTGATTTTTAACTTTGTTTTTTGGAAGGAATGTTTTCTTTTATTCAAATATACAGGCTGTTCAAGAATTCTATCTAGCCTTCCGTGCTTTTCTTTTAGAGAACACTCATGTATAATTCATACATTTTTCACTGTAATTTGTAATTCAAATTTCCATTGGATCTAAGATGAAAATGAGGACCAATTAATGAGTACTTCCATGAATGGAAAGCACACTTTACAGAAGCAAGATTCAAATTTGATCTGAATAAGCAAATAAACATTTTGAATGGAAAATATCTGAAAATGTTTACATTTAAATTTGAACGAACTCAACTTACTTCTTTTTGAAATTCATGGCCTTAAAACCTGTTTGAAAACATGAACAAATCAGGACTATCAACATGTCTTGCTGTCAGTGTCCTCGGCTAATTGTCATAAAGAATAAATACCACTTTCAGCAACAAGTATCATGTGTAATTACTGAACTGAAAAGTAAGAGGATAGCTCTTGCATTTATTGGCAAGAATGATAACCAGATGGTTTCAGTGGTTACTGCAGTCAGTAATAATAAGATCAAGATCAATGGCTGTTAGAATCATTGGCCATTCGTAATGAAGAATAAACACTGCTTTGAGCAACAAGTATCATGGATAATTACTGAACAGAAATTTCAGAGGACACCTATTGTATTTATTGGAGGAAATGATGACCAGATGCTTACTGTGGTGATTAATTTCAGGAACAACAAGACAATTACTCAGATTATTTCCTGAACAGTAATTAGACGGTCATGAAGACCATTGTGTTGCTTTATGTATCGTGCTTTGTGTGAGCATTGATTTCAATAACATTGTGATAGTATACAAGTGTGCAGCTGAGGTGAGTTGGCCATGCTAAATTGCCCATGATGCATGGATGTATCAGGTTAGGTGCTTTAGATTTTGTTAGAGTAATGCTGGAAAAGCACAGCAGTTCAGGCAGCATCCGAGGAAAAGTGAAATCGACGTTTCAGACAAAAGCCCTTCATGAGGAATACAGCCTGCATTCCTGATGAAGGGCTTTTGCCCAAAACGTTGACTTTACTGCTCCTCGGATGCTGCCTGAACTGCTGTGCTTTTCCAGCACCACTCTAATCTAAACTCTGGTTTCCAGTATCTGCAGTCATTGTTTTTACCTAGGATAGGTGCATTAGTCAGGGGAAATGTCGAGTAATAGAGCAAGGAGTGTCTGGGTGGGTTACTCTTTGGATGGTCAGTGTGGACTGTTGGGTAAAATAGCCTGTTTCAACATTGTAGGGATTCTATGACTCTATGATTCTATGATTATGGATTAAATTGATAAGTGAATGCTAAAGACACTACTTAAAGTCAACAAAATCTTTTAAGTTTAGCAAGGTACATTGAAGCCATCATGTATGATGTGAGATTAGTGTGTGTGTGAGAGAGAGACAAATTAAATGTTCAAATGAAAACATGCCAATAGTTTCACAGCATATCAATCTTACATTCAATATGAATAGTTGAATGGAAAATAAAAAATAAATTCCTGACAATTCATGAATAAGTAATAATTAGAAGATAAATTTGATCAAAGAACATACCATTATTTAGATGAATTGAAATATTTAGTTACAAATGTAGGTGATCAGCTGATCAATGAACAACATGAAGTTGCATTTGGTTATTTTGCTAAAGAGGAATTTCGACTGTTAATATTTTCATCTTTATAATACCGGAGAATAAGGATTTATGTGCTTGAAATGTTTGAACTAGGTTCCTTTGAACAGTAAAACAAATCATGATTACCATGTCTTAGACTCTTCCAACTTAAAGTTTGCAACATCATCAACTACTTTCCAAGGAATGTAGAACCAGCAGAAATAGATGCATCATTTTATTAGTGAACTGAAGAAAATAAATAGGAAATATGGTGATGATTGAAATGCAGAACAGATTGAAGAATATCTAATGTTGTTTTGAAAAGCAGTTCAATCAATATGCAGATATTTTCTAATGAAATTTCAGAGCTGCTCTGACACATCTCCGCTGAAGGTGGAAATTGAAATCATTCCTCCTGATCTTGTTGTAGAGACACTGTCGGAGCTCCACAAGGACCCGTCATAACGTAACCATCCGGGAAGGGCAGGTGTATAGTCACATGCTTATGGCGGCAACTCAAATGAATATTAATCAGATGTTTCTTGTAATTATTTGAATGAGAATTAATTGCGTATTTCCTGTGTGTAATTAACTGACAAAATGAATTAGTAATTTACAGTAATGATGTAACAAAGCGATAATGACTTTAATTAAATATGAATCTCGTGATTATTTATGATAAGAAAAAATCTAATCATTTGATTAGTGTACACGAATGAACGAAACTCAATCTATCAATTAGTTCCATATGTTCAATGCAGTTTGTCACAGAATGAAAAGAACATTAACATGCATTTGCAACATAAATGATTAGGAAAATAAATTAGTCACTCAATGCGGTTCCTCATCTGAAGACAACTTCCCTTCTTTCCAGAAATGTTCAACTTCCCAAAGTTCCCAAAATGTACTGTGACTATTTCATGAAACAATAAAGAGATGTTAGTTCCTTCTGTTGTCCTTCAAATAGTCACAAAAATTTTAAATGATTTTGTTCCATGAAAAGTGATTAACTTGTATTGCGTTTATAAATACAGTAAATGTTTACTTTGAAGTTAAACATAATTAAATCAATTCAACTGTTACCACGGTTAAAATAAAAAATTGATATCCACAATGCCCACTGCGAAATCGTTACATTATTTAATTTATAAGCCATAATTTCGTAGTCATGCCCTGAACTATATTGAGCAACGATTAGGTAATAGCAACAATTGAATTGTCAAAATTATATCATTTCGTTTAAGAATACTGAGAAATCTCAGTTAATTATTTAACTGAGCAATGTGGAGAAACGACCAGGAATTGTTCTGATGAAAATAATTGCAGTTCTCTGAACCCTTCAGGCTGAGATTACCGCGATCATTCAAATGAGCAATCATCAGATATTTACAATGAGACATCGAATGGGAAGTCATTGGTTCCAATATAGGATCGTTCACCTGAAAAGTAAATTGATTTATACATTGTAGTGTTCGTACTAAGAAACAATTGATGCAATTAAAATGCGAATCGCACTATATGTGTTAGAACGACTAACTCCAATAATTGTGCAATTATTGTCATGGCAGTGACTGGAAAATTATGTTGTAATCTAAAAAAAACAAATTGATTCAATATTTTAAAAGCACTTTGTTGTGATGACGATTGGATATTCAATAAGCTCGGTAAACTGAGAAATATAATATAGTAGCTAGCTTTATGGATTCACAAAAATGAGCCATTCAGTGATTATTCAGCAGAATTGCTTTTGGTTCAAAAATGCAGGATGACAAGAATTACATGTTTCCATCCATTGGTTTGCTTATTGAGATGTGGCTTTAATTTACAACTTTTTGTTCATGACCAATGCTTAGACATTCATGTCAGACGTAGGAAGTAAATAAGTAGATAGTGAAAGTGCACATTGCAGTGAACATAAGATACAGGGATCTTCCATAATTTTGTGAGTATTGTACATCGATAAATAACTTGGGAGTAGAAAATAGTTAGAAATCAACATGTTCAAAGCAGCTTTTTTCTTATAACAAATTGAAAGAAATCCTTATGCGTTGCACATGGTTTGAAAACACATCAGTCGCAAAAACACCAGTCAGAAATAAAATCAAGGTCATAAAAAGCATCGGTTCAAGATAATAAGACCCTTATGAAGAGTATTCTGCTTAGAATTAGAATTAGAGGACCTTGAAATCTTCATGTCGTTCTTGCAGAGAAAACTCTTTCATTATGCAGAAAGAGTTAATATCGTAAATATTTTGACATTTGTATCAGAACTAGAAAGAAAATGAGAAGCAATTCACATGATTGTTTTCGTGAAAGAAACTCAAAATAAATTAAATTTACAGTGCCACCTTTCGTTATTTTCTCTGAATAAGCAGATAAAGGTTTTATTGCGCAAAATCAACATGTTTTCACCTACAGTTGTACTAAGCCGAAATTAATTTATTTTATCGTGCGATATATCAACTGGAACCTTGATTGGCAAGCTGCTACATATGTTGATATTAGCATCCTCTGTCATTTATAATAAAGCATGGTCATTGGTTTTAGCTAAATATTTTGTGTGCAATTACTGAACCAAAATGTAAGAAATCAAATGCATGTATTGGATGGAACTGGTCACCAAATGTTTATTGTGGCTCTTGTTCTCAGGAACGATAAGATACTTACTCCGGTTTTCTCCTGAGCAGTAATTAGATGACCAGGAAAACATTTGTGTGGCTGTAAGTGCCCTTTTGTGTGAGCATTGATTTCACTGACATTGAGCTATTTTACTAATATCGGAAGGGATTAATAATCGCGTGTTAAAGTTCTTAATTAAAGTCATATTTTCTTTTTTAAAATTATGGGAATTCCTTTGTGAAACAATGATTTAGAGATGCCGGAGTTGGACTGGGGTGAGCAAAGTTAAAAAATCTCATGACACCAGGTTTATTGGGAAGCATTAGCTTTCAAGGTACTGCCTCTTCATCAGGCAATCTTCATCTCTTCATCTGCTCGGACAAAAGAATAAGGATTGGTGTAGGTGAGGTGTTGAAATGCACAATAATGATGTGTTAAATGTTCCCTGACCAATAAAGGCAAGCACGCCATTTGCCTTCCTAGCCACCTAATTACTTGCATGGTCACTTTCAAGGAGCCATGGTCTTGAACGCCAAGGTCCCTTTGAATAATAAAGCTGTTATGGTCCTTCCATTAACTATCTACTTTTCCTTAACATTTGAGCTTCCAAAGTGAGACACCTCACACTTGTATGGATTAAACTTCACCTTTAATTTATCTGCCCATATCTGCAATTTATCTTTTTCCTGCTGCATTATTTACAACCGTCTACATTGTCCCCAACTGCACTGAACGCTATATCATCTGCAATCTTATTAACTCCCCCAATTAGATTTTAATCCATTTCACTTCTATATATTTGTATCACAAACAAAAGGGTTCCAGTGCAGATACCTGTGGAAAAAAGACAGAAAATAAGGGAAATGCAGAATTCTTGAAGAAATGAGGTTTTTTTCCAATGACAGAACAATTCTGATGAATAATCTTCTAAGGTGTGTTTTTGTTTGGTTTTAAATTAACCCAATGTTTTAATTCTCAGTTTACTGATCTTAATTAATATCCAGGACAAACTGCTTTGAATACATTGAATCATTTTAAGTGTTGAGTTCTAACATTAATTATTATTTAATTGTTATTTCAATTCACACACCATCATGAGATTCACATTTTAGTTGAATCCATTATTTCTTAGTGCCAGTATCATAATGAAATATTAACATTCTTTTCAGGTCAACACACCTGCAATCAACCAAAGTTTTCTCACCCAACACTCATAGTAACTATCTCATTCTCTTTCATTTGAATTCTCATATTAATGGAAGGATCATTAATCAGTCTTATCAATTAAGAGATGGTTAACTATTTTTCACATAAATATTTCATATTTTCTCAAAATATTGCACAATTACATTGCAATAAGGGATTTCTCATCATTCTTAAATTTGTTATCAACCATTTTAAAACTAATTATTTTCAATGTCTAATCGGTAATCATTGTTCAAATCCAATATCTCCAGCTGTAGATGTGGAGCTATGGCTCAATATATCAACTGATGCAAACAATATAGCACTCTACAGTCTCTTAATCTTAGCAAAAATAATTTTAAGTGGGGAAGCTTAGCTGGATTTAATTGGTTGTGAGCAAAAATGCAGTCTGAAGAAAGGTCACTGGCCCAAAAGTATTTACACTGATTTCTCCCCACAGATGCTGCCAGACCTGTTGTGTCATTTTCCAGCAATTACTGATTTTGTTTGTGATTTCCAGCACCCACAGTTTTTTTTTACATTATTGTATTGATTGTATTTCACTTCAATACTAACATTTCTACATTTCTGATTATTACAATAAGAGCTAAGTATTTTTCATGTTAAACATTATTTAAATTTTACGAGTTTATTGTGCAAATAAACCAGAATTAACAAATGTTTGTTCTATGCTTTTACAATAAATCTTGAATTCTTAGCAATCACATTTTTTTGAAAATGAGGAAAGTTGTCTTTCGCTGAGTTGTCACATTGAATGACTAATGCTTTATTTCCATTTCATGTGCATTACAAAGCAGGTTAATTTTTATTTATGCAGATGAATAACTGCGTCAAACATATTGACTTACTTGATTATCATGAGATCTATGTTTATTTAAGATCATTGTTGCTTAGTCCCTTCATTATTAGAAATTACTAATTCTTTTTATCGTTCCATTAAACTATGGAACTGTCTAACACAATCCTAGTCCAATTATAACAAAACGTATCTGAGTCGTTTTCCCTGTGAATAAACACAGTAAGTATGCAAATATTGTCCTGCTCTTCCTGCAGGGGAATATTATGGAGGACTCCGGTAATGTCTGTACTAGTAGACCAGGGAGCATGGATTCAATTCCCACCTTCAACAGAGATGTGTCAAAACACCTCAGAGTTGAGTAGAAAATATCTAAGTGTCGATTGAATTGCTTTTCAACCAACATTGTCTCAACTTGTAACTGTTGTTCATTATCATGATCACAACATCTTGAATGTATTTGCTTCACGTCACTGACTAAAGTATGAATGTTATTACGCTGCTTCTAAATACCTCTCAACTTTTAATAACTTTGCAGTCTGAAAGATTCTAC
Organism: Chiloscyllium plagiosum; assembly: GCF_037043375.1. NCBI lineage: Eukaryota > Metazoa > Chordata > Chondrichthyes > Orectolobiformes > Hemiscylliidae > Chiloscyllium > Chiloscyllium plagiosum. Next base: position 77,544,409 of record NW_028270169.1, on the reverse strand, counting down.
GGTGTAAATAATATTTAAGGTGAGGGGCAAAGATTTAAAAGGGGTCTGAGGGGCAACTTTTCCACACTGTGTGTTTCACATGTTGGGATGAGCTGTGAGAGGAAGGGCAGTGCCTGGTACAGTTACAACATCTAAAAGACTTTTGGAGAGTTTATTGGATAGAAAACGTCCAAAGGGGTATTGGACAAACACAGGGAAATGGGACTAGTTTAGTTACGGAAACCTGGCCGGAATGCCAAGTTAGGCTGAATGGGCTGTTTCCGTGCTGTATCAGTTTAACATTCTACAATTCAAACTTCACTGTGATTGATAAAGGAAAGAACAAACGGGTGTTAATTCTATTTTGTGTTCATATACAAGTGACATGAATTTTAAATAATTTTGTCACATGAAATAGTTCGCACTTATTGTGATTAGAAATACAATGAATGTGAGCATTGAAGTGAAATATAATTAAATCAATTCAAATGTGTTTCTATAGTTAAAATAAAAATTGATATTCACAATGATTGTGAGTTTGTACATTGCAATATCTTCACATTACTTCATGTACTGAGCCATTATTACACATTTATACCCCCTACTGAACTGAACAATAATTAGATATTAGCAACACTTAGATTTTCGAAAATCTATCAGTACACTTAGAAGAAGGAGACATTTAATTTTGCTACATGATTGTGCAATGCGCAGACATGAACAGGAATTATTGCAGTGAAAAGTAGTTATAGTTCTCTGAATTCATAAGGCTGAGATTACTGTGATCATTCAAATGAGCAAAAGTCAGTTTGCAAAGCGTGTTGGATGCAAAATGATTGGTTCCATTGTGGGATAGTTGACCTGAAAACAATAGCATTGTTGCAATGGATTAAATTAAAATATGGATTAAAATAATATATAGATCTGACTATACACGTAAGAAAGAAAAACAAATTATTCTGCAATTATTATAAGGATAATGAATTCCTAATAAATGTTGTATTCTGAACAAATAAATTGACTCAGTTTTTAAAAACACTTTGCTATGATGTTGATTAGACGTACATTAAGATCGGTAAACTGAAGACTGAAATATAATACCTAGATTGATGGATTGAGGACAATAAATGAGCCATTCAATAGTTATTGTAAATAATTTATTTTTTTGATAAAATGCAGAAAATACAGAAGTAATGTATTTCATTCAATTAGTTTACGTGTAGAAACATGTGATTTTAATTTATGTAATTTTATTCTGATCGATGTTCAAACATTTGTGTCTGAATTAAGAAGAAAATAAAAAGATAGTGAAAGTGAATATGAGAGTGACCACAAGATACAGTCCATGGCATTTGATACAAAAAGGAATTTGCATAAACTCATGACTATTTAATGTCAATAATTAATTAACTCCTCAGGTACTGAAGCATTCCAAGTCCAAGTACAACAAGATCTGGACAATATCCAGGCTTGGGCTTACAGGAGGCAAGTAATATACATGCCACACAAATGCAGGCTATCACGTATAAGAAATAACCAAAACATCATCCTTTGAAATTCGATGGTGTTACCATTATTGAACACTCATCATCATCATTATCCTGTGGATAATCATTGATCAGGAACTGAATTGGTCTCACCACATAAACACAGTGGCTACAAGAGTAATTAAACTCCTGGCTCCTGAAATCCTGTCCAAATGCTACCAGGCACAATTCAGGAGTGTGATGGAATACTCCCCACTTGCCTGGATGAGTTCAGCCCTAACAACACTCAAGAAACTTGATACCATCTGGAATAAAGCAGCCCGCTTGATTGGCATGCTGCTACTGAGCATCAGTGGTGGTGAGGGTGGATGCTTGTGGATGTCCGATCTGCAATCTCTGCCTCTTCTTATTAACAAAGATAAAAGAATCTTACATTGCTCAACTTTCTCATCGAAACTGAGTACAGTATTCACCCCAGCCCTCTCTTACACCAACCAGCAGCATTTCTACCACCAATAGCAGCTCCTCTTAAAATATTTTGCTAGTAACTTGTAATTAACTGGTTAATACAATTACAACTGAAAATTTGTTGCTGGAAAAGAGCAGCAGGTCAGGCAGCATCAAAGGAGCAGGAACATCGACGTTTCGGGTATGGGCCATTCTTCAGGAAGGTCCTGAAGAAGCAGTGAACCAAATTTTGAAATGATCTTTCTGAACATAATATAGATCAGGTTAAAACTGAAGTAGGTGTCTTACACAACTTGTTGCAAGCACACAGACAGTAGAATCTGAGGTGACCATGAGTATGTGGAAGTGAATGTGGGAGACAAGCTCGGACTGTATTGGATTAGTCATGGTGAGAGGGAACAAATGTTGGATGCAGGGTGTCAGCAGCTGATGGACTGATGCTGAGGTGAGCCATCGGAAACTGAGCAAGTGACCACCATCTAATAGGACAGAGAAACTGATCCATCAGCCTGAAACTGACTGACCACGTGGCTGTCAGTGTCACCAACACAAGTGAATGGAAACATTGCTCAGAGCCTGTTTCTGTAACATTCAACACAACCAGGAAATTGAAAGTGAATAATTAGCTGAAAATAAAATCACTGCTCTGTTTGAGTCAAAACCATTCAATGTTCAGTTATTGAACATTATTGACGCTCAGAATATTCTAACCTGCAGAATCACAGTAAAAGGGGAAAGTAAACAACATTCTTGGCAAAGACATAATGAACCAACTGCTTGTATAAAAACAGCTCAGCACCAAGGGGCTGAATCCTCCACAAACTGACAAACAAAGGTACCATCAGTTTATAGATAGACAATGAAATTCTTCAGAAAAACACTTCCCTGCTTATGGTGTGTGATAGAAACCATTCTCAGTGAGAACTGCCACTTATTTCCTTTGAAAAGAGTCTCTGTTTCTCCTCAGAAAAGCAGGTGTGTCGCGCACTTTCAGACTGACTTACAGACAATGGAAACCTGATCTGAGACTCGCAGGTTAATTCAGCTATTAGTGACAGTCCATTGAACATACCAAGAGCTTAGACCACAACAGATTCTCGTGAAACCAACAATGCAATGAAAAAGGTGAATTAGTCTTTATAATCATGCAGCCTCTCTCAATCAAATAATCCCAGTCAACTTCTAAACATTTTAAAACTATTAATATCAATGTATACATATTTATTTCCTTTCATAATTTCCTCCAAAAATATATCTGACTATTCTCTTCAAAATATATTTTAAATGGTCAATTCATAATCACAATTCATTTCCAATTATTCTTAGAACAAAACAACTTGCAAACTAAAATAGTTTTCATGTCAATAATGACACTGGAAACTTTGTTATGTAGTTTACCCATATTTCCAAATATTGGTTTGGTTCATTATTGAAGCTAAAATTGAAGTCTTTTTTATTTCCTCTGATATCCATCCATTACTTTATTCCCTAATAACAATGCCCAATGATGTGATGGATGACAAGCATTCAATAAAATTGATTTTTCAATGCAAGAACTGGAACAAATAATCACATATTATTCAATTCATTCATTGTCGTTGATGATCACGTTAAATTCACTTAAATAACCACAGTACAATTTTCACCTCTATGGATATGTCGAGTGAATGTCAAATTATTCTTATTTCAAGTAAAACCAAATTTACATTTTGCTCTGTTTTATTCCAGGAATGACAGGATGTGTTACATTATTATGGGAAACACGAACAAGTGAAGGTGGTGACTCTCAGACGTGAGGCCTTAAAGCCAAAGGGCCAGGTGGTAGTTACAGTGGGGGAGGTACCTGGAGCCCCGTTCTCCTCAGAAGGCAGTGAGGATGATGACACTGACTGGAATGGGTTAGATGACAAAGCGCCCACCTATGGACTAAGGGACGACAATGGGTGGGATCACCCACTGCCCCATAAGGCCCAGAATTCCGTATCCATGGCATTGCTGGGCATCAAAGCTCAAACTTGGACAGACAGGAGTGGGGCAAGAAAGGGAACTGACAGAAACCAAACTGAACCGTTTACCCGGCTGAACGACAGATGTTGGTGAATGAATACTCAGCCTGATAGAGAAAAAGTAATAATGGGCCTTACTGGGAGAATATAGATAAATTAGTTGAGGTACAGTCTCACCGATGATGGTGTCAGGCCAAAATCTTATAGGCCAAGATGTCCCGACGTGTACAGCAGAACATGTCCCTGCAATGAGAGGGTGAGGGTGTGAACCGGTCCCCCCCAGTGTACAGCCGATCAGTGCCTCCAGGCATTTACAGATATTACAGGGATACACTGGGGAGGGGACAGGCTGAATGGGCTAAAATAACCTTGGTGGCTCAGGGAGCCAAGGGTAATATCGAGGATCATACAGAGAGGAAGCCTGAGGTGTGTAAGGACCACGGAGGATTACCAAACCCCAATCTGTGATGATGAAATAGGTTTGATGTATTTTAAAGATAACATGGGACTCTATTTAACTGTAATTATATACATTGGACTCCCAGTGGGAGATAATTCTAACCACATTCTGAATTGGGCCATGAGAGCAGAGGCAAACTCAGAAACACAGGGGAATAGCTGCAATACAGGGAGGGTAACCAGACCCACAATGTTACAAGTGAAGCATGAAAGGGCACATAGCCAAGGAACGTAGGCAGAGAGAGGGGAATAGATGTTCACACTGTGTGTGTGCATGTGTTCACGTAGGCACATGAATATTCATTGATGCTGTGTTTGGGAACCAGCAGAACATAATATTAATACAGGAGCATCTTTTTTTAGATTAGATTAGATTAGATTACAGTGTGGAAACAGGCCCTTCAGCCCAACAAGTCCACACCGACCCGCCGAAGCGAAACCCACCCATACCCCGACATTTACCCCTTACCTAACACTATGGGCAATTTAGTATGGCCAATTCACCTGGCCCTGCACATCTTTGGACTGTGGGAGGAAACCGGAGCACCTGGAGGAAACCCACGCAGACACGGGGAGAACGTGCAAACTCCACACAGTAAGTCGCCTGAGGCGGGAATTGAACCCGGGTCTCTGGCGCTGTGAGGCAGCAGAGCTAACCACTGTGCCAGCGTGCCGCCCACTATCTATATCAGTTACGGATACGGATTTGCCCCTCACCCCTCAATTACTAAAATGAGAGCAGTTGGAGAGGGAATCGAGGAAGCTGGATGAAATAAACCTGTCCCAGTGCAGATCATGGATATGGCAAAATATATTCAGATATGGGAGTGTGAAACTGAGGAAGGGACCATTCCGGGAGTTGCCATTTTAGAACAGTTCGGAGCAACTATTGATGTAGAGACACAAACTCTAATATGGGAAAAACATGGACAGGCCCGGGACAGGAAGCAAAGGAGAGGCGACATCTCCAGAGTAGTTACCTTGCAGGGAGACTGGAACAGTCAGAGAATCTGGGGAGTTATAGCTAGGACCCAAAGAGCAGGACGGGTAACTCAAACAGGAATGTGGGTTGTTATCTGTAGATCCTGTAAAGATCGAGGGCCCTCTCACTCCCCACACAAACAGGATCCCATTGAAGCTGGGGCTGAGGAGGCAATAATTGTGACAGTAACAGATTAAGAGAAGCAGGGAATAGTCAGACCAACAGTATCCCAGACTAACTCACAGAAACCGGACGGCTCATCCCACCTCACTATTGATTATACATCCATCAGTAAATCCGCCACGAAAGGGTATCCTACAGTAGTGAACCACACCACTTAAAATTAACCCACACAGCGTGGGAAGGTAGGGAGAGATGTACCTGGGACATCACATCAGGGAAATTAAATCAGGAATGGAGGGAGACAATCCCAGTGAAACGAAAGACCATTATTTCAAAACTATCCACTCGCACACCGTGAAGGGGGTAAGGCAAACTTTAGGATTGTTTAATTATTGGAGGACTTTTGTGGAGAATTGCCCAGAAATGGCAGAACCATCACGAGCCCTGACAGAAGCACGGACATTAGCCAGGGCTCAGGGAGTCAATATGTACACAGACAGTCAGCATGCCTTTCGTATCGTTCATGACCAAGTGATGGCCTGGGCTCGGTGAGGGTACATCACCCTGTCTGGGGGCACATAGAGCATGAAGGACAGGTCAGAGATTTAGTGGAAGCAGCTAACTTTCCCAGTGAAGCAGCAATAATGAAGATTATAGCTCACTGGAAAGTAGAAACCTCACACCAACGTGGCAGTGAGTATGTGGGTAAGGCAGGTGAATAGACAATAGACAATAGGTGCAGGAGTAGACCCTTCTGCCCTTCGAGACAGCATCACCATTCATTATGATGATAGCTGATCATCCTCAATCAGTATCCTGCTCCTGCCTTATCCCCATAACCCTTGATTCCACTATCCTTAATAACTCTATCCAATTCTTTCTTGAAAGTATCCAGAGACTTGGCATCCACAGCCTCCTGGGGCAGAGCATTCCATACACCCACCACTCTCTGGGTGAAGAAGTTTCTCCCCAACCCTTTTCTAAGTGGCCTACCCCTTATTTTTAAACTGTGTCCTCTGGTTCGGGACTCACCCATCAGCGGAACATGCTTCCTGTCTCCAGAGTGTCCATTCCTTTAATAATCTTATATGTGAAATACTGACTGGAACAGTGCGGACATTTGAGGAGATGGCAATGGCCGTAGCTACAGAAGTGATAGAGGAAGGTTTAAAGATATTCCCAGAAACAGTCCCACAACAGGAGAAACAGGAATGGGAAAAGGGTGGGGCAGTAATAGGACACATCAGAGTCAGGATGATCCAGCAGTGCCACTACACTGTATAAGACAAACATTATTAAAAACATATCATGGGCTGGCCCATATTGGGGAAGATAAAATGCAATATCAGATGATCCACTCCAATCCTTGCCTGGAACAGGGAGAAATACAGCAAGGTTTTGTCGAAGGTGTGTAGTCTGTACACAGTGTGAGACAGGGAAAGCAATAAAATGGAGGCAGCAGCAGGGACACAGGGGCCCATGGGAACAATTACTGATGGATTTTACACACACACCCATCCGAATCCCAGGGAAGGAAGTCCTGCGGGGTTTTAATAAATAGGTTTACTCAGTGGGTGGAAGCATTCCCCTGCAGATTATGACCAAGGGACAAATGTTACAGGAACATAGCTAAAGAGCTATGTGCCCTGTTTGGTACTGAACAGCAAGCCCATCCCCCATACCACCCCCAGAGCTCTGGGACTGTAGAAAGAATGACGCAGGCACTGAAATCTAGTCTGATTAAGGCTCTCTCAGAGACAGGACAGCGATGGGTTAGGGTAATCCCCACCAGCTTAATGAAACTGAGGACAACCCCAGCAAAGGGGACGGGGCTGTCCCCCTTTGAATTAGTGACTGGATGGACTATGCAGATGCCACAGTGTATGGTAGTGAGAGGGCCAGAGACATGTGGTAGTGGGAGGCTGGAGATGTGCAATAACAAGGATAGGGTGAAACCATTTGTGAAAGAACTGGCAAAGCAGCTGCATGAGCTGAGAGAATCCGAGACTGTGAAAGGGAACACTGAACTATCCGAGCTGACATTCCAAACCCTGGAGTTCAGGTCAGGGGCAAAATGTTACTGGAACATATGAAGTAAACACATCAAAATGCTGGACCTATCTGGGGGAGCCAGAGAGGGACCTCTCCCATCATGTATTAGTAAGGAGCTCTGAATAAACGTTGGTCATGCTGCTCAACACAGAACTCAAGGCTCCTCTTTGATATTTCTCCCAGCAACAGTTGTGCAGGGGCATGTTGCTGGCTGGAGGTCTATGGCTAATGCTGTTCCACAAGGATCAGAACTGGGACATCCGTTGTTTGTAATTTATATAAATGAAAAGTTTGAAAATGTAAACGATTTAATTAGCAAGTTTGTAGATGGGACAAACTGTTCAAGTTGTGAATCGTGAAGAATGATGACAAAGGATACAGCAAGAAAGAGATGAGTCAGAAAGTTTTGTGGAGAAATTGCAGATATATTTTAAATCAGACAAGCGTGAGGTGATGGGTTTTGGAAGACACATAGCAAGAGGAATGTATACAATAAACGGAAGGGTCCTGAGCAGCACTGATATACAGAGGGATCTTCAGTTGCAAGCTGAAAGGTCCCTGAAAGTGGTGAAGGAGGTGAATGGCAGGCTTGCCTTCTTCTGTCAGGGGAGTGAATATAAAACTATAATCAGGCCACCTTTGGGGTATTGTGTGCCGTTTTGATCACCACATTATAGGTAGAATGTGAAGACTTTTGGGAAGGTGGAAACAGGTTTGCCAGGATGTGGCCTAGATTGGGAGAGGTTGGAAAATCTTGGATTGTTGTCTTTGGAAAGTCAATGGCTGTGGGGTGACCCAACTGGCACAGACAGAGTTTGTAAATCACGGTTTACTACAGAAATTGCATCTCTTGTTAAGAAGAAGAAAGAGGCTTATGTGTTGATGAGGCAAAATGGTACAGATGAAGCAATAGAGAGTTACAGATCAGCGAGGAAGGATTTAAAGAGAGTGTCAAGAAGAGCAAATGGAGGACACGAGCAGTCTTTAGCAAACAGAATAAAGGATAAGCCTGAAATTTTCTATAGGTGTGTGAAGAATAAAACGATGATTAGGGTAGGAATAGGGCTAATCAAAAACACAAGTGGGAAATTGAGTGTGGACCCTGCAGAGATCGGAGAAGTGTTAAATGAACACTTCTCATCGGTGTTTACACAGGAAAAGGAGAATATTGTAGAGGACAAAAATGTGGTACGAGATATTAGACTAGAAAGGATTGAGGTTAGTTACGCACAGGTGTTATCAATTCTAGAAGGAGTGAAAGTAGACAAGTCCCCAGGCCGGATGGGGTTTATCCGTGGATTCTCTGGGAAGCTAAGGAGGAGATAGCAGAGCCTTTGGCTTTAATATTTGCGTCATCATTGTCTAGGGGTTTAGTACCCGAGGACTGGAGGATTGCAAATGTTGTGCCCTTGTTCAAGAAGGGTAGCAGATATGACCCAGGTAATTATAGACGAAAGAGCCTTACTTCCATTGTAGGAAAAGTTTTGGAAAGGATTATAAAAGATAATAGTTATAATTATCTAACAAGCAACAATTTGATTTCAGATAGTCAACATGGTTTCGTCAAGGCCAGGTCGTGTCTCACAAACTTCATTGAGTTTTTTGAGAAGGTGACCAAGCATTTAGATGAGACTAGGGCAGTTGACGTGGTATACATGGACTTCAGTAAAGCCTTTGATAAGGTTCCACATGGTAGGTTGATGGAGAAAATGCATGAGGCATGGAGTTGAGGGTGATTTAGCAGTTTGGATTAGAAACTGGCTTTCTGAGAGAAGGCAGCGAGTCGTGGTTGATGGAAAATATTCAGTCTGGAGCCCAATTACTTGTGGTGTTCTACAAAGATCTGTTCTGGGACCACTGCTGTTTGATATTTATATAAGTGACTTACACCCAGGCATATGTGGATGGATTAGTAAATTTGCAGATGACACTAAAGTCTGTGGAGTAGTAGACAGTTTGGAAGAATGTTACAGGTTGCAGGGGGATTTAAATAAACTGCAGAATTGGGCTGAGAGGTGCAAGTGGAGTTCAATGCAGCTAAATGTGAGGTGATGCACTTTGGGAAGAATAACAGGAAGGCAGAGTACTGGGTCAATGGAAAGATTCTTGGTAGTATGGATGTGCAGAGGGATGTCGGAATCCATGTACATAGATCCCTGAAAGTTGCCACCCAGGTGGATAGTGCTGTTAAGGCGGCATACAGCGTGTTAGGTTTCATTGTAGAGGGATTTAGTTCTCGAACCGCAATATCATGCTGCAACTATACAAAATGCTGGTGTGGCCACAGTTTTAATATTGTGTACAGTTCTGGTCGCCCCATTACAAAAAGGATGTGGAAGCATTGGAAAAGGTGTCGAGGAGATTTATCAGGATGGTGCCTGGTCTGGAGGGAAGGTCTTATGAGGAAAGGCTGAGAGACTTGGATCTGTTCTCATTGGAAAGAAGGCGGCTAAGGGGGGATTTGATAGAGACATACACGATGATCAGAGGATTAGATATGGTAGACAGTGAAAGTCTTTTTCTGAGGATGACGACGACAGCTTGTACGAGAGGGCACAACTACAAATTGAGGGGTGATAGATTTAAGACAGATGTCAGAGGCAAAATCTTCACACAGAGAGAGTGGAAAGTGTGTGGAATGCTCTACCAGCTAAGGTAGTCAACTCAACCACATTAGGGAGTTTTAAACAATCCTTAGATAAGCTCATGGATGATTTTGGGATAGTGTCGGGGGACGAGTTGAGAAAATTCCACAGGTCGGCGCAACATTGAGGGCCGAAGGGCCTGTTCTGCGCTTTATTGTTCTATGTTCTATGTTCTATAATCTGAATCTTTTTCCAAGGCAGAAATGACAAATTCTAGAGGCCATAGATTTCAGGGGACGGGGGAAATTTAAAGAAACTAAAAACCGAGAGAACAGCAGATGCTGTAAATCAGAAACAAAAACAGAAGCTTCTGGAAATGCTCAACAAATCTGAAAGCATCTGTAAAGAGAAATCAGAGTTCACGTTTCTGAGGAAGGACCCAAAACATTAACAGATTTTTATTTTCACAGATGCTGCAAGACCTGCTGAGCATTTCCAAAAACAAGTGAAAGTTTAAAGGGAGTTATGTCAGGTAAGTTTCGAATGCAAAAGGTGGTAGATGACTAGAATGTACTCTCCTGGGAGGTGGTAAAAGCAGAAACAATCACAATGCTTGAGATGCATTTGGGCAGGCGCATACACTGGCTGAGTTTGGCAGGTATATGGATCATGACCAGGCAGGTGGAATTAGTTTGGGATGGCACCATGGTCCGCACAGACATGGTGGGCCAATTATTCCAGTGCTGCACTGTTCTGTTTTCCAGGGTGTAGAATGTGTGGAGCGAGAGATAACATTTTGAGTGGAATATGTCTCTTCTTTAGAATACACAGTAAGTTAATGCATTTTGAGAGAAGCAACGTTGAAACGGAATATATATTTGAATGTCACAGACACAGAGAGCAGGACAGCAGGAATGGGGGACAATGTGTACCAATCATTAAAAGAGAGAAGTGTTTTGAGTGTTTTGAGTAAAACAAATGGGATGTTGGGCTTCATTAATACGGGAATGAAAACAAACTCACGGAAAAGATGCTGACCCTTGACAAAGCTCTAGTTAGGTCACACTCAATCATTGCATTCAATTCTGGTCAACAGATTCCTGGTCAGAATGAGGAAATTAAAATACCATACAGGGACCAGTTCCATACCTTTTGCTTCTCTTTCAGGACACCGTGAGGTCTCAAGGGTTAAACAGTCCCTTGCCAAAGGCCTTATTTCATCAACTGAAGCTCTGTACTCTTAGACGAGAGACAAAACACCTCAAAAGTGGGGAGGCTGACAGTATCCCAAAATAGAACCTCTTGCAGCCACACATGTGGATTGCCCGGTAACCCCAGACAGAGGAATTTGCCCTTTCCAGACAAGACTGAGTGCCCTGGGCAAAACCCTGTTAAACTGCCTCCCGCTCCGATTGTCTTACCTCCCCTCCATATGACCGTAGGTAAGCGAATCCCCCATTTACTGAAGGAAGAACCCTTCTGCCTCAATCTCTTCCCATCAACACATAAAATTGAACATTACGATAATCAGTTAATGTAATCCATCACACGTTATCACAGGACATCGCCATTCATCAAGCTTTGTAAGGTCATAATTACCTACTTTAAACTATATAATGACAATCGCCCATGTGACTGATATGCCTTTGTCTAAGTCCTATTAAATATACTGTCTCTGTGGGTAAGGCAGAGATTCTTGAAGAACAGCCTCTGCAAGTAGACAATCAGCTACTTTAGAGACGCTTTGAAACTCTCGCCGGCTGTCCAATAATAAAGCTACTGCTGTTGTGCAGAAAACTTGCATCGTCTGGTTTGTGGAACAAAATAGGCATCAACAATGAAGGATATGAGTGATTTTCAGAGTGTGGAGTACATACTTACTGGAGTGGTTCGCTGATGAAGAAAATGCAGTCACTGGATTGATTTGAAGAAATTGCGATTTTCTTTGAAGTGAAGAGGTTGGATATATTTTTGATAGAGCTGTATAATATTATAACAGACCTAGATATAGCAGACAAAAATATCTGTATTCGATAAGTGATGGCACAAGAGTTAAGGTCAGATGAAAGGTTTTGAGACAGTAGGAGATGAGCAAGTGTTTCTGCTGACTGTATTGGCTGGAAATATGCAGAACATGTTGTCTATTATGGTGGTGCAAGTAGAGAAGATCAATGATTGATAAAAACAATTAGATCAGTTCTGAGGGCAATAAACTTGCAAAGTTTGGGGTACATAGGGGGAATGAGAATATTGGATTCTGCGACAGAGAGCCAGCTTGGATTTGATGGGCCTCTTCCTGTGCTGTAATGCATTTTATTTGGACTTGCTTAACTTTCTCTGGTCACCGATTAAGTTGTCATTTCGGTAAATCTGCTCAGTGTTCCTACTCAGACCAAAACAGGCTGTCTCTCCACAGCAGGAGATAATGTTTACAGCTTTATACTAAGTTCTTTTTTTTTGGGGGGGTGGGGGGGGGGGGGGGTTGTGGCGGGCTAACGGTGTGTGTAACAGTCTGCCAGCATTTATCTGAAATGGCAAAACACCAGTGCAGCCACACTAGGGAATGACACTGGAAATCTGGGGAATGCCAGAAGAGAATTCTTTACCCATCCCACCTGGAAACTGGCCAAACCAGTCAGACTGGGGAGAAGCTGTTCATTTGCTCTGTGTGTGTGTGTGGGTGGGTGGGGGTGGGGGGGGTGGGGGTTGGGGGGGTTGGGAGAAGGTATTCACTCAGGCATCCATCCTGCTGAGACACCAATCAATTTCCTGATAGCCACAGTTGACGAATTCTTTTCTCTTTTTCACGCCAAGTAATGAACAATGGTTTTGGCAGCTCATAAAGTTGTGCACATAGAGATCTTAGCTTTGGAAATGTTCACAACATTGTTGAACATGCACAGATTCACACTGGGTACAGATTTTTATTTTCCTTTATTAATTCACAGGATGAGGGTGTCGCTGGCCAGGCAGCATTTACTGCCCATCCCTAATTGCCTCGGGGGCAGGTAAGAGTCAACCACATTGCTGTGGCCAGACCAGGTAAGGATGGCAACTTCCTTCCTGAAAGGGCATTAGTGAACCAGATGGGTTTTTCTGACAATCGATTAATGGTTATCATTAGACTCTAAATTCACAAGTTTTTTTTAATTGAACTCAAATCCCCCATCTGCTGCAGCAGGCTTTGAACCCAGGTGTCCAGAACACTCTCTGGAGTTTTAGATTAATTGTCTCTCGACAATACCACTCGGCCAATACTTCCCCACATCGCTGTCCATCTGCACAGAGTGAACAGCGATTTTCTGGTTCATCAGGACTGGGTAATCACACATATGTTTGCTCAATGATTGCAGGAGTTGGATGTTGATTGGAAATTGACATCCATCTCCAAACCATGTATCCTGGGTTTGTTTCTGGTGATGATTGGAAGCACCATCAGTCTTGTTACCTTTTGGGGATGAAAACAGTTTCAATTAGCTTTCTGTTAAATGATGGCAATCAATTCTATCTCACAACTCTCAGGCAGACTAGTTTCTTTTGAAGCGTTCTCCATCTCCCCAACCTCCTCCATCCTCACCTCCAACAATACAATAATCTCACAGAGTCTCTTTGTGACTATGAATGAGACAATCTGATCTGCTGCTTCTTTCCCTAATCCTGTGTCAAGTTGGATCTTAAACTCCCTTACTGCAGTTGTGATCCTGCATCATTGTACAGTGTTGCTCGTATTTCATGTCTTGGCCTATCAGTGTTCATGATACTGCATGTAGTATATGGGCCAATAGTGTAAGATTTTAGCTCTTTCCTTCCACCAACAGCAGTAGAATTGTGCTACAACAAAACTTATAGAATCATGGCGCAGCATATCCCCCAACTTCCCTCTTACCATCAAACTAGAGTATCAATCCTCATTCAACTGAGAGAATTCAGGAGGGCATGTCAGTTACAGCAGCATGAGTACCCAAAAATGAGGTGTTAACCTGATGAAGTTCTCAAAGAGGACTACTTGTGTGCCAAACAGCATAAGTAGCAAGTGATAGACAGAGTGAAGCAATCTGGGAAACAACAGAATAGATCTAAGATCTGCAGTCCAACCAAATCCAGTTGTGAATGAAGTCAGAGCGCAGCTGGAGTTCTGAGGACAGTTCTCTTCAAGATATTAACCAACAAGAATGTCAGACAGGATTAATTATCATAAAACTCAAGTCCTTTTGATATTCATATATTTACAATCAGTATTCAATTCACCAAATGTAGCTGAGGGTAATGATAATCTTCAAGTGATTGTAACAGTGGAGACATCTGAATACTTGATCAGCAAATTAAAGCCTGTTGTGTTTAGATAGTAATAATTTTAAAGAGATGTTTAAAAAGTAGGGTGACTTGAGTATAATGGAAGAAGTTGATTGGTGGGTAGCTGATAATGTTGTTTTAATCTGAAGTTAATTTAGGGTTAGTTAACAAATAAACACATGGTAGGGAATCCCAGCCCCATGGAGTGCACATCCAGTTCTATGTGGGAAATCCAAGACACTTCTTGTGTGAGTGACAACCACACGAACATGGAGGTGACACGGGAAATGTCAGGAACACTCGTTTGACTGCAGTTAAAGTACTGCACACACTTCTGATCTCCACATTCCAGGGTTGATGTGATCACACCAGAGAGGGTACAGAGGAGATTGATCAGAATATTTCTACAATTGGAAAATTTCTGCTCTGAGGAAAGTTTGGATAGGCTGGGGATGATTTCCGAGGAGGATGAGGTGAGATTTATTTGAAGTGATGAAATGCTGAAGAATCCAGATCAAGTGGATAGGAAGGACCTGTTCATTAACAGAGAGGTCAGAAACTGGAGGATTTAGATTGAAACTAATTCCCAGAAAGAAGGGGAAGGGAGAATTCATTTCACTCGGAGATGGTGGGGAGCAGGAACGCATTGATGGGGCAGTAACCAGCATCACATTAGAATAAAAGGACATGGATGTAACTGAGATGCTGGAACATGCAGGGCTGCTGACTAAAGTCTGCAGAATGGGATCATTGTGATTTATTTAACATTTCTCCAGAATATTAAACTCAAGTCCAATTTGAGAATTTATGAACATCACCGAACCTGAATTCCAAATGTCAGAATAAATTTATCAGAAAGTTACAGCACAAATTGAGGCCACTTGGCCTACCCTGCATGTGTTGGCTGTAATAGAATGACCCAGGCTTTACAGCGTTCTGTACTCATCAATGAGAGCAACAATTTCAGACTGCGTACTCTGCCCTCCATGTTGTTATAATCTGTTTTTTCAATGTATTTCTTTGACAGCTGCACACCTTGTTTCCTTGTTTCTTTCCCAGCCCTAATTCCATTCCCCGTGGCCTTGAGGGGCTACCATTTCTGCTGTTTAATCTCTTCTGCCTTCCCTCGTGTGACAGACTGTCTTTTTGTCCTTGTCTCACCCCCACCTTGCTCACAACCTGTTACATTTCTGATGGTTCCCAGACCTCTGTGACTTCACAGCGCCCCCTGGGTCAGTGGCACGAGTTTTAAATTCTCTTCCTTATGAGATAATTGGAAATCTTTCTGGCTGCAGTTTCCCCCAGATTTTATTTTGGAAAAAAAAGAGGATTTGCGTCAGAGTCAAGTATTTGCAAGCCTTCATCCACAACCCTGAGCACTTAGACATAATATGTGACCCTCCCACAGATGTGCAGGTTTGATGGATTGGCTGTGCTAACATGGCCTGTAGTGTGTAGGTTAGGTGGGTTGGATTAGCCATGCTAAATGTGGGGTTATGGAGGTAGGGTGGGACAGCTGGTCATTGCAGACTCGATGGACCGAATAGTCTCTTTGTGCGCCTAAGGGATTCTGTAATTCTAACTAGTTGTGATTGTTGTCACATTTTCCTCAGTCCAGGTTCATTCAACTCAGGTATACATGCTGCCTTTTGTGTTTCTGTGGGTGCTCACTCAATCCTTTCCTTCTGTTTTACATCAATTTCACACTGTATGTGAGGGTGGGAATGAATGTGTAAATATAAATACTCCAACCGAAACCCCTCACAAGTCAGGAACTGTTTCTGCTACTAGCATCACTCACAACAGGAAAATAAAGGTTCAGTCACAAATCTGACAGAAACGCAGTAGTTATAATCACCAGGAAAGGCTTAACAGCTTAAAACTCTTAAGAAAAGAGGAGGCTGAGAGACAACCTGGTACAGGTAGGAAGCTTTGTGTCTGTGTTTTCAGAGATTTGAGGTTGAAATCATTGGGTTGGAAGCATGTTTCATTGCCCGAGGTCATCAAAGGTGCTATCTAAATGTGCATCTTTCTTTCTGCCTATCTGTCTGAGTCAACAATCAGATGCACAGGTCATTGTCTGAGTGTTTTCCCGAATCCCTGATTGTAGGGGGAGGCAGATCCAATCTCAGGTGCCAGCTGCCTCTAGTCCACCCACATGGGCATGTTGAAGAGCATGACAGGAGAATGGATTTAAACTGAGAGTTCAATGCCAGAATGAAATAGGAAGAAGGAAATAAACGAGACTTTTGGATCCCACGGGATACAGACTCCAGGATTAGTCCTTGTGGGCATTCCCGTAGTCACACGAGACAGCATTCCATGATGAAAGTTAAATCCGGGTAGCAGTGGAGGAAGCCACTGAACATTAGCAGGTTTAGTTCAAACACAGGAGGTTTGTTCAGTCAGTAACAGTGTTAGACATGAATGTGAAGTGAGCATTGAGGGGAAATGTTACCACAAGCTGCAGATGGATAACTTTCATTGGACCAGGAGGAGGCCATTCAGCCCTTCAACACTGCTCTGTCATTCAATAGATCATGGCTGATTTGTGGCCTAAGTTGCAATGTTCAAAACTCTCCAAACTCATCAATAAACTCCTCTGCAACAGACAAGATCAATATTCAGAAACGAAACATCTGCAAATGCTGGGAAATCAGGAAAAAAACAGAAATTGGTGGAAAAATTCAACAGATCTGGCAGCATCTGTGGAGAGTGAACAACAGATTCACAGATTAGGTTCCAGTGACCGGTCAGGTGACCAGCTGCAGCTGGCCATTCTGCCTTTTCTGTAACACTCTCTGGAACAGGTTCTGGTGCGAGGGGAATAAGACTGTCAATAACAACTTAGAAAACAGGAGGATGTGCTCAATCAGAATAAAACATATTTTGGTCTTTCACTTTTAATTCAACTGCAAAAATTAATCATGATCATTTCAGAAATAAGATAATAGGCCAGAAATCAACTCTTCATGTCATTAGATTAGATTTTACAGTGTGGAAACTGGCCCTTCAGCCCAACAAGTCCACACCGACCCACCGAAGCGCAACCCACCCATACCCCTACGTTTACCCCATACCTAACACTACGGTCAATTTAGCATGGCCAACTCACCTTACCTGCATATCTTTGGACTGTGGGAGGAAACCCACGCAGACACGGGGAGAACGTGCAAACTCCAAACAGTCAGTCGCCTGAGGCGGGAATTGAACCCGGGTCTCTGGCGCTGTGAGGTAAGCAGTGCTAGCCACTGCGCCACCGTGCCGCCCATTGGGTCTGAGAAACTGTTAATTCTGACCTGGTCCAGCATACATGTGAATCCAGACCCTGAATAATGGGGTTGCCTCTGAACCATCTCCTGCGCAGTCAGAATGGATGACAAATGCTGCCCCAGCAAGTGATGCCGTGATCCCACAAACAAACAAAACAAATCTAATCGCTGTGGTTACTTGTGAACTCACCGGTGTTATTGGAAGAGGATGAATGGGACGGTTTATGGGGGAAAGGGAGAAGAATGGCATTCAGTGAGGTGATCCTTTGGAGAGCTGATGAGCCAATCAGCCTCCTTTTGCGCAGTAGCAATTCAGTGAATATTTAATTCTGAGCCCTCTAAGGAAATATCCGGGCAGGGTTTATAAAGAGGTCAGATTGAATGAGTGTCTCGGTGAACACAAGTGAGACACAGGTACAGAGAGGTTTTGGGGTGGATTAAATTATATTTTATATATTTGCATAGTCATCAACTTTACAGCCGTTAAAACTGGGAGTGTAATTAGAGCAGCAAATAAATCTTAAACATTTATGCAGCTAAAGGGGATGCTGGGTAAAGATACCGTAGTTAGTGCTTATTTTATTCCAGACACACCAGCCAGGGACCACATCCTTCCTGTATCTATCCTCTCGAGCTCTTGAAGATTTTTGTTCCTTTGAAGGGTTTCATGTTTAGATACTCCAGAGAAGACAGCTTCAAGCTCCTCAATCTCTCCTGCCAGGGCAATGCTGCTGTTACAATTCAATTGACTAGTGCAGGTTACTGGCTGCTTCATGGACTGGAACTGGCAATTGAGACTGAAAGGTTACTGTATAAAATATCTTCAATGGTATTACCAGACGTGAGTCGTTTTAGGAAAATGACCTTGACTTACGGGCATTGAGTGTCAGAGCACTTCCTGTTGTGGGGCATCCTGTTTAGATTCAATCTATTGATAACTATTAGAAATGACTTGCACTGGCTCCGCCAAAGTGGTCAGAGCATTACGGCTGTCGTCGAAGCTGGTAACAAACTTCCCATGGGTTAAAAATCGTAAATGATAGAGTAGGTACGAGGTCTGATGGCACTGTTGGAGTATTGATGTTGTTGTTAATCACAATAACTCGGCTGGAGTTGACTGAATTCATATTATCTCTTTCTGAATCTCAGGATGTCTCTCTGGGCAATAAGTCTCCACAAACAGCAATGAGCAGGGGTCATCTATTTTGATTTAAATTTTGAGTGCGAGCAGCAGCAGAGTGTAAAGGAACCTGGAAGGCTACAGCTAAGGTGAGACAATTTGTTTTAAAATTACTTACCGGTAGCGGGCAGCGGTGTTTTTTTTTCTCTTCACAGAAAGAGCGGGAGCAGCAGGGGGAAGTGACGAAGACCAGAGGGGCAGCCGGGTAGGTTTTTTCCCTATAAAAGCGCGCAGGAGAAAAACCCGAGGCACTACAGAAAGACCCGTTGTGATAAGTAGGTAAGTGCTGCATTTTGCTTGTTCTATTCTTTAGACCCAGTTTTTTTTTTTAAAAGGTTACTTTTAGAGGGATGGCAGTGAAGGCAGTGCAATGTTCCTCTTGCAACATGTTTGAGGTGAAGGATGCCATGGTCTTCCCTGCTGATTACACTTGCAGGAAGTGCACTCATCTCCAGCTCCTCCAAGACCGTGTTAGGGAACTGGAACTGAAGCTGGAGTTGGATGAAGTTAGGATCAATCGGGAGGCAGAGGGGGTCATAGATTGGAGCTTTAGGGAAGTAGTAACTCCAGAGATTGCAGACAGATGGGTGACAGAGAGGGGGACTGGGAGGAAGCAGACAGTGGAGGGACCCCCTGCGGCCGTTCCCCTCAAGAACAAGTACACCGTTTTGGATACTTGTTGGGGGGACGACTTCCCAGGGGTAAGTAATGGGGCTCAGGCCTCTGGCACGGAGCCTGTCCCCGTTGCTCAGAAGGGAAGGGTGGAGAAGAGCAGAGCAATAGTAATTGGGGACTCGATAGTTCGGGGCACAGATAGGTGGTTTTGTTGGGGCGAGAGACTCATGTTTGGTATGTTGCCTCCCAGGTGCAAGGGTACGTGATGTCTCTGATCGTGTTTTCTGGGTCCTTAAGGGGGAGGGGGGGGCAGCCCGAAGTCGTGGTCCACATTGGCACCAACGACATAGGTCGGAGGAGGGCTGAGGATGTTAGGCAGGCTTTCAGGGAGCTAGGTTGTAAGCTCAGAGTCAGAACGAACAGAGTTGTTGTCTCTGGTTTGTTACCCGTGCCACGTGATAGAGAGTCGAGGAATCGGGAGAGAGAACAGTTAAATGTGTGGCTACAGGAATGGCACAGGAAGGAGGGATTCCGGTATTTGGATAACTGGGGTTCTTTCTGGGGAAGGTGGGACCTCTATAAACAGGATGGTCTCCACCTAAACCTGAGGGGCACCAGTATCCTTGGCGGGAGGTTTGCTAGTTCTCTTGGGGGTGGGGGGGGGGGGGGTTTAAACTAACTCTGCAGGGGTATGGGAACCTAGACTGTAGCTTTAGGGTGCAGGACCTGGAGTGTAGGGAGGTTAGGAACATGGCATCAATCTCAAAGGAGGGTGCCTGTAAACAGGAAAGTGGCTTGAAGTGTGTACACTTCAATGCAAGAAGTATACGAAATAAGGTAGGTGAACTTGCAACGTGGGTTGGTACCTGGGACTTCGATGTTGTGTCTATTACGGAGACATGGGTAGAACAGGGACAGGATTGGCTGTTGCAGGTTCCAGGGTTTAAATGTTTTAGTAGGGTCAGAGGTGGGGGTAAAGGAGGGTGAGGTGTGGCATTGCTTGTCAAAGATCGTATTACAGCGGTGGAAAGGACGATGGATGAAGACTCGCCAACTGAGGTAGTTTGGGCTGAGGTTAGGAATAGGAAAGGTGAGGTCACCCTGTTAGGAGTTTTTTACAGGCCTCCTAATAGTCCTAGAAATGTAGAAGAAAGTATTGCGAGGATGATTCAGGAGAAGAGTGAAAGTAATAGGGTGGTTGTTATGGGGGACTTTAACTTTCCAGATATTGACTGGGAAGGCAATAGCTCTAGTTCGTTAGATGGGTCGGTGTTTGTCCAATGTGTGCAGGATGGTTTCCTGACACAATATGTAGACAGGCCAACAAGAGGTGAGGCCATACTGGATTTGGTTCTGCGTAACGAACCAGGCCAGGTGTTAGAATTAGAGGTAGGTGAGCACTTTGGGGACAGTGACCACAATTCGGTGACTTACTCTCGTGATGGAGAGGGATAATTGTGCACTGCAGGGCAAGAGTTATAGCTGGGGGCAGGGAAATTATGATGCGGTGAGGCATGACTTAGGATGTGTGGCTTGGAAACGTAGGCTTCAAGGCAAGGGCGTAATTGATATGTGGAGCTTGTTCAAGGAACAACTATTTAGTGTCCTTGATAAGTATGTACCCGTCATGCAGGGAGGAAAGGGTCGTGTGAGGGAGCCGTGGTTTAAAAAGGAATTGGAATCCCTTGTTAAATGGAAGAGGGCAGCCTATGTAAAGATGAGGCATGAAGGTTCAATTGGGGCGATTGAGAGTTATAAGGTAGCCAGGAAGGACCTGAAGAGAGAGCTAAGAGCAGCAAGGAGGGGACATGAAAGGTCCTTAGTTGGTAGGATTAGGGAAAAGCCTAAGGCTTTCTATAGGTATGTCAGGAATAAAAGAATGACTAGGGTAGGAATAGGTCCAGTCAAGGATAGTAGTGGGAAGTTGCGTGTGGAGGCGGAAGAGATTGGGGAGACACTGAATGAATACTTTGCGTCAACATTCAATCAGGAATAGGACATTGTTGTCAATGTGAATACTGAGTCACAATTAAGTAGGATGGATGGCTTTGAGGTATGTAGAGAAGAGGTGTTGGAAATTCTGGAAAGGGTGAAAATAGATAAGTCCCCTGGGCCTGATGGCATTTATCCTAGGATTCTCTGGGAAGCAAGGGAGGAGATTGCAGAGCCATTGGCCTTGATTTTTATGTCCTCGTTGTCTACAGGAGTAGTACCAGAAGATTGGAGGCTAGCAAATGTGGTTCCCTTGTTCAAGAAGGGGAGTAGGGATAACCCTAGTCACTGTAGGCCGGTGAGTCTCACTTCTGTTGTGGGCAAAATCTTAGAGAGAATTGTAAGGGATAGGATTTATGAACATCTGGATAGGAATAATGTGATCAAGGATAGTCAGCATGGTTTTGTGAAGGGCAGGTCGTGCCTCACAAACCTTATTGAATTCTTTGAGAAGGTGACTAAGGAGGTGGACGAGAGTAAAGCGGTAGATGTGGTGTATAAGGATTTTAGTAAGGCGTTTGATAAGGTTCCCCATAGTAGACTACTGCACAAAATACGGAGGTATGGCATTGAGGGTGAGTTGGAAGTTTGGATTAGGAGTTGGCTGGCTGGAAGAAGACAGAGGGCAGTAGTTGATGGCAAAGGTTCATCTTGGAGTGCCGTCACTAGCGGTGTTCTGCAAGGATCTGTTTTGGGACCATTGCTGTTTGTCATTTTTATAAATGACCTGGAGGAGGGGTTAGAAGGTTGGGTGAGCAAGTTTGCGGATGATATGAAAGTCGGAGGAGTTGTAGACAGTGAGGAAGGATATGGCAGGTTACAGCGGGATATAGATAAGCTGCAGAACTGGGCAGAAAGGTGGCAAATGGAGTTCAATGTAGCTAAGTGTGAGGTGATTCACTTTGGTAAGAGTATCAAAAAGATGGGGTACTGGGCTAATGGTCGGATACTTGGTAGAGTGGATGAGCAGAGGGATCTTGGTGTCCATGTACACAGATCTCTGAAAGTTACCACCCAGGTAAATGGTGCAGTGAGGAAGGCATATGGCGTACTGGCTTTTATTGGTAGAGGAATTGAGTTCCGGAGCCCTGAGGTCATGTTGCAGTTGTATAAGATTCTGGTGCGGCCGCAACTGGAGTATTGTGTGCAGTTTTGGTCGCCATACTATAGGAAGGATGTGGGGGCACTGGAACAGGTGCAGAGGAGGTTTACCAGGATGTTGCCTGGTATGGTAGACAGATCGTATGAGGAAAGGCTGAGGCACTTGGGGTTGTTTTCATTGGAGAAAAGAAGGTTTAGGGGTGACTTGATAGAGGTGTACAAGATGATTAGGGATTTAGATAGGGTCGACAGTGAGGATCTTTTTCCACGTATGGAGTCAGCTATTACAAGGGGGCATAGCTTTAAATTAAGGGGGGGGGGGTAGGTATAGGACAGATGTTAGGGGTAGGTTCTTTACTCAGCGAGTCGTGAGTTCATGGAATGCCCTGCCAGTAGCAGTGGTGGACTCTCCCTCATTATGGGCATTTAAGCGGGCATTGGATAGGCATATGGAGGATAGTGGGCTAGTGTAGGTGAGGTGGGCTTGGATCGGCGCAACATCGAGGGTCGAAGGGCCTGTACTGCACTGTATTCCTCTATGTTCTATGTTCTTTCCGTCCCCCTCTCTGTCCTCCCTCTCTCTGTACCCTACTCTCTGACCCCCTCTCTCTGTCCCCGTCTCTCTGTCCCCCCTCTCTCCCTTCCCTCTTTCTGTCTCCCTCTTTATCTACCACTCTCTCTGTCCCCGCCTCCCTCTCTGTCCATTCTCTCTCTCCCTCCACACTCTTTATCCCATCTCTCGCTCTCTCTGCCCCCACTCTCTGTCCCCGTCTCTCTATTCCCCTCTCTGTGTCCCTCTCTCTCTGTCCTCCCTCCCTCTGTCCCCCCTCTCTCTGTCCTCCCTATCTCTGTCCCTCACTCTCTCTGTCCCCCCTCACTGTTCCCGCCGTCTGCCCCCCTTCTCTCTATCTTCTCTCTCTCTTTTCGCCCCTCTCTTTCCCTCACTCTGTCCCCCCTCTCTGTCACCTCTCTGTCACCCCTCGCTCTGTCTCCCTCTCTCAACCCCTCTATCTCTGCCCCCATCCCCTCTCTCTGTCCCTCTCTCTCTGTACCCCCCTCTCTCTCTCCCCCTCCTCTCTTTACACCCCATCTCTGCCCCCACTTTCTGTTCCCACTCTGTCGCCCCTCTCTCTGTCCCCGTCACTATGTCCCCCCTCTCTCTGCCCTCCGACGCCCCCTTTCTGTCCCTCTCTATCGCCCCCTCTATCTCTTCCCCTCTCTCGTTCCCCCCTCTGTCCCCTACTCTGTCCACTCTCTCTGTCCCCTCTCTCTCTCTCTCCACCTCTCTCTGTGCCCCCACTCTCTGACCCCTTCTATCTCCCCGCCCTCTCTATCCCCACTCTATCCCCTCTCTCTATTTCCGTCTCTCTGTTCCCCTCTCTTTGTTAACCTCTCTTTGCCCCCTTCTCTCTGCCCCCCTGTCTCTGTCCCCACTTCTCTGCCCCCGTCCCCCTCTCTCTGTCCCCCTCTCTTTGTACGGCCTCTCTCTGTCCCACTCTCTCTGTCCCCCTCTCTCTGTCCCCTCGCTTTCTGTCCCTCTCTCTCTCTCTCTGTCCCCTCTCGCTCTCTGTCCCCCTCTTTCTCTGTCCCCCTCTATCCCCTCTCTCACTCTCTCTGCACCCCCATCCTCCCTCTCTCTGTCCTCCCACACTCTGTCCTCCCTCTCTCTGACCCCTGCTCTCTGTTCCCCTTTCTCTGTATCCCTCTCTCTGCCCACGCTTTCCGTCCCCCTCTCTCTGTTCCCATCTCTCTATCCTCGTCTCTCTGACCCCCCTCTCTGTTCCCTCTCTCTGTCTCCCTCTCTACCTCCCCCCTCTCAGTCCCCTCCCTCTCTGTCCGTTCTCTCTCTCACCCCCCACTCTCTCTATCTCCTCTCTCGCTATCTCTGCCCCCACTGTCTGTCCCCGTCTCTCTGTCCCCGTCTCTCTGTCCCCGTCTCTCTGTCCCCGTCTCTCTGTCCCCGTCTCTCTGTCCCCCTCTCTCTGTCCCCCTCTCTCTGTCCCCCTCTCTCTGTCCGCCTCTCTCTATCCTCCCTCTCTATGTCATCCCCCTCTCTTTCCCTCTCTCTGCCCCCTTTCTCTCTGTCTTCCCTCTCTCTTTCCCCCTCTCTTTCCCTCTCTCTGTCGCCCCTCTGACACCCCTCGCGCTGTCCCCCTCTCTCTACACCCTCTATCTCTGTATCCCCTCTCTCTGTCCCCTCTCTGTCTGTCCCCTCTCTGTCTGTCCCCTCTCTGTCTGTCCCCTCTCTGTCTGTCCCCTCTCTGTCTGTCCCCTCTCTGTCTGTCCCCCTCTCTGTCTGTCCCCCTCTCTGTCTGTCCCCCTCTCTCTGTCCCCCTCTCTCTGTGTCACCATCTCTCTGTACCCCTTTCACTGTACCTATCTATCTGTACCCCTCTGTCTGTCCTCCCTCTCTCTGACCCCCTCTCTCTGTCCCATCTGTCTGTTCCTCTTTCTCTGTACCCCTCTCTCTCTGCCCCCGCTTTCCGTCCCCCTCTCTCTGTCCGTTCTCTCTCTACCCCCCACTCTCTCAATCCCATCTTTCGCTCTTTCTGCCCCCCCAATCTCTGTCCCCGTCTCTCTATTCCCCTCTCTCCGTCCCTCTCTCTCTGCCCTACCTCTCTCTGTCCCCCCTCTCTGTTCCCCCCTCTTCCTGTCCCTCACTCTCTCTGTCCCCCTCTCTCTGTCCGAGCCCTCTGTCCTCCTTCTCTCTGTCTTCCCTCTCTCTTTTTGCCCCTCTCTTTTCCTCCCTCTGTTCCCCCCTCTCTGTTACCTCTCTGGCACCCCTCGTTCTGTCCCCCTCTCTCTACCCCCTCTCTCTTTCCCCCTCTCTCCTCCTCCTCTCTTTACACCCCACCTCTGCCTCCTCTCTCTGTCTCCACTCTGTCGCCCCTTTCTCTGTACCCCATCACTATGTCCCCCCTCTCTCTGCCATCCGACCCCTCCTTTTTGTCCCTCTCTGTCGCCCCCTCTCTCTGTCCTCCCTCTCTCTGTCCTCCCTCTCTCTGTCCTCCCTCTCTCTGTCCTCCCTCTCTCTGTCCTCCCTCTCTCTGTCCTCCCTCTCTCTGTCCTCCCTCTCTCTGTCCTCCCTCTCTCTGTTCCCCCTCTCTCTGTTCCCCTTTCTCTGTATCCCTCTCTCTGCCCCCGCTTTCCGTCCCCCTCCTTCTGTTCCCATCTCTCTGTCCCTGTCTCTCTGTCCCCCATCTCTGTTCTCTCTCTCTGTCTCCATCTCTATCTCCCCCTCTCTCTGTCCCCCTCCCTCACTGTCCGTTCTCTCTCTCACCCCCATCTCTCTATCTCTTCTCTCGCTCTCTCTGCCCCCACTCTCTGTCCTCCCACTCTCTGTCCTCCCGCTCTCTGTCCTCCCACTCTCTGTCCTCCCACTCTCTGTCCTCCCACTCTCTGTCCTCCCACTCTCTGTCCTCCCACTCTCTGTCCTCCCACTCTCTGTCCTCCCACTCTCTGTCCTCCCACTCTCTGTCCTCCCACTCTCTGTCCTCCCACTCTCTGTCCTCCCACTCTCTGTCCTCCCACTCTCTGTCCTCCCACTCTCTGTCCTCCCACTCTCTGTCCTCCCTCTCTCTGTCCTCCCTCTCTCTGTCCTCCCTCTCTCTGTCCCCTCTCTCTGTCCCCCTTGCTCCCCTCTCTGTTCCCCCCTCTCTGTCCCTCACACTCTCTGTCCCCTATCTCTGTCCGCGACCTCTGTCCCCCTTTCTCTCTGTCCCCCCTCTCTTTCCCCTCTCTTTCCCTCTCTCTGTCCCCCCTCTCTGTCCCCCCTCTGACACCCCTCGCGCTGTCCCCCTCTCCCTACCCCATTTATCTCTGTATCCCCTCTCACTGACCGCCTCTCGGTCCGCCTCTCTCTGTCCCCCCTCTCTCTGTCCCCTCTCTGTCTGTCCTCCCTCTCTTTGTCCCCGTCTCTCTGTACCCCTTTCTCTGTATCCCTCTTTCTGCTCCCCTTTCTCTGTACCTATATCTCTGTACCCCTCTCTCTGTCCCCGTCTCTCTGTCCCCCACCTCTCTGTCCTCCCTCTCTCTGACCACTCTCTCTGTCCCCATCTGTCTGTTCCCCTTTCTCTGTACCCCTCTCGCTGCCCCCTCTTTCCATCCCCCTCTCTCTGTCCGTTCTCTCTCTCCCCCCACTGTCTCTATCCCATCTCTCCCTCTTTCTGCCCCCACTCTCTGTCCCCGTCTCTCTGTCCCCGTCTCTCTGTCCCCGTCTCTCTGTCCCCGTCTCTCTGTCCCCGTCTCTCTGTCCCCGTCTCTCTGTCCCCGTCTCTCTGTCCCCGTCTCTCTGTCCCCGTCTCTCTGTCCCCGTCTCTCTGTCCCCCTCTCTCTGTCCCCCTCTCTCTGTCCCCCTCTCTCTGTCCTCCCTCTCTCTGTCCTCCCTCTCTCTGTCCTCCTTCTCTTTGTCCTCCTTCTCTTTCTCCTCCCTCTCTCTGTCCCCCATCTCTGTCACCCCTCTCTGTATCCTCCATCTCTCTGACCCCCTCTCTCTGTCCGCACCCTCTGCCCCCCTTCTCTCCGTCTTCCCTCTCTCTTTTCCTCCCTCTCTTTCCCTCTCTCTGTCCCCTCTCTGGTACCCCTCACTCTGTCCCCCTGTCTCTACCCCCTCTATCTCTGCCCCCCCTGTCTCCCTCTCTCTGCCTCCTCTCTCTCTGATGCCCTTCTGCCCACCTCTCTCTGTACCCCCTCTCTCTCCCCTTTCTCTTTTAATACGCCATCTCTGCCCCCCTCTCTGTCCCCCTCTGTCGCCCCTCTCTCCCTGTCCCCATCACTATGTCCCCCCTCTCTCTGCCCTCCGACCTCCTCTTTCTGTCCCCTCTCTCTGTCCCCTACTCTGTCCACTCTCTCTGTCATCTTTCTCTCTCTCTCCACCTCTCTGTCCCCCCACTCTCTGACCCCTTCTATCTCCCCACGCTCTCTGCCCCCCACTCTCTGCCCCCCACTCTCTGTCCCCTCTCTCTGTTCCCCTCTCTTTGTTAACCTCACTTTGCCCACCTCTCTCTGCCCCCCTCTCTCTATCCTCACTTCTCTGCCATCGTCCCCCTCTCTCTGTCCCACTCTCTCTGTCCTCTCTGCCCCCCCTCTGTGTCCCCCTCTCTTTGTACCCCCTCTCTCTGTTACATTCTCTCCATCTCCCCTCTCTGTCCCCCCGTTTTCTGTCCCTCTCGCTCTGTCCCCTCTCGCTCTCTGTCCCCTCTCTCTCTGTCCCCCCTACCCTCTCTCTCGCTCTCTCTGCCCCCATCCTCCATCTCTCTGTCCCCCCCCTGTCCCCCCTCACTCTGTCCTGCCCTCTCTCTCTGTCCCCTCTCTCTCTGTCCCCCTCTCTGAACCTCCTCACTCTGTCCCCCACTCTCTGTCCCTCCTCTGCTCCGCCCTCTCTCTGTCCCCCCTTTCTCTGTCCCCCAACTCTCTTTCCTCACTCTCTGACCTCTTCTATCTCCCCCTCTCTCTGTCCCCAATCTCTTTGTCCCCAATCTCTGTCTCCGCTCTCTGTCCTCCCCCTCTATGTCCTCCCTCTCTCTTTCCCCTGCTCTCTGTCCACCCTCTCTCTGTCCACCCTCTCTCTGTCCCCAATCTCTTTGTCCCCAATCTCTGTCTCCGCTCTCTGTCCTCCCCCTCTATGTCCTCCCTCTCTCTTTCCCCTGCTCTCTGTCCACCCTCTCTCTGTCCACCCTCTCTCTGTCCACCCTCTCTCTGTCCACCCTCTCTCTGTCCACCCTCTCTCTGTCCTCCCTCTCTCTGTCCCCTGCTCTCTGTCCACTCTCTCTGTTAACCCTCTCTCTGTCCACCCTCTCTGTCCCCCTCTCTCTCTGTCCCCGCTCTCTCTGACCCCCTCTCTCTATCCTTCCTCTCTCTGTCCCCCTTCTCTTTCCCCCACTCTCTCTGTCCCCCTCTCTCTGTCCCCCATCACTCTGTCCCCCGCTGTCTGACCCGCGTCGCCCCTCTCTCTGACCTGCATCTCTCTGTACCCCTCTCTCTGTCCCCCTCGCTTTGTCCCGCTTCTCTCTGCCCTCCTCTCTCTGTCTCCCCCTCTGTCGCCCCCCTCCCTGTCCCCCATCACTCTCTCCCCCCTCTCTCTGCCCCCCGACCCCCTCTTCAGTCCCGCATCGCTCTGTACTCCCCCTCTCTTTGTCCCCCTCTCTCTGGACCTCTCCCACTGTCGCCTCCTCTCTCTGTCCCCCTCTCGCTCTGTTCCCCCCTCTCTGTCCCCTATTCTGTCCACACTCTCTGTCCCCCCTCTCTCTCTCAACCTCTCTGTGCCCCCCACTCTCTGACCCCTTCTATCTCCCCGCGCCCTCTGCCCCCCTCTCTCTGTCCCCTCACTCTCTGTCCCCTCTCTCTGTTCCCCTCTCTTTGTCCCCCCTCGCTCTACCCATCCTCTCTCTGTCCCCCTCTCTGTTCCTTCTCTCTCTGTCCCCTTCTCTCTCTGTCCCCTTCTCTCTCTGTCCCCCCCTCTCTCTGTCCCCCCTCTCTCTGTCCCCCCTCTCTCTGTCCCCCCTCTCTCTGTCCCCCCTCTCTCTCTGTCCCCCTCTCTCTCTGACCCCCCTCTCTCTCTGACCCCCCTCTCTCAGTCCCCCTCTGTCTGTCACTCCCCTCTCTCTCTGTCCCCCTCTCTCTGTCCCCACTCTCTCTGCCTCCCCCACTGTCCAACCCTCTCTCTGTCCCCTTCTCTCTCTGTCCCCCTCTCTCTGTCCCCCTCTCTCTGTCCCCCTCTCTCTGTCCCCCTCTCTCTGTCCCCCTCTCTCTGTCCCCCTCTCTCTGTCCCCCTCTCTCTGTCTCCCTCCTCTGTCCCCCTCTCTCTGTCCTCCCTCTCTCTGTCATCCATCTCTCTGCCCCCCCCCCCCGCTCTGTCCCCCCTCTGTACCTTCCACTCTGTCCACCCTCTCTGTCCCCACCTCTGCTCCACCCCACTCTCAACACTCCACGTCCCCTCTCTCTTTACCCTTTCTCTGTCCCCCTCTGACACCCCTCTCTGTGTCCCCCTTTCTCTACCGCCTCTATCTCTGTCCCCTCTTTCTGTCCCCCTGTCTCTGTACCCCTCTCTCTGACACCCATTTTATGTTCCTCCCCACCTCTCTCTCTGTTCCCCCTCTCTCTCTCCCCCTCTCTCTGTCCCCACCGGTCTCGACCCGTCCTCTCTGTCCACCCCATCTCTGCCCCCTCTCTCTGTCCCCCACGTCGCCACTCTCTGTGCCCGATCACTCTGTCACCTGCTCACTGCCCCCCGATCCCCTCTTTCTGTCTCACGTCTATCTGTACGCCCTCTCTCACTGTCAGCCTCTCTCAGTCCCCCCTCTGTCCCCAACTCTGTCCACTCTCTCTGTCCCCTCTCTCTCTCTCTCTTTATTCACCTCTCTCTGTGCCCCCCGTCCCCTCTGTCTCCCTCTCTCACGCCCTTCTCTCTCCGTCCCACTCTCTCTGTCCCCCTCTCTCTGTCCCCCGCACTCTGTCCCCTCTTTCTCTCTCTGTCCCCTCTCTCACTCTCTCTGCCCCGCAGTCCGCCCTGTCTCTGTCCCCATCTCCGTCCGCCTCTGTCTGTACCTCCCTCTTCTCTGTCCCCCTCTCTCTGTGGCCCCCCTCTCTGAACCCCCTTTCTCTGTCCCCCACTCTGTCCCCCACTCTGTCCCCCACTCTGTCCCCCACTCTGTCCCCCACTCTGTCCCCACACTCTGTCCCCCACTCTGTCCCCACACTCCGTACCCCCACTCTCTGTCCGCAACTCTCTGCCCCCCACTCTCTGACCCCTTCTATCTCCCCCTTCTCTCTGTCCCTAATCTCTCTGTCCCCACTCTCTTGACCCCTCCTCTCTGTACACCCCTATCTCTGGCCCCTCTCTCTGTCCCTCCCACTGTTCCCCCCTCTGTCCCCCCACTCTCTGTCCTCCCACTCTCTGATGCCTTCTATCTCTCCGAGCTCTCTGTCCCCCTCTCTCTGTCCCCTCTCTCTGTCACCCTTTCTCTGTCCCCCCTTCTCTCTCTGTCCTCCCTCTCTCTGTCCCACCTCTCTCTGCCCCCCCTCCCTCTGTCCTCCCTCTCTGTCCCCACTTCTCTCCCCCCGTCCTCCCCTCCCAGACCCCGCTCTCTGTGCCCACCCTCTCTTCCCCCTCTTTCTGTTCCCCTCACTCTGACCCCCACTCTCTGTCCCTCTCTCTCTGCCCCCCTCTGTCTATCCCCCTCTCTCTGTCCTCCCTTTCTCTGTCCTCCCTCTCTCTGTCCCACCTCTCTCTGTCCCCCCGTCCTCCCTCTCTCTGTCTCCCACTTTCTATCCCCCTCTTTCTGTCCCCCCTCTTTCTGTCCCCCCTCTTTCTGTCCCCCCTCTTTCTGTCCCCCCTCTTTCTGTCCCCCTCTCTCTGTCCTCCCTCTCTCTGTCCCCCCTCTCTATCCTCCTCTCTCTGTCCTCCCTATCTCTGTCCTCCCTCTCTCTGTCCTCCTCTCTCTATCCCCCTCTCTCTATCCCCCTCTCTCTATCCCCCTCTCTCTGTCCTCCCTCTCTCTGTCCCACCTCTCTCTGTCCCCCCATCCTCCCTCTTTCTGTCCCCCCTCTTTCTGTCCCCCCTCTTTCTGTCCCCCCTCTTTCTGTCCCCCCTCTTTCTGTCCCCCCTCTTTCTGTCCCCCCTCTTTCTGTCCCCCCTCTTTCTGTCCCCCCTCTCTCTGTCCCCCCTCTCTCTGTCCCCCCTCTCTCTGTCCCCCCTCTCTCTGTCCCCCCTCGCTCTTCCCCCCTCTCTGTCCCCTACTCTGTCCACACTTTCTGCCCCCCTCTCTCTCCACCTCTCTCTGTCCCCCCACTCTCTGTCTCATTCTATCTCCCTGCGCTCTCTGTCCCCCTCTCTCTGTCCCCCTCTCTCTGTCCCCCTCTCTCTGTCCCCACTCTCTCTGCCTCCCCCGCTGTCCAACCCTCTCTCTGTCCCCCTTCTCTCTATGTCTCCCTCTCTCTGTCCCCACTTCTCCGTCCCCCATCTGTCCTCCCCTCTCTGGCCCTCCTTTCTCTGTGCCCACTCTCTCTTCTCGCTCTCTCTGTTCCCCTCACTCTGACCCCCTCTCTCTGTCCTCCCCCTCTCTGTCCCACCTCTCTCTGTCCCCCCATCCTCCCATTCTCTGACCCCTCTCTCTGTCCCCCTCTCTCTGTCCTCCCTCTCTCTGTCCCACTCTCTCTGTCCCCCCATCCTCCCTCTCTCTGTCTCCCACTTTCTTTCCCGTTTTGTTTCCCCCCTCTCTCTGTCCCCCTCTCGCTCTTTCCCCCCTCTCTATCCCCTACTCTGTCCACACTCTCTGTCCCTCCCTCTCTCTCAACCTCTCTCTGTACCCCCACTCTCTGATCCCTTCTGTCTCCCTGCGCTCTCTGTCCCCCTCTCTCTGTCCCCCTCTCTCTGTCCCCCTCTCTCTGTCCCCCTCTCTCTGTCCCCCTCTCTCTGTCCCCTTCTCTCTGTTCCCCTCTCTTTTTTTCCCTCTCTTTGTCCCCCCCTCTCTCTGCCCCTCCACTCTCTGTCCCCCTCTCTCTGTCCCCACTCTCTCTGCGTCCCCCGCTGTCCAACCCTCTCTCTGTCCCCCTTCTCTCTCTGTCCCCCCTTTCTCTGTGCCCACTCTCTCTTCCCCCTCTCTCTGTTCCACTCACCCTGACCCCCTCTCTCTGTCCTCTCTCTCTGTCCCACCTCTCTCTTGATCCCTCCTCTCTGTCCCCCATCCTCCCATTCTCTGCCCCTCTCTCTCTGTCCTCCCTCTCTGTCCCACCTCTCTCTGTACCTCCCATCCTGCCTCTCTCTGACCCCTCTCTCTGTCCCCCTCTCTCTGTCCTCCCTCTCTCTGTCGCACCACTCTCTGTCCCCCCATCCTCCCACTCTCTGCCTCCCTCTCTCTGTCCCCCTCTTTCTGTCCCCCTCCCTCTGTCCTCCCTCTCTTTCCCCCTTCTCTCCCCCCTGTCCTCCCCTCTCTGCCCCCCGCTCTCTGTGCCCACCCTCTCTTTCCCCTCTCTTGTTCCCCTCACTCTGACCCCCTCTCTCTGACCCCCTCTCTCTGCCCTCTCTCTCTGAACTCCTTCTCTCTATCCCACTTCTCTCTGTCCCGGCCATCATCCCACTTTCTGTCCCCCCTCCCTCTGTCCTCCCTCTCTGTCCCCACTTCTCTCCCCCGTCCTCCCCTCTCAGCCCCCCGCTCTCTGTGGCCACCGTCTCTTCCCCCTCTTTCTGTTCCCCTCACTCTGATCCCCACTCTCTGTCCCTCTCTCTCTGTCCCCCTCTCTCTATCCCCCTCTCTCTGTCCTCCCTTTCTCTGTCCCACCTCCCTCTCTCTGTACCCCCATTCTACCTCTCTCTGTCCCCCCTCTCTGTCCCCCTCTCTCTATCCCCCTCACTGTCCTCCCTCTCTCTGTCCCACCTCTCTCTCTGTCCCCCCGTCCTCCCTCTCTCTGTCTCCCACTTTCTGTCCCCCCTCTTTCTGTCCCCCCTCTTTGTCCCCCCCTCGCCCTTCCCTCCTCTCTGTCCCCTACTCTGTCCACACTTTCTGTACCTCCCCCCCTCTCTCCACCTCTCACTGTCGCCCCATTCTCTGTCTCCTTCTATCTCCCTGCGCTCTCTGTCCCCCACTCTCTGTCCCCCACTCTCTGGTCCCCTCTCATTGTCCCCCCTGTCTCTACCCCTCCTCTCTCTGTGTCCCTCTCTCTGTCCCCACTCTCTCTGCCTCCCCCGCTGTCCAACCCTCTCTCTGTCCCCCTTCTCTCTAGTCCCCCTCTCTCTGTCCCAACTTCTCCGTCCCCCCTCTGTTCTCCCCTCTCTGGGCCCCCTTTCTATGTGCCCACTCTCTCTTCCCCCTCTCTCTGTTCCTCTCACTCTGACCCCCTTTCTATGTCCTCCCTCTCTCTGCCCCACCTCTCTCTGTACCCCGTCCTACCTCTCTCTGTCCCCCCTCTCTCTGTCCCCCCTCTCTCTGTCCCCCCTCTCTCTGTCCCCCCTCGCTCTTCCCCCCCTCTGTCCCCTACTCTGTCCACACTTTCTGTTCCCCCCTCTCTCCACCTCTCTCTGTCCCCCCACTCTCTGTCTCCTTCTATCCCCCTGCGCTCTCTGTCCCCCTCTCTCTGTCCCCTTCTCTCTGTTCCCCTCTCTTTTTTCCCTCTCTTTGTCTCCCCCCCGTCTCTACCCCTCCTCTCTCTGTCCCCCTCTCTCTGTCCCCACTCTCTCTGCCTCCCCCGCTGTCCAACCCTCTCTCTGTCCCCCTTCTCTCTATGTCCCCCTCTCTCTTTCCCACTTCTCCGTCCCACCTCTGTCCTCCCCTCTCTGCCCCCCCGTTCTCTGTGCCCACTCTCTCTTCCCTCTCTCTCTGTTCCCCTCACTCTGTCCCCCTCTCTCTGTCCTCCCTCTCTCTGTCCCACCTCTCTCTGTCCCCCCATCCTCCCTTTCTCTGCCCCCCTCTCTCTGTCCTCCCTCTCTCTGTCCTCCCTCTCTCTGTCCCATCTCTCTCTGTCCCCCCATCCTCCCTCTCTCTATCTCCCACTTTCTGTCCCGCCTCTCGCTCTTCCCCCTCTCTGTCCCCTACTCTGTCTACACTCTCTGTTCCCACTTCTCTCCCTCCACCTCTCTCTGTCCCCCTACTCTCTGTCTCCTTCTATCTCCCTGCGCTCTCTGTCCCCCACACTCTGTCCCCACTCTCTGTCACCCTCTCTCTGTTCCCCTCTCTCTGTCCCCCTCTCTTTGTCCCCCCTGTCTCTACCCCTCCTCTCTCTGTGCCCCTCTCTCTGTCCCACCTCTCTCTGTTCCCCTTTCTTTGTCCCCTCTGTCTCTACCCCTCCTCTCTCTGTCCCCCTCTCTCGGTCCCCCTCTCTCTGTCCCACCTCTCTCTGTCCTCCCATCCTCCCATTCTCTGTCCCCCTCTCTCTGTCCTCCCTCTCTCTGCCCCACCTCTCTCTGTACACCGCATCCTGCCTCTCTGTCCCCCTCTCTCTGTCCCCCTCTCTCTGTCCCCCTCTCTCTGTCCCCCTCTCTCTGTCCCCCTCTCTCTGTCCACCTCTCTCTGTCCTCCCTCTGTCTGTCCCACCTCTCTCTGTTCCCCATCCTCCCTCTCTCTGTCTCCCACTTTCTGTTCCCCCTCTTTCTGTCCCTCCTCTCTCTGCCCCCCCCTCGCTCTTCCCCCCTCTCTGTCCCCTACTCTGTCCACACTCTCTGTCCCCCTCTCTCTCTCCACCTCTCTCTGTCCCCCCACTCTCTGTCCCCTTCTATCTCCCTGCGTTCTATTTCCCCCTCTCTCTGTTCCCCCTCTCTCTGTTCCCCCTCTCTCTGTTCCCCCTCTCTCTGTTCCCCCTCTCTCTGTCCCCCACTCTCTGTCCCCCACTCTCTGTCCCCCACTCTCTGTTCCCCTCTCTTTGTCTCCCATGTTTCTACCCCTCCTCTCTCTGTCCCCACCTCTCTGTCCTCCCCTCGCTGGCCCCCCTATCTCTGTGCCCCACTCTCTCTTCCCCCTCTCTCTGTTCCCCTCACTCTGACCCCCTCTCTCTGTCCTCCCTCTCTCTGTCCTCCCTCTCTCTGTCCTCCCTCTCTCTGTCCTCCCTCTCTCTGTCCTCCCTCTCTCTGTCCTCCCTCTCTCTGTCCTCCCTCTCTCTGTCCTCCCTCTCTCTGTCCTCCCTCTCTCTGTCCCACCTCTCTCTGTCCTCCCTCTCTCTGTCCTCCCTCTCTCTGTCCCACCTGTCTCTGTCCCCCATCCTCCCTCTCTCTGTCTCCCACTTTCTGTACTCCCTCTTTCTGTCCCCCCTCGCTCTTCCGCCCTCTCTGTCCCCTACTCTGTCCACACTCTCTGTCCCCACTCTCTCTCTCCACCTCTCTCTGTCCCCCCACTCTTTGTCTCCTTCTATCTCCCTGAGCTCTCTGTCCCCCTCTCTCTGTCCCCCTATCTCTGTCGCCACTCTCTCTGCCTCCGCCGCTGTCCAACCCTCTCTCTGACGCCCTTCTCTCTATGTCCCCCTCTCTCTGTCCCCACTTCTCTGTCCCCCCTCTGTCCTCCCCTCTCTGGCCCCCCTTTCTCTGTGCCCACTCTCTCTTCCCCCTCTCTCTGTTCCCCTCACCCTGACCCCCTCTCTCTGTCCTCCCTCTCTCTGACCCACCACTCTGTCCCCCCTATCCTCCCATTCTCTGTCCTCCCTCTCTCTGTCCTCCCTCTCTCTGTCCCACCTCTCTCTGTACACTCCATCCTGCCTCTCTGTCCCCCTCGCTCTGTCCCCCTCGCTCTGTCCCCCTCTCTCTGTCCTCCCTCTCTCTGTCCCACCTCTCTCTGTCCCCCCATCCTCCCTCTCTCTGCCCACTCTCTCTGTCCCCTCTCTCTGTTCCACTCTCTCTGCACCCACTCTCTCTGTCCCCTGTCTCTCTGTCCCCTGTCTCTCTGTCCCCTGTCTCTCTGTCCCCTGTCTCTCTGTCCCCCTCTCTCTGTCCCCCTCTCTCTGTCCCCCTCTCTCTGTCCCCCTCTCTCTGTCCCCCTCTCTCTGTTCCCCACTCTCTCTGTCCCCCTCTCTCTCTGTCCCCCTCTCTCTCTGTCCCCCTCTCTCTCTGTCCCCCTCTCTCTCTGTCCCCCTCTCTCTCTGTCCCCCTCTCTCTCTGTCGCCCTCTCCCTGCCTCCTCTCTCTGTCCACCTCTCTCTGCCACCACTCTCTCCATCCCCTGTCTCTCTGGCCCCCTCTCTCTCTGTCCCCCTCTCTCTCTCTGTCTCTGTCTCTCTGTCCCGCCCCTCTCCATGTCCCCCTCTCTCTGTCACCCTTTTCTATTCCCCCTCTACTCCCTCTCTCACTGTCCCCTCTCTCTCTGTCCCCCCTCTCTCTCTCTGACACCCTCTTCTCTCTGACCGCCCTCTCTCTGTCCCCCTTCTCTCTGTCCCCATCCCTCTGTCCCCCTCTTTCTCTGTCCCTCCCTCTCTCTCTCCCCACTCCCTCTATCCGCCCCCGCTGTCCCCCTCTCCCTTTCTCCTCTTTCTTTCCATCCTCTCTCTGTCCACCCCTCTCTCTGTACCCTCCTCTCCCTCTGTCCCCATCTCTCTGTCCACCACGCTCTCTCTGTCCCCTCTCTCTCTGTCCCGCTCTCTCTGTCCCCCTCTCTCTCTGTCCCCCTCTCTCTCTGTCCCCCTCTCTCTCTGTCACCCCTCTCTCTCTGTCACCCCTCTCTCTTCCACCTCTGACCCTCTCTGACCCCCTTTTCCTCTGTTCCCTCCTCTCTCGGTCTCCCGCTGTCTGTCCCCCCGCTGTCTGTCCCCCCGCTGTCTGTCCCCCCGCTGTCTGTCCCCCCGCTCTCTGTCCCCACGCTCTCTGTCCCCACGCTCTCTGCCCCCCTCTCTCTCTGTCCCCCAATCTCTGTCCCCCTCGCTCTCTCTCCCCCTTTCTCTGTCCCTCCTCTTCCTCTGTCCCCGTCTCTCTGTCCCTCCTCTCTGCACCCCACTCTCAGTCTGCCCCCTCTGTACCACTCTCTCTGCTCCCCCTGTCCCCCCTCACTCTGTCATACCATCTCTCTTTCTCCCCCTCTCTGACACCCGCGCTCTGTCCCCCCTCTCACTGTCCACCCCTCTCACTGTCCCCCCTCTCACGGATCTACCTCACTCTGTATCCCCCTCTCCATATCACCCCTCTCTCTCCATTCCCCTCTCTCTGTCCCCCTCCCTCTATCCACCTCTCTCCCATTCCCCTCTCTCTGTCCCCCCTCTCTCTGTCCCCCTCTTTCTATCCCCCCCCTCTCTGTCCCGTCCCCCTCTCTCTCTGTCCCCCTCTCTCTATGACCCCCTCGTCTCTCTGACCGCCCCCTCTCTGTCCCCCTTCTCTCTGTCCTCCTCTTTCTCTGTCCCTCCGGCTCTCTGTCCCCACTCCCTCTATCCGCCCCCTCTGTCCCCCTCTCCCTTTCCCCCTCTTTCTTTCCATCCTCTCTCTGTCCCCCTCTTTCTGTCCACCCCTCTCTCTGTACCCTCCTCTCCCTCTGTCCCCATCTCTCTGTCCACCACCTTCTCTCTGTCCCCTATCTCTCTTTCCCCCCTCTCTCTGGCACCCACATTCTCTGTCCCCACTCTCTCTATCCGCCTCTCTCTGTCCCCCTCTGTCTCTGTCACCCCTCTTTCTTCCCCCTCTGCCCCCTCTCTGACCCACTTTCCCTCTGTTCCCTCCTATCTCTGGCCTCCTTTCTCTGTACCCCCCCACTCCCCGTCCCCCCGCTCTCTGTCCCCACACTCTCTGTCTCCACGCTCTCTGTCCCCCCACTCTCTGTCCCCCTGCTTTCTGTCCCCCTGCTCTCTGGTCCCCTCTCTCTGTCCCCGACTCTCTGTCCCCCTATCTCTGTCCCCCACTCTCTGCCCCCCTCTTTGTCCCCAATCTGTCCTCTCTCTCTCACTGTCCCCCCCTTTCTCTGCCCCATCTCTCTGTACTCCTCTCTCTGCCCCCTCTGCCGCCCTCTCTCTCAGACCCCCCACCCTCTCTGCTACCCCCCTCTGTCTCTCCCACTCTCTGTCCCCCACTTTGGGTCCACCTCTCTCTGCCCCTCCTTCTCTCTGTCCCCCGCTCTCAGTCCGCCCCTCACTGACCCCTCTCTCTTTCCCCCTCTCTCTGTCCCCCCTCTCCATCCCCCTGTCCCCACTCTACTGCGCCCCCGTCTCTCTGTCTACCCTCTCTCACTCTTCCCACTCTCTCTGTTCCCCCCTCTCTCTGTCCCTCCTTCTCCCTGTACCCCCCTCTGTTGCCCCTTTCTCTGTACCACCTCTCTCTGTTCTCCCTCTCTCTCTCTGTCCCGTCTCTCTGTCCCGTCTCTCTGTTCCCCCTACCTGACCCCTCTCTCTGCCCCCTCTCCCTCTGTCCCCCTCTCTCTCTGTCCTCCCTCTCTGTCCCCCTCTCTCTCTCTGTCCCCCCTTTCTCTGTCCCCCTCTTCCTCTCTCCCTCCTTCTCTCTACCCCCCACTCTCAGTCGTACCCCTCTGTACCACTCTCTATGCTCCCCCTGTCCCCTCTCACTCTGTCATACCATCTCTCTTTCTCCACCTCTCTGACACCCCTTCTCTGTCCCCCCTCTGTCCCCCTCTCACTGTCTTCCTTCTCACTGTCGCCCCTCTCTCGGCCCCCACTCTCTGCTCAACCTCTCTCTGTATCCCCCTCTCTCTGTATTCCCCTCTCTCTGTCCCCCTCTCTCTGTCCCCCTCTCTCTGTCCCCCTCTCTCTGTCCTCTGTCTCTCTGTTCCTCTCTCTCTCTGTTCCTCTCTCTCTCTGTCGCCCTCTCCCTGCCTCCTCTCTCTGTCCACCTCTCTCTGTCCCCTTCTCTCTCTGTCCCCCTCTCTCTGCCACCACTCTCTCTGTCCCCCTCTCTCTCTGTCCCCCTCTCTCTCTGTCCCCCTCTCTCTCTGTCTCAGTCTCTCTCTCGCTCCCCTCTCCATGTCCCCCTCTCTCTGTCACCCTTTTCTGTCCCCCCTCTACTCCCTCTCTCATTGCCCCCTCTCTCTCTGTCCCCCTCTCTCTGTCCCCACTCTCTCTGCCTCCCCTGCTGTCCAACCTTCTCTCTGTCCCCCTTCTCTCTATGTCCCCCTCGCTCTGTCCCCACTTCTCTGTCCCCCCTCTGTCCTCCCCTCTCTGGCCTCCCTTTCTCTGTGCCCACTCTCTCTTCCCCCTCTCTCTGTTCCCCTCACTCTGAACCCCTCTCTCTGTCCTCCCTTTCTCTGTCCCACCTCTCTCTTTCCCCCGATCCTCCCATTCTCTGTCCCCCTCTCTCTGTCCTCCCTCTCTCTGTCCCACCTCTCTCTATACACCCCATCCTGCCTCTTTGTCCCCCTCTCTCTGACCCCCTCTCTCTGACCCCCTCTCTCTGACCCCCTCTCTCTGTCCCCCTCTCTCTGTCCCCCTCTCTCTGTCCCCCTCTCTCTGTCCTCCCTCTCTCTGTCCCACCTCTCTCTGTCCCCCCATCCTCCATCTCTCTGTCCCCCCTCTCTCTGTCCCCCCTCTCTCTGTCCCCCCTCTCTCTGTCCCCCCTCTCTCTGTCCCCCCTCTCTCTGTCCCCCTCTCTCGGCCCCCCCTCTCTCGGCCCCCCCTCTCTCGGCCCCCCCTCTCTCGGCCCCCCACTCTCTGTCCCCCACTCTCTGTCCCCCACTCTCTGTCCCCCACTCTCTGTTCCCGTTTCTTTGTGCCCCCTGTCTCTACTCCTCCTCTCTCTGCCCCCCTCTCTCCGTTCACCTCTCTCTGTCCCCCTCTCTCTGTCCTCCCTCTCTCTGTCCCACCTCTCTCTGTACACCCCATCCTGCCTCTCTGTCCCCCTCTCTCTGTCCCCCTCTCTCTGTCCCCCTCTCTCTGTCCCCCTCTCTCTGTCCCCATCTCTCTGTCCCCCTCTTTCTATCCCCCTATCTCTGTCCTCCCTCTCTCTGTCCACCCATCCTCCCTCTCTCTGTCTCCCACTTTCTGTCCCCCCTCTTTCTGTCTCCCCTCTCTCTGTCTCCCCCTCTCGCTCTTCCTCCCTCTCTGTCCCCTACTCTGTCCACACTCTCTGTCCCCACCTCTCTCTCTCCACCTCTCTCTGTCCCCACTCTCAAGAAGGGCCTGTGCCCGAAACGTCGAATCTCCTGTTCCCTGGATGCTGCCTGACCTGCTGTGCTGTTCCAGCAATAAAGTTTCAACTTTGATCTCCAGCATCTGCAGACCTCACTTTCTCCCCACTCTCTGTCCCCACTCTCTGTCCCCACTCTCTGTCCCCACTCTCTGTCCCCACTCTCTGTCCCCACTCTCTGTCCCCACTCTCTGTCCCCCACTCTCTGTCCCCCACTCTCTGTCCCCCACTCTCTGTCCCCCACTCTCTGTTCCCCCTCTCTGTTCCCCTCTCTTTTTTCCCCTCTCTTTGACCCCCTGTCTCTACCCCTCCTCTCTCTGTCACCCTCTCTCTGTCCCCACTCTCTCTGCCTCCCCCGCTCTCCAACCCTCTCTCTGTCCCCCTTCTCTCGCTGTCCCACCTCTCTCTGTGACCCCCATCCTCCCATTCTCTGTCCCTCTCTCTCTGTCGTCATTCTCTCTGTCCCCTTCTCTCTGTCCCCTTCTCTCTGTCCCCTTCTCTCTGTCCCCTTCTCTCTGTCCCCTTCTCTCTGTCCCCTTCTCTCTGGCCCCTTCTCTCTGTCCCCCTCTCTCTGTCCCCCTCTCTCTGTCCCCCTCTCTCTGTCCCCCTCTCTCTGTCCCCCTTTCTCTGTCCTCCCTCTCTCTATCCCACCTCTCTCTCTATCCCCCAATCCTCCCACTCTCTGTCTCCCTCTCACTCTTCCCACTCTTTCTACCCCCACTCCATCTGTCCTCCCTCTCACTGTCCCCACTTCTCTCCCCCCCGTCCTCCCCTCTCTGGCCCCACGCTCTCTGTGCCTACTCTCTCTTCCCCGTCTCCCTGTTCCCCTCACTCTGACCCCCTCTCTCTGACCCACCTCTCTCTGCCCCCTCTCTCTGACCCACCTCTCTCTGCCCCCTCTCTCTGCCCCCTCTCTCTGTCCTCTCTCTCTCTGTCCCACCTCTCTCTGTGCCCCGATCCGATCTGTCTCTCTGTCCTCCTCTGTCTGTCCTCCTCTGTCTGTCCTCCTCTGTCTGTCTTCCTCTGTCTGTCTTCCTCTGTCTGTCCTCCTCTGTCTGTCCTCCTCTGTCTGTCCTCCTCTGTCTGTCCTCCTCTGTCTGTCCTCCTCTGTCTGTCCTCCTCTGTCTGTCCTCCTCTGTCTGTCCTCCTCTGTCTGTCCTCCTCTGTCTGTCCTCCTCTCTCTGTCCTCCTCTCTCTGTCCTCCTCTCTCTGTCCTCCTCTCTCTGTCCTCCCTCTCTCTGTCCTCCCTCTCTTTATTCCCTCTCTCTGTCCTCCCTCTCTCTGTACCGCCTCCCTCTGTACTCCTCTCTCTGTCTCCCTCTCTCTCTCTGTCCCCCTCTCTCTGTCCCCATCTCTCTGTCCCACCTCACTCTGCCCCTCTCTATCCTCCCTCCCTCACTGTCCCCCTCTCACTGTCCCCCTCTCTATATACCCCCTCTCTCTGCCCCCTCTCTGTCCCCTCTCTCTCTGTCAACCCTCTCTCAATCCCTCCTCTCTGTTCTCCCCTCTCTGTACCTCTCCTCTCTGTCAGCCCCCTCTCTCTGTACCCCCTCTGTCGCCCATCTCTCTGTACCCCTTCTCCCTCTGTCCCCTCTCTCTGTCCCCCCTTTGTCTCCCCTCTCTCTCTGTCCTCCACTCTCTGTCTCCCTCTCTCTACCCCCTCTATCTCTGTCCCCCTCTCGCTCTGTCCCCCTGTCTCTGTCCCCTCTCTCTGCCCCATCTCTATCCCCCCATCTCCATCCCCCCTCTGTCTCCCTCTCTCTGTCCCCTCTCTCTCTATCACCCTCTCTCTCTGTCCCCTCTCTCTCTGTCACCCCTCTCTCTCGATCCCCTCTCTCGTTCTCTCTGACCCCATTATCTGGCGCTCTCTGTCCCGCTCTCTCTCTGCCCCGTCTCTCTGTGTCCCCCTCTTTCTGTCCCTCTCTCTCTGTCCCATACTCTGCTCCGCCCATTCTCTGTACCCCCCTCTGTCCCGTCTCTCTTTGTGTCCCCTACTCTGTCCTCCCACTCTGTCCCCCCACTTTCTCTCTCCACTCTCTGACCACTTCTATTTCCCCCCTCTCTCTGACGCCCTATCTCTGTCCCCCTCTCTCTCCTCCCTCTCTGTACCCGCTTTCTCTGTCCCCCTCTCTGTCCGCCCTCTGTCCTCCACTCTCTGTTCCCCCTCTCTATGTCCCCCTCTCCCTGTCTCCCACCTCTCTGATCCACTCTCTGTTCCACCCCTCTGTCCACCCTCTCTGTACCTCCCACTCTGTCCACCCACTCTCTGTCCCCACCTCTGCTCCGCCCCACTCCCAACCAACCACGGCCCCCTCTCTCTGTCCCCCCTCTGACACCCCTCTCTCTATCCCCCTCTCTCTATCCCCTCTATCTCTTTCCACCTTCTGTCCGCCCTCTCTCTGTCACGCTCTCTCTGTCACCCTTTTTCTGTCCCCCTCTACCCGCTCTCTCTCTGTCCCCCTCTCTCTGTCCCCCTCTCTCTCTCCCCCCGCTCTCTCCCTCCTCTCTGTCCACCCCATCTCCGCGCCCCTCTCTTTCCCACATCTCCGTCCCCCTCTTTCTCTGTCCCTCCCTTTCTTTCTGTCCCCCTCTTTCTGTGTGTCCCCCTCTCTGAACTCTCTCCTTCTGTCCCCCAATCTCTGACCCCCTCTAATCCGCTCCACTCTCTGTCCCCCACTCTGTCCCCACACTCTGTACCCCCACTCTAGGTCCCCAACTCTCTGCCCCCCACTCTCTGACCCCTTCTCTCTGTCGCCCCTCTCTCTCTGTCCCCCTCGCTCTGCCCCCTCTCTAACCTCCCTCTCTCTGTCCCCCTCTCTCTCTGTCCCCCTCTCTCTCTGTCCCCTTCTCTCTGACTCCCTCTATGTACCCCACACTATGTCCCGTCTCTCTCGTCCCCCTCTCTCTCTCTGTTGCCCTCTCTCTGCCTCCTCTCTCTTACCCCTCTCTCTGTCCCCTTCTCTCTGTTCCACTCTCTCTGACCCCTCTCTCTGCCCCCACTCTCTCTGTCTCCCTCTCTCTGCCCCCACTCTCTCTGCCCCCACTCTCTCTGTCCCCTGTCTCTCTGTCCCCCTCTCTCTGTCCCCCTCTCTCTGTCCCCCTTTCTCTGTCCCCCTTTCTCTGTCCCCCTTTCTCTGTCCCCCTCTCACTGTCCCCCCTCACTGTCCCCCTCTCTCTGTCCCACTCTCTCTGTCCCCCGTCTCTCTGTCCCCCTCGCTCTCTGTTCCCCCTCTCTCTCTGTTCCCCCTCTCTCTCTATCGCCCTCTCCCTGCCTCCTCTCTCTGTCCCCCTCTCTCTGTCCCCCTCTCTCTGTCCCCCTCTCTCTGTCCCCCTCTCTCTGCCACCACTCTCTCTCTGTCCCCCTCTCTCTCTGTCCCCCTCTCTCTCTGTCCCCCTCTCTCTCTGTCTCTGTCTCTCTGTCCCTCCCCTCTCCATGTCCCCCTCTCTCTGTCACCCTTTTCTATCCCCCTTCTACTCCCTCTCTCACTGTCCCCTCTCTCTGTCCCCCCTCTCTCTCTGACACCCTCTTCTCTCTGACCGCTCTC
Organism: Chiloscyllium plagiosum; assembly: GCF_037043375.1. NCBI lineage: Eukaryota > Metazoa > Chordata > Chondrichthyes > Orectolobiformes > Hemiscylliidae > Chiloscyllium > Chiloscyllium plagiosum. The sequence goes on along the minus strand of NW_028270169.1, from coordinate 77,500,744 downwards.
TCTCTGTCCCCCTTCTCTCTATGTCCCCATCTCTCTGTCCCCCTCTTTCTCTGTCCCTCCCTCTCTCTGTCCCCACTCCCTCTATTCGCCCCCTCTGTACCCCTCTCCCTTTCTCCTCTTTCTTTCCATCATAGATAGACATAGAAGAATACAGCGCAGTACAGGCCCTTGGGCCCTCGATGTTGCGCCGATCCAAGCCCACCTAAACTACACTAACCCACTATCCTCCATATACCTATCCAATGCCCTCTTAAATGCCCATAAAGAGGGAGAGTCCACCACTGTTACTGGCAGGGCATTCCATGAACTAACGACTCGCTGAGTGAAGAACCTACCCCTAACATCAGTCCTATATCTACCCCCCCCTTAATTTAAAGCTATGCCCCCTTGTAATACCCGACTCAATACGCGGGAAAAGGTTCATACTGTCGACCCTATCTAACCCCCTAATCATCTTGTACACCTCAATCAAGTCACCCCTAAACCTTCTTTTCTCTAGTGAAAACAGCCCCAAGTGCCTCAGTCTTTCCTCATACGATTTTCCTTCCATACCAGGCAACATCCTGGTAAACCTCCTCTGCACCCGTTCCAATGCCTCCACATCCTTCCTATAGTATGGCGACCAAAACTGCACACAATATTCCAGATGCGGCCGTACCAGAGTCTTATACAACTGCATCATGACCTCAGGACTCCGGAACTCAATTCCTCTACCAATAAAAGCCAGTACGCCATATGCCTTCCTCACCGCACTATTTACCTGGGTGGCAACTTTCAGAGATCTGTGTACATGGACACCAAGATCCCTCTGCTCATCCACACTACCAAGTATCCGACCATTAGCCCAGTACCCCATCTTTTTGTTATTCTTCCCAAAGTGAATCACCTCGCACTTAGCTACATTGAATTCCATCTGCCACCTTTCTGCCCAGCTCTGCAGCTTCTCTATATCCTGCTGTAACCTGCCACATGCTTCCTCACTGTCAACAACTCCTCCGACTTTCGTATCATCCGCAAACTTGCTCACCCAACCTTCTAACCCCTCTTCCAGGTCATTTATAAAAATGACAAACAGCAATGGTCCCAAAACAGATCCTTGCGGAACACCGCTAGTGACGGCACTCCATGAAGAAACTTTGCCATCAACTACTACCCTCTGCCTTCTTCCATCCAGCCAATTTCTAATCCAAACCTCCAACTCACCCTCAATGCGATATCTCCGTATTTTCTGCAGTAGCCTACCATGGGGAACCTTATCAAACGCCTTACTAAAATCCATATATACCACATCTACCGCTTTCCCCTCATCAACCTCCTTCGTCACCTTTTCAAAGAATTCAATAAGGTTTGTGAGGCACGACTTGCCCTTCACAAAACCATGCTGACTATCCTTGATCACATTATTCCTATCCAGATGTGCATAAATCCTATCCCTTACAATTCTCTCTAAGACTTTGCCCACAACAGAAGTGAGACTCACCGGCCTATAGTTACTAGGGCTATCCCTACTCCCCTTTTTGAACAAGGGAACCACATTTGCTATCCTCCAGTCTTCTGGGACTACTCCTGTAGACAAAGAGGACATAAAAATCAAGGCCAATGGCTCTGCAATCTCCTCCCTTGCTTCCCAGAGAATCCTAGGATAAATGCCATCAGGCCCAGGGGACTTATCTATTTTCACCTTTTCCAGGATTTCCAACACCTCTTCTCTACATACCTCAAAGCCATCCATTCTACTTATTTGTTCCTCAGTATTCTCATCGACAACAATGCCCTGTTCCTGAGTGAATACTGAAGAAAAGTATTCATTCAGTGTCTCCCCAATCTCTTCCGCCTCCACACGCAACTTCCCCCTACTATCCTTGACTGGACCTATTCCTACCCTAGTCATTCTTTTATTCCTAACATACCTATAGAAAGCCTTAGGGTTTTCCCTAATCCTATCGACTAAGGACCTTTCATGTCCCCTCCTTGCTGCTTTTAGCTCTCTCTTCAGGTCCTTCCTGGCTACCCTATAACTCTCAATCGCCCCAATTGAACCTTCACGTCTCATCTTGAGATAGGCCGCCCTCTTCCATTTAACAAGGGATTCCAATTCCTTATTAAACCACGGCTCCCTCGCACGACCCTTTCCTTCCTGCCTGACAGGTACATAATTATCAAGGACACTCAATAGTTGCCCCTTGAACAAGTTCCACATATCATTTACACTCTTGCCTTGGAGTCTACTTTTCCAAGCCACACATCCTAAGTCATGCCTCACCGCATCATAATTTCCCTTACCCCAGCTATAATTCTTGCCCTGTAGTACACACTTATCCCTCTCCATCACGAGTGTAAAAATCACCGAATTATGGTCACTATCCCCAAAGTGCTCACCTACCTCTAATTCTAACACCTGGCCTGGTTCGTTACCCAGAACCAAATCCAGTATGGCCTCACCTCTTGTTGGCCTGTCTACATATTGTGTCAGGAAACTCTCCTGCACACATTGAACAAACACTGACCCATCTAACGAACTTGAGCTATAGCTTTCCCAATCAATATCAGGAAAGTTAAAGTCCCCCATAACAACCACCCTATTACTGTCACTCATCTCCTGAATCACCTTCCCAATCCTTTCTTCAATGATTCTAGGACTATTAGGAGGCCTGTAAAAGACTCCTAACAGGGTGACCTCACCTTTCCTATTCCTAACCTCAGCCCAAACCACCTCAGATGGCAAGTCCTCATCCATCGTCCTTTCCACCGCTGTAATACTATCTTTGACAAGCAATGCCACACCTCCCCCTCTTTTACCCCCACCTCTGACCCTACTAAAACATTTAAATCCCGGAACCTGCAACAGCCAATCCTGTCCCTGTTCTAGCCATGTCTCCGTAATAGCCACAACATCGAAGTCCCAGGTACCAACCAACGCTGCAAGTTCACCTACCTTATTTCGTATACTTCTTGCATTGAAGTATACACACTTCAAGCCACTTCCCTGTTTACAGGCACCCTCCTTGGAAATTGATGCCATGTTCCTCACCTCCCTACACTCCAGGCCCTGCACCCTGAAGCTACAATCTGGGTTCCCATGCCCCTGCCGAGTTAGTTTAAACCCCCCCCAAGAGCACTAGCAAACCTCCCCCCAAGGATACTGGTTCCCCTCAGGTTCAGGTGTAGACCATCCTGTTTATAGAGGTCCCACCGTCCCCAGAAAGAACCCCAGTTATCCAAAAACTGGAACCCCTCCCTCCTGCACCATCCCTGAAGCCAAGCATTTAATTGTTCTCTCTCCCTATTCCTCGAATCTCTATCACGTGGCACGGGTAACAAACCAGAGACAACAACTCTGTTTGTTCTAACTCCAAGCTTCCAACCTAGCTCCCTGAAAGCCTGTCTAACATCCTCAGCACTCCTCCTACCTATGTCGTTGGTGCCAATGTGGACCACGACTTCGGGCTGCTCCCCCTCCCCCTCCAGGACCCGGAAAACACGATCAGAGACATCACGTACCCTTGCACCTGGGAGGCAACATACCAAACGTGAGTCTCTCTCGTTCCCACAAAACCGCCTATCTGTGCCACGAACTATCGAGTCCCCAATTACTACTGCTCTGCTCTTCTTCACCCTTCCCTTCTGAGTAACGGGGACAGGCTCCGTGCCAGAGACCTGAGCCCCGTTACTTACCCCTGGTAAGTCATCCCCCCCACAAGTATCCAAAACGGTATACTTGTTCTTGAGGGGAATGGCCGCAGGAGGTCCCTGCACTGGCTGCTTCCTCCCAGTCCCCCTCCCATCCTCTCTCTGTCCCCCTCTTTCTGTCCACCTCTCTCTCTGTAACTTCCTCTCCCTCTGCCCCCATCTCTCTGTCCACCACCCTCTCTCTGTCCCCTCTCTATCTCTGTCCCTCTCTCTCTGCCCTCTCTCTCTGTCACCCCTCTCTCTCTGTCACCCCTCTCTCTTCCCCCTCTGACCCTCTCTGACCCCCTTTTCCTCTGTCCCCCCGCTCTCTGTCCCCCCGCTCTCTGTCCCCCCGCTCTCTGTCCCCCCGCTCTCTGTCCCCCCGCTCTCTGTCCCCCTCGCTCTCTCTCCCCCCTTCCTCTGTCCCCCCTCTTCCTCTGTCCCCTGTCTCCCTGTCCCTCCTCTCTGCACCCCACTCTCAGTCTGCCCCCTCTGTAACACTCTCTCTGCTCCCCCTGTCCCCCCCTCACTCTGTCATACCATCTCTCTTTCTCCCCCTGTCTGACATCCCCGCTCTGTCCCCCTCTCACTGTCCCCCCCTCTCACTGTCCCCCCTCTCACGGACCTCCCTCTCTCTTTATCCCCCTCTCCATATCCCCCCTCTCTCTCCGTTCCCTTCTCTCTGTCCCCCTCTCTCTATCCCCCCTCTCTCTCCATTCCCCTCTCTCTTTCCCCCCTCTCTCTGTCCCCCTCTTTCTATCCCCTCTCTCTTTCCCCCCTCTCTCTGTCCCCCTCTTTCTATCCCCCCTCTCTCTGTCCTCCCGTCCCCCTCTCTCTCTCCCCCTCTCTCTGTCCCCCCCTCCGTTCCCCTCTCTCTGTCCCCCCTCTCTCGTTCCCAACTCTCTCTATCCCCCCTCTCTCTGCATCACCCTCTCTGTCCCCCTCCCTCTGTCCCCCCTCCCTCTGTCCCCCCTCTCTCTGTCCCCCTCTTTCTATCCCATCCTCTCTCTGTCCCCCGTCCCCTCTCTCTCTCTATCCCCCTCTCTCTCTGACCCCCTCTTCTCTCTGACCGCCCTCTCTCTGTCCCCCTTCTCTCTGTCCTCCTCTTTCTCTGTCCCTCCCTCTCTCTGTCCCCACTCCCTCTATCCGCCCCCGCTGTCCCCCTCTCCCTTTTTCCCTCTTTCTTTCCATCCTCTCTCTGTCCCCCTCTTTCTGTCCACCCCTCTCTCTGTACCCTCCTCTGCCTCTGTCCCCATCTCTCTGTCCACCACCTTCTCTCTGTCCCCTCTCTCTCTTTCCCCCCTCTCTCTGGCACCCACATTCTCTGTCCCCCCTCTCTCTATCCCCCTCTTTCTGTCCCCCTCTGTCTCAGTGACCCCTCTCTCTTCCCCCTCTGCCCCCTCTCTGACCACCTTTCCCTCTGTTCCCTCCTCTCTCTGCCCTCCTTTCTCTGTCCCACCCTGTTCCCCCCCCCTCCCCCCGCTCTCTGTCCCCACACTCTCTGTCTCCACGCTCTCTGTCCCCCCACTCTCTGTCCCCCTGTTTTCTGTCCCCCTGCTCTCTGGCCTCCTCTCTCTGTCCCCGACTCTCTGTCCCCCCTACCTCTGTCCCCCACTCTCTGCCCCCCTATCTCTCTGCCCCCCCCTCTCTGTCCCCAATCTGTCCTCTTTCTCTCTCTGTCCCCCCTCTTTCTCTGCCCCCATCTCTCTGTACTCCTCTCAGTGCCCCCTCTGCCGCCCTCTCTCTCTGACCCCCCGCCCTCTCTGCTACCCCCCTCTGTCTCTCCCACTCTCTGTCCCCCACTTTGGGTCCACCTCTCTCTGCCCCTCCTTCTCTCTGTCCCCCGCTCTCAGTCCGCCCCTCACTGACCCCTCTCTCTTTCCCCCTCTCTCTGTCCTCCCTCTCCATCCCCCTGTCCCCCCTCTACTGCGCCCCCGTCTCTCTGTCTACCCTCTCTCACTCTTCCCACTCCCTCTGTTCCCCCCCTCTCTGTCCCTCCTTCTCCCTGTACCCCCCCCCCTGTTGCCCGTTTCTGTGTACCAACTCTCTCTGTTCTCCCTCTCTCTCTGTCCCGTCTCTCTGTCCCCCCTCTCTGACTCCTCTCTCTGTCCCCCTCTCCCTCTGTCCCCTCTCTCTGACCTCCCTCTCTGTCCCCTCTCTCTCTCTGTCCCCCCTTTCTCTGTCCCCCCTCTTCCTCTGTCCCCTGTCTCCCTGTCCCTCCTCTCTGCACCCCACTCTCAGTCTGCCCCCTCTGTAACACTCTCTATGCTCCCCCTGTCCCCTCTCACTCTGTCATACCATCTCTCTTTCTCCACCTCTCTGACACCCCATCTCTGCCCCCCCTCTGTCCCCCTCTCACTGTCTTCCTTCTCACTGTCCCCCCTCTCTCTCTGCCCCCACTCTCTGCCCAACCTCTCTCTGTATCCCTCTCTCTCTGTCCCCCTCTCTCTCTGTCGCTCTCTCCCTGCCTCCTCTCTCTGTCCACCTCTCTCTGTCCGCCTCTCTCTGTCCCCCTCTCTCTGCCACCACTCTCTCTGTCCCCTCACTCTCTGTCCCCCTCTCTCTCTGTCTCTGTCTCTCTGTCCCTCCCCTCTCCATGTCCCCCTCTCTCTGTCACCCTTTTCTGTCCCCCCTCTACTCCCTCTCTCATTGTCCCCTCTCTCTCTGTCCCCCTCTCTCTGTCCCCACTCTCTCTGCCTCCTCCGCTGTCCAACCCTCTCTCTGTCACCCTTTTCTGTCCCCCCTCTACTCCCTCTCTCATTGTCCCCTCTCTCTCTGTCCCCCTCTCTCTGTCCCCACTCTCTCTGCCTCCCCCGCTGTCCAACCCTCTCTCTGTCCCCCTTCTCTCTATGTCCCCCTCTCTCTGTCCCCACTTCTCTGTCCCCCCTCTGTCCTCCCCTCTCTGCAACCGCTTTCTCTGTGCCCACTCTCTCTTCCCCCTCTCTCTGTTCCCCTCACTCTGAACCCCTCTCTCTGTCCTCCCTCTCTCTGTCCCACCTCTCTCTGTCCCCCCTATCCTCCCATTCTCTGTCCCCCTCTCTCTGTCCTCCCTCTCTCTGTCCCACCTCTCTCTGTACACCCCATCCTGCCTCTCTGTCCCCCCTCTCTCTGACCCCCTCTCTCTGTCCCCCTCTCTCTGTCCCCCTTTCTCTGTCCTCCCTCTCTGTCCCACCTCTCTCTTTTCCCCATCCTCCCTCTCTCTGTCTCCCACTTTCTGTCCCCCCTCCCTCTATCCCCATCTCTCTGTCCACCACCTTCTCTCTGTCCCCTCTCTCTCTTTCCCCCCTCTCTCTGGCACCCACATTCTCTGTCCCCACTCTCTCTATCCCACTCTCTCTGTCCCCCTCTGTCTCTGTCATCCCTCTCTCTTCCCCCTCTGCTCCCTCTCTGACGCCCTTTTCCTCTGTTCCCTCCTCTCTCTGTCCTCCTTTCTCTGTCCCCCCGTCACCCCGCTCTCTGTCCCCACACTCTCTGTCTCCACGCTCTCTGTCCCCCCACTCTCTGTCCCCCTGCTTTCTGTCCCCCTGCTCTCTGTCCCCCATCTCTGTCCTCCACTCTCTGCCCCCCTCTCTCTCCGTCCCCCCCTGTCCCCAATCTGTCCTCTCTCTCTCTGTCCCCCCTCTTTCTCTGTCCCATCTCTCTGTACTCCTCTCTCTGCCCCCTCTGCCGCCCTCTCTCTCTGACCCCCCGCCCTCTCTGCTACCCCCCTCTGTCTCTCCCACTCTCTGTCCCCCACTTTGGGTCCACCTCTCTCTGCCCCTCCTTCTCTCTGTCCCCCGCTCTCAGTCCGCCCCTCACTGACCCCTCTCTCTTTCCCCCTCTCTCTGTCCCCCCTCTCCATCCCCCTGCCCCCCTCTACTGCGCCCCCGTCTCTCTGTCTACCCTCTCTCACTCTTCCCACTCTCTCTGTTCCCCCCTCTCTCTGTCCCTCCTTCTCCCTGTACCCCCCTTTGTTGCCCCTTTCTTTGTACCACCTCTCTCTGTTCTCCCTCTCTCTCTGTCCCGTCTCTCTGTCCCCCCTCTCTGACCCCTCTCTCTGTTCCCCTCTTCCTCTGTCCCCCTCTCTCTCTGTCCTCCCTCTCTGTCCCCCTCTCTCTCTCTGTCCCCCCTTTCTCTGTCCCCCCTCTTCCTCTGTCCCTTCTTCTCTCTGCCTCCCACTCTCAGTCTTACCCCTCTGTACCACTCTCTATGCTCCCCCTGTCCCCTCTCACTCTGTCATTCCATCTCTCTTTCTCCACCTCTCTGACACCCCCTCTCTGACCCCCCTCTGTCCCCCTCTCACTGTCTTCCTTCTCACTGTTCCCCCCTCTCTCTGCCCCCACTCTCAGCCCAACCTCTCTCTGTATCCCCCTCTCTCTGTATCCCCCTCTCTCTGTATCACCCTCTCTCTGTATCCCCCTCTCTCTGTCCCCCTCTCTCTGTCCCCCTCTCTCTGTCCCCCTCTCTCTGTCCCCCTCTCTCTGTCCCCCTCTCTCTCTCTGTCCACCTCTCTCTCTGTCCCCTTCTCTCTCTGTCGCCCTCTCCCTGCCTCCTCTCTCTGTCCCCCTCTCTCTGCCACCACTCTCTCTGTCCCCTGTCTCTCTGTCCCCTTCTCTCTCTGTCCCCCTCTCTCTGTCCCTCCCCTCTCCATGTCCCCCTCTCTCTGTCACACTTTTCTGTCCCCCCTCTACTCCCTCTCTCATTGTCCCCTCTCTCTCTGTCCCCCCTCTCTCTCTGCCCCCACTCTCTGCCCAACCTCTCTCTGTATCCCTCTCTCTCTGTCCCCCTCTCTCTCTATCGCTCTCTCCCTGCCTCCTCTCTCTGTCCACCTCTCTCTGTCCACCTCTCTCTGTCCACCTCTCTCTGTCCACCTCTCTCTGTCCACCTCTCTCTGTCCGCCTCTCTCTGTCCGCCTCTCTCTGTCCCCCTCTCTCTGCCACCACTCGCTCTGTCCCCTCACTCTCTGTCCCCCTCTCTCTCTGTCTCTATCTCTCTGTCCCTCCCCTCTCCATGTCCCCCTCTCTCTGTCACACTTTTCTGTCCCCCCTCTACTCCCTCTCTCATTGTCCCCTCTCTCTCTGTCCCCCCTCTCTCTCTGACCCCCTCTTCTCTCTGACCGCCCTCTCTCTGTCCCCCTTCTCTCTATCCCCATCTCTCTGTCCCCCTCTTTCTCTGTCCCTCCCTCTCTCTGTCCCCACTCCCTATACCAGCCCCCTCTGTCCCCCTCTCCCTTTCTCCCTCTTTCTTTCCATCCTCTCTCTGTCCCCCTCTTCCGTCCACCCCTCTCTCTGTACCCTCCTCTCCCTCTATCCCCATCTCTCTGTCCACCACCCTCTCTCTGTCCCCCTCTCTCTCTGTCACCCCTCTCTCTTCCCCCTCTGACCCTCTCTGACCCCTTTTTCCTCTGTTCCCCCCTCTCTCTGTCCCCCTCTCTCTCTCCCCCCGCTCTGTGTCCCCCCGCTCTGTGTCCCCCCGCTCTGTGTCCCCCCGCTCTGTGTCCCCCCGCTCTGTGTCCCCCCGCTCTCTGTCCCCCCGCTCTCTGTCCCCCCGCTCTGTGTCCCCACGCTCTGTGTCCCCACGCTCTCTGTCCCCCTCGCTCTCTGTCCCCCCTTCCTCTGTCCCCCCTCTCTGCACCCCACACTCAGTCTGCCCCCTCTGTATCACTCTCTCTGCTCCCCCTGTCCCCCTCACTCTGTCATGCCATCTCTCTTTCTCCCCCTCTCTGACACCCCCGCTCTGTCCCCCTCTCACTGTCCCCCCCTCACTGCACACCCTCTCACAGACCCACCTCTCTCTGTCTTCCCCTCTCCATATCCCCCCTCTCTCTCCGTTCCCCTCTCTCTGTCCCCCTCTCTCTGTCCCCCTCTCTCTGTCCCCCTCTCTCTGTCCCCCTCTCTCTATTCCCCTCTCTCTGTCCCCCTCTCTCTATCCCCCCTCTCTCTCCGTTCCCTTCTCTCTCTCTCCCCCTCTCTCTGTACCCCCCTCCGTTCCCCTCTCTCTGTCCCCCCTCTCTCGATCCCAACTCTCTCTATCCCCCCTCTCTCTGACACCCCTCTCTGTCCCCCCTCTGTCTGTCCCCCTCTTTCTATCCCCCCCCTCTGTCCCCCCATCCGCCTCTCTCTGTCCCCCGTCCCCTCTCTCTCTGTCCCCCTCTCTCTCTGACCCCCTCTTCTCTCTGACCGCCCCCTCTCTGTCCCCCTTCTCTCTGTCCTCCTCTTTCTCTGTCCCTCTCTCTCTCTGTCCCCACTCCCTCTATCCGCCCCCTCTGTCCCTCTCTCCCTTTCCCCCTCTTTCTTTCCATCCTCTCTCTGTCCCCCTCTTTCTGTCCACCCCTCTCTCTGTAGCCTCCTCTCCCTCTGTCCCCATCTCTCTGTCCACCACCTTCTCTCTGTCCCCTCTCTCTCTTTCCCCCCTCTCTCTGGCACCCACATTCTCTGTCCCCACTCTCTCTATCCCCCTCTCTCTATCCCCCTCTCTCTGTCCCCCTCTGACTCTGTCACCCCTCTCTCTTCCCCCTCTGACCCCTCTCTGACCCCCTTTCCCTCTGTTCCCTCCTCTCTCTGTCCTCCTTTCTCTGTCCCCCCCCCCCCGCTCTCTGTCCCCACACTCTCTGTCTCCACGCTCTCTGTCCCCCCACTCTCTGTCCCCCTGCTTTCTGTCCCCCTGCTCTCTGTCCCCCTCTCTCTGTCCCCTACTCTCTGTTCCCCCTATCTCTGTCCCCCACTCTCTGCCCCCCTCTCTCTCTGTCCCCCCTCTCTGTCCCCAGTCTGTCCTCTCTCTCTCTGTCCCTCCTCTTTCTCTGCCCCCATCTCTCTGTACTCCTCTCTCTGCCCCCTCTGCCGCCCTCTCTCTCTCTGACCCCCCCTCTCTCTGCTACCCCCCCTGTCTCTCCCACTCTCTGTCCCCCACTTTGGGTCCACCTCTCTCTGCCCCTCATTCTCTCTCTCCCCCGCTCTCAGTCCGCCCCTCACTGACCCCTCTCTCTTCCCGCTCTCTCTGTCCCCCCTCTCCATCCCCCTGTCCCCCCTCTACTGCGCCCCCGTCTCTGTCTACGCCTCTCACTCTTCCCACTCTCTCTGTTTCCCCCTCTCTCTGTCCCTCCTTCTCCCTGTACCCCCCTCTGTTCTCCCTCTCTCTGTACGACCTCTCTCTGTTCTCCCTCTCTCTGTCCCGTCTCTCTGTCCCGTCTCTCTGTCCCCCCTCTCTGTCCCCCTCTCTCTCTCTGTCCCCCCTTTCTCTGTTCCACCTCTTCCTCTGTCCCTCCTTCTCTCTACCCCCCACTCTCAGTCTGACCCCTCTGTACCACTCTCTATGCTCCCCCTGTCCCCTCTCACTCTGTCATTCCATCTCTCTTTCTCCACCTCTCTGACACCCCCTCTCTGACCCCCCTCAGTCCCCCTCTCACTGTCTTCCTTCTCACTATTCCCCCCTCTCTCTGCCCCCACTCTCAGCCCAACCTCTCTCTGTATCCCCCTCTCTCTGTATCCCCCTCTCTCTGTATCCCCCTCTCTCTGTATCCCCCTCTCTCTGTATCCCCCTCTCTCTGTATCGCCCTCTCTCTGTATCCCCCTCTCTCTGTCCCCCTCTCTCTGTCCCCCTCTCTCTGTCCCCCTCTCTCTGTCCCCCTCTCTCTCTGTCCACTTCTCTCTCTGTCCCCCTCTCTCTGTCGCCCTCTCCCTGCCTCCTCTCTCTGTCCCCCCTCTCTGTCCCCCTCTCTCTGCCACCACTCTCTCTGTCCCCTGTCTCTCTGTCCCTTTCTCTCTCTGTCCCCCTCTCTCTCTGACTCTTTCTCTCTGTCCCTCCCCTCTCCATGTCCCCCTCTCTCTGTCACACTTTTCTGTCCCCCCTCTACTCCCTCTCTCATTGTCCCCTCTCTCTCTGCCCCCCCTCTCTCTCTGACCCCCTCTTCTCTCTGACCGCCCTCTCTCTGTCCCCCTTCTCTCTATCCCCATCTCTCTGTCCCCCTTTTTCTCTGTCCCTCCCTCTCTCTGTCCCCACTCCCTATACCAGCCCCCTCTGTCCCCCTCTCCCTTTCTCCCTCTTTCTTTCCATCCTCTCTCTGTCCCCCTCTTCCGTCCACCCCTCTCTCTGTACCCTCCTCTCCCTCTATCCCCATCTCTCTGTCCACCAACCTCTCTCTGTCCCCCTCTCTCTCTGTCACCCTCTCTCTTCCCCCTCTGACCCTCTCTGACCCCCTTTTCCTCTGTTCCCTCCTCTCTCTGTCCCCCTCTCTCTGTCCCCCTCTCTCTCCCCCCTCTCTCTGTCCCCCCTCTCTCTGTCCCCCCTCTCTCTGTCCCCCCTCTCTCTGTCCCCCCTCTCTCTGTCCCCCCTCTCTCTGTCCCCCCTCTCTCTGTCCCCCCGCTCTCTGTCCCCCCGCTCTCTGTCCCCCCGCTCTCTGTCCCCCCGCTCTCTGTCCCCCCGCTCTGTGTCCCCACGCTCTGTGTCCCCACGCTCTCTGTCCCCCCGCTCTCTGTCCCCCTCGCTCTCTCTCCCCCCTTCCTCTGTTCCCCCTCTTCCTCTGTCCCCTCTCTCCCTGTCCCTCCTCTCTGCACCCCACACTCAGTCTGCCCCCTCTGTATCACTCTCTCTGCTCCCCCTGTCCCCCTCACTCTGTCATACCATCTCTCTTTCTCCCCCTCTCTGACACCCCCGCTCTGTCCCCCTCTCACTGTCCCCCCCTCACTGCCCACCCTCTCACAGACCCCCCTCTCTCTGTATCCCCCTCTCCATATCCCCCCTCTCTCTCCGTTCCCCTCTCTCTGTCCCCCTCTCTCTATCCCCCCTCTCTCCATTCCCCTCTCTCTGCCCCCCTCTCTCTATCCCCCCTCCGTTCCCCTCTCTCTGTCCCCCCTCTCTCGATCCCAACTCTCTCTATCCCCCCTCTCTCTGACACCCCTCTCTGTCCCCCCTCTGTCTGTCCCCCTCTTTCTATCCCCCCTCTCTCTGTCCCCCCGTCCGCCTCTCTCTGTCCCCCGTCCCCTCTCTCTCTGTCCCCCTCTCTCTCTGACCCCCTCTTCTCTCTGACCGCCCCCTCTCTGTCCCCCTTCTCTCTGTCCTCCTCTTTCTCTGTCCCTCTCTCTCTCTGTCCCCACTCCCTCTATCCGCCCCCTCTGTCCCTCTCTCGCTTTCCCCCTCTTTCTTTCCATCCTCTCTCTGTCCCCCTCTTTCTGTCCACCCCTCTCTCTGTAGCCTCCTCTCCCTCTGTCCCCATCTCTCTGTCCACCACCTTCTCTCTGTCCCCTCTCTCTCTTTCCCCCCTCTCTCTGGCACCCACATTCTCTGTCCCCACTCTCTCTATCCCCCTCTCTCTGTCCCCCTCTGTCTCTGTCACCCCTCTCTCTTCCCCCTCTGACCCCTCTCTGACCCCCTTTCCCTCTGTTCCCTCCTCTCTCTGTCCTCCTTTCTCTGTCCCCTCCGCTCTCTGTCCCCACACTCTCTGTCTCCACGCTCTCTGTCCCCCCACTCTCTGTCCCCCTGCTTTCTGTCCCCCTGCTCTCTGTCCCCTACTCTCTGTTCCCCCTATCTCTGTCCCCCACTCTCTGCCCCCCTCTCTCTCTGTCCCCCCTCTCTGTCCCCAATCTGTCCTCTCTCTCTCTGTCCCTCCTCTTTCTCTGCCCCCATCTCTCTGTACTCCTCTCTCTGCCCCCTCTGCCGCCCTCTCTCTCTGACCCCCCCTCTCTCTGCTACCCCCCCTGTCTCTCCCACTCTCTGTCCCCCACTTTGGGTCCACCTCTCTCTGCCCCTCATTCTCTCTCTCCCCCGATCTCAGTCCGCCCCTCACTGACCCCTCACTCTTCCCCCTCTCTCTGTCCCCCCTCTCCATCCCCCTCTCCCCCCTCTCCTGCGCCCCCGTCTCTCTGTCTACGCCTCTCACTCTTCCAACTCTCTCTGTTTCCCCCTCTCTCTGTCCCTCCTTCTCCCTGTACCGCCCTCTGTTCCCCCTCTCTCTGTTCTCCCTCTCTCTGTTCTCCCTCTCTCTGTCCCCCCTCTCTGTCCCCCCTCTCTGTCCCCCCTCTCTGTCCCCCCCTCTCTCTCTGTCCCCCCTTTCTCTGTTCCACCTCTTCCTCTGTCCCTCCTTCTCTCTACCCCCCACTCTCAGTCTGACCCCTCTGTACCACTCTCTATGCTCCCCCTGTCCCCTCTCACTCTGTCATTCCATCTCTCTTTCTCCACCTCTCTGACACCCCATCTCTGTCCCCCCTCTGTCCCCCTCTCACTGTCTTCCTTCTCACTGTCCCCCCTCTCTCTGCCCCCACTCTCTGCCCAACCTCTCTCTGTCCCCATCTCTCTCTGATTCCCTCTCTCTGTCCCCCCTCTCTCTCTGTTCCCCTCTCTCTGTCGCCCCCTCTCTGTTCCCCCCTCTCTCTCTATCCCCGCTCTCTCTGTCCCCCTCTCTATCCCCCCTCTCTCTGTCCCCCCTCTTTCTATCCCCCCTCTCTCTGTCCCTCCCGTCCGCCTCTCTCTGTCCCCCCTCCCCCTCTCTCTGTCCCCCTCTCCCTCTCTCTCTGTCCCTCTCTCACTGTCACCTCTGTACTCCTCTCTCTGCCCCCTCTGCCGCCCCTCTCTCTGTGACCCCCACTCTCTCTGCCCCCCCCCCCATCTCTCCCGCTCTCTGTCCCCCTCTCTCGGTCCCCCCCTCTCTCTGCCCCTCCTTCTCTCAGTCCCCCCGCTCTCAGTCCGCCCCCTCTGTCCCCCTCTCTCTTTGCCCCTCTCTCTGGCCACCTCTCTCCGTCTTCCTGTCCCCCCTCTACTGCACCCCCGTCTCTCTGTACCACCTCTCTCTCTGTCCCCTTTCTTTCTGTACGACCTCTCTCTGCCCACTCTGCCCCTCCTCTCTCTCTGTCCCCCCACGCTCAGTCGGCCACTTCTGTCCCCCTCGCTCTTCCCTCCTCTCTCTTTCCCCCTCTCTCTGCCTCCCCCTCTATCTGACTCCCTCTCTCTGTCCCCCTATTTCCCCCTCTCTACTGCGCCCCTGTCTCTCTGTCCCCCCTTCTCCCTGTTCGCACCCTCTCTGTCCCCCTTCTCCCTGTCCCCACTCTCTCTGTAACCAATCTCTCTGTACCCCTCTCTCTCTGTTCCCCTCACTCTATGTCCCCATCTCCGTCCCTCCCCTCTCTGTCCACCCTCTCTCTCTCTGCCCACCTCCACTCTACCCCCTCTCTCTGTCCCCTCTCTCTCTATCCCCCTCTGCCCCCTCTCTCTCTCCCCCTCTCTCTATGTCCCCAATTCCGTCCCTCCCCTCTCTGTCCCCCCTTCTCTCTGTCCCCCCGCTCTCAGTCCGCCCCCTCTGTCCCCGTTTCTCTTTACCCCTGTCTCCGAACCCCTCTCTGTCCCCCCACCCCCCGTTCCCCCTTCTAGGTCACAGACTTCTCTCTCTACCTCCTCTCTCTGTCCCCTCACTCTCTCTGTCCCCCCCTCTCTGTCCCCCCCTCTCTGTCCCCCCCTCTCTGTCCCCCCTCTCTGTCCCCCCTCTCTGTCCCCCCTCTCTGTCCCCCCCTCTCTGTCCCCCCTCTCTGTCCCCCCTCTCTGTCGCCCTCTCTGTCCCCCCCTCTGTCCCCCCTCTCTCTATCCCCCTCTCGCTACCTCCTCTCTCTGTCCCCCCTCTCTCTCTAGCCCCCCTCTCCCTATCCCCCCCTCTGTCCCGCCTTCTCGGTCCCAGCCCTCTCTCTGTCCACTCACTCTCTCTGTCCCCCCTCTCTGTGTCCCCCCTTCTGCCCCCTCCCTGTCCCCCCTCTCTCAGTCCCCCTCTCTGTTCCCCCCTCTCTGTTCCCCCCTCTCTGTTCCCCCCTCTCTGTTCCCCCCTCTCTGTTCCCCCCTCTCTGTTCCCCCCTCTCTCTATCCCCCCTCTCTACCTCCTCTCTCTGTCCCCTCTCTCTCTCTATCCCCCCTCTCCCTATCCCCCCTCTCTGTCTCGCCTTCTCGGGCCCAGCCCTCTCTCTGTACCTCTCTCTCTGTCCCCCTCTCTCACTGTTCCCACACTCTCTGTCCCCTTTCTCTGTACCCCCTCTCTCTGACTCCCCTCTCTGAACCCCCCTCTCTGTCCCCCATTCTCGGTCCCAGCCCTCTCTATATACCCCCTCTCTCTATCCCCTCACTCTCTCTGTTCCCCCTCTCTCTATCCCTCTCTCTCTGTCCTCCCTCTCTGTCACTTCTCTCTCTGCCCTACTCTCTCTCTGTCCCCCTCTCTCTGTCCCCCTCTCTCTGTCCCCCTCTCTCTGTCCCCCTCTCTCTGTCCCCCTCTCTCTGTCCCCCTCTCTCTGTCCCCCTCTCTCTGTCCCCCTCTCTCTGTCCCCCTCTCTCTTTTCCCCTCTCTCTGTCCCCCTCTCTCTGTCCCCCTCTCTCTGTCCCCCTCTCTCTGTCCCCATCTCTCTGTCCCATCTCTCTCTATCCCCCCTCTCTCTGTGCCCCTCTCTCTATCCCCCTCTCTCTCTGTCCCCTCTCTCTCTGTCCCCCTCTCTGTCCACCCTCTCTCTGTCCCCCTCTCTCTCTGTCCCCCTCTCTCTCTGTCCCCCTCTCTCTCTGTCCCCCCCTCTCTCTGTCCCCTCTCTCTCTGTCCCCTCTCTCTCTGTCCCCCTCTCTCTCTCTGTCCCCCTCTCTCTATCCCCCTCTCTCTGACCCCTCTCTCGTTATGTCTCCCTCACTTTATCCCTCACCTTGTCTCTCTCTCTCTCTCTCTCCCTGCTCCTTCACTCTCTCTCCACCTTCTCTGACTTTCCATCCACCTCCCTCGGTCTCTCTTACTCCTCACCTCCCTCTGTTTCTCTCTGACTAAATATCTCTCCCTCCTGCCCCTCCCTCCCTCTCTGACGCAGTCTGTCTCCCTGACGCGTCCCTCTCCCTCTAATCCAGAGACTGGGAAGGGGGGTTGTGGTTGGTGCTGTAGCTGCATGTGGTTGGAGGGGTGGTTGTGACATGACAGAGAGATGTGGGAGATGGGAGGAGGGGGAAAATGGTGTAGAGACGGAATTGCGGGAGGGAGACAGAGACGGTAGGAGAGAGAGAGAGAGTGCAGGGGAGGGGGAGAGGAAAGAGTGGAGGCAGGTGGAGAGAGTGGGGGAGAGGAAATAGGGAGGCCACGTTGGAATGGGGGGGTGCAGAGGGAGTTAAACCCAGCTCCTGAGCTCAGGGCGCGGTGCCCTCCCCTTCCCTGAGGACCAGGACTTGGGGCTGAGTCTGTCTCTCTCCAGCTCAGCTTCTCCAACACAAAGACACACAACATTGGTCACTCTGCTGCTCGGCACGCTTTAATCAACATTTTTATTGTTTACAAATGGAAGTGATGGATACAGTCAGTGGGATGGTGCCTTTTCTCACCGGCCCCTGAGTTGTGAGAAACATTGAAATGTTTCCCTGTAACCCCACTGTGGGATAAGGATGGACAAACCAGCGCTACCCTCAGTCTGTTACCATAGCGACAGGCTGCTCCATCGCTGAAACACTGAACTGAAATGAGAAAATCCCGGATGGATTGATTAATGAGGGAATTTGATGGATGGACGGATTTGGGTGAAGGGATATTTCAGCACATTCTTCAGCTGCTGCCTGAACTTAGTCTGGGTCACGGCATAAATCGCGGTGTTTGTGCAGCAACTGAGGAGCTGCAGCATGAAGCCCAATTCCTGCACAAAGGGATGGAGATACACAGACCGATACCCAATATGCCACATCCGGAACCATATAGAATACAGCATTAACGATGGCCATAACAGGATGAAATTGGCCGAGATCACAAACAGTAAAATGATGGATTTTTTTCGGTTTCTCATTTCTGTGTCAGACTGAGCGTCCCAATTGGTGTGAGCGCGGAGTCTCCTGCGGGCTCTGCTGGTCACTACAATGTGTCTGACGGTGAGAACATTGAGCAGCAGAATCAGGAGAAATGGGACACACGGGGTTAGAATGTGGTGGAGGAACTCGATTGTGACCCAGACAATGGAGAATTTAACACCGCCTCTTGCATCACAAAACCAGGCGCGGTTCCTCAGCTTATACCGAGCCGTGAGCATAAAATACCAGAACATGTTCTTTAAACAGCTCAGCACAGTCACTGCTCCCAGAACCACAGCCGCCGTTTTCTCACTGCAATATTTACTTTTCAGCTTCTGGCAACAAATGGCCACAAACTGATCAAAGGTGAAAGTGACGGTGAACCAGACAGAGAAGTCAGTGGCTGCATAAAGCAGGATGGCGTGGATATTACACACGGGGACGGAGTCCTTCAGGAAATAAAACTGTTCCTGATAAACAATGGGAATCTGTCTCAGGATCAGGTCGAGGATAATGACCAGGAGATCCGCCACTGCCATGGCCCCCAGGTAACGTCTGACACATGGAGATAATCCACAATCTTTATAAAGCAGGACGTAGATGGTCACTACGTTAACTGTGAGGAAGGGAAACAAACCCATTATCCATGAGCCTGGAGGCAAAGGGACCCGTTTGATCGGGGACCCAGTGAGATTTTCAAATGTGTCCCTGTATTCAGGGATTTATTAAGATAATTGGAGCTGGAATAACAAATGGGAAGGTCAGAATTACTGACAAAAATGTGACATAAACCACAAGAAACCCTCCCTCCCCAAACACACAGACACATCCATAAGGACAGATGGTTTCTAGAACATTCCCACACACTCGATCACTCGAGAGCAGACACAGGTCACTCCTTCCCAGTTCCTCATACGGAGGGTGGAAACGTTGCTGTCCTGAAGGATTCTCTCCCAGTTTCCTGAAGACAAACGGTGTTTGGGAATTCCTGTATTTTGGTCTAAATTGTGGTCGATCCCGTGACGTGGAGAAATGTAAACGCAAGGAAAACGTATTCCCCCCTTTAAATGCCTGAGGGGCCTTCGGAACAGTGTCTCCTTCTCCCTGGAACGGGATCTCTTCCCTCGGGATCTTATCGTTTGTTCAATTCACTGACGTCCGGCCGTTCACAAACAATGTCAGGGACAGAACGTTCTGGGGACACAGCCCCAGTGCATTGATCTGTTAGCCAGGAGCAGTTGCCCTCTGAACATGGAGGGCTGTGTACCCCACCCCAGTGCATTGATCTGTAACCCAGGAGCAGTTACCCTCCCAGCATGTAGGACTGTGTACCCCACTCCAGTGCATTGATCTGTCACCCAGGAGCAGTTACCCTCCCAGCATGTAGGGCTGTGTACCCCTCCCCAGTGCATTGCTCAGTAACACTGTGAGACCACTGCCCGGCGCGGCGAAACTTGCAGCCCATGCTGGGAGTGATAGGATGTACAGCTCCCACCCATTTCCAGCTCCATATCTCCATTGTGCCCTGACAAGGGGGTGCTGTGGATTTAAACATCACTGCCAGAGAGAGATGGTGGGGGAATCAGTTTAAATCTCACCACATGGGAGGGGTTTGGGGTATAGACAGAGAGAGGGGGAGACTGAGAGACAGTATCATGGAAGGATGTGTTCCCAGGTTTCAGAATGCTGAAATGTAGACACTTCGATAACATCCTGTAACATGAGCCTGCCTTCCCAAGAAAGATGGGAAAAAGGGACATTGGTGTGAGGCCAGATGTGCATTTGTTCTGCATCTTTGTAACTGGAATTAGTTTCAACCGAATCTATGACTCATTGGGCAGATTCTAACAATAATTTCTCTTTGTTTCATTTTCCTTGAGTGTGACAGAGGGATCGTCCACACGAGGCTGAGATAGTTTCCTGGTGCTATCGTATCGGACTCACCTCATTAACTGCCCACCCCACCCCATGGTGTCCCTCTCATTCAATACCAGCCCGATTCTCCCACCCATCATGGCGGGTGGTACTCACCATCGCCCGGTTGCCCCTGGATATTCCCTGATCCCTGGCATTAATGCTATCTTTAAAAGGCCAATGGGCACATGTTTTAGATTTCTCTGTTAGGAGATGCCCTGCACAGTTTACCCCGAGCATGGCAGATAAGAGGCAATTACACCACAGTTTGTCGACAGGGGCACGGAGTGCCTGCTGGATGGGCTAGTACAGAGGGAGACCATTCTCTTTCTAGAAGGGACCACACCACCAGTCCCTTGAGCTTGGTCTGAGCTCACAAGCCAGATTAGTGCAGTATCTGTGGTCTGAAGAAATGTCCCGCAATGCAGGACAAGCATCAATCACCTTCCCCGCTCTGTCAGGGTAAGGGTCATCATATTCTCTCTGCTCCCTCACAGTCACTGTACATCTGTTATAGCACCGACCCCCCAAACAAGGCTCATGGTCCACCACTCTCACTGCCGCATGCTGCAACTTCTCTCTCTCTCTCTGTCTCTCTGTCTCTCTCTCTCTCCCTCTCTCTTCCCCTCTCTCTCCCCCCCTCCCTCCACTTCACCCCCACACTAATAACACCGCATGGATACAACACTGTGGATTGACTCCCTCCGGACACCACACCATGACCCCCTCCCCACCTACACCAGCACTAACAGCAGGGCCACCCACTCCCACCCTCACTCCCTCCCTCCTCTTCTCCCATTCCAGGAGAAACAGCCTGGAATAAGACAGAAAGGGACAAGCCGGGTGGTGGAGTGCCCGATATCCGTTCCCTCACCCCCTCCCCCTCCCCCCGCCATGTGGGGAGGACCCTGGCACGCGTCAGAGAGGACCGGGACTCCTCGTGTGGAGATTCTGAAACATCCACGTCCCACCGACTGAGTAAGGAGCAATGTTCAGTGAAGGGCAATTCTCACTTTAAACCCACTGGCAGCTCCGTTTCCCCCCGGCACAACTTAGAAGCCGTGGCTCTGATGCCATCTCCCTTTTGTGTCGAGCTGGTACAAATGGAAACCCCACGGTCTCGGTGGGCAGGAGGGTGGGCTCACAACACATCGTCACCACCACCTCCCAGGAAGGGAGCACGGAGGCTCCCTCCGACACCTCCCCCTGTAAACAGCTCAGATACTAAACTAATCTGTGATAGTTACAGTTCTCCCCACTTGTCCTGACATCTTTAGCAATCTGTGATCATATACACGCAGTGCCCTCTGTTCCTGCACCCCCTTTATAATGGCACCGCCTGCTTTAAACTGCCATTCATTGTCTTTCCTACCAAAGTGTATCACCTCAAACTGCTCTGCACTGATCCCCATCTGCCTTACACCTGAACACTACACCAACGTATCACTGTCCTGCTGGAGTGCCACACTGTCCTCCATAAACTTCAGAATTCTTCCAGGTTCGGTGCCATCTACAAACCTTGAGATTGTCATAGCATCACAGTCCCCATGAAACAACTGAAATCCTGCCCCACACACACAAATGTGAGCAAGTAAAATACTGATATATTCCTATGGACAGCGTCGAATAATGATGACATGCTGTCAATGCAGCAAAAAAAATCCTGACACATACGAGACAGAGTAGATGAAATATTGTAGGAGAAAGTGAGGACTGCAGATGCTGGAGATCAGAGTTGAACATGTGTTACTGGAAAAGCGCAGCAGGTCAGGCAGCATCCAGGGAACAGGAGAATCGACGTTTCGCGCAAAGCCCTTCTTCAGGAATGATAAAAGTGTGTCCAGCAGGCTAAGATAAAAGGTAGGGAGGAGGGACTTGGGGGCGGGGCGTTGGAAATTCGATAGGTGGAAGGAAGTCAAGGTGAGGGTGATAGGCCGGAGTGGGGGTGGGGGCGGAGAGGTCAGGAAGAAGATTGCAGGTTAGGAAGGTGGCGCTGAGTTTGAGGGTTGGGACTGAGACAAGGTGGGGGGAGGGGAAATGAGGAAACTGGAGAAATCTGCGTTCATCCCTTATGGTTGGAGGGTTCCTAGGCGGAAGATGAGGTGCTCCTCCTCCAACCGTCGTGTTGCTATGGTCTGGCGATGGAGAAGTCCAAGGACCTGCATGTCCTTGGTGGAGTGGGAGGGGGAGTTGAAGTGTTGAGCCACGGGGTGGTGGGAATGATTGGTCCGGGTGTCCCAGAGGTGTTCTCTGAAACATTCCACAAGTAGGCGGCCTGTCTCCCCAATATAGTGGAGGCCACATCGGGTGCAGCGGATGCAATAAATGATGTGTTTGGAGGTGCAGGTGAATTTGTGGCGGATATGGAAGGATCCTTGGGGCCTTGGAGGGAAGTGGGGCGAAGTGTGGGCGCAAGTTTTGCATCCTTGGGGCCTTGGGGGGAAGTAAGGGGGTAGGTATGGGCGCAAGTAATGTCAACACATTCCTAACCTGCAATCTTCTTCCTGACCTCTCTGCCCCCATCCCCACTCCGGCCTATCACCCTCAACTTGACCTCCTTCCACCTATTGCATTTCCAACGCCCCTCTCCCAAGTCCCTCCTCCCTACCTAGTAGATGATGTATTGACAAACCACAGAGCAAGAATAAATCCTGATAGGTCCCACTTATCTATATTCATCAGGGTATAATGTGATGAAGTTGAAAGTGTGTACTGTAACTTTAAGAGAGGATGAATGCTGTTCTGAACTGAGAGCTTACAAGCACCTGTGATATGAGAGGATGGCAGACCCAGAAACAGTATATTGCTGTAGAGCTGGAGTCGGGAACTAAGCAGTTAAGAGAAATAGGTTCCCAGAGTTTTGAATAGTTTCACTTTCAGAGTGAAAAGATAAATTGATGGTTTTATTTAAACAGTGGAATTTGACCGATCTGTCCCTCATATTTTGACAGTTTATGAGGCGAATTGAGCATTTCTTTATGTTTCATTTAAGTTACCAGATGAGCTTCACGCGGTGTCCTAAACAGTCCCGTGTGTGTATCTGTGTGTCTCTGTGTGGGGCAGGTCTGGCAGTCTCTCTGGTGCTTAAAGTGATGCAATGCCACCCTCTGCTGGCCTCCACACGCCACTGCATTGGCAGAGGGTGAAAACCAACAGGGATTCATTTAGAGAGGGGGAGGGAGAGGGCAGCTGCCCACAGCACCATCCAAACTGATGTCTTATCCACGGACTGATCTAAATGTCCTTTAAACGTTGTAACTGTCCCTGCTTTCACCACTTCCTCTGGAAGTTCATTCCACACACAAGCCAGATTCTGTCTAATATAATTACCTCTCGTGACTTTTATAAATCTTTTTCCTCACACCTTAAAATATCCCTCAGTTTTGAATCCCCAACTCTACGGAAAATACATCAGCCCTTCAGCTTCTCTGTACCCTTCATGATTTTGTAAACCACTGTAAAGTTACGCCTTAATCTCATACACTTCAGTGAAAAAAGTCCCAGCCTACCCAGCCTCTCCTTATAGCTCACTCCCTCCAATCCCAGCAACATCTAGGTTAATCTCTTCTGAACCCTCTCCAACTTAATAAGGTCAAAGTGAATAGTCAAGGTATTTTCCAAGGGTATGGGGAGTCCAAATCTAGAGGACATAGGCTTGCGATGAGAGGGGAAACACTTAAAAGTGACCTAAGGGGCATATTTTTCATCCAGAGGGTGGTATGCCTATGGAATGAGCGGGTTGGATGACCAGACTGGACACAGTATTTCAGAAGGGGTCTCACCAAATCCTGTACAACCACAACATGACGTCCCAATTCCGATACTCAAAGGTCTGTCCTATGAAGACAAGTGTGTTAAACACCTTCTTAACCACACTATCTGTATGAGATGCAAATTATAAAGAATTATACCTGACTGCCGAGGTCTCTGTCCTACAACACTGCCAAAGGCCCTGCTTTTAATTGTATAGATACTGTTCTTGTTTGATTTACCAAATCCAATACCTCGCTTTAATCCAAACTAAACTCCATCTGCCACCCCTCAGCCCAGTGTGTGATATTACTGCCTCCTCACCCTCTCCCTTCAATTTTTAAATGCCCATCCGTCTCCAGGATGCCTGAACACTCCGGCCTTGATTTTCACAAAGACCCTAAGCTTTGTTTGCCTTGTGTGGTTAGGGGGAGAAGGGACAGATTGCTGACACAGTCAGTAGGGAGGAGAGGCTGGACAGTAATCAGCGGCCTGGTATCATTTCATGTTTTTAGGAAGAGGGCAGTCGCACGTTAGAGGTGGCTAAGAGTGATCAGTGTTCTGGGACCAGAAATTAAGCTCTTCCTTCGTCTCTGGTGTTCAGTAATAAATATCCATTTGAGACCCTTCATTGGGCAGACTGTGACTGCAGGACTTCTTTCCTTAATATTGCAGAAAACAGATAATAGTGATTAAAGGTGGTCATAGTTCATTTCGATAGCATAGCACATACAGTCAATATCCTACAGTTGAGACAAATATCTTGCATTTGTTTAACAATACGAAGTGTTTTGTATAACTCAGTAATGGTAACCTGATTATAATAAATCCACACTGAGCTGAAAGCTGGCACTGAAAATATGACTCAAAATCTGGGTATGGTAGTGTAGTGGGTCGTGTCCCTGCCTCTGAGACAGAACTTTGGATTTGATTCCAATTCCTGAACTTGTGTGGTAGTGTTCCTAGCTCTGGACTAGAAGGCCTTGATTCAAGTCCTGCCTGTTGCAGAGGTATGTCACAGTATGTCAGAACAGGCTGATGAACAAACACACAGGAGAATAATGTGACAGCTTTATGGGTATTGCTGAGTGATGCTAGTGTCCCTACGTCTGGGCACAAAGGTCTGGGTGTAAAGCTCACAGATGTATCTCGTGATACATCTGAACAAACTGATTAAAATGGATTTAGAATTGTGACTTGATGGAGAAGGAAGAGGTGTCAATATTGAATTTCAGAATTTAGGCCCAAGATGACTGAAAGCACAGCCATTCATTTTGATTGGAGTCACATTTCGCAGCAGCAAAGATTTATAAAATCAGAATGGCCAAGGATAGGGTGAGTAGACAGGGGTTTTTCCCCAGGTTAGGGCGTCCAAAACTAGAGGGCATTGGTGGAAAGTGAGAGGCGAAAGGTTTTGATGAGGCCTAAAGGGTACTTTTCACAGAGAGGGTGGTGTGCGTATGGAATGAGCTGCCAGAGGAAGTGATGGAGGCTGGTACAACTACAACATGTAAAAGGCATCTGGATGCTGACAGACATAGAACATAGAACATAGAACAGGACAGCACAGAACAGGCCCTTCAGCCTACGATGTTGTGCCGACCACTGATCCTCATGAATGCACCCTCAAATTTCTGTGACTATATGTATGTCGAGGAGTCTCTTAAATGTCCCCAATGACCCTGCCTCCACAACTGCTGCTGGCAATGCATTCCATACTCTCACAACTCTGTGTAAAGAACCAGCTTAAAACTATGACCCCTCGTGTTAGTCATTTCTGCCCAGGGAAATAGTCTCTGGCTATCGACTCTATCTATGCCTCACATTATCTTGTAAACCTCAATTAGGTCCCCTCTTCTCCTCCTTTTCTCCAATAAAAAAAGTCCGAGCTCAGTCAACCTCTCCTTATAAGATAAGCCCTTCAGTCGAGGCAGCATCCTGGTAAACCTCCTCTGAACCCTCTCCAAAGCATCCACATCTTTCTTATAATAGGGCGACCAGAACTGGACGCAGAATTCCAAGTGCGGTCTAACCAAAGTTTTATAGAGCTGCATCAAGATCTCACAACTCTTAAACTCAATCCCCCTGTTAATGAAAGCCAAAACACCATATGCTTTCTTAACAACCCTGTCCACTTGGGTGACCATTTTAAGGGATCTATGTACCTGCACCCCAAGATCCCTCTGTTCCTCCACACTACCAAGAATCCTATCCTTAATCCTGTACTCAGCTTTCAAATTCGACCCTCCAAAAAGCATCACCTCGCATTTATCCAGGTTGAACTCCATCTGCCACCTCTCAGCCCATTCTGCATCCTGTCAATGTCCCGCTGCAGCCAACAACAGCCCTCTATACTGTCAACGACATCTACAACCTTTGTGTCATCTGCAAACTTGATGACCCATCCTTAAATCCCCTCATCCAAGTCATTAATAAAAATTACAAACAATAGAGGCCCAAGGACATAGCCCTGTGAAACACCACTCACCACTGACTTCCAGGCAGAATATTTTCCTTCTACTACCACTCGCTGTCTTCTGTAGGCCAGCCAATTCTGTATCCAGACAGCTAGGTTTCCCTGTAACCCATTCCTCCTGACCTTCTGAATGAGCCTACCACGGGGAACCTTACCAAATGCCTTGCTGAAGTCCATATACACCACATCCACAGCTCGACCCTCATCAACCTTTCTAGTCACATCCTCAAAGGACTCGATAATGTTTGTGAGGCATGACCTACCCCTCACATAGACGTGTTGACTGCATTTAATCAAGACCTGCCGAGCTTTTCCAGCAATTTCTGTATTTCTTTAAAAAATGCATTCAGTTTAACACAGGCATTCTGAATAAATAAAACATTTCATGTTTTAATGACGCAGGGCCATGCAAATATATTTCAAATCGACCGAGACCATTTTCTTCCAAGAGGATGGCTCTGTATATGACAGCAGCAATGATGCACCTACATGGAGCAGGGAATGCGATGGAGACAGAGTTTGGACAATGTACATGGAGACCTCACATGGTCCAGTTTGGGAGAGGATGACATTATTGTGTGATTCAGCTCAGAGAGGGCGAAAATGTAATCTGCCCGAGAAGGAATGGCCTATTGCACTCTCTCTCCTTCATTGTTCCTCATCACACCAATGTGTGCGAGCCAAAAAAAACCTCTAAACTCATCGTTACCATTCTTATTTTTATAGAATCCCTGCAGTGCTGAAACAGGCCCTTCGGCCCAACAAGTCCATACCAACCTTCCCAACCCATTCCCCTAAGTAATGCACGTAACCTAGAAATCCCTGAACACTACGGACAATTTAGCGTGACCAATCCACCGAACCTACACAGTTTGAGCTGTGATAGGAAACTGGATCACCCATTAGAAGCTCACACAGCAAGGTGGAGAATGTGCCAACTCCACACAGACAGTCACCCAAGGTTGGAATCGAACCGAAGCCCCTGGTGCTGTGAGGCAGCAGTGCTAACCACCATGCTACCCTTTGGGTGCTCCCTGACCAGAATTTATTGGAATCTACTCACTGTCTAAAGCAAAGGGAATTCAGCCAAATCCAAATCTCCCAGGATGAAATCCCATTGCTAGCAGCTGTGTGAATACAATATCTTCAGAAGCAGAATAACGTTTTGGACAATCTCGCAATTTTTCCTTTTGTCATGAGTTCCATTAATATCTGGACAAAGTTCTTTCAAGTTAAAATTGCAGAGATTTCGTGTGTGTGTGTGTCAGTGGTTTTAGAAAGGGAAATATTGATTTTATATTTGCAATACCCAAACAGTTTGCCATTCATCTTTCCATCATTGTCTGAGTAACATTGCTCTGGATCATAAATGTGTTGTTTTAGCAGATGAAAGAAACTAGCCTGACTTGTTCCTAAAACTGACCCTGACCCAGTCTGAGACCGATATCATCTGCCATATCACCAAGCTGGTTATATTTAATATCTGTTGTGAGCAGTGG
The DNA here is from genome assembly GCF_037043375.1 of Chiloscyllium plagiosum. Taxonomy (NCBI): domain Eukaryota; kingdom Metazoa; phylum Chordata; class Chondrichthyes; order Orectolobiformes; family Hemiscylliidae; genus Chiloscyllium; species Chiloscyllium plagiosum. The sequence continues at coordinate 77,473,690 of NW_028270169.1, read as the reverse complement.
AGGAGTGGGACTAGAAAAGGAAACAGTGACCCCAAAAGCCTGGGAACTATAGACGGGTGAGCCTGATGTCAGTGCTGGGTAAGTTGTTGGAGGGGATTCTGTGGGATAGCATTTACATACATTTGGGAAGGCAAGGGCTGATCGGGGTAGACAACGTGTCTTTCTGCATGGGAAATCATGTCTCATTAATTTGGTTGAGTTTTTTGAAGAGATGACAAAGAAGATTGATGAAGGCAGTTTGGTAGACATTGTCTATGTGGACTTCAGCATTTAAAGAACAAAGAGCAAAGAAAATTTACAGCCCAGGAACAGGCCCTTCGCCCTCCAAGTCTGAGCCGATCCAAATGTACTGTCTAAATCTGTCGGTCAATTCCTGAGCATCTGTATCCCTCTGCTCACTACTTACTCAGGCATCTGTCCAGGCGCATCTTAAATAAATCTACCTGACTGCCTCTACCACCTCTGCTAGCAACGCATTACAAACGCCCACCACCCTCTGTGTGAATTACTTACCGCGTGTATCCCCCTTAAACATTCCACCTCTCACTTAAAAAGCACGACCTCTCGTTATTGAATCCTTCACTCTGGGAAAAAGCTTGTCTCTGTCCATACCCTCCATGATTTTGAAAACGTCAATCAGGTCCCCCCTCAATCTCCTTTTTTCTAGTGAAAATAAACCTAACCTACTCAGCCTCACTTCATAGCTAGTATTTCATTCTGATTGGTAGACAGATTAGTAAGTTTCAGTCACGTGGGATACAGAAGAAGCTAGTCACAAATGGCTTGAAGAAAGAGGGATAGTTTTCAGACTGGAGGCTTGTGAGCAGCAGTGTGCTGCAAGAATCAGGACTGAGTTCACTGCATTTCATCATTTATGTAAAGGATTTAGATGTGAATATTGGGGCCATAGTTAGTAATGTTACAGATTATATCAGAAAGGTGGTGTAGTAGATTATCTCAGAGTACAACGAGACCACAATGAGATGGTATAAAGGGGCAAGGAGTGACAGATGAAGTTTGATTGAGATAAATATGAGGTTTTGCATTTTGGGAAGGCAAATCGGGGCAGAGGTTATACACTTACTGGTAAGGTCCTGGGAAATGTTGTGGAACAAAGGGACCTTGGGTTGCAGGTACATTGTTCCTTGAAAGTGGAGACGCAGGTAGACAGAGTGATGCTGAACACATTTGGCACATTTGCCTTAATCAGTCAGAGCATTGAGTATAGGAGTTGTGGTGGCATGTTGCATCTGTACAGGATGTTGGTGAGGCCACTTTAAGAATACTGTGTACAACTCGGTTTTTTGCAGAAATGACTTACACAGATGTTCCAGGACTGGAGGTTTGAGCTTTAGGGAGAGGTTGAGGTGGGTGTTCCCCCCTGGAGTGTCAGAGGTTGAGGGGTAACATTATAGAGGTTTATAAAACCATCAGGGGCATGTATATTCTGAACAGCCATGTTCTGCTCCCCAGGGTAGGGGAGTCCAGAACAAGAGGGCATAGGTTGAAGGGGAGAGGGTGAATGATTTAGAAGGGACCTGAAGATAAATGTTTCACACAGAGAGTGGTGTGTGTACAGAAAGTGCTGTCAGAGGAACTGGTGAAGGCAGTTACAATCACACATATTAAAAGTATCTGAAAGAAGAGGGATATTGGCCAAATGCTGGCAAATGGGACAGGATCAGACTTGATATCTGATCGGAGTGAACAGAATGGACTAATGGGTCTGTTTCCATTCTGCATGGCTCTCTGGTTCTATAAGAGGAACGACGAATAATTCTGAAAGGACCTTTCAAGTCGGAATTCTCTTCACTGGAAGTCTATCGTGTCTCTATGTTCACATTGATTGAAAGCTGCTTTAGGTAAATATTTGACAGAGAAGTGAGTCACAGATAATGGGACACAGTCAGGAAAGTGGGGCTGAGACCACAGTCTGATCAGCTACAATCTTAGTGCCTGATGGAGCAGGTTCAAAGTATCTAATGACCAGCTCCTGTTCATCAGTCCCATGTTCCTGTGTTCCATTCAGCCCCTCAAACCAACAAGACAGGAGCAGTTGGAGGCTACTTACTCCTATAACCTTTTGCATAGAAACAGAGGAGACCTTTTGGCACTTCAAGACTGTCCCACACGCTTTGAGGTGATTTGTGAAGTGTAATTGAAAAACCCAGGCTGGGTATGAAAGAGGCCCCTCATCTCTCTTTACAGAGCTTCCCCTCTCTGGAACTTGTGCTTCATTTGTTGGTCATGTTGTAGACCCAGATTCACTGAGAATACAAACCCCATACCTCACCCAGAAATGGCTCACAAAATCCTCTGGTCTCCCTGTCTGCAACATTCAATAACAGAACGTTCATAAAAATAACACCCACTAACTTTCCAATAACAGAATGGGAGAACATCAGAAACAGGGGCAGGTCATTCACTCCCCAAGCCTGCCTTGCCCTTCACTAAGATCATGACTGATCTGCTTTTGGTCTCAAATCATCTTTCATACCCAATTCCTCATAGCCCTCACCTCTCTGACAGGTCAATATCCATCTACCTCCTCTTCAAATACTTTCAGTCATCTAACTCCCTAACATTCTTGAGAAGAGAAATCCTGACATTCAAATCCCACCTGTTTGAAGAAAACACTTGCTGCTCCTATATCATTGACGTATTGATATGAACAAAAGAGGTTGTCACAAGGGTTCAGGGAAAAATGACTGGCCCTTATATCAAGGCATTGGTTGCCTTCTGTTGACATAAAGGAGCTGAACAAAACTGGACTTAATGTGAATCAGAGTAACCTCTCCAGTGTTTGGAATCAAACATGGCACAAAGGAAGATGTTCATCATCTCAGTCCTGGGTCAACTCTGTGGGAGATCATCAGGGTAGCTTCCTCTTCACAAACATCTTCAGCTGCTTCATCAATGTCTCCCCACCCCCACCCTCCCCACCATAAGATCAGAAGTGGGGATGGTCACTGAAGATTCCACAATGTTCAGAACATTTTATCCCCCGTCAGTTCCTGAACTGGTCTGTGTACATGTGCAGCAAGACCCAGACTCCATTGAGGCGTGTGCTGTTAAAGTGTCCATAACATTCATGTTACAGCACTGGCGGACACTGCACATTGCCACAGTAAAACAAGAGTTCATTCAGCGCCTGACGCTGGTTTCACAGAAATATGAGGAAGTCGTTCAGCCCATTGACACTATTGGAGAAGATAAGGGACAGCCCATTCAGTGCCTCCAGCCTATTACTCAGGAAGCGAAGGAGTGATGGACCACACCAGAACCCCTCGAAAATATTTGAAGGCGGTAACCTAGACTCTAATGTTTTCTTATTTTAAAGGAAATGTAAAGTGTCTGTCCCAGATGCAAGGCGACTGGTCAGACTACTCGGTGTGAAGCAAAACACTATTTATTTAAACATGAAAGATAAAATGAAACCAAAGAAAGAGGAATTTAGAATAACTTAATTGCATTGGACAAGTTAACAGAATAATAGATCTAGGAACTATTACTAATGAACTGTTCCAATATAGGGAAATCCCATAAACACAGCCCCTGGCAGAAAGGAATATTCAGACACAGAATGTCACAAACATTTCTCCAATCCAGGAATTAAAAACAGCAGCAAGAGAAAATTCAGAGTGAGTAGCAGCCTGGAGACATTCACTTAAGTTCCAACTCTGTGGAGACAGCAATAGTTTCTGATGTTGCCGAGAAACCAAAACTCAGAGATCCTAATCTGTGAGAGCTGGCCGCACCCATTCAAGCTGCATTAAAAGAAACACAAGGCCTCCCTCGCTGTTACTCAAGTGGTCTTATCTATCCAGCTTGGTAACGATCGTTCAATCTCTCTCTTAAAAGAAACCAGGACAAAATAACCTCTTAAAGCTGCAGCATTGTCACACTAGTCTGTACAATGACTGTCAAACAGGAACCAGGGGTAACCAGTCAGGCCCTTGGCCCTGTCCAATTGGACGAGGTTGAAGCCAGTCAGTCCCTTGAGTCACTTACACAGTAACAGTAGGAGGCTATTCCCACCTCAATGCACTTACACGGGGGCAGAATGAGGTAATTGATGCTGATTCCCGATTAATGTCTTATGCCCAAAATGTCGATTCTCCTGCTTCTCGGATGCTGCCTGACCTGCTGTGCTTTTCCAGCAATCGACGCTCTACTCTGATCTCCAGCATCGGTAGTCCTCACTGTCTCCTAATCGATGCTCTTACATGATGAAGAAGTAGAGCAGAGGCTGCACAGACAGACTGCTCCACGTTGTTCCTCCTGACTCCGTTGCTCATGATACACACGTGGGACTTGAACATGTTTTTTTAGTGTTGAGGAGGGAAGCGATATGTCTTGTGTGAAATCTCATGAAGGTACCTTCCATCTCCGAGAAGCTAGCCTGGTGTTGTCTATGTAGGGCGGAAGCTGGTGGGAATGGCTACCTGTTTTAGATGGAAGGTATTGTGGCTGCTGTTGGGGACTGTAAGCAACATGACATTCAGGACAGGATTCACTCGCCGACTGCACAATAATGTGGGGAGAGTTAATTTACGCATATAAACTATTAGGAAAGCCACGTTAGACTGATGAATGGACTCTCTAACGTCAAATAATGCTGATCTTGTTCATGTTGATTTTGTCTAGTGCACGTCCTGTTCAGTGTAACCTGTATGCCTTACTCTGTCCAAGTCTATTTCCACCCTATGATCTGTCTGGCTATGCTTACTATGATCTGCCTCCACTGCTCATAAATAAAGTGTTTCCCTGTACTGAGGTACACGTGACAAAAAATCAAACCAATCAACCCTGGTTAAAGTATGGAATTTCTCTCCCTGACAATGTCTGTTTTGGAAATAAGAGATCGCTGCCACTCCTCGTGTTTCAGCGTCACCATTTCTTCGTCTCTCACAGCTCTACAGATTAAACACTCAGCTCATTCACTCTATCGTCATGTTATCATCACCCGCATCTGTGGTAAGATCATTCCTTGCAAAGGAGATCAAATCTGTACAGAGTGCCACAAATGCTCTATTAGCAAGGCTCTACAACAGCAGGAAGATGGCTTTACTTATGTACTCGAATCAATTTACAATGAAGGCCAGCATACCATTGACTGCACCCATTAAGTACACAGGGTTTAATTCGGAGCAGTCAGCATATACTTATGAGTGGGAGATCATGCTTCCCAAATTTCTTAGAGTCCTTTGCTGAAGTGACCAGGAAGTTTGATGAGGGCAGAGTGATAGACGTAGTCTCTATGGATTTCAGTAAGGCCTTTGATAAGGTTCCACGTGGCAGGCTGCTCTGGAAGGTTACATCACTTGAAATGCTGGGGGAACTGGCCAATTGGAAGGATGCTTGTCAGACGAGAGGCTGGGTCCATTGCTGTTTGTTATCTATGATTTGGTTGAGAATGTACAAGGTATGATTAGTAAGTTTGCAGATGACACTAAAGTAATTGGGAGCATGATCAGTGAGGAGGTTTATCAGAAATTGCAGCAGGTCCTTAATCAGGAGGGGAGGTGGGCTGAGAAATAGCAAATGGAATTTAATATAGAAGCGTGAGATCTTACAGTTTGGTAACTGAAGTCAAGGTAGGAGTTTCATGGTGAATGGGAGGGTCTTAAGGGGTGCAGAGGGCTGAGAGACCTTGGCGTTCAGGAGCACGTTTCCCTGAGAGTGGAGTCACAGGTAGACATGGCAGAGAAGAAGGCTTTTGGCACACTGGCCTTCATCAGGCAGGATATTGAGTATAGAAGTTGGGAACTTACGTTGCAGTTACACTGACTTTGGTAAGGCCGCACTTGGAGTATTGTGTTCAGTTTTGTCATCTTGTTATAGGGAGGATGTTATTAATTTAGGAAGAGTGCAGAAGAAATTTACAGATACGTTGCCAGGACCCAATGCTCTGAGCTATAGGGAGAGGTTGGACAAGCTAGGACATCTTCTTTAGCGCGTTGGAGACTGAGGAAGTCCTTATAGAGCTGTATAAAATCACGAGGGATATGGATAGGGTTAATACTCTCAGTCTTTTTCCAAGGTCTAGAGAATCGAGGATTAGAGGGGATCAGTTTAAGGTTAGAGGGGAAGGAATAAAAGGGAACCTGAGGGGCCACTTCTTTACACAGAGGGCTGGTACGTGGATGGGTTGCCAGCAGATGTGGTTGAAGGGGGTACATTAACAACATTTCAAAAGCATTTGGATAAATATGTGGATAGGAAAGGACTGGAAGGATATGGGCCAACTGCAGGGAAATAGGGTTAGCGTGGATGGACATTTACAAGATGGAGTTGAACCTCTCTGTTAATTAAAACCAAACACCCAGAAAAGCTCGCCTCACCTCGTAATCTGTTAAAATATGAGCGACACAGATTTCCTACATTCCACAATTTAACAAAAATTATCAAGTTAGTTTCTTAACTTTAATAGTGAACACTAAACTACGACTATTCACAAATACAAGCCCCTCTTTTCTTAGCTACTTACTATCTGACTCCAAATCTGTAAAAATATGCTGTTGCAATAACCCACATATTAAACATTACAATCTCAAGACCACACAGTCTCCATCATCCCCGCTGTGTTCACTCTTCCAGTTGCTGATCTCCCTGGGTCATGTTTTTTTTATTGCAAGTATGTTTTACATGAACATGTATCTTTGATAGAGAGTGGTTGAGATGGCCAGTTAGCACTCCTTTTCGACAGCAGTTACTCTGCTGTTGGATGGCAGTACGAAACTTAATCATTCTTCTTCAACAATGGGGATGTTTTATTTTTTTCTTTCTGGTGGATATTGAGTTTTTTCGAATAGTAGCCAATTGGCCACTCAATTCCATCATCATCTTTCTGTATCAATACATCTCCGAGCCCTATACCCAAAGCATCAGACACCATTTTCAAAGCTTTTCTAAATATTTGGTGCAGCTAAAACTGGTGCGGGATGATTAATCCTGCTTTAAAATTCTCAAATGCCTCCTGGCATTGTTCTGTCCACCACAATACTGTGTTCTTCTTTAGTAAATCCATCAGTGGTGCCCATACACTGCTGAAGTTTGGAACAAACTTCCGATAGAATCCACTCAGTTCCAAAAATCGAAGCATCTCTTTCTTCGAGGATAGTCGTGGAAATTCCTCAGAGACCTTCGTCTTTGTGTTCCTTCGGTCAACTTTCCATGTCCAATGCAATGTCCCACGAACGTCCCCTCTGCCTTCGCAAATTCTATTTTCTTTAAGTTTATTACCAAGTTTGCTTCTTGTAATCGTTCAACATGCTCTGCCAACTGTAAATGTGAGCTTTGAATCACTTGCTAAAGATCACTACATCATACAGATAAACTACACAATTTGTTCATATGGCCACACCTCTGTTCCTGAGTCTTAAATGTGGCTGGTGCATTATTCATCCATATGAAATACTCGATAAAGTTTTTTGTCATCTCCAGGATCTTTACTAGATAGTTTAACTGACTCCACATTTTTTTAAAATTTGAAATGGGCCAAGAACACTATCTTTGAAGGGATTGGTGGCAATACTAATACGTCATCCCCACGGGAAATCTTCAAAGTTTCAGAGTTTTTATCTACCACCTACTTCACTCTATGCTGTGCTCTTCAGATACTGTTTCGCAAACTCACCCATTCCATCTACTCTCTCCTTCACCTCTCACACGTAATCTAAGTGTAACGTCAGTCGGTCCTGTCAATTTATATTTAATTAATTTCAAAAGACCTCTCACTTCATGTACGAATATTAACGCAAAGAAAATAAACGGAGTAGATTTATTTGGGCCATCTCTAATGGCAACCAATATAATGGGACATCTTTATTCCAATCATTCGGGTAATCATAACAGTACGTTGTTAACATGGTCTTCAGCGTCTGATGCTAACTTTCCAAGGCTCCCTGGGATTCAGGATCTGACGCACTTGAGTTAAACTGCTGTATGCTGAACCTATCCATGACTTCCTTAAACAGCTGAGCGGTAAAATGAGATCCTTGGTCTGACTGAATCTTACTGCATAGCCCACAGCGAGTAAAAAAAGCTACCAACCCCTCCACCTCGCTTTTTGTCTTAACATTCCGTAAAGGAATTGCCTCTGGAAATCTGGTAGACACATTCATTATGGTCAGCAAATATAGTTTTCCACTTCTATTTTAGAAAGGGAAGCTACACAATTAATCATAACCCACGTGAAATGTTCTGTGAATGCAGTAATTGGTAAGAAAGGTGCTGGTTTTATTACTGCCTGTTACTTCCCTCCATTTGGTATGTATGTCATGTACAAAAAGAATTAACTACGTCCTTGTGAATTCCAGGCCACTAGAAATGCTTCTGTACATTACCCCGAGTCTTCTGTACATCTAGGTGACCGCCGGCAGTTAATTTATGAGCTACCCATAACATTGCATACTACTGGTAACACAATCTGGTGCACTTCGGCCCATTGCACTTCCGCCCATTTCCCTTCTGCACTAACCTATCAGGGTCTCCATTTTAATTTTATGATTCTATTTTTAAGTTAATAACGTTCAACAATATATTCTGATTCCTTTTCTCTGTGTGTGTGTGTGTATGTATGTGTGTGTGTGTGTGTGTGTATGTGTGTGTGTGTGTATGGGTGTGTGTGTGTGTGTATGTGTGTGTGTGTGTGTATGTGTGTGTGTGTGTGTGTGTATGTATGTGTGTGTGTGTGTGTGTGTGTATGTGTGTGTGAATGTGTGTGTATATATCTGTTGTAAGTCCATTAGCCTTTTAGGACAAAACACCTCTGCCTGATCCTCTGCCTGTTCAGGTTTTTTTCTACACCGTTACATCAAACAGGGTGTCAGTTCACTAAGCATCAACTCATTTGTCTTTTTAGTTCGTTTTTCTTTCCTGCTGTAACTTATGACAATGGGATCTTGTCACTACACAGTCTGGGAAAATTCCTGGGTATTTTTCTTTTAACACCCCAATTCCCTAGTCTTCCGTTGGCTTCTCCACCACAAGGGGTGCCAATCTCACCTCGCTTCCTGCTAAATCATTCCCAAGAACAAACTGTATTCCGAGAACTGACACTCTGTTACTAACTGTCACTGTTACTTCTCCAACCTTGATTTGGCATTCCATCCTGATGTTACACAAGGGAATCCTTAATTTCTGTCCCCAGTCTACAAATTATCACGCTCCTGATTAACATGCCAAAAAGAGTGAAAAAACCCTTCCATTTCTTACTATTAGAGGGTGAGAGAAAGTGAGGGCTGCAGATGCTGGAGATGAGAGTTGAATAGTGTAGGTCTGGAAAAGCACAGCACGTTGGTGGCATCCAAGGGGCAGGAGAGTTGACATTTCAGGCACAAGTCATTCATCAGGAAAGTTGGGGGTAAGGGAGGGGGAAAGGGCTGAGAAATAAATAGGAGGGTGGGGTGGAGCTGGGTGGAAGAGAGCTTGGAAGGCGATAGGTATATGCAGGGCGGGTGTGTTGGTGATCAGTCGGAGAGGAGGGTGAAGTGGATAGATATAGGGCAGCTGGAAGCCTCAAACTGTACAGCATCAACGTTGAGTTCACCAAATTCCAAATCTCCCCCCCAACCTCTCTCAGATCCAACCGTTCAACTTAGCACTGCCCTCTTGAACTGTCCTAATTGTCCATCTTCCTTCCCACCTACCCACTCCACCCTCCCCTCCGATATATTACTATCACTCCCACCTACATCTTCTTATCACCTTCCCAGTGACCCTCCCACCAGCCCAGCTCCTACTCTCGTATTTAACTTTCAGCCCCATTGTCCCCGCACCACATTCCTGATGATGAGTTTATGTCTGATATTCGAAATTCTTGCTGTTCGGATGCTGCCAGATCTGTTGTGCTTTTCCGGTCCCACACTATTCAACTCTCATCTACAGCATCTGCAGCCCTCACTTTCTCTCGGCCTCTAATAGTAAGAGATGAAAGTATTTTCACACTTTCTGGCATGTTAATCTCTTTCCAACTATTAGAGACTGAGCAGTTCCCGTATCTCAGAAAATTATAACTTTTAGATTAGATTAGATTAGATTAGATTACATACAGTGTGGAAACAGGCCCTTCAGCCCAACAAGTCCACACCGCCCCGCCGAAGCGCAACCCACCCATACATCTACATTTACCCCTTACCTAACACTACGGGCAATTTAGCATGGCCAATTCACCTGACCTGCACATCTTTGGACTGTGGGAGGAAACCGGAGCACCCGGAGGAAACCCACGCAGACACGGGGAGAACGTGCAAACTCCACACAGTCAGTCGCCTGAGGCGGGAATTGAACCCGGGTCTCTGGCGCTGTGAGGCAGCAGTGCTAACCACTGTGCCACCGTGCCGCCCACTAACTTCTTGTCCTTTTCCCCCTGTTCTTTCTGAGTAAAGTTTATCCACAGAGGCAAATTCTTTATAGAGATCAGGCACTGCCTCCATACCCAGCCCCTGCCTCGGCTGCGCACTCTCCTGCAGCTCCTCGGCTCTACTTGGGGTCTCCTTTACCAGTTTCACTAATGCCACTGGCTTTGCCTCTTCTACCACATCTTTCCCCAAAGTGTCTTCCATCAACCCCCAGCACTGTGTGTCCAAGCTTACTGCAGTGAAACCACCTTTTCCCAGTGCCCTTCTTAAACCATAGGCACTGTAATTTTGTGTTCCACACCCTTATAGTGAGAACACCTGAGGCTGTTCACCTCCTTTCAAACCCTTTAGGCTTCTTTTTTCACCTGTGGTAAAGTATTGTGCGCTACTGTTCGCTTTGTAGTGTGTGATTTTCCTTTCTCCCAATTTCTATCCCTCACAGGATGAAAATCCTCCCAGAAGCTAAATTTCATCTCATGCACCAATGCATATTTACCTGCCATTTCTGCCGCGCTTCTCGCTTCTTGAACTTTCTATTCATTCACATGAATTCTTACCGTCTCTGGAAGTGAGTCTTTAAACTTCTCCAGCAGAATAATCTCCCTTCGAGCCTCACAGATCTTATCCATTTTTAAGGCTAGCACCCATCTATCAAAATGACTGTGGTTAATTCTTTCAAACTCAATATAAGTCTGACCTGGTTCTGTCTCTGTTTTTATGAATCTCTGTCTATATGCTTCTAGTACCAATTCATAACCAATCAAAATGGCCAATTTGACATCTGCATAATCTCTTGACCCATCATCTGATAGCGCTGCACATACCTCACCAGCTGTGCCCACCAGCTTAGACTGAACGAGCATTACCCACAAGTTCACTGGACACACCATCTGCCGAGCCATTTTTTCAAATGAAATAAAAAACGTTTTGACATTTTTCTCACCGAATTATGACAAGATATTAACATAGTTGTATACATCCCTATGTTCTCTCTTCGTCTCCATCCTGTTAATTTAACTGTCTTGTCTAATTCCCAACTTCTGAATTTCAAATTCTCTCTTTTTTTCTTTTTCCTCTCTCTCTGTCTTCTCTCTCCGTTTTTGTCTCTTTCTTTATCTTCTAACTTCAGTTGACATATTTGCAATTTAAATATTTTATAACTCTACTGTACTTGTTTGTTTCTCTGATACATCAAAGTGCTTGACCAACTCCATTATAATTTCAGGGTCCTTTTTGTCTCTGTTTAAACCCAATTCCAACCTTTTTGGTAATTCTAAAATATGTCCTGCTTCTGTCTTTCTAAACTTTCTTGGCAAATTTGGGAACCTCTTTAGTAATGTTAAAAACCATTTCTCTCACTCTTAATTTAACCAACCACAAGTAAACAAAATTAAACAAATTTTCCCACCGGTTTTATTTGAAGATCTAGGTCACTAATTGCCAGGTTTTGGAATCTGCTGGGACCTTTTGGACCCGAAATCTGTTCAAATCTGAACAAATCTCATACGGCAAGGCCCCAAAATGTTAAGACGTCATGGTCAAGCCCTTCTGTTAATTAAAATCACAAACCCAGAAAAGCTCACCCCACCTCGTAATCTGTTAATACCTGAGTGACAATGAGGTCCCAAATTCCACTAATAAAATTTAAATAACAATTCGTATGTATGCAAGTTATTTCGCTGTGCTTGAAGGTGTGTTTTCAGATGTTTCGACACTATGACTAGGTAACATCATCAGTGAGAGTCTCTGCTGAAGCGCTGGTGGTATGTCACGCCGCTCTTTTCATATGTATTGGCTTCTTAAGAGGGGTGATGTCATTTCCGGTTCCTTTGTTTTACAAGAGAAGGTAGATGGATCTAAATTGTTGTGTTTATTGACAGACTTCTGGTCAGAACGCCATTCCTCTAAGAACGTCCTTGCGTGTCTTAGTATGTGTGTGCGTTGTCCCAATCAAAGTAGTGCCCTTCTTTGTCTGTATGTATGGAACATAGTGATAATGGGTCATGTCTTTTGGTGGCCAGTTGGTGTTCATGTATCCTGGTAACACGAAAACAGGACAGTTTCAACGGCAGAGAAATGATTTTATATACACTGTTTAATTAATGTGTGTGTGCAGATATGTAACATTTTTAATATGTACACAACACATTATAAATGAACAACGGAGACACAGTTAAGGAAAAGTGATGCATATGATGGAAAAAATTTATAAAACATTAAAACATCATTTGATTCTGATCTAAAATTATATGTTACCCTTCTCTCAACGTTCCCTCCTTTTCTGAAATCCTCTACTCCAATCTCTCATTCTTATCATGATGTGTGTTATAAATTCTTGCTTCTCGTGTGTCAACTTATTTCAGTTAATCCCCTCTCTACCAGAATTAAATATATTGGCCTGTTGGGTTCTTTTCAAAGCTAGTGTCTGTCATATTATTGGAGATAAACATTCTGGCATCAGACCCAGCAATTGAACACGTTACTCTGTTGTCCATGCACTGTACAAGGACCACAGCACACAGGAATTTCCAAAACATTGAGGGATGTACATCTACTTCTTTTGATGATCTAGATTTCTCATTTTTTCACTTTTCTAAATCTATGTTGTCTCGCTCTTTCTCTCTTTGTATCTAGTAAAGAAATTTACCAATTTTTCTTTGCGTCTCTTCTCTCAAAACGCCTTCTTTCCGTTTATATCTATTGCTCTCTTCTTGATGTAACGTGATTACAATTGAGCAATGTAACTGCAAAGACATTCGGGAGGAGCTGGCCAGAGTTATTTGGAAGGGGAGCCGAGCAGGGCAGACCATGGAGCAGCAAAAGCAGGAATTCGGAGGATATCAGAAATTCATCCCAAAGAACATGAAACATACTCATGGGAGGACAAGGCAACCATGAGTGATAAGGCATCAAACCAAAAGAGGAAACATGCAGTGTGGTGAAGATGATTGGGCATCTAGAGAATTCATTGGCTCTGAAACTACATAAGGCTGGCATCAGTGACACTGCAGAGCTCTTAATCATTGTCAGGGAGAGAAACAGAGGGAAAGGCATTCACTTTAAACACAGAAGATGGTATTACTCAAGGAAAAAAGATTCAGATGAATTAAACAATTGAATTAAAATCAGTTAATTTGTTTAGCAGAATGTGTCAGATTGGAAGCATGACCCAGGGAGCGAGCCTCAGCAGAATGAGAGTATGAAAATGGAAGTATTTCCACATCAGAAACCAGAGTAGGTCAGTGAGTACAGGGCTGATGGGTGAATGGGTCTCGATGTGAACTAAGGGACAGACAGCAGAATTGCATTGCAGATATTGCAGCTCAAACCTGCGCATTTATGTTGTGCTATAGACTACAGCAGCAGGAGAAGCAGAACAGCATTCAACCGCAACCTGTAACTTTTAGCCTCAAATAATCTCCTCAGTCTGCCATTACCATCAATACGATCTATGCTTCAGCAATGACTGTGGGTGAACATGACTGGGTCAGAACCACGTGAACCTAAACCTGACGCGAACCCATTAAAGCTGCCACACTTGACCGACAGATCTGATCAAAGCTCCGCAGTCCTGCCACATTCTGTCACAAATGGTAATGGACAATTAACAAATGGCTGGAGCAAAGGGATCCACGAATATCCCCATCCTAAATAATCGAACAGCTCTGCACAGCAGTGTAAAAGACCAGGATGTGGTATCTGCATCACCCTCAGACAGAAGTGTTGCCTCGATGATCCACCTCATCCACGCCATGTTACCCACAGAATCAGATATGCCAGTCTTCAACCAATTCGATTCACTGCACGTGACAGGAAGAAACAGCTGAACACAGTAGATACAACAAAGGCAATGGGCCCTGACACCATTCCTGCAATAGGACTGAAGACTTGTGTTGCACAACAAGCCGTGTCCCTGGGGAAGCTGTTTCATTCCAGCTGCAATTCTGAAATCTCCCTGGTAATGCGGAAAATTACTCAACTATGTCCAGTTTCTCAGAGGAATATAATTACAATCTGACCAATTACCACCCCTCAGTGCCACCACGACAGTCAAATTGGTGGGAGTTCTTTTTGACAGAGCTGTAAAGCAGCACAGAAATAACCAGCTCAATGTGGTTTCCAATAGGTCCCCATGTGGAAATGGTGCTGCTGTGGAAAGTCACTGGATTATTAATCCAGACCAGGATAATGCTCTGGCAGCTGGTGGAAGTTAAAAATAATTGACAACATATTAAGATGCAAAATCTGGTGTCGGTAATAGTGACCTTCAAGCCAATGTCGATTGGAAACACCAATTTGCTTCGCAAATGTACTTTCAGAAAGTGAATCTCCCGTACTTTCCTGGTCTGGCCTAAACGTGACTGCAGACACACAGACATGTGATAAACTTTTCAACGGTCTCTGAATCCACCAACCAACACATTCTATTGTATCAAACTGTTCCAAGGTCTAAAGGATTAAACTAGACAGAACACCCGGCCCCAGCCTCAGTATCAGAAAAGGGAATGAGAAACACAGTCCTGTTGACCCTGCAGAGACCTCCTTCCTAACATCTGAGAGCTTGTGACAACATTTACAGACTACACAGAAACATCGGGAATGGAGTAGGCCAGACAACACATTGAGCCTTCCCCATTCCAGTTCATGTTCAAACATCTCCTCAATGCACTTTTCCCACACACTGCACACATCCCTTAATGTGATAAACCATGGGAAGCCATAAAGTAGGAAGTGCAGTAGTCCCTTTGGTCTGTCGAGTTTGCATCCAATTCAATATAAGACCATAAGACCATAAGACATAGGAGTGGAAATAAGGCCATTCGGCCCATCGAGTCCACTTCGCCATTCAATCGTGGCTGATGTGCATTTCAGCTCCACTTACCAAAGTTCTCCCCGTAGCCCTTAATTCCTCTAGACAACAAGAATCTATCAATCTCGGCCTTGAAGACATTTAGCGTCCCGGCTTCCACTGCACTCCGTGGCAATGAATTCCACAGGCCCACCACTCTCTGGCTGAAGAAATGTCTCCGCATTTCTGTTCTGAAATGACCCCCTCTAATTCTAAGGCTGTGTCCACGGGTCCTAGTCTCCTCGTCTAACTGAAACAATTTCCTAGCATCCACCTTTTCCAAGCCATGTATTATTTTGTACGTCTCTATTAAGTCTCCCCTTAATCTTCTAAACTCCAACGAATACAATCCCAGTATCCTCAGCTGTTCCTCATATGTTAGACCTACCATTCCAGGGATCATCCGTGTGAATCTCCGCTGGACACGCTCCAGTGCCAGTATGTCCTTCCTGAGGTGTGGGGACCAAAACTGGACACAGTACTCCAAATGGGGCCTAACCAGAGCTTTATAAAGTCTTAGTAGTACATCTCTGCTTTTATATTCCAACCCTCTTGAGATAAGAGACAATATTGCATTCGCTTTCTTAATCACGGACTCAACCTGCATGTTTACCTTTAGAGAATCCTCGACTAGCACTCCCAGATCCCTTTGTGCTTTGGCTTTATTAATTTTCTCACCATTTAGAAAGTAGTCTATGCTTTTATTCTTTTTGCCAAAGTGCAAGACCTCGCACTTGCTCACGTTAAATTCCATCAGCCATTTCCTGGACCACTCTCCCAACCTGTCGAGATCCTTCTGCAGCCTCCCCACTTCCTCAGTACTACCTGCCTGTCCACCTAACTTCATATCATCGGCAAACTTCGCTAGAATTCCCCCGGTTCCCTCATCCAAATCATTAATATATAATGCGAACAGCTGTTGCCTCAGCACCGAACCCTGCGGGACACCGCTCGTCACCGGCTGCCATTCTGAAAAAGAACCTTTTATCCCAACTCTCTGCCTTCTGTTAGACAGCCAATCCTCAATCCATCCCAGCAGCTCACCTCGAACACCATGGGCCCTCACCTTGCTCAGCAGCCTCCCGTGTGGCACCTTATCAAAGGCCTTTTGAAAGTCTAGATAGACCACATCCACTGGGTTTCCCTGGTCTAACCTACTTGTTACCTCTTCAAAAAATTCCAACAGGTTTGTCAGGCATGACCTCCCTTTACTAAATCCATGTTGACTTGTTCTAATCAGATTCTGCTCTTCCAATAATTTAGAAACCTCATCCTTAATGATGGATTCTAGAATTTTACCAACAACCGAGGTTAAGCTGATTGGCCTATAATTTTCCATGTTTTGCCTTGATCCTTTCTTGAACAAGGGGGTTACAACAGCCATCTTCCAATCATCCGGGACCTTTCCTGACTCCAGTGACTCTTGAAAGATCTCAATCAATGCCTCTGCTATTTCCTCAGCCACCTCTCTCAGAACTCTAGGGTGTATCCCATCGGGGCCAGGAGCTTTATCAATTTTAAGACTTTTTAACTTTTCTAGCACTATCTCTTTCGTAATGGCAACCATACTCAACTCAGCCCCGTGAGACCCTTTAATTTTTGGGATATTACTCATGTCTTCCACTGTGAATACTGACACAAAGTACTTGTTAAGTTCTCCTGCTATTTCCTTATCTCCCATCACTAGGCTTCCTGCATCAGTTTGAAGTGGCCCAATGTCTACTTTTGCCTGTCGTTTGTTTCTTATGTACTGAAATAAACTTTTACTATTATTTCTAATATTACTGGCTAACCTACCTTCATATTTGATCCTCTCATTTCTTATTACACTCTTTGTTATCCTCTGTTTGCTTTTGTATCCATCCCAATCTTCTGATTTCCCACTGTTCTTAGCCACTTTATAGGATCTCTCTTTTTCTTTAATACATTTCCTGACTTCCTTTGTCAGCCAAGGTTGTCTAATCCCTCCCCGGTTAATCTTTCTTTTCTTGGGAATGAACCTCTGTACAGTGTCCTCAATTATACCTACAAGCTCCTGCCATTTTTACTCTAGTGTCTTCCCGGTTAGCCTCTGCTTCCAGTCTATTTTAGTCAGTTCCTCTCTCATGCCCTCATAGTTACCTTTATTCAACTGTAACACCATTACATCCGATTTTGCCTTCTCCCTTTCAAACTCCAGACTGAACTCTATCATATTATGGTCGCTACTTCCTAAGGGTTCCCTTACTTTAAGATCTTTTATAGAGTCTGGTTCATTGCAAAGCACTAGGTCCAGAATAGCCTGCTCTCTTGTGGGCTCCATGACAAGCTGTGCCAAAAAGCCATCCTGTAAGCATTCCATGAATTCCCTTTCTTTAGATCCACTAACAACATTATTTACCCAGTCCACCTGCATATTGAAGTCTCCCATGATCAATATAACCTTGCCTTTCTGACATGCCTTCTCTATTTCCCAGTACATGTTGCGTCCCTGGTCCTGATCACTGTTAGGAGGTCTATACACAACTCCAATTATGTTTTTTTTGCCTTTGTGGTTCCTCAATTCCACCCACACAGACTCCACATCATCCGACGCTATGTCATTCAATACCATAGATTTAATTTTGTTCTTAACTAACAAGGCAACCCCACCCCCTCTGCCCACCTCTCTGTCTTTTCGATAAGTTGAAAACCATGGAGGTTTAACTGCCAGTCCTGACCCCCCTGTAACCAAGTCTCTGTGATGCCTACTACATCATAATCATTCACTATTATCTGTGCCATTAGTTCATCGGCTTTGTTATGAATGCTACGAGCATTCAGGTAAAGTGCCTTAATGCTAACTTCCTTATCATTTGAGATGTTGGAAGTCATATGTCCTAAGTTATCCTTGCTTTTTACTGCATTCTCAGACTGCCTCAATTTTAAATCCGCCTGGAAACATGCTATCCTGCTGCTTATCTTGCCATTTACCTCCATACTCCCTGTCGCTTTCACTTTCCCTTCCCCCCAACTCAGAAGTTTAAAGTCCTACTGACCACCCTATTTATCCTCTTCGCTAGAACATTGGTACCTGATCGGTTCAGGTGGAGACCGTCCCAACGGTACAGATCCCCCCGGTTCCAAAACTAATGCCAATGCCGCATGAAGTGGAATCCCTCTTTCCCACACCAATCCCTTAGCCACGTGTTTACTTGCTTAATTTTCTTGTCCCTATGCCAATTGGCACGTGGCTCGGGCAGTAATCCGGAGATTATGACCCTTGAGGACCTGTGCTTCAATTTCCTGCCTAGTGCTTCATAATTCCCAAACAGGTCCTCCACCCTAGTCTTGCCTATGTTGTTGGTACCAACGTGGACCACACCAACTGGATCCTCCCCCTCCCGCTCCAATATCCTTTCAAGCCGGTCGGAGATGTCTCGCACCCTGGCACCGGGCAGGCAACACACCATGCGAGACTCCCGATCCGGCTTGCAAAGGATACTATCTGTCCCCCTAATTATAGAATCCCCTATAACCACTACTTGTCTATCAGCTCCCCCCTCTTGAATGGCCTTCTGGACCATGGTGCCTTGGTCAGTTGGCTCATCCTGTCCAGAGCCATTTTCCTCATCCGAACAGGGAGCAAGAATCTCGCACCTGTTGGACAAGGTCAAGGGCTGAGGCTCCTCCACTCCTGAACTCCGGTTCCCCCTACCTGCCTCACTTACAGTCACACTCTTTTGTGTCTGATCACTAGCTGAATGTGAATTACTTAATCTCCCAGGTGTGACTGCCTCCTGAAACAAAGCATCCAGGTAACTCTCCCCCTCCCGGATGTGCCGCAGTATTTGAAGCTCAGATTCCAGATCATCAACTCTGATCCGGAGTTCTTCCAGCAACCAACACTTGCTGCAGATGTGGTCACTGCCGTTCACAATGGGATCAGCCAGCTCCCACATCATACAGCAACAACACATCACCTGCCCAGCCATCTCTGCTTAGTTAGTTAATTAGTTACTTTGATATAATGATACCTGGCCCTTTATTTCCACACCGTACCCCTGCTCTCCCACCATCTCTTTACTGTCTCTAAGTCCGTATTTATATTCAGTGTCTTGGCTTCCAGGTTCGATCCCATTCCCCAGGGTCACCAGTTGCTGAGTGCAGTCATTTATTGTCTTCTCATTGTAGAATGGTCTGTCTGTACCTCATACTGTGGCCCCTTGTTTTAGACACCACAGCCTGGGGAATTATCATCCCTGCTTCCAATCCGTCTCACCCTGTCAGAGCTTTATATATCTCACTTAGATCTCCACCCATTTTCCTAAACCCCATGGAATACAGGCCCAGTCACCCCAAACTGTGTTCCCACAACAGGCCAGTCATCACAAAGATCAGTCTGGTCATCCTTCACTGCTCTCCCTCAATGTCAGGTTTGTCCTTTATGAAGGTACAGAGACCAAACCTGCACACAATACTGCACAGTGTTTGAGATGGGTTGTCACCAAGGCCCTGTATAACTGCAGTAAGATACGCTTACTCCTGGACCCAAATCCCCTTGAAATGAAGGTCAACACCCCATTTACCTTCCTAATTGCTTTCTTTCCTGCAATATTGCTTTCAGTGACTGGTGTACAGGGAGATCTAGATCCTTTGCAATGTTACAGCTCCATACTTGGTGGGCCTATGTACATTGATCAGCGTGCCAATGCCATTCCCAGTATTGACTTCTGGGTTCAGACCTCATTGCACTGCAGGGACCTCGGAGGACTGCGCAGAAGGAAACAGCAATAAAGGAGCATGCGTCCCTTTGTAGATCAACATGTTTCAAACAATCCCTTTTCAAACGAAAGGCTGCCAATCTCTTGTTCCCACCAAAGGGCACACCGTCACCTCTACCTACATTGCTCTGCATCTGCCATGTATTTGCCCATTCACACCACTTGTCTTAGTCACCTTGAAGCCTTTTTACAACCTCCTCACCGACTCACAATCCAACATCCTTTAGTTGTGTCAGCAGGTTGGGATATATTGTATTTGATTCCCACAACCAAATGTTTAATGGGTATTGAGAACAGCTGGGGTCCGAGCACCGATCCCTGTGATACCTCAGCAACCTTCCTCTGTTAAATGAAAAATTTTTTTTCAATTTATTTATGTTGTGAATCTGGGTGTGACAGGCTGGGCCAGCACTCATTGCCTGTCCCTAGTTGCCCCTTGGGAAGGTGGTGGTGAGCTGCCTTGTTGAACTGCTGCAGTCCACTGTGGATTCAATTCATAGTAACACCATTGAATGCCAAGTGACAGCGGTTAGATTGTATTTTAGTGGTGATGGTCACGGTGTGACATTTTTGTGACGCGCATATTATTTGCCACTTGTCAGCCTGGATACTGTCCAGATCTTGTCGCATTTGGACGTGTCCTGCTTCAGTATCTGAGAAGTCACAAATGTTGCTGAACATTGTGCAATCATTGGCGAACACCCCCATTTCTGACCTTATAAGGGAGGGAAGGTCATTGATCAAGCAGCCCTGAAGATGTTTGGGCCGAGACCACTGCCCGAGGGACTCCTACAGACTTGTCCTGGAGCTGAGTTGACTGACCTTTATCAACCATGACCATCTTCCTCAGTGTCAGGTATGATTCTAACCAGCGTGGAGTTTGCACCTGATACCCATTGATTCCAGTTTTGCTAAGGTGCCTTGATGCCACACTTGGGCGAAGGCTGCCTTGTTTTAAAGGGCTGTCACTCTCAGCCCACCTCTGGAATTCAACTCTTTTGTCCATGTTTGAACCAAGGTAATCAGGTGGACCTGAGTGGACCTGGTTGGAACCCAAACTGGGCGTCATTGAAGGTTATTCCTGAGCAGGTGCAGCTTGAAAGCACTGACACCTCCCATCACTTTACTGATGTTCCAGAGTAGACTAATGGGGTGGTAATTGGTCAGATTGGATTTGTTCTGCTTTTTATGTATAGGAGATACTTGGGTAATTTTCCACGTAATCGGGGAAATGTCGTTGTAACGATACTGGAACAGTTTAACTAGGTCAGTGACACGTTCTGCAGTACAAGTTTTCAGTAGTATTGCCAGAATGTTGTCAGGGTATGTACCCTTTGGAGTACCCAGTGTCTCCAACTGTTTCTGGATATTGCGTGGACTGAATCGAATTGGCTGATGACTGGTAACTGAATTGCTGCAGACCACTGGAGGAGGCTGAGATGGATCATCCACTCAGCACTTCTGACTGAAGATTGTTGCGAATGCATCAACCTTATCCTTTGCACTGAGATGCTGGGCTCTTCCATCATGGAGGAAGGGGTTACTTGTGGAATCTCTTCCTCAAGTGAATTGTTTAATTGTCCATCAGTATTCGTGGCTAGAAGTTAACGGACTGCAGAGCTTAGATCTGAACCGTTGGTTGTGGGATCACTTAGGTCAGTCTATCACTGACTGCTTATGCTGTTTGGCACACAAGTTGTCCTGGTTGGTGGCTTCACCAGGCTGACACCTCATTGTCAGGTATGCCTGGTGCTGCTCCTGCCAGCCTGCACACTCCATTGAACGAAGGTTGATCCTCTGGCTTGATGGGTAATTGTTGTGAGGGGGATATGCCAGGCTATGAGGTTGCGCTGGAGTACAATTCTGCTGCTACTGCTGACCCACAGCACCTTATGGAAACCCAGACTTGAGCTGCTAGATGTGTTTGAAGTTGATCTTATTTAGCACAGAAATAGTATCACTCAAAATGATGGAGGTTATTCTCAATGTGAAGGTGTGACTTTGTCTCCGCAATGACTATGCGGTGGCCACTCTTACCGATACTGTCATGGAGAGATACTTCTGCAACTGGCAGATTGGTAAGGCTGTGTTCAAGTATGTATTTTCCTCTAGTTGGTTCCTTCACCAGTTTCGCAGTTATATCCTTTAGCACCCGGCCAGCTCGATCAGTAATGCTGTAGCTGAGATACTCTTGGAGGTGGACTTTGAAATCCCCCACCCAGAGTACATCTTGCATCTGTGCTACCCTCAGTGCTTCTTCCAAGTGTTGTTCAGCATGGAGAAGTACAGATGCATCAGTTGGGAGAGGCTGGTACATGGTAATCAGCAGGAGGTTTCCTTTACCATGTGTAAACTAAAGCCATGAGACTTCGTGGGATACGGAGTCACTTTTGAGGACTCCCAGAGCAATTCCCTTCCAACTATATCCCACTGTGCCACCACTTCTGCTGTGTCTGTCCTGTTGGTGAGATAGGAGATATCCGGGGAAGGTGATGGGGTGTCTGGGACATGGCCATACCCACAGAATCATACCTTACAAACAATGTCAGACTGTTTCTTGACGAGTCTGTTTATTTCTATTCATTGTTTCCTGCCAGCTGTCCCATTCTAGAAACATGTCCATATATTCGCCCCAATCCACTAAGATTTGGTTTTCTAAACTAGGCTTGGATCTTTACCACAACTTTTCTGAAAAACCAAATGTTTTATGTCCATTGCTTCTCTTTCATTTGTCTCCCAGTCTGTTTCTCAAACATGATTCCCATTTCATAAATCTATGTTAATGTTGTCTATGACCATTATTTTCAGTCCCAATAATTTATCCTAAACCATTTACTTACTATGTTCTATGTTCCATGTACTCTATCATTTTCCCACACCAGACTTGGTTTTCCTTGTATTGTTAGAAAATTCTGTGAAGACAGAACTGAAGTAGTGGCTTCATAGTTCTGCCATTTCCCTGTTCCCCATTCTCCATTCTCTAGTTTCAGTTTGTAAGTAAGCTGCACTTTTCTCATATTTCTCACATTGACATGATTTACCAAGTTATTACAGTTCACTCTTATAACCCTTGTGAATATACTCTTCAGAAACTCATCAATTCCTGCCTTAAACTGCTCAATAATTGACCTTCCACACCACACACTCACAGGAGCATGGATTCTGTGCCAACATAAATACAGCACGATCTATATTAGTCCCACTTTCCTACAGCAGGCCCACAGCTGGGAATGCTATGACACTTCCAAGTGCTCATCCAAGTACTTTTTAACAATCATGACGTGAAACCATGATAATTCCCCTCTCAGGAAGTAATCCCAGAACACAATACCCTCTAGGTGAAAAAAAGTTTAAATCCTCTCTGAACCTCAAAGTTTTCACTTTAAAAGTGTGCTCCTTTGTTCTTGACCCACTGACTAAAAGGAACAGCTGCTGTCTATCCACCCTGTCCGTGTCGCTTATAATCTTATCCTTCTGAATCACGGACTCCTCAGCTTTCTCTGCTCCAAAGTAAATAACCCGAGCTTAACCAGCCTCTCTCCATAGCTGATATGCTCCATCCCAGGGAACATCCCGGTGAATCACCTCTGCACCCTCTTCAGTACAATCACATCCTTCCTGAAATGTGGCTCCCAGAACTACATACAGCATTCCATTTTGGCCGAACCAAACCACTGTATTGCTCTTATAATCTACGCCCTGATTAGGAAACACAACATCCAAGGTCCAAGTCTTAACTAGCCCATTAACCTGTCCAGCCACATTCAGGGATGCATGGAGAAGCACCCTCTGAGCTTCCTAGTGTGCTGCCATTCATTGAGTCCCCTCCTGCCTGGTTCCTTCTCCCAAAGAGCATCACCTCATATTTATCAGGGTTACATTCTATCTGCCATTGATCTGCCCATCTGACCATTCCATCTGCATCGTCCTGTAACTTAAGGCCTTCCTCCTCACTGCGAACGACCCAGACAATCTTTATGTCAAACATACACTTACTTATCACATCTCCCCTAATCTCCATCTCGCCCCTTCCACATTCACATCTTTTTTTATGAATAACACAAACAATAAGGAACACAACACTGATCCCTGTGGTACACCAAGTGACACTGGTCTTCAGTCACACAAATAGCCTTCTCCCACCACCCTCTGTCTCCTGCTACTAAGACAATTTTCGTTGTAATTTGTCAAGTTATCCATGATATTGTGAGATTTTACTTTATTTTTCAGTTTCCCAGGTGGAAATTTGTCAAAGGGCTTCCTAAAAAACTAAACAATCGATCTCCTCAAACTAATGCAATCAAATCCATTGGATGTGACTTCCTCCTGATAACGTCATGTTGATTATCCCTGATCAAACCTTGCGACTCTGATTGGAGTTCAATTTTCTCCTTCCCTATTTTCTCCAGTAGTTTCCTTAACAGTGATCTAATACTCGCTCGTCGATTGTTCCCTGGTCTATCTCTCCCACCCTTACTGTGAAATGGAATCGTATTAGCAGTTCTCCAGTTCTCTGGCAGATTCTAATTAAAATATTCAGTCAGGATCTTTCCTCCTTTGACCCCAACAGCCGCCTGTGATACAACTCATTCAGACATGGAGATTGGTCCAAATTTATACAGAACAAAGCCTCAAATTCTTTCTCGTATTTTACGTCAATCTGTTCAAGAGCTTCCCAGTCCATCTTCTTGAATTCTGTACCTGCCTCCTCCTTCTCCCAAGTAAAATAGATGGGAAGGTCTCATGTAACAACCCATCAATGTTCTCCAGCTTGACACACAAATTGCCCGTTTGGTTTCTAATGGATACTAACTGTTTGCTGATTATTCTGTTCGACTTGTCCGTGTAGAATATCGTGGGAATCTCCCTGATCTCGCCTACTTGTACTTCTCCATGTCCCTCTGTTATTCAGTTCCGCCCTATGTTTCTAAGATTTACTACAATCACCTCTCATGTTTTGAAACTCGAGATCACAGCCTGAGTTTCCACATCAGACAATCTTGCCATTTTAGGGATTAATCTGGATAATACCTTTTGTAGTTCCTGTGTAGTCAATATATTCTTTCTTATATTGGGACTCCAAACGATACAAAATACTCTAAGTGTTGTCTCATGAACACTCGATGCAACTGGTGCACGACATCCTCTACATTCCAATTACATTCACATGAATGTAAACCGAATTTTTTACTTTCCCATTTGCATATGTCCTTCCCAATACCTCTCGCTTTAATTTCTCTCACGAGCATACGGTGTGAGTTCTTTAAAAAAAGCTCAGGAATATCCAACTATACGTTATCCATTGGTTCTTCATTGCCTATGTCTCCAAGAATAATCTTCAAACCATTTTAAAACGAGGTTTGCCACTTCTGGTTTTCCTTTCATCGGTACATTACCACACTCCCCAGTTATGTTATTACCTTCTATATATCTAGTAGCATGTCCTTTGTAATCGAGTCCAACAGACACCCGACTGCGGATGACAAGATAACTGGTCTGTAGTTCACCACTCTCCATCTTCATCCTTTCTTAACGTGTTGGATAATATTTATAACCTTTGCCTTATCCAGATTGGCTAAATGCCTTTCGGGAATGTGTCGAAAAATAAAGTGAAAATCTGCGATGCAATCAACATGTCTATTGCTGCTTCCTCTGAAATTCTTGTATGAAGTACATCTAGTCTGTCAGATTTATAAATGCTCCATCCAGCTTTCTTTTCAAAGATAACCCCAATATTGATAAGAATGATCAATACTACTAGATATATAGAAGGTAATAACATAACTTTTCTTACAGAAGTCCCCTGGTCAATTGGTATTTCTGGGAGAATTTCTGGACATTCTTTCATGAAGATAGACACAAAGAAACTGTTTCTTTTCCCTGCAATTTCTCTGTTCTCTGCAATAAATTATCCTGAATGCACACCAACTATTCCACATTTGACCTTGTTTTTAGTTTTTTTTTCATACATTGATAGACGCTTTTTAGCAGTCTTTATATTTTTCTTTCGTTTGCACGCTTTTTCTCTTTCTGATTTTCTTCTCAGTTTCTTGGTCATTCTTTGCTGGGTCCTACATTTCTCTGAATCCACTGGCTTACTGCAGCACTTGGCATTTTTCTAAGCTGCCTCCTTTTATCTAATAGGTAGATGAAGGTGGGTTGAAAGTGATAGTCGGAGAGGAAGGAGGGTGGACCAGGTTGATAGGAAGGAAAGTGGACCATAGGAACGTTCAAAAGGGCGGTGCTGATTTGGAAGTTTGGAGTAGGATAAGGTGGGATTAGTGGAAATAGGGAAATGGGGAAATCCACTATGATCCCCTGTGGTTGGAGGGTCCCAAGGCAGAAGAGGAGGCTTTCTTCCTCCAGGCTTCTGGTTGCTCGGGTTTGGCGATGGAGCAGGCTTGTCCTTGGCAGAGCGGGAAGGGGAGTTAAAGTGCTCAGCCACAAGGCGATGGAATTGTTCAATGTGGCTGTCCCAGAGATGTTCTCTGAAATGATCCACAAGTTGACCTCCTGCCTCGCCAATGTAGAGAAGACTACATTGGGTTTAATGGATGCAGGAGATGAGGCGTTCTGTCTCCCTTCATCACCTATCACTTTCAACCCCACCTTCAGCTACCTATCGTAATCCCAGCTACCCCCCTCCTGCCGCACCCCCTTCCCGTTTATCTCTCAGCCCCCTTGGCCCAGAAGCTTCATTCCTGATGAAGGGCTTCTGCCCGAAACATCGATTTATCTACTCTTAGTATGCTGTCTGACTGTGCTTTTCCAGCACCACACTCTTCGACTCTGATCTCTAGCATCTGTAGTTCCCACTTTCTCCTCACACCTTCATGGCTTGCATGACTCAGATTTATCACGGTTACTTCAAATAAAGCAAAAAATGTCGTGTACTCAAACAGCTTAAAAGAAAACCAATACATTGTGGTCACTGTTCCCAAAAGGTCCTTTCCAGCAAAAGTTTCAATTAGCTCTTCTGATCACTCAACACCAATTCCTAAATAACCTGATCTCGAGCTCAGTGCTCGACATAATGTTCACGCAAACCATCTCACACGTGGTCACGAAATCCATTTTTCCCAGCATCAGCATTCAATTGGGTTAACACAGTTTACATATAATTTAAACAGTACATTTACTGAAGTACCTACAAATGTGTATATCACATTTCCTGTTTAATAACATGTCCAGCATTTGTATTGCAGCTTTCACTTTGTTATATAACTCCCATCAATGTTTGCTGCTCCTTGCTGTTTCTGCACTCCACCTTACTAGATTCTGTGGAATCTGAGCGACGTGGGCTCTGGGGAAATTAATGGTAGAGATCATCTCGCCACATCATTTATGATCTTCTCAAACGTTAATTTCTCCAGATCTCCCGTTATGCTGATGGAGTAGAGAAGGACAATTATCTTGCAACAATGCTCTGTATTCGCCCAGAGAGCTGCGACAGCTCTAACCTGGGTGGGAACCTTACAGCAGGCTGGTGAAGTGTTGCTGCTGCTGTACAGGGTCTTAGTGAGATCACATCTGGAGTAGTGTGTACAGATTTAGCCTCTTATATGAAGAAAGGATGTTGTTATATTGGAGATGGTTCCCTCAACTGATTCCTGCAATGAAGGTGCTAACTTATAACGTTGCTAGCTTATAACGAAAGGATGATAAAGTTGACCCAGTAGCCATTGGAGTTTACAAAAATTAAAGATGATCTTATTTGAACATAGATGACAGAAGGAGTAAACAAGTGAAGTGAATTACACAGAGAGTGGAGGAATCCATTCCGTTCTCCAGTGTGTTACACAGGAACAACAGGAGGATATTCAGGCCTTCAACCCTGTTACACCAAAACAGGACGAGGTTATTCAGCCCCTGGAGCTTGATATACATTTACAGAAGGAGGCCAATCAGCCACTCGAGCCTATAACACTGGACCCAGAGCAGGCCATGCTGCACCGGTATCCTGTTAAACAGTAATAGGATCAGTCCATTCAGCCTCCTCAAGTCTGTAACATAGGAACTGGAAGAGGTCACATAGTGTCTGAAGATTGTTACACTGGGATAACAGGAGGCCATTCAGACACACCGAGCCTATTGCAAGGGAATTGGATAAGGATGAAAACTATCTGAGACTTCTTTCATGAGAAAGGAAGAGGTAGTTTAGACATGTGTCTGTTGTATGGGAACAAGAGAAGAACAATCAATCCCTCGGTCCCATCTCTGGGATACATGAGGAGATCATTCAGGATATCCACCTGTTATGGAGAAGTATGAGAAGACCCATCAGCTCCTCAAAATGTTACCCAGCAACAGGAAGATTCCATAATCTCCCAATCCTCTAAAGCATCAACAGTTGGAAGTCATTCTGGCCTTGGAGTTGGCAACATGGGAACACCAGAAAGACGTCAGCCCATCGATATTGTACACCAGCAGGATGATGACTCCATTCAGCCACACATGGCTCTTACTCAGCAATTGGAGCAGATCTCTTAAAGCCTTGTGCCCATTAAACAGGTATTCAAAGAAAACGTGAAGGTTTTCGAAAGGGAAGAATTTATCATAATGTTATACATTAGGGACTAAAGTGTAACAATAAACTATTGTAATTTTTAGGCAAATTGTTAGAGTCCATTGTTCAGGACATTTGCAAACTCAAACCACAATTCGTCAGAGTCAACATGGTTTTACGAAGGTTAAATCATGTTTGAATTGTTTGCTTGAGTTATTTGAAGATGTCACAAACAGTATAGATCGTGGGAATCCTGGAGATGGAACATATCGGGTCTTCCTGAAGGCATCAGATATGTCGCTTCTCCAAAAGGAAGTGGTAAGATCAGACAACATGGGTTTAGGAGTAATATATTAGCTTGAATGGAGGATTGGTTAACCAACAAAATGGAGTCAGATGGAATTAATGTGTCATTTTATTTTGGCAAATGCAATTTGTGGAGTGCCATTGATTTCAGTACTCATGCCTCAACCATTTGCGATCGATGGTAGTACTGTACTCGGTTGACGGGATAGAAAATACGATGCCACATTTTCAGATGACACTAACATTAGTAGGAAATTACTTCGGAATGATGATGCAAGAGATTTTAAAACACATGGATAGGTTGGGTGAATGGGCCAACATTTGGCAAGGAAAATTAAAGTGAATAAATACGGGGCTATTCAGGTTGGCCAGTATAATAGAAAGACAAATTATTATCTAAATGGAGGGAATGTTCAAAGTGTTTAGGTGCAGAGGGATCTGGGTGTCTGCTTGCATATCACAGAAAACCTGCGTGCGGGAAATGCAAGTAATTAGAAATGCAAGCATAATTTCAGTGTTTATTTATTAAAGGATAGAGTAGAAAGGTGGGGAGTGTTGGTCTAGCTATGCCAGGCGTTAATGAGAATGCAACTGGAGTACAGTTTGGGTGTCCTGCAGAATGAGATATTTCCATCAGAGGCAATTCAGAAGAGCTTCACTAGATTGATTCCATATTTGAAGTGTTTGTCTTTTGAAGAGTAATTGAGCAGTTTAGTTCTATACTCTCGAGTTCAAAAGAACGAAAGGAGATCTCATTGAGGTCTGTAAAATGCTAAAAGTAATTGTAAGTGCAGATGTGGAGTGTTTTTTTTCACGTGGCGCAATCTACAACAAGAGCCTGGAGTTTTCGGATGGAGAGATGGCAGGAAAGTGGAACAGAGGCCGCGTTGACATCAGCCTCATCGAGGGGTTGGATTCCTCACAGATGCTCCTTGTTCTTATTCAACTCTCCGACTGTGTTGCCCAGGAATGGGGGAGGATTGGGTATCATACAGGAAACAGACACTCAGGATAAATCAGTTAGAAAAACGTAACCAGTAGGGTCACACAGTGACCAGCGCAGGGTTTTGAACTATTTACAGTGTATATTAATGATCAGCAGGATGGAACAGATATACAGATGCTGAATTAGGTGATGTCCATAAGACCATAAGACCATAAGACATAGGAGTGGAAGTAAGGCCATTCGGCCCATTGAGTCCACTCCGCCATTTAATCATGGCTGATGGACATTTCAAATCCACTAACCAAAGTTCTCCCCGTAGCCCTTTATTCCTTGTGACATCAAGAATTTATCAATCTCTGCCTTGAAGACATTTAGCGTCCCAGCCTCCACTGCACTCCGTGGCAATGAATTCCACAGGCCCACCACTCTCTGGCTGAAGAAATGTCTCCGCATTTCTGTTCTGAATTGACCCCCTCTAATTCTAAGGCTGTGCCCATGGGTCCTAGTCTCCTCGCCTAACGGAAACAACTTCCAAGCATCCACCCTTTCCAAGCCATGTATTATCTTGTAAGTTTCTATTAGATATCCCTTAACTTTCTAAACTCCAATGAATACATTCCCAAGATCCTCAGCCGTTCCTCGTATGTTAGACCTACCTTTCCAGGGATCATCTGTGCGAATCTCTGCTGGACATGCTCCAGTGTCAGTATGTCCTTCCTGAGGTGTGGGGCCCAAAACTGGACGCAGTACTCCAAATGAGGCCTAACCAGGGCTTTATAAAGTCTCCGCAGCACATCGCTGCTTTTATAATCCAACCCTCTTGAGATAAATGACAACATTGCATTCGCTTTCTTAATCACGGACTCAACCTGCATGTTTACCTTTAGAGAATCCTCGACTAGCACTCTCAGATCCCTTTGTACTTTGGCTTTATGAATTTTCTCACCATTTAGAAAGTAGTCCATGCCTGTATTCGTTTTTCCAAAGTGCAAGACCTCGCATTTGCTCACATTGAATTCCATCAGCCATTTCCTGGACCACTCTCCCAAACTGTCTAGATCCTTCTGCAGCCTCCCCACTTCCTCAGTACTACCTGCCTGTCCACCTAACTTCGTATCATCGGCAAACTTCGCTAGAATTCCCCCAGTCCCTTCATCCAGATTCTTAATATATAACGTAAACAGTTGCGGCGCCAACACTGAACCCTGCGGGACACCGCTTGTCACCAGCTTCCATTCTGAAAAAGGACCTTTTATCCCAAATCTCTGCCTTCTGTCAGACAGCCAATCCTCAATCCATGCCAGTAGCTCATCTCGAACACCATGGGCCCTCACCTTGCTCAACAGCCTCCCGTGTGGCGCCTTATCAAAGGCCTTTTGGAAGTCTCGGTAGACCACATCCACTGGATTTCCCTGGTCTAACCTACTTGTCACCTCTTCAAATAATTGTTATGTCGCTGCGATAAGCAAGAGATTAAATTATTAAGAGAGGGTGGAGAGTCTGCAAATAGATTCAGAGAGGTAAATGCAATAGCAAATAGTTTGGCAGGTGGAATTTAACATGACATAACCTGTCATTCCATTTACAGGAATAATGGAAGGCAGTATGTTACTGAAATGGAGAGGGATTACAGGACATATTGATACTGTGTACTGGGGGGGTTCACTCAGCCCCGTTCAGACATGGGAGGATTTGTTCCATCCCTGATCATCTGCTCCTTGATACTCCAAGTGACCCTATTGCTCTCCGTACACATGGAATACTTTGATGTGGTTGATTGGTGGTGGGGATGGTGTTTTGAAACGTGTATCAAGGGGACGGCCTTTATCCAAGATATATTCATTTTTTTTCTACGTGGAGACCCAGTGAGGGTGGGAATGGCTGACAGCTTCTGAATGAAGAGGCCGTGACTGCTGCCAGGACAGTGGGTATTCACCAACATGATGTACTGTGCATGGGTACACTGTTACATGAATAGAGAGAGAACTCCTTCAGTTCCTCTACTTCTCCCCATTGACATGGGTACTCTGCAGATGCCATGTACACCATCGGGAATCCCATTATACAGGATAAACCCAGCAGCTTCCTGCTGAGGGAGAAACAATGTATTTACCTCATCCACCACATATATCCTCCATCACTGAATGGTGACATTGATGTTGAGATACTGGGAGATGATGGATATGTCACCTAGTCCTGCCTGGAAAGTTCTGGATTATAGAGGTTGAATGAAACAGTGACCCTAACAGCCACTGGCACCATCATCCTCCCCCCTGGTGTGAAGCTGCAGGTTGTGTTGAAGAAGGTTAAACCGCACTATGATCAGCTCCTTGTTCAGTCAGGGCCCCTCACACTCTGCTCCTGGGTCAAGTGGAGTTTGGGAAGCTCTTCCTGGAAAACCCGGGGTGGATACAGCAGATCCTTTTCCCCACACATACTCACTGCGTGGTTTCAGAGCTTCCCCTCTCTGCAGCCTCTGCTCCATTTGTTGTTCATATTACAGACCCAGGTGCTGTAACTCCAGTCCCCATGCTCCATCCAGAGTTGGGTCACCAAATCCTCAGGTCTCCCTGAATGTCTGAGGCAGCTCGCAGCACATCCTCCAACAAATCATCCCCAGCCCCTCCACCAAATTTTCAATTACAGGAGCCAGTCAGAAGCCCCTCGCTATAAGTGTTGTGGACCAGGCCAGATCCCCCCAAAATATTTCCAGAAGGCCGTTTAGACCCAAACCTTTACTTATTTTGAATATAGATCTGAAGTGTGCATTACAGATATGTTGTGAGTAGTCAAACCACTCGACATTAAGCAAAATATAATTTATTCAAATGCTTTAGTTAAAATACAACCAAAGAAAAGAACAATTCGGGATGGCTTATATGTTGGAACACTTACACAAACAATAGATACCGTACCGTATTGGTTTACACCGCTTGGCACAAAGATATATTCAAATACAGATCCTTACAGCAGTTTTCCAATCCAGGAGGAAACAACATGAACAGAGATCTCAGAGAGAAAAGCAGCTAGGGATCATGTATTGAAACTTCCAACCCTTCTGGGATCCCTAGCAGCTTCCGAATGCTGCAGCTAAAAACAATACGAGGAAACCTGGTCTGGGAGAGCTGGCCACTGCCCTTCCATTGTTACCACCGTTTTAATAAAACCTAAAATCTCAGTTATTTGTTTAAACAGTTTTCAGACAGCAGTACTGCACCTCTGCCTTTAACACCTCTCTTCAAAAATAAACCAAGAGAAAATAATCTTTTTACAGTGATAGTATCCTCACAACTCCATCTTTAATAAAATAATCCATCAATATACAAAGGTGGATTCATTTCAGACATCCTAATCTTCCTCTATTAGTAGACTGAAATGCATATATATTACATTGACTCTGAGCATACAAATATTCACATCTATTTCGATTTCAGTCATTTTACTCCTGCCACAGAATGCCTTTGTCTTTCTTCATCCAAGTCTCCACAACGTGTCAAAACTTAGGTTTTCTCGCCCTGTCACCTGTATAATTTCAAATTGAAAGGCAGCAATAATAAGCTCAATTGAAACAGACAGGTATTTTTCTCTCTAAACTTCTCCAAAAACTTTAAGGGGTCACGATCAGTGATAAAGATTTGTCTCATGTATGTTATTGGCAATGTAAATCTGAAATGTTGCAAGGCCAACCCCAAGCTCAAGGCCTCCTTCCCCATTGTGGAATAAATCTGCTGATGTTTCCACTGGACACTCCAACCACACGTTACATAATGGAGCACTTCTCATCTCTCCAATAGTCCTTTTGAATGACATAGCTCCTCATGTCTCAACATAAAAGAATTACATGCTTCTGTACCTGTTAATGCTCTAACCTCTTTACCTGCTACTCCTGGCTTATACCAGTAAACCTTAATAAGACCTCGCACATTCTTCTCAATCCCTCACAGAAACCAAACTTTGATTTCTGAACTCAATCATCATCATCAGCCATTTCAGCTTCTAATCTTGCCATTCTTTCTCTCTGCTCTTCCACATGATTTCTCACGACTGCAGGAAGTGAATTGTTGAACTTCTACAAAATAAGAATCTCTCTAAGAGTGTCGTAGGTTTGCTCTGTTTTTAATACCCTTACCCACCTTTCAAAATTACTTTGTTCGATCCTTTCAAACTCAATGTGCGTTTAACCAGGGACCCTCTTTTAGATTCCTGTAACTCTGTCTGTCAGTTTCTGGCACAAGCTCATGTGCACTTCAGATGGCTTTCTTCACCACTCCATATTGGCCAGATACCTCCTGCGGTAGGGATGCAAATACCTATCAGCTTTGGATCAACTAAAACCACAGTCACAACTAAAATCACTGGTGTCTGCATTTGTTTAGCTACTTTCTCAAATGAAATTCCAAAGGCTTCTCCATCCTTCTCATCAAATTTAGAGAATGCCTGGATGCATCTAAACAGAACCCAATAGACCATTTGTTACAATAGGGTTGCTCAACCGCACTATCCTCCTCATCCCACCGACCTACTACCTTCATCTCCGCCTTCTATGTCAACTTTCCTCTCTAATTGCTAACTTTTTAAGTTGAAACTCTCTGCTTTTCTTCTGTCCTTTTCTGTCTTTCTTCTTCATTTCCCTTTCTTTTATTTCTACTTATCATCATAATTCAAACTCTTCCAATTCCATCTCATGTTCAAGGTACCTCATTTGAAATTGAATTCCAGCCATTTCCAAAGAGTCTGATGGCGGTTCCACTAAATGTAATTGCCGAGCTATAGCTGTAATTATCTCTCATTTCCTCACAGGCAATCGCAACTCCAACCCCAGCTTGTCTATCAATTCCTACAGCTTTAGCCTTCGTTACCTTTTGTAAAACCCCCAATTTCACTTTTCCACACCCAGAGAACTCTTAGTGACTGACTCATTATACACAAAACACTGGTTAAACCTACCGAATTCAACATCCAGAAAAAAGACACGATCAACTACCATACGCGACCTTTGAACCCAATAGCCTCCTGATGCATATTCTCCAATGTCTGCGTGAGCTTATTCTGGATGATTTGGTTTCCTCCCACAATCCAAAGATGTGCATGTCAGGTGTATTGGCCATGATAAGTTGTTCATAGTTTTCAGGGATGTGTGGTTTAGTTGCCTTCGTCGGGGTTGCCAACCTTTCCTTATTTTAAAGGTAGATGTGAGTTGGGTGTTCCAGATGTCAAACTATTCAAACCACTCACCATTAAGCAAAACACAATATATTTAAACACTCTAATGAAAATCCATTAAAAAATGAAGATGAATTTAGAATAATTTAACTATTGGAAATCTTAACCGAATAATGGTTACAGTACCTTCTACAAATGAACTATTCCAATATATCAACATCCCCAAAACACACCCCTTGGCAAAAAGGAACATTCAGGCATGCATTCTTGCATACAGTTCTCCAATCCAGTTGGAAACAGTATCAAGTGAGGTTCCAGAGAGAATAGCAGCTATGGATAATTTACTGAAACTTACAACTCTTCTGGGACCCCAAGCACCTGGTGATTGTTATAGCTACAATAAAAAAAACTAGAAATCCTGGTCTGTGCCAGCTGACATTGTTACTGCTATTTATTTAAAAACCCTAAAAGCCTCATAAGTTCTTTACTTGAGCCGTTTTCAGTAGGAAGTTTTGCCTTTAAGACCTCTTACTAAAAAAAAGGGAGAAAATAACCTTTATTTAAAAAGTGACAGCGTTGTCGGGCAATTTATATGCCAGGTCCTTTACTCAGTGGGCTTCCTCGTGTTACTGATCGCAATGTCACCTGAGAGGGACAGCCACAGTAACAGACCAAATTACAAGGATGTTTCTCATAACTTCTGAAACACGCCTGTCCTCCATGGACCATCACATGGGACATACCAGGAAGTGAACAACAGTTTGACACACTCCATTTCATTATTTCTGAGCTACACAATTCCAGCACTCCTTACACTAGGGAGGCCAAAACCCAAGGCCAGGAAAAGATACAAAGGGACAGAGAGATTCACATTAAAGACAGAAACAGACAGTTAATTAACTGAAAACCACACAACTGGATTGGAGAACTGTATGCAAGAATGCATGCCTGAATGTTCCTTTTTGACAAGGGGTGTGTTTTGGGGATGTTGTGGAAATATGTGGAAAACGTCAGGGCAGTGTGACTAACTGGAGAAGTGAGATCTTCGAGAGTAAAATGACAAGAATGAGAACATTGAATAAAGACATTGTCAGATCAGCTGAAATGGTTTGTTACATCAAATTCTGAATCTGCTTCACAGAACACCACAAACAACATAAACTGGGACAAGATGACAGCCCAGCATGGAGAGCTGTGCAGACCATGCTCGTGTGTTGCTCAGTAAACTGCACTATCTGCCCAGCATGGAGAGCTGTGCAGACCATGCTCGTGTGTTGCTCAGTAAACTTCACTATCTGCCCAGCATGGAGAGCTGTGCAAACTTTACTATCATATGCTAACTATACTCGCATCAGATTACTGCCTACAATGGGAAGGTTTGCGCTCTCTGCCTGTGTGTGTGTGTTCATCAGAGACTGAGAGAGAGAGTGTGTGTGTGCGCGCGCTATACGCGTGGTTGAATGCGAAACTCATTGTTTGAGAAGGAACGCACATGGAGAAAACAATTTTAAATACGAACAACAGGCAGGCTTTTTGTTAATCAGTAGAGAGAATGAGGGAAGTTTCATGGACAGATAAGGTAAAGTGTTTGAGAATGTTAAAATAAAGGCATTGCCAGACAAAACAGCAATATACATCGGGGTGCACATGAATGACAGATGGATGTGTGTTTGGTGTGAGTTCGAATCAGATTTGCTTCAGCAGGTTTGAAGCCAAGACCGTCAGCAGCAGATTATTGGCTTCATTAAGCCTGGACTTCATAGCTCAAGGTTCAAACAGCAGATGGAATAAACCACTGAGATATATTCTGGAGTGGTGAGTATTTCAAGTTAGAAATGGTCAGGGAATGGTGTCAAGAATCAGCTCATAGTCAAAGGGATCTCCCACAGTTGTGACTTGACTACTTCAGCCGCAGATATTGGCCAGGAATGGGATGGAAACAGTGGAAGGAAGTGGAGTTGGTAACCAGAAGAGTAGACAGTGACCTCCATGCTCTTAACAGTAAAGGCAATGATACAATGCATTGTGGTTCTCCCCTGAAACTGAATAGATCAACATAGAGACCCATGAGTAATACTGCCAGAGCAGAGAGCGAGACAATAATTGAACACCTTCATTGATGTAGTTAGCAGTGGTCTGTAGAGTGAATATCTGGATGGAGAGATTCAACAGGAACAATAACAGTGGCAGGAAGTGTAGACTATATGAAATAACAATAATACACTCATAATCGGTTTATAGAAAACAACATCTGCATAGTGACACTCACCAGGCACACCAACGATAGCCAGGAAGGGATAATAAAAGTATTGAATAATGTGAAGAGCGTAATAGACCTGCGCTGATAATGACAACCAATCAAATGCAGAAAGATACCAAACATAATCGGATAAGCTCCTGTCTATTGTTGAATATTCCAGTCTAATGTTCTCAGATGCTGATCCATTGTTGGAACATTCCAGTCTAATGTTCTCAGATTCTGATCCATTGTTGGAATATTCCTGTCTAATGTTCTCAGATTCTGATCGATTGTTGGAACATTCCAGTCTAATGTTCTCAGATTCTGATCTCTCCTCCCCCTCTCTCTGGATCTGCTGATCCCTGTCAGTGCTGTCGGTGATGCTCCCGCTCATGTTATGGGTTGACACATTGAACGGAGCCCATTTATCATTAAAAGATGGAAACTCTCCACTGGGATAATTAGAATCCATGGAGATTGGCATTAATCGCAGTCAGTGAACAAATAGACTCAGTTAACCAATTCAATACATCAGTTTTCATTTACTGGTTTTGGATGGAATGGATAAGGTTGCTGAGGGATGGACCATAAATCTTTCAATATTTTTAATCTTTTTTTTTCCTTGTATATGAGAGTATTAACAGAACACTTCAGCGGTCTATATATGTTCCACTCTGTTTATGAAAGGAGGCAGTTATAAAATAACAGATCAGCTGCATAAAAAAAAAATGTCGGGTGGGCAAGTTTCTAGATACCTGAAACAAAGTACGGTACTTATTGACCAGTGTGGGGCTACTCATGGTTTTAATGCTCTGTTGTCAAATCCTTTCATAACCTTGAGACAGGGCATTGAGACTGCTGCTCCGTAACAGGCCAAAGCAATTCTGTCCCTATGGGCCTCTTACAGAGGGATAGGAGAAGGCCATTCAGTCCATATTAGCCTATTGCTACTTGAAAAGGTGGAAAGTTGGAATATTGGCACATTTTGTCAACAGAATCATTCAATACAAAGGAATGTGTTGCTGCAGCTGTATGAGGTGTCAATGAGAGGGCACCTGGAGTTCATTGTGTTGTTTGTGTTTCTGTAACTGAGAAGGAATAGGTCTCCATTAGATACAGTTTACCGGCAGCTCGTAATCCACGGGTTGCTGTGTCTCGGATCTGTTACACAGGGACAGGAGGAGGCCATGGAGCCTCTCGAGTGTGTTATAGAAGAACTGGAGGAGGCCATTAAGCCTCTTTGGTCTATCGCAGAAGGACAGCATTTCCAGTGTTTACAGAGGGACAGGAGGAGCCTATTCAGTCTCTCGAGCCCGTTATAGAGGCACAGGAAGTGTTTATTTAACTTTCAAGTTTGTTCTGAATAAATATTAGTTTTAAATTAGCTTTGGAATCGGAAATACCTGATGTCAACATTAAAGTTCTAACGTTGAATGAGGTCAATTTAGAAAATGTTAGGCGTGCCCTGTGAAAGGCTGATTGGGATACCCTATTCACAGGTAAAGGAATGGTTGGTAAATGCAAGGCCATCAAAACGTGGTTTCAAAGAGTCCAGAGCCAACGTGTTCCTATTAGTGAGATGGGCAAGGCTGGTGAGTGCAGGGAGTGCTGGATGGCTAGATATATTGATGCTCTGGTCAAGGTAAGGAAGGAGGTGTATGTCAGATAAACAGAGCTGAGATCAAGTGAATCCCGAGAGGTGTATAAGGGAAGCAAGTGTATGTTCAATGGGGATTTCGGGCCAGAAAAATGTGGACAAGAGATGGCTTTAGAAATTGGGTTAATGAGGCATTGAAGAAATTCTACAAATCCTTTAATGGCAAAAGATTAACTAGGGAGAGAATAGGGTCCCTTAAAGATCAGTAAGGCTACCTATGTATGGAACCACAACAGATTTGAGGGATACTAAACAAGTATTTCTCCTCAGTATTTAATGTGGAGGAGGTTACAAGAGCGAGAGAATGAAGAAATATGCAGTTATACCTTGAAAAGTGTCTATATTACAAGGAGGTGTTGGACATTTTAAAACATATAAAGGTGAACTAATCCCTGGGACCTGATCAGTTGTATCCCAGAAGTTTGTGGGAAGCTCGGAAATAGATTGCTTATGCATTTTGCTGATATATTTGTAACATTGATTTTCACACATGAGGTGTCAAAAGACTGGAAGGCTGCTAACATGGTGTCATTATTTAAGAAAGTAAGGGAAAAGCAGGTAACTATAGATCAGTGAGCATGACGTCAATAGTGACTAAATTGTTGGAGGGGATTTTGAGGAAAAGGATCGATATGCATTTGGAAAGACAAGGACTGTAGAGGGCTTTGTACAATGGAGATCACGTCTCACTGACTCGGTGGATTTTTTTGAGGAAGTGATGAAGATGATTGATCAAGGCAGGATAGTGGATGTTGTATTTATGGAATTCAGTAAGAAAACCAAAATGGTCTACATAGTAGACTGGTTAGCAAGGTCAGACTACCTGGGATCCAGGGAGATGTCACCATTTACATCCAAAATTTTCTTGAATATTGGAGACAGGACGTGACAGTGGACATT
Organism: Chiloscyllium plagiosum; assembly: GCF_037043375.1. Classification (NCBI taxonomy): domain Eukaryota; kingdom Metazoa; phylum Chordata; class Chondrichthyes; order Orectolobiformes; family Hemiscylliidae; genus Chiloscyllium; species Chiloscyllium plagiosum. Next base: position 77,434,018 of record NW_028270169.1, on the reverse strand, counting down.
TGTTCATTAAACTTGGAGACCTGTGACCAGTGGCACTGCTCGCAAAGATCAATAGTGGGTCCACTGCATTTTGTCACTTATACAAATCATTTGCATTTGAGTATATGAAGTATAGTCAGTAAGTTTGTAGATAATTCCAAATTTGTTGGTGTCAGCGACAGTGAAGAATGATCTCTCAGACCACAATGGGACTTTGCTTAGGTGAACCGAGGAGTGGCAGATGGGATTTATTTTAGATAAATGTGAGGTGTAGCATTTTGGAAAGACAAACCAGGGCAAGACATATCGGTAGATCCTGTCGAAAGCCGCCAATCAAGGAGAACTCCATAGAAATTATCGAATCCCTACAGTGAGGAAACAGCCTATTCGGCCCATCGAGGCCACACCAAACCTCTAAACAGTATCCCACTGGACAAACCCGACTCTATCATTCTGAGCCTGCATTTCCCATGGCTAATCCACCTCGTCTACACATCCCTGGGTACTGTACACAATTTAGGATGGCCAATCTACCCCTATCTGTATATCTTTATACTGTCGGAGGAAAACATAACATCCGGAGGAGACTCACGCAGACATGGGGAGAATGTGCAAACCCCACACAGCAAGTCATTCAAGGATGGAATTAAACTCAGATCGCTGCGCTCTGAAGCAGCAATGCTAGTCACTGAGCTACTGTGTCACCTTGTGGTGCAGGTTCTCAGTTCCTTGAAAGTGCCGTCACAGGTAGACAGCGGAGTGAAGAAGACACTTGGTGACCTGCCCTTTATTGGCCCGTGCTTTGAGTTTAAACATTTTCTCGACATGTTGCATCTGTACAGGACATTGGTTTGGTCACTTGTGTAATACTGCCTTTAATTCTGGTCTCCCTGCTGTCGGAAAGATGTTGTCAAACTTGAAAGGGTACAGAAGAGATTTAAAAGAATGTTTCAGGTGTTGGAGGGTTAGAGTTACAGTGAGTGTTTGAATAGGCTGGGGCTATTTTCAAGTGTTGCGGCTGAAGGATGACCATAAAGAGGTTTATAAAATCTGAGGGGAATAGATAAGGTAAACAGTCAACGTCTTTTCCCAGGATAGACGAGTCCAAAATTAGAAGACACAGGTTTAAGGTGAGAGGGGAAAGATTTAACTAGGGACATGAGGGACAACATTTTCAAACAGAGACTGCTGCGTGTATGGATTGAACAGCCAAATGAAGTGGTGGAGGCAGGTACAGTTACACCATTTAAAAGGCATTTGGATGCATACATGCATGGGAAGTGTTTAGAGGGAAATGGGCCAAATGCTGGCAAGGGGAACGAGATTTATTTAGGATATTTGGTCGGCATAAACGACCAGAAAGAAGGATCTTTTTCTGTACTGTACATCTCTGAGAGGCTATTGCCTCTTGAGTATATAACACAGGAACAGGAGAAGGCTACTCAACTTCTGAATTCTGTCAGTCAGCTTGTTTGCTCAATTACTGAGAGTAAAATACAAAAATACATTATTCAGATTTTGATGGTGATTTACAAAATCAGGAGAATTGCTTTTAGTCAACAGAAGCTGTAGGGAATATGAAGAGGCTATTCAGTCTCTCAATTCCATTCCACAGGAGCAGGAGGTGAGCACAGAGCTATTGGAGCCTGTTGCACAGGAACAGGAGGTGGACATCCATTTTCACAGACTTGGGATCAGGAGGCAGTCATTCAACTGCTTGAGACTGGGACACAGGAACAGGAGGCAGTCATTCAACTGCTCGAGGCTGGGACACAGAAACAGGAGGCAGTCATTCAACTACTCGAGGCTGCGACACAGGAACAGGAGGCAGTCACTCAATTGCTTGAGACTGGGACACAGGAACAGGAGGCAGTCACTCAATTGCTTGAGACTGGGACACAGGAACAGGAGGCAGTCACTCAACTGCTTGAGACTGGGACACAGGAACAGGAACAGGAACAGGAACAGGAGGCAGTCACTCAATTGTTCGAAACTGGGCCACAGGGAAATCTGTAGGCTAGTGAGGCCCCAGGATCCTGTTACATAGGAACAGGAGGAGGTGCCTCACTTCCCACCAGTATGGGACATTGGGAGAGAAGAGGAGTTTGTTTGGAACAAATATAAATACATGAATAAGTTACATTCGTGGTCCATTCAACCCTGCCCCACCATTCACGAAGACCAGGGCTGATCTGACTGTGATTTCCTCATTCCAGTTTACGGAGACTGTCCTCTCTGCAGCCTCTACTCCATTGTTGTCATGTTGCAGACCCAGATATTATAACAAGTCACCATGACTCATCCAGAGGGTCGGGTCTAAGGATGAGTCAGGATGTGAAGGGTCCAATCACAAGAATGAAAACACAAAATAAAGGTATTGCCAGATGTTTAGTTCTCTCACATTCGCAATCAAACTCACATAAACAGCCCATCCATAATACATTCAGGATGGAACTCTGTGTAGATATGGCTAGCGTACTGCTGAATGCAACCCAACAATATCCAGAATGGAATTCTATGAAGCCCACGCGAATACTTGATCTATAATCCTGGAATAAATGTCCAGCGTGGGGAGCTGTGCAGACCGCACTGGTTCATTCATATATAAACACATGTTGTTCCAGTTTTCGGTAACACTGTGTTAGATCACTGCCCACTGTGGGGAAACTTGCTGGAGTGACAGTTTTCGGTAACACTGTGTTAGATCATTGCCCAGTGTGGGGAAACTTGCTGCAGCTCCCATCCAGTTACAGCGCCATATCTCCACTATACCTTGACAAGTTTTGCTGCAGATGTGAAAATTATTGCAAGGGAGAGATGTAAATGGAAACAGTTGAAACACCGATAGTTTTGATTAAGGCGAGTATCACATAAGTATTTAAAGATGAAATAACTGAGATAATATCCATTGAGGTTTTGTGAATGGTACAAGGAAGTAAGACGGGGTTGGTGATGTTATAGTGGTTGCACTATAAGCCTCCAAATCATCAATGGGAATTAGAGGAACAAATATGCAGGGAAACTGGTGAGAGTAGCTGGAGCAATAGGATTGTCATAATAGGTGATTTAAATTTTCCTAACATAGACTGGGACATCCAGATGGTTAAGAACTTCGATGGAACGTAATTTCTTAAGTTTGTCCAGGAAAGTTTCCCCAAGCAGTATATAAAGTGTCCTACACAGGAAGGGACAAACCCGACCTACTGTTGGGGAATAGGGATGGATAGGTGACGGTGGTAATGTGGGGGAGTATTTTGGGAAAAGTGACTAGCGCTGTATTAATTTTAAAATAGTTATGGGAGGGACAAAATTGGTCCACAGAATAAATTCTAAATTGCGGCAAGGTATACTTTGTTGCAATTAGACAGGGGATTGCAGGGGTTAATTGGAGTAGTATGTTTTCACGTAAAAGGATATTGGGCATGAGGGAGGGCTGTAAAAGTGATTTACATGTTCCTGTGAGGGTGAAGGGAAAGTGAGGCTGGAAGAGAAAACCCTGGATCACAAGAGATATTGAGGCTCTAGCCAGCAGAAAATGAGGTGTGGGTCAGGTGCAGGCAGCTGAAATCAAGGGAACCCCTGGAGGTATACAAGGGATACAGGAGTTTACTGAAGAAGGAAATCAGGAAGCAAAAGGGGAGTATGAGATAGCCTTGGCTAAGAAGATCAGGGTCAATCCAAATTCACTATATTAAAGAAACAAGAACAACTAGAGAGAGAATAGGACGCCTTAAAGATCAAAATAGGCACGCATGTGTAAAACCACAAGAGATGGTTGAGGTCCTCGATTTCCCCTCCGTGTTTACCATGAAGAAAGACATGAAGACCTGTGATCTCTGGGAGGTTAGTTGTGATATCGTGGTAACGTTCATATCACAGTAGAGGTGCTGTTGGACATATTGGAATGCATAAAGTCAGATAAATCTCTTGGTCATGACCAGATATATCCAAGAGCACTACAAGAGGCGAGAGAAGACAGTTCAGGGGCCAAGGTCCCAGAAGACTGGGCGGTAACAAATGTAGTGCCCTTCTTCAAGAAAGGCTGCAAATAAAAGCCTGGGAAATATAGACCAGTAAGCTTCACATCTGTTTTCGGTAAACTACTTGAGAAGGTTCAGAGATATAAGATATGCATGCATTTGGAAAGACAGAGTTTGACTTGGAGCAGTCAGCATGGCTTTGTGCGTGGCGGATCATGCCTTACAAATTTTGTTAGAGTTTTTGAGGAAGTGACCAGGAAAGTTGTCGAGGGCAGGGCGGTCGACATAATCTATATGGATTTCAGTAAGGCCTTTGGTAAGATTCTGCATAGAAGGCCGCTCTAGAAGGTTAGATCGCATGGACACCAAGGTAAACTTGCAATTTGGCGACGCAATTGGTTTGACATTATGAAGCAAATGGCTATGATGGAGGTATGTTTGTCGGACTGGAGGCCTGTGACTAGTGGAGTGCCTCAGCGTTCGGTCCTGGGCCCATTGCTGTTTGTTATCTGTATCAATTATTTGGACCAGAGTGCACAATGCAACGTTAGTAGGTTTGCAGATAACACTAAATTATGAGACATCATTTACAGTGAGGAACATTATCAGAAATTGCAGCAGTACCTTGATCAGCTGGGGAAGTGGGTTGAGAAATAACAAATGGAGTTTAATATAGATAAGTGTGACGTCTTGCATTTTGGAAAGTCCAATCTAGGTAGGAGTTTAATGACGAATGATAGTGCCTTAAGGCATGTAGTGGAACAAAAGGACGTTGGAAATCAGGTGCACGGTTGTCTGAAATTTGAGTAACAGATACACAGGACAGTGAAGAAGGCTATTGGCACATTGGCCTTCATCAACGCATTGAGTATAGACGTTGGGACGTTATGTTGCAGTTGTATAGGATGTTGATAAGGCTGCAGTTGGAGTATTTTGTCCAGTTTTGTTCACCTTGCTCTAGAAAGGATATTATTGTACTAGAAAGTATGCAGAACAAATTTCCAAAGACGTTTCCTGGGCTAAAGGCTCTACGTTATAGGCAGCGGTTGGACAGGTTAGAACTTATTTCTTGACAGCGAAGGAAACCGAGGGCGTTCTTATGGAAGTGTAGCCCTTATAAAATCATGAGAAGCGTGCATATGGTGAATACTTCAAAATTGTTTTCGCAAGGTTGGTGAATCGAGGACTAGAGGACATCCATTAATGTTTGGAAAGGATAAAAAATATAAAAAGGAAACTGAGGGGCAACTTTTTTTACCTAGAGTGTGGTACGCATATGGCCTGAGCTGTCAGTGGAAGTGATTGAGGTGGGTACAATAACAACAATGAAAAGGCAATTGGACAAATACACAGATAGGAAAGGATTAGAGGGATACAGAACAAGGGCAGGGAAATGGGGTGAGTCTGGATGGACATTTTTGTTGCCATGGACCAGCTGGGCCAAATGGCCAGTCATACTGGCAGTCTCGTGCAATGTCACTGTAAATTAGTGTGTTTTGGGGTGCAGACAGGATGGGGGGGGGGGGGGGTAGGGAGACGGAGATAAAATGTCATGGAGGGATATGTTCACAGGTTTCAGAAAGAAGACATTTCGATGATATCATGCAACACGGGTCAGTATTTCGAAGAATTATGAGTGAAAGGGATATTGCTGTGAGTTCAGGCGATGGAGAGTTTTGGATGAGCATTTGTTCTGCAGCTTTGTAACTGGGAATGAGGACAGCAGAGTCTTCACCTCACTGGGCTGAACCTAACAAAAAACTGTCGCAGTGACATTTTCATTGAGTGTGACAGGGGGGTTGTCTGCACGAGGCCGAGCTAGTTTCCTGGTACTATCTTACCAAACTCATCACATTAACTACCCACCCCACTCCATAGTGTCCCTCTCATACAATGCCAGCCCGATTCTGCCATCCATCATGACTGGAGGTACTCACAATCGCCTGGATGCCCCTGGATATTCTGTGATTCCTGACACTGGTGCCATCTTTAAAAGGCCAATGGGCACACGGTTGCGCTTTCTCAGTTTGGAGCTGTCCTGCACATTTTCCCCAAGCATGGCAGCAAAGGGGAAATTACACCACGGTTTGTCGACAGCAGCACGGAGGTCCTGGTGGATGGGCTAGTCCAAAATGGGACCATTCTCTTCCCAGAGGGATCACACTACCAGACCCACTGAGCCTGGTCTGCACTCGCCACCCACACCAGTGCATGATCTGCGGTCTGAAGAAATGTCCAGCAAAACAGGACAAGCATCAATAAGCTTCCCCACTCTGTCAGGATAAGGGTCACCGTATTCTCTCTGCTCCCTCACACTCACTGTATATCTGTTATAGCACCGACCCCCGAACAAGGCTCATGCTCCACCACTCTCTCTACTGCATGCAGCACCTTCCCTCTCTTTCTCTCTTGCCTTTCTAATGCCTCCCCCAACATAGTTATCGAATATTCTGGGGAATGCAAATTATCGAATTTTCCAGGTATTGTTCCAATTTATTCCTAGTTTCAGGAAAACGTCTGTGCCCCAGTGTGTAATATATAAGAGGATGGAGTAGAGATGCACGTTTTTCAAATCACACATAATTAAAATCTACCATGAGGCCATTCAGTACATCAAATATGCTACAACATTCAATACGTTTGGGGGTGATCTGATGGTTTTCTCAACTCCATGTTACAGGAACTTTCAGTCATTCAACCCCCAGGTTCCTGTTACCGAACAGACGATTCTCAGACACTTCATACCCCGGGTTTCTTCTAGTATGTGTTCAGAAGGCATTTCTCATGGGGACGGATTCTCCTTACAATATATTTCATCTGATTTATAAATTCATGCAACAGTCAGCATGCTTTCCACAGACCATTCAAAAACATGCACTTATTTTATGGCTGTCGGTATCCAATCACAATTAGTCATTCTGGTTATTTCACTTGTCTCACCTTATTGTATTCAGCCAAAGACAGCTTCCAAACACTTGGCTCCTTCTAAAATATAATTTCTAGCAGAGAACATTTTTGTTTCAAATACACCTTTTTCCTTGTCATTAAAATTTCTCTTGTCCTTTTTCTGCGCCTGATTCTGTGTGTAGCAGTTGCACAGTCTCCCACTGAATTGGCTGGATGGTTGGTTTGTGGTGCAGAGGGAGGCTACTAACGCAGGTCCAATTCCGCACACTGACTGAGGTTACCATGAAGGGGCTGCTCTCTCAACCTCACCCCATCACCCGTGTGGTGACCTTCAACGTAAACCACCACGAGTGGTCTCTCGAGTGAGAGTTATTTGGGACTCGAATCTATCAATGTTAGCATTTTAATTTTTTAGCAACATTTTTTATTGGAAAAGATATTTTTATTATTATATTAAACCAATAACAAAACAACTCAAATAACTGAACAAAATTACACCCATGTGCATGTATATACAAAATAAGTTAGTCTCTAAACGGACAGAAGAAAAACAAAAATAAACAATAAATAATACCGTTCAGCATAACAAAGTGATAGCTCTCGTTCTTTGAGAGCATTAACTGATACACATGCATACGTTCATAATTCCTAACACGTGATTCATTAGACAATATCGTCATGACTATATAAAAGCCCTTTTTAGAGTGGCAGATAAGCCTGTATCACGGTAATCCAAAAAGGGTTGCCATACCTTACAGAAATCTCTGCTTTTCGGTGCACCATACTGGTGAGAAAGTCCGAAGGGATTTTCTCCATGACGACCTTACAACTACCCAATAGACCCGGAGGTTTATCAGACATCCAAAACAACAGAATATGTTTCCTAGCAGAGGAAGTATGGGGGAGATACGAAAGGAGTATTGTGCATCAGTATTTACTGTGGAAAATGATATGGAAGATATAAAATATAGGGAAATAGATGGTGACACCTTGCACACTGTCCATATTACAGAGGAGGAAGTGCTGGATGTCTTGAAACGGGTAAAGGTGGATAAATCCCCAGTACCTGATCAGGTGTATCCTAGAACTCTGTGGGAAGCTAGAGAAGTGATTGCTGGGCATCTTGCTGAGATATTTGTAATATGGATAGTCACAGGTGAGGTGCCAGAAGACTGGAGGTTGACAAACGCTGTGCCATTGTATAAGAAGGGTGTTAAGTACAAGCCAGGGAACTATAGACCAGTGGGCCTGACGTTGGTGATGGGCAAGTTGTTGGAGGGATTCGTGAGATAGAGGATGTGCATGTATTTGGAAAGGCAAGGACTGATTAGGGATAGTCAACATGGCTTTGTGCGTGAGAAACATGTCTCACAAACTTGATTTAGTTTTTTGAGGAAGTAACAAAGAGGATTGATGAGGGCAGAGGGGTAGATGTGATCTATATGGACTTCAATAAGGGTTTTGATGAGGTTCCCCATGGGAGACTGAATGGCATGGTTCGACCTCATGGAATACATGGAGAACTAGCCATTTGGATACAGAACTGGTTCAGAGGTAGAAGACAGAGGGTGGTGGTGGGGGGTTATTTTTCAGACTGGAGGCCTGTGACAAGTGCAGTGCCAAAAGGATCGGTGCTGGATTCACTACTTTTTGTCATTGACATAAATGATTTGGATGTAAGCATAAGAGGTACAATTAGTAAATTTGCAGATGACACCAACATTGGAGGTGTAGTGGAGAGCGAAGAGGGTCACCTCAGATTGACCAAATGGCCAATGGGCTGAGGAGTGGCAGATGGTGTTTAATTCAGATAAATGCGAGGTGCTGCATTTTGCGAAAGAAAATCTTAGCAGGACTTATTCACTTTATGATAAGGTCGCAGGGAGTGTTGCTGAACAAAGAGATCTTGGAGTGCAGGTTCATAGCTCCTTGAAAGGGGAGTTGCTTGTAGATAGGATAGTGATGAAGGCGTTTCCTTTATTGGTCAGAGTATTGAGTACAGGAGTTGTAAGATCATTTTGCGGCTTTACAGGACACTAGTTAGGCCAGTGTTGGAATGTTGCGTGCAATTCTGGTCTCCTGCCTATCGGAAAGATGTTGTGAAACTTGAAAGGGTTCAGAAAAGATTTCACGGATGTTGCAAGGGTTGAAGGATTTGAGCTATAGAGAGAGGCTGAACAGACTGGGGTTGTTTTCCCAGGAGCGTTGGACGCTGAGTGCTGACATTATAGAGTTTTACAAAATTATGATGGGCATGGATAGGGTAAATAGGTAAAGTCTTTTTCCTGGGGTCGGGGAGTCAGAACGAGAAGGTATAAGTTTAGGGTGAGAGGGGAAAGATATAATAGAGAACTACGGGGCAACTATTTCACACAGAGAATGGTACGTGTATGGAATGAACTGCCAGGTGGTGTCGGGGAGGCTGATACAAGTGCAACATTGAAGAGGCATTTGGATGGGTGAATGAATAAGAAGGGTTTGGAGGAATATGGGCCGGGTGCTGGCAGGTGGGACTAGAATGGGTTGGGATACCATGGACGGGTTGGACCGAAGGGTCTGTTTCTGTGCTGTACATCTCTATGACTCTATGACCCTATGACTTACATTGATCTCTGTTTGTTTGTGCACCATGTTGGTGTGAAAGTCCAAAGGGATATTCTCCATGATGAGCTTACAAAGTCCCTACACACCCGGGGAGTTTTCAGACATACAATACAACATAATATTTTCCCTAGCCCAGAAAGTAAAGATATATTTTCTTTCCCAAGTGCATCTGTGTAAGATACTCTGGGCATGCCCAGGAAAAGAGAAACTGGGTCCATCTCCAATTCGGACCCCAAGACCCACTCTACCACATCTAACGCAGTGTTCCAATATATACGAGGCCTGCAGCAGGACCACATGCAATGAGTAAGAGTGTCTGTAGTCATTCTGCATTTAGGACCCGCTGAAGATAATCCCACTTTGAATTTTGAGAGAAACCCTGTGAAGAATTTTCAACTGCATGGAATGGGTCCTATTTCAGATCAAAATCCCTAGAGCATTTTCACAAATATCCTCCCATGTCTCCGAAGAGATCTAACCCCCCAACTCTTTCGCACAGACGTCACGAAGCTGCATAGTCTTGTCTGAGGGGACACACTTCAAAAAATGGTAAAGGGTACTGACAGAGAGTGTATTCATGACAATAATCACCTGCTTCTCTGTATTGGATCTGTAAGTGTCTTTTAAAATTGTGTTTGTTAATCAAATCTCTAATCTGGAAAAAAACAGAAGAAGTCTCTACTAGGTAGTCCGTACTTATGAGTTACTTGATCCAACAGTATCATTGTTTCTCCTTCAAGTAACACGTGGTGGCTCAGTGGTTTGCACTGCTGACTCAACGCACCAGGGTCACAGGTTTGGTTCCAGCCTTGGGTGACTGGCTGTGTGAGTTAATATATTCTCAACTGTGACTGCGTAGGTTTCCTCCCACAGTCACAAACATGTGCAGGTTAGATGACTTGGCCATTACTCAATCGCTCATCGTGTTCCAGGGTATGTAAGTTGGGGCATTAGTCAGGGTAAATATAAGATGGGAGGGGAATAGATGTGGGTGGGTTACTCTTCAGAAGATCGAAGTGGACTTGCTGGGCCCAAGGACCTGTTTCCACACTGTAGGGTTACTACTAATTCTAAATCACCCAAACAAGGTATCCCCCTCGCTGCCCACAGTTTAAACCTGGAATCCATTATCCCCGGTATACCAATTATAGGGTAAGAAACATGGTTTTGGCTGTATTGCCTCGATCTGACGCATTGTCCTTCAAGTTTTAACAGTATTGATAATCATTATTTTATGACAATATTCCATAAATGTTGTCATTTTATCTAAGAACAACAGACTAATAAGGGTTCACTTTGTCTGAGAGGGCTCAATGTCTAGCCATAGTGATGCCGAGACCTCAGCGGCCCAGGCACGAACAAACGATTAAAAAAAAAACTTAATTGATTGATTTTAATCGGGGGGATCTACTCCTCACAATCTGTGGGGCAGTTGCAATTTTATTAGCTAGATAAAGAATCGTTTATGGTGCCAAATAACAGAGCTAAATCAGCCATTATGTTTCCGAAATATCTGTCTGGGAAACATCATAGAAAGCATTCGCACGGTATGAAGGAAATGAGGCAGGGCATTCATTTTAATAAAAGCTATCGGACCTCGCCAGGATATTGAAAATGCCTCCCATCTTTGAAGGTCTTGTTTAATTTTGTCAAACAAATGGACATAGTTCACATTAAATAAATGATCAAAGACAAATGTAATGAATATACTGAAATAGAGAAACCACCCCCGTGACCATTTAAAAGGAAACCAGGATTTGCCCTCAGTATCAGGTATTTCCCTAAGACCTCCCATAGGCATGGCCTCCAACTTTGTAAAATTAATCTTATTGCCCGAAAAGTCAACACGCGAATTAATGCATTGCATCACATGAACTACCGAAATTGCGGGATTTGACAAAAAACATAAGACCCTCATCTGCATACAATGTAATCTCACGTGACTTCTATCCCACTTCTTTGGCAGATGTGTTGGCATCCCGACGGATGGTCTCCGCCAGTGGCTCAATCACCAACGTAAACAATAATGGTGAAAGGTGTCAGCCTTGTCGGCTGCCTGGAGAAATATTAATATTACTGGGTGGCACACCATCAGTGAGAACTGCAGCCAGAGGATCGCTGTAAAGGACCCTCACACACTTGATAAAAACTTTGCATAGACCAAACCGTTCTAATGTACAGAAGAGATCCGGCCACTCAACCCAATCAAATGCCTTCTCTCGTCTAAAGAGATCAATAATCCCTGGACAGATTGTTGTTGACACTCTTGGATCATATTGAGTAACCTCTTAACATTGTCGGAAGATCTGCGGCCCTTTATAAAGCCTGCTTGGTCCTCTTTGGTTAGAGAAGGAAGCAAAGTTTCCAAACTTAATGCATGGGTCTCAGACAGGATTTTGAAACCAACATTTAAAAGTGAGATTGGCGTGTAAGAAGCACAATCCTCCAGGGTCTTCCTTTCTTCAGCATCAGAGAGATATGAGCCTTTATTAAGGATGGAGGGAGTGATTCGTGACTGTATGAGTGACAGAACATGTTAAACATCAGCCCTGACAATAGGTTTATAAATTATTTATAAAATTCACTAGGAAATCCATCAGGAACGTGCACCTTTGCATTCTGAAGCTGCTTTCCACCCTCCCGTGCAGACAATGGTGTATTCAGACACAATACTTATTCAGGGGTTACTCCTGGACTACCCAGGTTCTTGAAAAATGACTCCATCTTAATACATCTATCCTCAAAATGTTCAGTCTGAAACAATTCGGAGGAAAATCTCGGACAGGCTGCATTAATCTTTTTGGAATCGGAGGGAAGGATCCCAGTACCTACCCTAATTGAAGTAATGGCTTAAGAGGGGCGCTCGTTTTCCTGGCAAGTTAGGCTAAATACTTGCCTGGCTTATCACCATGTTCAAACAGCCTTTGTTTTTCAAAAGTAAGTTCCTTCCTGGCTGTTTGTGTGAGCGAGGAATTCACTGCAGACAGAAGCGTTGTGATCCTCTGCAGATTAGGCACTGAGGGGCTATCACAGTATTCCGTCTCGGCTGTCCTCAGCTGTGCCTCAAGCCAGCGTTCCTGCTCCCCCTTCTGTCTCTTCCTGAGGAATAACTATTCCCTTGGCATGAGCGTTAGCAGTTTCCCATAGAATTAATGTGTTACTTAAGAAAAAAAGGATCCATTCGCCAGCGTCTCGAAACTGTTATATTGCTTCATGGTCAGAAATGGTAATTTTCCCAGTTGTGCACGATGCCACCGAATCTAAGATTGTTGCAGGGATGGAGAAGAGATCAACATTCGTGTGGCATTTATGCGGGTTTTAGGAGAAAATAAAATCCCTACTTGTGATGTGGATCTACCTCCAGACATCCACCAGCTCTAGTTCTGCACAAGAATCAACTAATTTCTTACATTATGACGAGGGTATTGGGTGTCCTTTGGACATTCTGTCTACTGTGGGGTCCATACGACTGTTGAAATCATCTACACTAATGCACCATGAGACAAGATAACTTAATTTGGAAAATGCATCTACCACGGTATTAAGAGGGTGCGCCGGGAGGCAATAGCCATTCAAAATACTGTATTCTTTCCCACAGTTCAAGGGTTTGGGGATTATGATCCTCCTGTGAATGTCTAATGTAATCTAATAATTTAATTGGAAGATTCTTCCTATCAATATGGCTTCTCCCCTACTCCTACTATTAATAAAACGAGAAATAAACCCGACCAAACCCGCCCTGCTGTAATGTCAAATGTTCCTTGTCATCAAGGCGCATCTCCTGCAATAGGACAACATCCACCCTCTCCTTTCTAAGACTAGAAAGTACATTTTTCCTCTTGACTGGACGATGGCTCCGCTTATTGTTCCAGGTACACCATTTAAGAACATCATTATCTATCACACACTGTAGCAACATTTGAGTTCTAGAGCGGAAGAACTCGAATTACACATCACTGATCATGAATGAAAAAAGACTCATAGAGCTTAAAAATAACACAAACTAAGACTACTACATCTAACAAGCTCTCAAAACTTTCGAAAACTAAACACACAAAAAGCAAAAAATGAAACAAAATCCAAAGTGCCAATGACACTCCATTGGGAATTTATCCCTCGCCCGACCAGTGGGGACGGTTACATACCCCAAAACGCCATCTTCTGCCTGTTACCAAAATGACCTTCAGGGCAATTAACGACAAAAATCGGGCTTCAACTGCCCTTTGGTCGGTATTTAATCATCACAACTACCTTTGTAACCCGCTCCAGCTTGAGTCGCACCCGAGACACAAGCAAGGAAAGAGAGAAAGCGTAGTAATACTAATGAAGAAGTTAAGAGTGAGTACTCTACCCATCTACCCATCCCCGACTATAATTTAACACTGGTTAATACCAGAAAATCCAAGAAAGTTTCTTTAAGAGAGAAACTTGATTATCGAAACATCCATCTTACTTTAAAATGTCACAAAGTTTTCACTTTCTCTGGAGTGTCAGACGAGTGTATGGATCCATTGAAAGCAATACGGAGCACCGCTGGGTAGATTAAGGAATACTGAATCCAGAGTTCCCTTACTCTTCTCTTGATATCATCAAAAGATTTTCTTTCCTGAATTACCGCCGTTGAAAAGTCCTGAAGGATCATAATCCTGGAGCCCTCATGAATAAAAGCAATCGGATCTTTCCCCTGGGTGTGGGAGATTCCATCAGTCTTTGTTTATCCCCATAAATATGTAACCGCACAATGACAGGGCGAAGGCGTTGGTCTGAGTCTGACCTCCGCACCATAACCCAAAGAACTGCCTCAGTCTTCACCCGTCCCTTTTCAGTTTTGAAGTGAAGGAATCGCGGCAGGCAGTTCTCAATAAACTCACCCCCTGACCACCTTCCGTTCGGTCCAGCAAACCGACGATGTGAACATTCTTCATCCTACCCCTGTTCTCGAGGTGGCCGTCATGTTCAGTTAAGGTATGGACCTGGCTTTCGAAGGCGAGGATCCTCTCCTGAAAGGAATTGATCGCGGTCTCTGCCACTGCAGCTCGGCGCTTGACATCGTCTGTTCTGTTTCCAAGGCTGTCAAGTTGCTGCTCATGTTTTTGGAGCACGGCTGAGAGCGGCTCTAGTCACTGCTGAACCCTTCTTCAATCATGGCTTCAATCATTTCACGTAACTTGGTGAACTCAGTGACCAAGGCCTGGTGAGGAACTGGGTCCATGGAACGAGCAGAGTGGGTTGCAGCTACAGCCTCAGGCAGGCGCGATGCTTCTGACGGGTGCACCGTGTGTTGGAACTTACTCGATCCTTTCCCGTGTTTTGTCATTTCCACTTGACAAATCGGGATTAGTAAAGATTCTATCGCTCTTTTAGTGTTGCATTTTATGTAAATGGCTGGGATGCGATGGGTTAGAGAACCACTTTGCCCGTGCTGTGATGCAGAGCCCAGCAAAGCAGACCTTCCGGATCGCCGCCATCTTGGATTCCCACTTAATGTTTTATCACTATTATCATTTAATTTTGCATTATATTCCTGGGTGTTCTGGACCCGTGTAATTTGATACCACTGTCTACATTTTCCCCTACACTGCAAATTGCTGCCCATTCCTCGATAATCCTTGACTCTGTTGTTATTTATGAACCTTCTGTCGGTGCCTCAAAAATATTCAATATTTCTGCCTCCAATAGTATGTTGAGAAAACAATTATAAACATTATGATCTGAGTGTGAGATTTGTTTTTTTGTGTCTCCTTATCTGAGAAAAGATATAATTACATTGAAAGCAGTTCAGAGATGTTTCATTTCATGTATTCCTGGGGTGAAGGGCTTATATTATGAAGGCTTTTAAAGGTTACTCTTGGAATGAGAATGAAACATACAAGACGTTGATAAGAGTGGATTAGGGATGTACCCAATGAGATTGTCATTGTCATAGAATCTCTACAGTGTGGAGGCAGGGCATTACGTCCATTACGTCCGCACTGATGCACCAAACAGCATCCTACCTGGACGTGCCCTCCTACCTTATCCATGTAACCCTACATTTCCCATAACTAACCCACCTAACCTACACATCCCTGCGCACTGTGGGCAATCCAATTTAAAGTGCACATCTTTGGACTGTGGCAGGAAATTGGAGCACTGGGAGGAAACCCACACAGGTATGGGGAGGATGTTCAAACTCCACAGAGGTTCGCCCGAGGTTGGAATTGAACCCAGCTCCTTGGTGATGTGAGGAAGCAGTGCTACCAACAGATCCACCATACTCCTCCGTTAGTTCTGTGAGTAACTTGTGGCTGACTAAAGAAATCTGCCTGATTTGTTCTTATCAATGAACCTGACCCAGTCTGAGACCTTTATCATCGGCCATATCACCAAGCTGGTTACATTTACAATTTGTTGTGAGCAGTGGAGGGGTGGGACTAGAAAAGGAAATAATGACACCCTTCATTCTCAGTCACAAATGGAGTGAGAAGAAATTCACAAAGTGGGAATTCAGTCAAGTGGAAATCTTCTTTCCTCGAAGTTTGGGATGGCTGAATCTTTATATTATATGGAGACTGGCTTCGTCTGATTTTCGATAGACAGGTGAATCAGGGATAATAGTTCATGGAGAGAAAAGTGCAGAACGGAGCACAATGAGATGAGCCATGACCTTACTTACTGGTGGAGTCGTGTTAAAAGGTCGATTGGCTCACTCCTATCCCTCAGCCCTGTCTTCTGATGTTCCATTCAGCCCTTCGGACCTGCGAATCGAGGCCACTCCGATGGTTAGGTGTAGTTTTGGAAATGTACTTGGAAAATCCAGGCTGGATCAGGAAGTGACCCTCACCCCCAATCCCTGTTTCCAGGCTTCCCATCTCTGTAACTTCTGCTCTATATTTAAGTCATGTCCCAGACCCAAATTCGCTGTGACTACAGCCCCAAACCCCACCCAGGGTTAACTCAAACAAATTCTCTGCTCATCCGAATGTAGCATTTACACAACACAACTTCCAGGAAAATACTCAGTTACTTTCCAAAAGCATAACATGTGAAATTATTAAAGAGGAACAACAGTAGGCTATTTGGCCCCTCAAGCTTGCCCTGTCATTTAATGCAGACATGGCTGATGTACTCCAGGGCTCGACTCCACTTTATGGCCGACTCCTTGAGGAGAGTGAATGAGGTATATACCCGCTGGGTGTTTGTACAGTCCAAATTTGTTGTCCCTCCACACCTTTTCGGGTCAGGGAATTCCAGACATTCACTACTTTCTGAGAGAAGACATCACTTTGCATCTCAGACTGAAATCCATGTTCCATATTCTGTATCTATCTCCTCAAGTTTGGGACTCCACCCAGGAATGGTAACAACTTCTCAACATCTACAGTGTCAACCCCTCTCTGTGTCTTGTATTTTTCAGCAGTATCACTCCCAGTTACTTGCTGCATCAGCTTGCTAACTTTATGTTTCATACACAGGAAGACTCCAATCCCATCGTACTGCTCCTTTTCTGGAAGTCCTCTCCATTAAGTAACAGCCTGCCTTTGGTTCTCAGTGTCATCCACAAACTCGGATGTATGTTGCACTCAACTCCCTCTTTCAGGCTATCAGTATAGATTGTAAATAACTGATGCCATTGGACTCATCGCTGTGGTTCTCCAGCAATTCCCCTTTATCATGAAGATTCATTTATCCTGACTCTCCGATTTCTATGTGCGAACCAATCATCATCCCATGTTAATTCATTATCCATCATCCTACGACCTTCTGTCATGTGTAAGAACTTTTATTTTGTAATACTTTGTGGAAAATCTCTGGAAAGCCTGGTGTCTACCAGATCCCCTTTATCAAGCCTGCTTGTTACATTCTCAGGCATCTCCAGAAATACTTTGCATAATTCTACAGGGCAAAGTATAATTTTCCTTTGACAAAACCACTCGGACCCTGCGTGAAGCTTTTCTAAATGTCCATGCTGGCCAAGTTTTCCAAATTAAGCTCGTCCCACCTGCCTTCATTTGGCCCATGTGCCTCGAAATGTCTCCCATTCATATATTTGTCCAAATGAGTTTTAAATGATGTACCTGTACTGGCATCTACCACACTTCCTCTGACAGCTCATTACATACCCAACCACCCTCTGTGTAAAAAAGTTGCCCCTTCGTTCCTTTTAAGGCTTTCCTCTTTCACCTAAAATATATGCCTTCTATGGCTGAACTCCCCCGTGCCGTTGGAAAGATCTTGGCTATTCACCCTATCCGTATCACTCATGGTTTTCGAAACTTTTACAATGTCACTACCCAACCTCCTACACTCCATCTGATACTAACTTCAAGAACAAGCACTTAAAGATAAGCACTGCAAATTTAAACAATATTAAACATGACAGATAAACAATACTCAGATCAACATCATATGGTGATTTGTTTTTCTCCATATTACAATACTAAGGCAGCATGAAACGCTTACTAGTGCCAATAAGAAGTCAAACACCTGGATTATTTTGTCTAAAGGGGGCGATTATCTCGATAGTGAAAACGTATCTATGGCCAGATCGATATAATGCCACATAGTTAACATTCTCCCTCTTGGTCTCCCTATGACCTTGTGTGGTTGTGTCTTCTTTATCTTGCACTCAATAGAGAGAACCACTTTCATCATTCACACCTTAAATTAAACACATTTTACATCATCCACTCGTTCACCAGTGCTAAAAGCCCGTTTATCTTTCCTACACCCTCTTTCCCTGTCACCCATCCCCACCTCTGACAAGGGATTAAAATACCCAGGTTCCAATCCTTTTCAGTTCTGAAGAAGTGCCACACTGGGCTTGAAATGCCAACGCTGTTTCTCTGTCTCTGCAGATGGTGACAGACCTGGTGAGTTTCTCCAGAAATGAATAGGCACAGAACAAATCTTCACTAAAACAAATAACTATGGATACTGGAAATAAAAATACAAAAATTGTTGGAGAAACTGGGAGCTTTGTAAAGGGTCACTGGACCTGAAAGTTTACCTCTGCATTCATTCCAGAAGATGCTGCAACATTTTCAGTAATTTCTTCAGCAATTTCTGTTTTTGGACAATTTCCAAAGAAGGATGTCAATGATGCTCAAGCATCCGGTCCAACCTGGAGCGCCGTACACTGGGGACTGAACGATCATGCATGGTGCACAAGTTCCTTGACTCTGAAACTGCATGAGACTGACATCACTGACACTACAGAGCTCTTAATCATGGTCAGGGAGAAAAACAGAGGGAAATACATTCACTTCAAATACCGAAGTTGACATTGTGGAAACGAAACGATTTAGGTTATTACCTTAAATGGATTGAGATAAAGTAGCAAATTGGGGGCGTGACACCAGGGAGATGCCATCAGCAGAATGAGAATATGAAAATGGAACTGTTACCGCATCAGAAACCAGGTTAGATCACTGAATACAGGGCTGATGCCAATGTCGGAATCATGTGCACCTAAACCTGTTGACAACCCACACATAACTGGTTGCATTCCAAACAGCAGAAATAACGTCTGATGGAGAGGGGGAAATGATCCCAAGACTAACAGATCCGATCTAAGTTCTGTCGTCCTGTTAAATCCAATCATAAATGTCGATGGATTATTAAACAATTTACTGGAGCAGAGGACGCCACAAATATCCTTATCCTAAATATCGTAACAACTCTAAATCAGTGAAAAAAAAGTCAAGGATATGGTGTCTGCACTACCCTCAGCCAGAGGTGTTGACTGGAAGATCAAACTCACCGTCATCATGATGCCCACACACTCACAGATGCCAGTATTCAAGCAATTCGATTTGCTGTACGTGACATGAAATAACAGCTGGACACAGTAGATACGATAAAGGCAATGGACCCTGAAACCATTCCTGCAATGGGACTGAAGACTTGTGCTGCACAACAAGCCGCGTCTCTGGGGAAGCTGTTTCATTCCAGCTCCAACTCTGACATCTCCCTGCCAGTGTGGAAAATTGCTCAGCTATGTCCAGTCCCCGAAGAGGAGAATAATTACAATCTGACCAATTGCCACCTCGAACTCTCTTCACGACAGTCAAATTGGTGGGAATTATTTTTGACAGAGCTGTCAAGTAGCACCCAAATAATCAGGTCCTTTTGGTTTCCGATAGGTCCCCATGTGGAGATGATGTTGTTGTGGAAATATCATTGGATTACGAATCCAGACCAGGATAATGCTCTGGCAGCTGGTGGAAGTTAAAAAAATTAATAATATATCGAGTCCGAAAATCTGGTATCAGTAATATTGAGCTTGTGTCCAATGTTGATTTTAAACATTGATCTCCTTCCCCAATGTACTTTCTGGAAGTGAATCTCCCGTGCTTTCCTAGTCTGGCCTAAAAGTGACTCCAGACGCACAGATCAACTCTTCAATGGTCTCTGAATCGGTCAAGTAAGACACTCAATCGTATCAAACTGCTTTGGGGTCTGAAAGGATAAAACCGGACAGAACACCTGGCACCAGCCTCGTTATCAGAAAATGGAACGGGAAACACAGTCCTGTTGATCCTGCAGAGGCCTCCTTCCTTACATCTGAGAGCTTGTGACAATATTTACAGAGCATTCCCACAGACTGCACACAAACATCTGGAAAGGAGGAGGTCGTTCAATACGTTGAGCTTTCCTCATGCTAGTTCATAACCGAATATCTCCTCAAAGCAGTTTTCCCCATACAATGTTCATATTCCATAATATGTTTAAACATTGTGAAATATAAAACAAGAACTGATGTAGTGCTTTCGGCCCATCAAGTTTGATTCTCTATTCAATATACACGCGGTTCTTTGATAAGGCTTGTGTATTAAATACGATTTGACTGTTTTCTTTAAAGTGAACTATCATCCCTGCTTCCAATCTGTCTCACACTGTCAGTGTTTGATATATTTTCTCGGACTGGTGAGGCCAGGAATAGGGCGATAATGGACTTGAACTTGTGGCTGGGGAACTGGCCCAGGAAGCAGAGATTTTAATTCTTGGATCACTGGGTATGTTTTGTGGTAAGCATAAATTATACAAGTGAGATGGTTTGCACCTTAATAGGTTGGGGGACCAGAATTCTGGCAGGCAGGTTTGCTACTGCAACACAGCTGCATTTAAACTAAGTAGCGAAGGGGAGGGGACTAACTGGATGTTTAAGAAGGAAATTGAAGGGAAAGTTAGAAAAAGTGAAGTCAAGAAACACAACTGTATTAATGACGCAGAAAACCCAAAAAGGGATCATGCTGTAAGGTTGAGTGAAATAGGAGTTTTTGGGAAGGGTGAGGACAGTAACAAATTAAAAATACTATATATGAATGCAGGAAGCATTAGAAATAAGATGGATGAGCTTGAGGCTGTTTTGGAAATTGGCAGATACGATATTGTGGGGATAACTGAGACGTGGCTTCAAGTGGACAGGGCCTGGGAAATAAATATTCAAGGCTACACGTGCTATCGTATGAACAGACTGACGGGCAGAGGGGGTGGGGTGGCCACATTGGTAAGGGATGATATTCAGTCCCTTGCGCGGGGGGACCCAGAATCAGGGGATGTCGAGTCAGTGTGGATAGAGCTGAGAAATTCTAAGTGTAAAAAGACCCTCTTGGGAATTATCTACAGGCCCCCAAACAGTAGTCTGGATGTGGGATTTAAGTTGAATCAGGAGCTGAAATTGGCCTGTCACAAAGATGTTACTACAATTGATATGGGGGATTTCAACATGCAGGTAGACTGGGAGAATCAGGATGGTATTGGACCTCAAGAAAGAAAATTTGTGGAGTGCCTCCGAGGTGGATTCTTAGAACAGCAAGTGCTGGAGCTTACTAGGGAGTAGGTAATTCTAGATATGGTATGATGCAACAAACCAGAATTGATCAGGGAACTCGAAGTGAAGGAGCCATTGGGAAGTAGTGACCATAATACAATAAGCTTCAATCTTGAAAGGGAGAGGATACAATCGGAAGTGACAATATTTCAGTTGAATAAAGGGAACTGTGGAGCTATGATGGAGGAGCTGGCCAAAGTTCAAGGTGCAATGCCTTAGCAGGGATGACAGTGTAGTAGCAATGGCGAATATTTCTGTGTATAATGCAGAAGATGCAGGATAAGTTCGTTCCAAAAAGGAAGAAAGATCCCAGGAGGAGGCATGGGTGGCCGTAGCTGACGAGGGAAGTTATGAAACATATAAAGTTAGAAGAGAAAAAGTATAACGTAGCAAAGATAAGTGGTAAATCGGAGGACTGGGAAGCTTTTACAGAAAAACAGAGGATTACTAAGAAGGAAGTACGGAGAGAAAAAATGAGATACGAAGGTAAACTGGCCAAAAATATAAAGGAGGGTAGCAAAAGCTTTTTTAGGTATGTGCAAAGCAAAAAAAATGGTTAAGACTTAAACTGGGCCCTTGAAGACAGAAACAGGGGAACATATTACAGGGAACTAAGAAATGGCAGAAGAATTAAATTGGTACTTCAGATCTGTGTTCACTGGGGAAGACGCAAGCAATCTCCTTGAGGTAACAGTGGCTGAAGAACCCGAACTGAAGGGAATTTATATTTGTCAGGAATTGGTGTTGGAGAGACTGTTAGGTCTGAAGGTTGATAAGTCCCCGGGGCATGATGGTCTACATTCCAGTGTACTGAAGGTGGTGGCTCGAGAAATCGTGGATGCGTTGGCGATTATTTTCCAGAATTTCAGATTCGGGATCGGTTCCTGCGGAATGGAGGGTGGCTAATGTTGTACCACTTTTTCAAAAAGGTGGGAGAGAGAAAACAGGAAATTATAGACCAGTTAGTCTGACCTCACTGGTGGGAAAGATGCGGAGTCAATTATAAAGGACGAACTTACGACACATCTGGATAGTAGTAACAGGCTAGGTCAGAGTCAGCATGGATTTATGAAGGGGAAATATACTTTTCTGGAATTTTTTGAGGATGTAACTCTGAAGATGGACGAGGGAGATCCAGTAGATGTAGTGTACCTGGACTTGCAGAAAGCTTTTTATAAAATCCCACATAGGAGGTTAGTGAGCAAAATTAGGGTGCATGGTATTGAGTGCAAAGTACTAACTTGGATTGAAAGGTGGTTGGCTGACAGGAAACAAAGCATACTGATAAACAGCTCCATTTCGGAATGGCAGGCAGTGACCAGTGGGGTACCGCAGGGATCAGTGCTGGGACCGCAGCTTATGACAATATATATTAATGATAAAGAAGATGGCATGAGTAATAACATAAGCAGATTTGATGATGATACAAAGCTGGGTGGCAGGGTGAAATGTGAGGAGGATATTAGGCGATTACAGGGTGACCTGGACAGGTTAGGTGAGTGGTCAGATGCATGGCAGATGCAGTTTAATGTGGAAAAAATGTATGATTATCCACTTTGGTGGCAAGAACAGGAAGGCAGATTACTAACTAAATGGAATCAATTTAGGTAAAGGGGCAATACAAAGATATCTGGGTGTTCTTGTACACCAGTCAATGAAGGCAAGCATGCAGGTACAGCAGATAGTGAAGCATGGTGGTCTCCATAAAAGAGGGATTGGGTATAGAAGCAAAGAGGTTCTTCTGCAGCTGTACAGGGTCCTGGTGAGACCACACCTAGAGTATTCTGCGCAGTTCTGGTCTCCAAATTTGAGCAAAGACATTCTGGTTTTTGAGGGAGTGCAGCGAAGGTTCACAAGGTCAATTCCTGGAATGGCGGGATTACCTTACACTGAAAGACTGGAGTGACTGGGCTTGTATACCCTTGAGTTTAGAAGACTGAGAGGGGATCTGATTGAGACACATAAGATTATTAAAGGATTGGACACTTTGGAGGCAGGAAACATGTTTCCACTGATGGGTGAGTGCCGAACCAGAGGACACAGCTTAAAAATACCGGATAGACCATTTAGGGCAGAGATGAGGAAAAACTTCTTCACCCAGAGAGTGGTAACTGTGTGGAATGCTCTACTCCAGAGGGCAGTGGAGGCCCAGTCTCTGGATTCATTTAAGAAAGAGTTGGATAGAGCTCTCAAGGATAGTGGAATCAAGGATTATGGAGATAAGGTAGGAATAGGATACTGATTAAGGATGATCAGCCATGATCATAATGAATGGTGGTGCAGACTCGAGGGGCAGAATGGCTTACTCCTGCTCCTATTGTCTATGGTCTATTGTCTATTGATATTTCCACTCATTTTCCTAAACCCCATGAAATACAGGCCCTGTCACCCCAAATCGCTGGTCCCTCAACAAGCCTGTCATCCCAGAGATCAGTTTGGTCATCCTCCACTGCTCTCCCTCAATGTCCTTTACGAGGCAAGGAGACCAAAACTGCAAACAATATTGCACAATGTTTGAGATGGGGCCCCACTAAGACCCTATACAGATGCAGTAAATCACCCTTACTCCTGTATTCAAATCTCCCTGAAATGAAGGTGAATACACCATTTATCTGCCTACATGCTTTCTGCTCCTACAATATTACTTTCACTGATTGGTGTACAGGGACATACAGATCGTTTTCAATGCTACAGCTCCCCACTTCTTGGGTCTATATACACTGATCAACGTGCCAATGCTATTCGTAGTATTGATTTCTGACTTCAGAACTCACTACCTTACATGGACTCCGAGGGCTGCGCAGAAATAAAATGAATATGCAGCTTAAGTTCATTTTTATATCAACATTTTTCAACCACTCCCTTTGCAAATGATAGGCTGCCATTCTATTGTTCCCATCAAAGTGCACAACATTCCCTTCTCTCCCGTTGCTCTCCATCTACCATGTATTTGACCCGTCTGTCCACATGTCTCAATCTTCGAGGAGAAAGTGAGGTCTGCAGATGCTGGAGATCAAAGTTGAAACTTTATTGCTGGAACAGCACAGCAGGTCAGGCAGCATCCAGGGAACAGGAGATTCGACGTTTCGGGCACAGGCCCTTCATTCCTGAAGAAGGGCCTGTGCCCGATACGTCGAATCTCCTGTTCCCTGGATGCTGCCTGACCTGCTGTGCTGTTCCAGCAATAACGTTTCAACACATGTCTCAATCACCTTGGAGTCTTTTTTACATCCTCCTCATCAACTCAGAAGCTGACAAAGTTTAGTACTGTCAGCAGACTGGGGAATATAGCATATGAGCCCCTCACCCAAAGATATGATGTGTATTGAGAATAGCTGGATGTCAAATCTCGATATATCCTTGTTATATCCTCGAAGTGTTCCATTCAAAAACAACATGGTTTTATTCTTACTCAGTGTTTCCTGCCAGCTCTCCCATTCTAAAACCATGACCATATATTAGCCCCAGTCCCACAGGATTCGAATTTGCACAATAGGCTTGGGGCTTTATCAAAAATCTTTCTGAGATTCCAATAGTATTGCATTGATACCTTCTCATAATTTTGTTAAAAGCCACTTTCTAAAATATGATTTCCATTTCATAAATCGCTGTCGACTTTGTCTACGCCCATTTTTTCAGTCCAATATTTTTCTGTAAAACTGTTTAGTTGCTAATTTAGTTGCTATTCCCTTTTTCTCACCACACTAAAGTTCTCTAGTATTTCTAGGAATTTTTTTTGTTTGTTTTTATATCTTCTGTGAAGGCATAACTGAAGTATTTATTCCATAGTTCTGCTATTTCCCTGTCCTCAATTACCTGGTATCAGACTGTAAGAAAGCTGCAACTTTTTCTCTTAATTTTGCCATTGACATATTTTCTTGTGGTCAGTGGCCAACAGTCCTCTCATTTCCGGGACATCTCTGCAGGAGATCATCAGGTTTACCTCCTCAGCACAAACATCTTCAGCTGCTCCATCCATGTATTCCCCATCATAAGATCTGTAGTGGGGATGTTGACTGAAGATCACACAATGCTCAGAGCATTTTGTCCCTCATCAACCATTCTGTGTCCATGTGCAGCAAGACGCGGGCAACATTCCATTTTGAGCTGTTAAAGTGCCGGTATTATTCATGTAACAGTACGGCCAGACACTGCGCATTTGTACAGTTCAAACAGGAGCTCACTCACCATCTCAAGTTGGTTACACACGGATATATGGAAGCCATTCAGCAAACGACTGAACAAGAAGAGGGACAGCCCATTCAATCCTCCTGCCTGTACCACAGGAAGAGAAGGGGTCTGTCAGTTCATAGAGCTGTTAAACAGGAGCAAGCAAAGCCCAATCAGACCCTTAAACCTGTTCCATGAGACCACGAGGAAGCTAAACAGCCCCACGAGACACTTATACAGGAACAGGAGGTTGTCATTGATAGTCGAACATGACAAAGCAATGAAACTGAGACTGCACTGATAGAGGGCTCTATGATATTTATCTTGGCTCCACTATTTGTAGAACCTGTGCTACTTTAACACGATTTGCTGGCAGTGAGGAGGGAAGCCAAATGTTTTGTGTCAAGTCTCAAGGAGGCATCTTCCATCTCCGAGAAGACACACCCATGTTCTCCATTGATGTCAGATGTTGCAAGGAAGAGTTAACTCTTTTATAATGAAGGTCTTGTGGCTCCTGTCCGGATTATGGATAACATGACGTTCATTGCAGGATCACACACCAGTTGAACTGTATTAATATTTGGAGAGTTTCTTCAAAAGCCTGATCCTCTCTCTCTTTCTCTCTCTCTGTCTCAATCAAAATAGGGAATCCGTGCAGTTGGGTGGAACTTTGGTAGAGGCTCTTAAACTATCGAGAATCATGTAACCCGAATGACAAAAATGCCATGGAATTCATCTCTGTATCAGTGCCTGTTTAGAACATCATGAGTGATTGTCCATCTCCCTTAAAGTTCAATGCAATCACCTCTTATTCTCTCACTGAGCTTCACTCGCTGCTCATGGTGCCATCATCTCAGGGATTAATCTAGTGAAACTTTAGAGAAAGTCTATCCACAGTACCCCAAAATACTGCCTCAAAAACACTCTCAGGGATGATCGCAATAATCTTTTTCTCTCACTTAGACATCGTCATTTCTTTCCTGTGCCACAAAAAGCCATTTCTTCTCTATGCACTACGTCTGACATGGAATTCATAAGTCCCTTACATCCGTACGTCAGCATCAATAAAGCTAGCACCAGCGATGCTTATGGAGATATGCAACACTCTCGGGGAGAACTTCGATGAGTTTGAATACACCCAAACTAGGGGATGGTCACTTACCTGAATAGAAATGAGCTGCAGGAATACGTGAAAGAAGCAGAGGAGGGGAGCTATCTTTACTTTTGATCTTCTCTCACAGAATGTATGCAGCCCTGGTGAGGCCAATATGTTATGCTGATCTTGAACTGAGTGGCTGGTTCAACCATTCCACAGGACAGTAAAGAGTTAAACACATTGCTGGGGGTTTGTAGTGTTACAACACAGGAGCAATCTTCCTGCTTAATTAAAACCAGAAACAGAGAAAATATTTATCCCATGCAGTAATGTGTGATAATTCTAGAGTCCAAAACTATTAAAAGTAAAAATTAACAAATTTATTCTTAAAGTATAACAGAGAATAATAAACCAACTACTGTTTACAACTTCTTCCTCTAACCTATCTTTTACCTTCCCCCTCCACAATGTTAGTCTGATAATACGGCGAATGAAGATTTACAAAGCAAAACTTCTAACCTCAAAACCAGGAAGCTTTCGGTTCTTCTCCATATTCCTGTTTTCTTTTCTTCTTGGGGATTCTGTTTCACCAGTTGCTAATCAATAAAAGTACCCTTAAGAGAGCTATTTTCAGGCAGGCTTTGCATGCTAGTAGCTTGGTAGTTCTCCTCTCAACTGTTCAATCTCCACGGTCTTGTACCCCCCCAAACCATTTGACAGTGTCATTGGCCTTTACGATTGTCAATATACTAAATTCAAACTTGATTAGAGGTGGGTATTTTGGGGTATAATTTAAAGTGTTTTGCTGAATTTGTTTTTGACTCGAGACAATGAGCTAATCGAGTTTTTCAACCAAAGGTTACATTATATCTATTTTTCAGAGCACATGGTGCTGTCAGGTAGTTATTGCTGGCTTTTAATTCTCTTAAAGGTACAGTACACCCACATGTTCATCACAGAAGTTACACGGAAACCTGACGAGGGAAGCATGACACATTGACTTCCCTAAAGGACATGAGGCAAGCAAATGGGTTTTTATAACAAATGATAATGGTTGCTTTTAAATTCCACCAATTTCCTTCATGAGATATTCTGTTGTTCTAAATTATGTGTCAATGGCTTGACCATCATAAACTGTCTTCCCATATGTGCAGAGAACAAGTTAAACATCATCAAGAGCAATTATGTAGTGACGGACATGTGGTTAGAAGGAACTTAAAACTGTTGCATCCGGATTGTACAAATTCACAAATCATGGTTTATTCAGAAGTTGCACTGAGACTGAGGACGAGACTGGGATACCATGATGGTGGTATTGGACACGATCGGTGGGTGAGGAGGACATGGAGATATATATCTGTGAAGTTCAAAATGAATTATGGAGTTTGAGAACAGTCTGGTTCCATCTTGCATATCTGTGTGTAATTTATAAATAGTAGTTTGTTAGTTATAATTTATAAGGAAGGGAAGTTTTGTTTGGAACTGCAGACATTGACTTCCACTTTCTAAAATTTATATATCATGAGCAGAAAATCAGATCAACCCGGTTTAGTAGACAAATATAATGACTTACCAGGAACACCAACTATCGCGAGGATGGGATAGTAACCACCTTGCATAATCCAAAGGATATACTTGATCCGCGATGTTAATGATATCCAAGGCCGGGAAACATAGTAAAGACCAGAGTATAAACTCCTGCCCATTGTTGGAACATTCCCGTCTAATGTTCTCAGATTATGATCCATTGTTGGAACAATCCAATCCTAGGTCCTCAGATTTTGAACAAGTATTGTAACGTTCCAGTCTAATGTTCTCAGATTCTGATCTCTTCACCCCCTCTCACTCGAGCTGATGCTCCCTGTTAGTGCTGTCAGTGATGTTCCTACTCATACTATGGGATAACACATTTACAGAGCCCATTTATCATTCAATGATGGAAACTCTCCACTGGGATAATTAGGATCCACAGAGATTGACATTAATCACAGTCACTGAACAAATAGCTCCAGTTAACCTCTTTCATTTCAATATTCATTTTATTAAAAATCAAAACAATGTTTAAAATTTACACATTTGGGATGAGATATATGGGGGTGAATAAAGGAAGGAATATTGGAGATGGAAGCTTGATTGTATACAATCATTCAATCTACCTTGGATATGGGAGTAGTGTCAAAGGATTGTCAGAACATAAACTGTTACTCCGTTTATAAATGGAAACATAAAGTCTGTAACTACTGATCAGTGATTATAATGTCAGTAAAATATGGAGGGAACTTTTCTAGTCCATAATCAGACAGGAAAATGTGACTACAACAACATGAGTTACAACAGACAAATGGCATAGATATGTTAACAGAGAATATGATGTGTCACACAATTCAGATGGTTATTTGAAAGATCAGAGATAGCAGGTGAGGGTCTTGCTCTTAATGTTGTCAATGTCAATCAAATGTGATTAAGTACCATGCACTGGATTTCAATGCAGTGTGATAATGATATTGGAGACATGGCTGCTGAGACTGGAGGGAGGGAACATGATATTTCCCAGTCATCTGTATTGGAAAGTTACTCTTTATAAATCATATGAAGATTAATTCCAGGGTACATCTCCAATAAGGAATGAGGAGAGCTAGTATTAACCAAGCAACCAGAAGACAGTGGAGCAGAAAATTGTCCATTCAGCGCATTGAACCTGCTCTGCCATTCAATGATGGCTGTTAAACTTCTCATCCCCATTCTCTCACTTTCTACCTGTAACCCTTGATCAACTTTGCAATCAAGAACCTATCTGTCTCACTCTTAAATATACTCAATGACCTTGCCTCGACAGCCTTCTGTTCCAGAGAATTCCATATATTCACCACTCTCTGGCTGAAGACGTTTCACCTTACCTTTGTTTTAAACGGTCTCCTCTTTACACTGTCCCCTCGGGACCTCGTCTCTCCTACCATTGGAAATTAATTTCCAATATAAACTCTGTCCAGGTCATTACAATATTCTGTAAGTTTCAATTAGACCTCCCAGTATCTTTCTGAATTCTATTAAATATAGATGCAGAGCCCTCAGATGTTCTTCATATGTTAAGCTTTTCATTCCGGGGACTATTCTTGTGAATCTCCTTGGAAAACGTTCCAGGGCCAGTACATCCTTCCTGAGACATCGGACCCAAAACTGTGCACTATCATCTAGATGTGCCCTGACCAAAACCTTATAGAGCTTCGGAAGTACATCCCTGCATTTATATTCAAGGCCTCTTGAAATAAATCCCATAATTGTATTTGTCTTCATAACTACTGACAACCTGGAAGCTTACCTTTCGAGACTCCTGCAGTAGAACTCCCTCATCTTTTTGCACTTCAGACTTCTGAACTTGCTCGCTATTCTTCATGCCTGTATTCTTCCTGGCAAAGTGCATGACGTCACACTTTCCCACGTTGTATTCCATCTGCCACTTCTTTGCGCACTCCCCCAACCAGTGAAATTCCTTCAGCAGGAGAAAGTGAAGACCACAGATGCTGGGGATCAGAGGCAAAAGGTGTGGTGCTACAAATGCACAGCCAGTCAGGTAGCATCCGAGCAGTAGGAGATTCGACGTTTCAGGCATAAAGTCTTCATCAGGAATGAGGGGGGTGGGTGAAATGGGGCTGAGAGATAAATGAGAGGGGCTGGGGCTGTGAGGAAGTTAGCTTGGAAGGCGATAGTTAGATGAAGATGGGTGATGATAGTGATAGATCAGAGTGCAAGGTGAAGTGGATAGATGGGAAGGAAGATGGAGAGGTAGTTCAGTTAAACAGGGTGGTGCTGAGTTGGAGGGTTAGTTCTGGGATAAGGTGGTGGGAAGGGAAATGAGGAAACTGGTGAAATTGCCCGAGATACCGTGTGGTTAGAGGGTCCCAAGGCGGAAGATGATGATTTGTTACTCCAGACGACTGCTGGCAAGAATTTGGCAGTGGATGAGGTCAAAAACGTGCAAGTCCTTGGTGCAGTGGGAGGGAGAGTTGAAGTATTCAAGCACAGGGAAGTGGGGTTGTTGGGTGTGTGCGTCTGAGAGTGTTCCCTGAACCGTCTGCAAGTTGATGTCCTGTCTCCCCAATGGAGAGGAGACCAGGAACAATAGACAGAACAGGTGAAGTGTTTGGAATCATAGAATGTTCTTTGCCTGATGTAGAAAGATACTTTGGAGCATTGGATGGAGGTGAGGAGAGAGGTGTTGACACAGGTTTTATACCTCTTGTAGTGACAAAGAAGGTGTCAGGAGTGGAAGGTGGCTTGGTGGGGGTGGGGGGCATGAACCTCACGAGGGAGTTGTGAAGGGAATGGCCTCTACAGACTGCTGATAGCGGTCGGGAGGGAAGTAAATTTCAGGTGGTGGAGTCTGACTCTTAGTGGCAGAAATGTCTGATGAAGATGCGTTGTATCCTGAGGTTGATGGGATGGAAGGCGAGCACCAGAGGGGTTCTATCCTTGTTGTAATTTGGAAGGGTGGAGTGCAATGGCGGAGGTATGGGAAGTTGAGGAGATGCGCTGGAGTACCCTCCTGCAGCTAAATCACCGCTTCAATGCTCCCTGTCCCTCTATCTATTTTTGCACTGTTTGAAAAACCTAGCTAGAATCCCATCAGTTCCTTCATGTAAATCATTCATGCACAAAATGAATAGTTGTGTTCCCAACACTGAGTCTTGTGGAACACCACTTGTCCCTGCCTGCCATCCTGAGAAGGATCCTTTTATCCCTACTCTCTGCTTTCTGTCAGACAGCCATGCTTCTATCCATGCTAACAGCTTGCCTCTAACACCATGGACCCTGATATTTCTCAGTAGCCTTTTGTGTGGCACTTGTCAAAGGCTTCTTGAGGAACAAGTGAATAGCATCTATTAGTTCTCATTGGTCTAATCTGCTCGTTACCCTCTCAATGTATTCTAGTAGGTTTGTCAGGCCAGATCTCCCCTTGATGAAACCATGCTGACTTTGTCGTACTTTATCAAAGACTTCCAAGTATTCAGAAATCCCATCCTTCTGATTGATTCCAGGATGTTACCCACAACTAAGGTTAGGCTAATCAGTCTGTAATTTTCCATCTTCTGCCTAACTCCCTTATTAAACGGAGTGTCATGTTAGACATTTTCCAGCCATTTGGTCCTTTCCTGATTTTAGTCATTCCTGAAAGATTACCAGTTACGCTTGCATTACCTCTTCAGCTATCTCTCTTACAATGCTGGGATGTAGTCCACCTGGTCCAGATTATTTATCCACCTTCTGGCCATTCAGTTTTCTAACATGTTCTTCTTGATGATGGCCACCATACTCAGCTCTGCCCTCTCACTCTGTTCATTTTTTGGGAAATTACTCATGTCTTCCACCATGACGACTGATGCGAAGTTCCTCATTCGTTTCTTTGTTTCCCACTACTGTCTCTCCAGCATCATTTTCCAGTGGCCCATATTCACTTTTACGTCTCTTTTGCACTTCATCTATCTAATGAACCTCTTACAGTCTCCTTTATATTACTGGTTAGCTTACTCCTACATATAATATTCTCCCTCAATTTTTTCTTACCTTCTGTTGATCTTTGTAAGTTTCCCAATTCTCGAGTTTCCCACTGCCCTTCACCTCATTATATGCTTTTTATTTTGCTTCTATGCAATCCTTGACTTCCCTTGTCAGCCCTAGTTGCCTCATCCACCCTGCACCATGCCTTTATTCCTCAGCATGAATCTCTGCAGTGTCTCCTGAATTAATCTTGGAATCTCCTGCCATTGCTATACCCCTGCCTTACCTGCTGGACCCCTCTCCCGGTCAATACTACCCAGCTTCTCCCTTATGCCAATGTAGTTACCTTTATTCAGCTGAAATACTCTTACCTGATTATATCTTCTCTCTCTCAAATTGCAGAATACATTCAACCATGTTCTGATCACTGCTTCCAAAGTTTCCCTTCACCTTAAGCTCCCTTATGTAGCCTGCGTCATTAGATCCAGTATCATCTGTCCCGGATGGGCTCTACGACAAGCTTCTGCAAAAAAAAAATCATAGACATTCCTGTAATTTCTTTTCTTGCGATCCACTACCAACCTGATTTTCCCAGTCTGCCTGCATATCGAAATCACGCACGATCACTGTACTTTGCCTTTCCTACTGATCTTTTCTATCTACTGGTGTATCTTCTGCCCCAGCTCCTGACTATTCTTTGGAGCCGTGTACAAGACTCCAACTGTGGTTGTCTTACCTTTGTGGTTCCTCAGTTCCACGCACGCAGATTCTACACTATCTGACCTTACTTCTTTTCTTACTATTGATTTAATTTCATTTCTTACTAATAATGCATATTCACTACCTCTGCCCACCTGCCTATCTTTTCAATAGGATAAATGTCCTTAAATATCCTGATCCCCTTGCAGCCACTTCTCCATGATGCCCATCACCTCATACCTGCCGATTTCAATCTGTGCCACAAGCTGATTTTCCTTATTCCTTGTACAGCATGTATTCAGATATAATATGGTCAGTCCTGTATTAACTGTGCCTCCTGTCATGCCATTCATTTGACCAGTTTGCTTGAAGTTTGATTGTGAAACATTTCCAGATGCCCTATCCTATTTGTGTCTGTGCTGAAGATTTTAATAACCTCTCCTGAATTCTGTACTCTTACGTGCTCTTTTAATTCGGCTTTTCTAATTAAACCCTATAACTGCACCCCCACCCCGCACACACACACTCCTAATCAGTTTAAATCTATGTTCTACAGTTAGGATTCACTCGGACTCTGGTCCCAGCACGGTTCAGATGATGACTGTCCCATCGGAACAGGTCTTTTCTTCCTCCGTAATAAAATTGATTTATTCAACACAAAACACAGTAACAAAATAAACTTTTCTGTACATACCAAAATAGGAAAACTACAAAGAGACAAGGTTGTTAAAATACACTTACTATGTGGTGCTATATAAATTGAAATGTGAATTACAAAACCATGAAAGTGATGTGCGAACTTTGTCAATCATTATTTGACCCGCAGCTGAGATCCTGATTTCCAGTCTGTCAGTAATCCCCATCACTGAGATTCTCTCGCCCTGTCTCTCACACAGTGTCGAGAGGGGTTACAAGTTGATGTTGGCCCAGAATATTTAAATTAATCCACCTTCTCTCTGGAGCCATTCTATTGGTCTATTGGATTCTGAGTAGCTGTCAGCAACTCAGCTCTGTGATGTCATTGGCGGTAAATGATCTGGGATGACAGCCAGTATTGCAGGGTGTGGCACCAGACAAAACATTTGCAGTCTCTAGGAGTTTCGAAATGAAATTCTGTGTATTTCTCCTCATACTGCCTCCGGATTACTTCACACTCGTCTGACATCTGTTGCTCTCACTCATTCTGTTGTTCCGTTTTCTTGCCACTCTGTTTATCTCACTTCACTTTCTCTCTGTTTATTCCTCTCTCTCCCTCTCAGCCTAGCTCCGATCATTCTCTTTATTTTCAAGTGGTCAAGTTGGAGAGCTCGTGGACACATGGTGGGCTGATTGGCCTCCTCTGTGCTGTATTAATTCTGAATTTCACTGACCCAAAATAAACACTTTAGGTGCCTGGAGAGACAAGCTGATCCACTGAAGGGCATATCGCACAATTAACCATTATCTCTTCCTGTTTTCTGACATGCAAAGATCTCGAAATATCTGTCCAAACAAACAGACTCCTCACATTAACATCAGCACACTTCAGACTGCCAGGTCCACTGTGTTCAGTACCTCTTCCTGCTTGCAGTTGGTCTTATTTGTACCGATATTAATCTACAACTCCTCCTCAGTCACTGTTGCTGTGGACCTACTGCTGTCATTCCTCACGCCCCTTCCACCGCCCCCCATCACCACCCCCACCCACCGCCGCCACACACTAGTTTAAACTCTCCTAAGGGACAATGACAAACCTGCCTGCCAGGACATTGCTGACAGTTCATGTCTGGCCTGTCCTTCTTGTGTCGGTCCTACCCATCCGGGAATCCCAATGATTCACATATTGGAGATTGCTGCTAGATCAGGTTCAACCCGTCCTTCTTGTGTGTAGGTCCTACCGACCCGGGAATCCCAATGATCCACAATTCTGAGATTGCTGCCAGTTCAGGACCATCCCGTCCTTCTTTTGTATATCCTATCAACCAGGGAATCCCAATAAAAAAATATAAGTGCGACTTCAGGAAAGTGAGACCACTGAATCAGTCCAATGACCAGAGGATCTGATATCTATCCCCTCCACCAAGCGTATTTGACAAGGCATACATATTGACCATCTGTGTGCAGATGAACGAGGATAAACAGAAGATTAGAAAATGTCAGAGCAGATGGATGTCATTCAACCTGTTTACTCAGCTTTGCTATTCAATTGGATTCTAGTTATTATGTTTCTTTCAATGGCAGCATCTTTACCCAGCATCCCCAGCGGGTCAGAAAGTTCCCAGTGTCGTTGTGTCCACAGTCCTGTGAAGGGAGTATCCAGTGCCAGGCAATGGCGTGTGGGGAGTCCCAGGGGTGGCACAAGGAAAGACTGCATTCAGTGACGCTGGACTGAGGGACTGAAAGAGATGGATTGGGTATCCAGGGACACTGCACTCACACAAGTGACCGGGCAAGATTCCGAAACACCCAGAGGAACCCGCGAACCACGGCTGCTTTTACAAAAACCTGTCACATTTGCTGCATTTCTCCGTCGAACAAAAGCAAAAATACTCTAGTTGGTAGAAATCTGAAGCAAACACAGAGACGTACTGTGGAGAGAGAAAAGAGTTAATGTTCCCAATCCAGACACAGGAAGAATGTACAAAGTCCACAAAGACAGAGCCCAGAGATTGGAATTGAATCCGAGTCCCCAGCACTGTGAGGCAGCTTTGCTGTGTCACCATGCAGCCCAATGATGAATAATTGGGGATAGTATAGTTAGAGGCTTAGATACTATTCTCCGTGATCGGGATTGAAAGTCCTGAAGCTTGGGTTGTCGACCTGGTGCTCGGGTTTGGGATATCTCATCTGGGTTGCAGACTTGGAGCGGGAGGGGAATGATC
Source organism: Chiloscyllium plagiosum (assembly GCF_037043375.1). Taxonomy (NCBI): domain Eukaryota; kingdom Metazoa; phylum Chordata; class Chondrichthyes; order Orectolobiformes; family Hemiscylliidae; genus Chiloscyllium; species Chiloscyllium plagiosum. Next base: position 77,398,411 of record NW_028270169.1, on the reverse strand, counting down.
CAGTGATCAGGGTCAGTGTAGGTACCAACGACTGGACAAACAAATAATAATAAGAAGAGTGACGGATAATACAGAATTGAACTACTATATCAGAATGCATGCAGTATAAGGAATAAGGTAAACACGCTTGTGACTCATGCACAAATTGGCTGGGACGACAGAGTGGGTTTTACAATTATATCGCTGCAAGAGGATCAGGATTGGGAGCTGAATATTCAAGGATATTCATCCTGCCAAAGAATAGGCAGGTGGGCAGAGAGATCGAGTTGTCTCATTATTAAGAATGGAATTGAGTCAATGATCAATAATAAGAAATAAAGTAAGGTCAGATGGTGTAGACTCTGTGTCGGTAGAATTGAGGAATCAAAAAGGTGAAAAAATGCAGTTGGAGTTATGTACAGGGAGCTGGGGTGCAAGATACACCAGGAGGTGGAAAGATCTGCAGGAAAGGTAAAATTACAGTGACCATATGGAATTTCATTATGCAGGTTGACTGGGAATTCAGGTTGGCAGTGGTTCGCAAGGAAAGGAATTTGTGGAATGTCTATGAGATGGCTTCTTGGAGCAGCTTGTGTCGGTAGAGTAGATGAGGGGAGTTTAAGGTGAAGGAAATCGTCGGAGGCAATGATCATAATATGATTGAATTTACTCTGCAATTTCAGATGGAGAAGTTAGAATCAGAAGCAACGGTATTACAGCTGAATAAAGACAATTACAGAGACATGAGGGAGGAGCTGGATATAATTGACTGGGAGATGGGCCCAGCAGGAAAGGTAGTGCAACAGCAGTGACAGGAAATCAGGTATAGCATAAAAGCAAAAGATAAAGGATATAATGTGGCATCGTGCAGTGGGAAACCTGAGGATAGGTAAGCTTACAAAGACAAAACAGAGTGAAAACAAAACAAAATAAGGAGGGAGATTATTAAATACGGGGGTAAGCTAGCCAGTAATGTAAAAGAAGACTGTAACAGTTTCTTTCGATATATAAAGTACAAAAGAGCGGCATAAGTGAACAATGGACCATTGGAAAATGATACTGGAGGGATAGCAGTGGGGAACGAGAAAATGGTCAAGGAACTGAATAAATACTTTGCATCAGCTTTCACGGTGGAAGACAGGAATAATTCCTAAAAAATTCACGAGATTGAGGGGCCAGAGCTGAGTGTGATGACCACGACTATTGAGAACATGCCAGGAAAAATTTAATAACACGAAGGTGGTTTAATAACCTTGACCAGATGGACCACACCCCTGTGTTATAAGGGAGATAGCTGAAGAGGGAGTGGAGGCGATCGTGTTTATCTTTCAGGAACCAGTTAAGTAAGGAACGATCCTAGAGCACTGGAAACACACTAACGTGACACCCTTTTTTAACAAGGGATTAAGGAAGAACACAAAAACTCTACAATGAATAGCTTAACCTCGATCATAGGTAAGATCCTCGAATCCATTGTGAAGGATGAGATTTCTGAATACTTGGAAGTATTTGGTAAAACATTGCAAAGTCACTATGGTTTCATCAAGGGAAGGTCATGCGTGATAAACCTGTTGGAATTCTTTGAAAAGGAAATAAGCAGGCTTGACCAAGCACAGCAATGATAGTAGTTATTCACCTGGATCTCAAGAAGACCTTTGACAAGGTGTCACACAGGAGATGTCTGAGTACGATTACAGAGACATGAGGGAGGAGCTGGGTATAATTGACTGGGAGAAGGGCCGAGCAGAAAATGCAGTGCAACAGCAATGACAGGAGACTTTTGGATTTTTGTGAGAGGCAAGATAGTGGCATTGTTAGAAGCTTGGCTGTCAGGCAGAAAGCAGAGAGTGAGGATGAAATGGTCGTTATCATGATGGCAGCAGATGACAAGTTGTGTTCCACAAGGCTCAGTGTTGGAATGGTAACTGTTTACTCGTTATGCTACCAATCTAGATCAGGGAATCGAAAGCACTCTGGCTAAGTTTGCAGATGATGAAAAGATAGACAAATGGACAGGTCGTGTTGAGGAGGCGGAGAGGCTGAAGATGGATTTCAATATGTAAAGAGATTGGCAAATGCATTCCAGTGTTGGAAAGTGTGAAGTCGTGAACTTTGGCACAAAGAATAGAGGCATGGTCTATTTTCTAAATTGGGAGAAAGTTCAGAAATCTGAAGTGCAAAGGGACTTGGGAGTTATATTGCAGGGTTCTCTCAAGGTAAGCTTGCAGATTGAGGCAGTAGTTAGGAGTGCAATTGCATTTATTATTGATGACATTTATTACGAGAGGAATTGATTATAAAACTGGTTGCATACGGCTCTGGTGAGACCACATTTGGAGTATTGTGCGTAATTTTGAGCCCCGTATGTCAGGAAGGATGCACTGGCCCTGGAGTGTGTTCACAGGATCTTCACGAGAATGGTCGTAGGAATGAAAAGCTTATCGTATGAGGCATGTTTGAGGAATCTGGGTCTATACTCAATAAAGTTTAGAAGAATGAAAGGAATTGCAAAATACTGAATGACCTGGATAGAGTAGATGTTGATAGATGTTTCCATTGAACGAGGACCCGAGTGCACAGGCTTAGATGAAAGGGAACACCCTTTAGAACAGTGATATGGAGAAATGTGTTTAACCAGAGATAGGCCAATTTTTGAAATTTATTGCCACAGAAGGCAGTGGGGCCAGGTCATTGATAATATTTGAGAAGGAGGTAGATAAATCTGATTATTCAATGGATCAATGGTTACAAAGAAGAGGTTGGAGAATGGGTCAGAGAAAACTGTCAGCGATGATTGAATGGTGGTGCAGACTCGATGGGCTAACTGGCCGAATCTCTGCTCCTATGTCTTATCGACTTATGGTTTAAACCTCAAGGAGGCACCTTGCATCTCTGAGAAGATGGATACATGTCCTTCATCAATGTCAGTAGCTGGAGGGAACAGTTAACTGTTTTAGAATGAAGCTATTGTGGCTGCTGTCAGGGTGGTGGATAATATGATATTCCGTGCTGGATCACACCCACTTGACTGTATTAATGTGGAGAGTTTATTCAAAACATGGACGTCTCTGTCTCTCTCATTTACCGTGGAGAGTGCAGGTTGGGGTGGGAGGGCGTACCGTCCTCCCAGGCACTTAAATTATCCAGCATCATGCATCCTGAGTGAAATAATAGTCATGGAAACTACGACCTTCTCATTGTCTGTTTAAAATATAAGGAGTGATTGTCGATCCCACTCAGTGTTCAATGCAATCACCTCATATTCTCTCACAGCGCTCCCGATCAACTTTCACTCACTCCTCGTTGTGCTATCATCATAGATATTAATCTGGTGGAACTCCTGTTTATTCTCCTGTGGTAAGAAGCTCACGCTTTATAAAGGAGAGAAAATCTGCCCACAATGCCCCAAATAGTGCCTCAACAACACTCTTGGGTTCGATCGCAATAATTACTTTCCCTCACTTAGCTTGCTCTGTTTCTTTTGTGTGAAATAGGAAACTCTTAATTTACGATGCACTGTCACTGATTAAAAATGTAAAACATTCTTACATCTATCGGTCAGCATCAACAAAGCCAGCACAGGAGGTTTCTGTCGAGATCGACATCACTGTCAGCGAGAGACTCAATCACAAAGAATCCATCTAAAACACTGAATGGCCACCTACCTGAATGGAAATCAGCTGCAGGAATTTAGGAGAGAGGCAGAGGAAGGGAGGTATCTTTCCTTTTGATCTGCCCTCACGGGATGTGTGCAGATCTGATCAGGCCAACATCTTATGCCTTACTTGAACTGAGTGTTCAGTTGCTCCACAGGACAGTAAATAGTAAAACACAGTGCGGTGGGTTTGCAGTAACACAGAGACTTGACCAGGGAAGGATGACCCAATGCTTTCTCTAATGGACATGAGGCAAGCCGATATCAACAGTTTATTATTCTGTGCCCCTAGATTATGAGCCAATGGTGTGACCACCATACACTGTCTTCCCATCTTTGTGCAGAGAACAAGTTAAACATTTCAAGTGCAATTATTTTCCAATGGACTCGTGGTAAGAAGGGTCTTGAAACAGCTGTATCCGGAATTAACAAATGTACAAATTATGGTTTATTCAGGCGTTGCACTGAGGCTGAGGAGGAGCCTGGACGTCATAACGGTGGTACTCGAAAGGATTGGTGAGTGCAGCGGGTATGAAGATGTAAACTGTGCAGGAGAAAATGAATCAAGGAAGTTGAGAACAGTCTGTTTCATCCTCACATATCGGTGAGCAATTTGTATTGGGTAATTTGCTAGTTATAATTTCTAAGGAATGGAATCATTGATGGGAAATGAAACGTTGATTAGCACCTTTCCAAAATCTACACATCATGAGCATCAATTCAGTTCAGACCGTTTCACTAGACAGCTCGAGTGACTTACCAGAAACACCAACTATAGCAAGGATAGGATAGTAGCCAGCTTGAATAACCATCAGTACATCTTCAATCCGCGATGCTAAAGATATCCAGGGCTGAGAAAGTCATGAAAGACCAGCGGATAAACTTCTGTCCATTCTTGCAAAATTTCATTCTAATTGTTGTGGTTCTGTTGGCCGAGCTGGGAATTTGTGTTGCAGACGTTTCGTCCCCTGTCTAGGTGACATCCTCAGTGTTTGGGAGCCTCCTGTGAAGCGCTTCTGTGATCTTTCCTCCGGCATTTGTAGTGGTTTGAATCTGCCGCTTCCGGTTGTCAGTTCCAGCTGTCCGTTGCAGTAGTCGGTATATTGGGTCCAGGTTGATGTGCTTATTGATTGAATCTGTGGATGAGTGCCATGCCTCTAGGAATTCCCTAGGAATTCCCATTCCTAGAGGCATGGCACTCATCCACAGATTCAATCAATGAGCACATCGACCTGGGCCCAATATACCGACCACTGCAACGGACAGCTGGAACTGACAACCGGAAGTGGCAGATTCAAACCACTACAAATGCCGGAGGAAAGATCACAGAAGCGCTTCACAGGAGGCTCCCAAGCACTGAGGATATCACCTCGACGGGGGACGAAATGTCTGCAACACAAATTCCCAGCTCGGCGAACAGAATCACAACAACGAGCAGCCGAGTTACAAATCTTCTCATAAAGTTTGAATTTCAGTCTAATGTTCACAGATTCTGAACCAGCGTTGGAACACTCCAGTCTCATGCTATCAGTTTCTGATCTCTCCTCAGCCTCTCTCTGAAGCAGCGGATCCCTGTTACTGGTGTGGGTGATGCTCACACTCATACAATGGGATAAAACACTGAAAGCATTCCTTATTCATAGAAGAGAGACGCATAGGATCCATGGAGACTGACATAATCAGAATTGCTGAATAAACAGCTCAGTTAATCCCTTTCAATTCAATACAATTTCATTAAAATTCAAAACAACTTTGAACATTAGTGCATTCTGGGTGTGATATGTAAGTGTGACTGAAGGAAGGGCTGTTGAAGATGGAAGATTGTTTGCGTATCATCATTCAGTCTGCCTTGGGTATGAAAATGATGCCAGAGGTTTAACAGAACATAAACATACTTCTCTGCTCTTACATGGAGAAACAAATCCTGGAACTACAGATCAGTCATTGCAATATTCAGATTGTTATTCCAGAATCAGAGAGGGCTGGTGTGGGTCATGCTGATGATGTTATCGATGCTAAGAAACTGTGACGGTGTATCACTTACTGGACTTCATTTACATTGTGATTATGACATTGGGGAAAAGAGAGAAGGTGGAGAGGATTCGGAGATATGACTTTTCAGTCTGGACGGAGGAACAATGATGTTCCCCAATCACTAGCATTGGAACTTTGCTCTTTATGACTCATACAAAGAACAGATTCAAGGATACATCTACAATGAGGTATTAACAGAGACAATATTAATGAAATGCATTTATGCAATACAAAATACAGGGGATAGATGATTTTCTATACAGACCGAAATATGCACACTACAAAAGGATCGGTTGTTAAAATGCACTCCTGAAATGGAGCTATATAAATTGAAATGTGGATTACAAAACTATTGAAGTGGTGTGAAATATTTATCAATCATCATCCTGATTTCATTAACCTGAGACCCTGATTTCCCCTCTGTCAGTGTAATGGAAAATTAACAAAATGAACATTTTCTGTGAAACCTGAAAGAGAATGCTATGCTAAATTTCAAACTTTTCTGAACTTTGCTAATAGTTTGCTGAATTCTGCAGTCGAGGAGACAGCTTGTGTTTACTGAACATTGTAAACACTCAACCTGGACTGGCGAGGAGTCGAATTCAGCAGAAAAGAAAAACATAGAGACAGTTATTTCCACGGCAAAGGAATGAGAAAATAAGAACTCGAATGTTTCCCAGCCCTTATTCTTGAGCGTGTGATAAGAACAATTTACAGGAATATATGAATTTTGTTCAGGGTCCTTACACAAAGCGTTTTTTGCCAAGTGCATTGGTTCCCTGCAGTGGTTAAAAATAAAGCATTTTCTTTGCTCTTGATAGCTTCTGAGTTCAGTCAGTTTAATTTCCATGACAGTAAACATGGGGGCTCGTCTTATATCCCGCGTTTAGGTAAGATTCTGAAGATTCCTAGGAGGCGCAGGTGGCAGCGCCTTGACGGTCCTTCACATCATCTTGAGCACGAAGTGTCCTCTTTGCGTGAGAGGACTGGGAATCTGTGGATTGCACCAGAGCCGGGGGTTTGAATCGAATAGTGTCGGGGTAATAGGCGTCACTTTAATATTCCTATGTAGGGACTCATTCTAATAGAATAAATTAATCAGGAAGAGGGTTCAGTAAACTCTCGCACGGTATTCGAGCAAAACTCAAGGGAATAGATTGCCGTCTCTAGAGTGGTTAAGAGACAGCAGGCTAAGGGTGGTTTTAGACTTGGAACCAACACAGGTTGAGTTTGACTCGCCGAAGACATACCGGGTACGTGGTTTCTTGGTTTACAAAAATCAAGGCATTGTAGCGGACGCGCCCAATGCGAGAGGAGACCTCCAGAGGTAAAGGCAGGTCAAATGGAAAAGATAACGGTACCGCGAGAGAGCTGAACATTTTTCCAGTAACGCTGAAAATGGGCTTCAGCAAGACCAAAAATAAAGAGGGTTAACAGAGGACTTGGAATGGCCAACCAATAATACAGTATATGTTAAATAATTACGGCCCAGAATCTGTAAAGCAGTTAGAATTGTGGATCAAGGAATGTGATTTTAGTAAAAGGCAATTGGAAATACTGAGGTCACGTTTGGAGGAGAGAGAGAAGGAGAACATAGAACATAGAACATAGAAGAATACAGCGCAGTACAGGCCCTTTGGCCCTCGATGTTGCGCCGATCCAAGCCCACCTAACCTATACTAACCCACTATCCTCCATATACCTATCCAATGCCCGCTTAAATGCCCATAAAGAGGGAGAGTCCACCACTGCTGCTGGCAGGGCATTCCATGAACTTACGACTCGCTGAGTGAAGAACCTACCCCTAACTTCAGTCCTATATCTACCCCCCCTTAATTTAAAGCTATGCCCCCTTGTAATACCCGACTCCATACGCGGGAAAAGGTTCACACTGTCAACCCTATCTAACCCCCTAATCATCTTGTACACCTCAATCAAGTCACCCCTAAACCTTCTTTTCTCTAATGAAAACAGCCCCAAGTGTCTCAGTCTATCCTCATACGATCTTCCTTCCATACCAGGCAACATCCTGGTAAACCTCCTCTGCACCCGTTCCAGTGCCTCCACATCCTTCCTATAGTATGGCGACCAAAACTGCACACAATATTCCAGATGCGGCCGCACCAGAGTTTTATACAACTGCATCATGACCTCAGGACTCCGGAACTCAATTCCTCTACCAATAAAAGCCAGTACGCCATATGCCTTCCTCACCGCACTATTTACCTGGGTGGCAACTTTCAGAGATCTGTGTACATGGACACCAAGATCCCTCTGCTCATCCACACTACCAAGTATCCGACCATTAGCCCAGTACCCCATCTTTTTGTTATTCTTCCCAAAGTGAATCACCTCACATTTAGCTACATTGAATTCCATTTGCCACCTTTCTGCCCAGCTCTGCAGCTTCTCTATATCCTGCTGTAACCTGCCACATCCTTCCTCACTGTCAACAACTCCTCCGACTTTCGTATCATCCGCAAACTTGCTCACCCAACCTTCTAACCCCTCTTCCAGGTCATTTATAAAAATGACAAACAGCAATGGTCCCAAAACAGATCCTTGGGGAAAACCGCTAGTGACGGCACTCCATGAAGAAACTTTGCCATCAACTACTACCCTCTGTCTTCTTCCATCCAGCCAATTCCTAATCCAAACCTCCAATTCACCCTCAATGCCATATCTCCGTATTTTCTGCAGTAGCCTACCATGGGGAACCTTATCAAACGCCTTACTAAAATCCATATATACCACATCTACCGCTTTCCCCTCATCAACCTCCTTCGTCACCTTTTCAAAGAATTCAATAAGGTTTGTGAGGCACGACCTGCCCTTCACAAAACCATGCTGACTATCCTTGATCACATTATTCCTATCCAGATGTGCATAAATCCTATCCCTTACAATTCTCTCTAAGACTTTGCCCACAACAGAAGTGAGACTCACCGGCCTATAGTTACTAGGGTTATCCCTACTCCCCTTTTTGAACAAGGGAACCACATTTGCTATCCTCCAGTCTTCTGGCACTACTCCTGTAGACAAAGAGGACATAAAAATCAAGGCCAATGGCTCTGCAATCTCCTCCCTTGCTTCCCAGAGAATCCTAGGATAAATGCCATCAGGCCCAGGGGACTTATCTATTTTCACCTTTTCCAGGATTTCCAACACCTCTTCTCTACATACCTCAAAGCCATCCATTCTACTTATTTGTGACTCAGTATTCACATCGACGACAATGCCCTGTTCCTGAGTAAATACTGAAGAAAAGTATTCATTCAGTGTCTCCCCAATCTCTTCCGCCTCCACACGCAACTTCCCACTACTATCCTTGACTGGACCTATTCCTACCCTAGTCATTCTTTTATTCCTAACATACCTATAGAAAGCCTTAGGGTTTTCCCTAATCCTACCGACTAAGGACCTTTCATGTCCCCTCCTTGCTGCTCTTAGCTCTCTCTTCAGGTCCTTCCTGGCTACCCTATAACTCTCAATCGCCCCAATTGAACCTTCACGTCTCATCTTGAGATAGGCCGCCCTCTTCCATTTAACAAGGGATTCCAATTCCTTATTAAACCACGGCTCCCTCGCACGACCCTTTCCTTCCTGCCTGACAGGTACATAATTATCAAGGACACTCAATAGTTGCTCCTTGAACAAGCTCCACATATCATTTACACTCTTGCCTTGGAGTCTACTTTTCCAAGCCACACATCCTAAGTCATGCCTCACCGCATCATAATTTCCCTGACCCCAACTATAACTCTTGCCCTGTAGTACACACTTATCCCTCTCCATCACGAGAGTAAAAATCACCGAATTATGGTCACTATCCCCAAAGTGCTCACCTACCTCTAATTCTAACACCTGGCCTGGTTCGTTACCCAGAACCAAATCCAGTATGGCCTCACCTCTTGTTGGCCTGTCTACATATTGTGTCAGGAAACTCTCCTGCACACATTGAACAAACACTGACCCATCTAACGAACTTGAGCTATAGCTTTCCCAATCAATATCAGGAAAGTTAAAGTCCCCCATAACCACCACCCTATTACTGTCACTCATCTCCTGAATCACCTTCCCTATCCTTTCTTCTACGTTTCTAGGACTATTGGGAGGCCTGTAAAAGACTCCTAACAGGGTGACCTCACCTTTCCTATTCCGAACCTCAGCCCAAACTACCTCAGATGGCAAGTCCTCATCCATCGTCCTTTCCACCACTGTAATACTATCTTTGACAAGCAATGCCACACCTCCCCCTCTTTTACCCCCACCTCTGACCCTACTAAAACATTTAAATCCTGGAACCTGCAACAGCCAATCCTGTCCCTGTTCTAGCCATGTCTCCGTAATAGCCACAACATCGAAGTCCCAGGTACCAACCCACGCTGCAAGTTCACCTACCTTATTTCGTATACTTCTTGCATTGAAGTATACACACTTCAAGCCACTTTCCTGTTCACAGACACCCTCCTTGGAAATTGATGCCATGTTCCTAACCTCCCTACACTCCAGGCCCTGCACCCTGAAGCTACAATCTGGGTTCCCATGCCCCTGCAGAGTTAGTTTAAACCCCCCCCGGAAGAGAAACGGAAGGGGAAAATAGAACCTAGGAATTGGAGTGTTTATAATATGTGGAAGGCTGAGGCTGATATCAGAGAAAGAAAATCTCAAGTAAAAGACATATCAAATACGCGTACAAACACTAGAGCACATGCAGATGTGTGCAGAAAACACCCGAACGAAGCTAAACAGTGCCTTAAGTCTGTTTCTGATCCTGACATTGACCGCTACCCTCTGAGACCAATAGCCCTCCAAGATCCCAAGTTAGCGACCGCAGCCTCAGGGTCTGCTGAATCACTGATTGCATGCCAAAGCCAACCAACTGAAGGAAGAAGGCCAAAAGAAGGATTCCCACTCCACAGAGGAAGGCATCCAGAGTCTGTCCGCGATCACCCCATGACGGATGATGAGTCAGGCGGTGAGAGTTTTGGCGTATGATCATCTTACCAGGTAGTTCTGCAAGCACCAATGGTTGATGTTGCAGGTCCAGACGTTTACCCAGTGTGGGTCCACTGACCATGGACCATTAAAGATTTCGGACGTGCCTCTTGGCCGTTGCCTGATCCACGTAAGATTGGAAGGAATAAGTTCACCGAAGAAGTGACGAAGTTCTCTACCGAGTTGCGTCCCACATTGCATGCGATGAGACGCCTCTTGGGACGAAAGCTTTGTGCTGATGTCACTAAATTCAAGTATAACTGGCCAGCCGTAAATGTCCATGCCATATCAACCGACCCACAAGAGGAAAAAAATAGAGACTTTAATGCTTTTGTTGCAGCGCTGGCAATCGCCTGTAGGGAGCATTCCCAGTGTGAATAGACATGACCAAAACTGCAATGTGTAAACAAGGAGAAGATGAGACAGTGTCCCAGTACCTTACGCGCCTCACTGAAGTCCATAACATCCATAATGGACTAAGATCACCCGACGACGTAATGGCAGAAATCACGGCGGATGAGGAACACCTGAGGAACAGCTTCATCAATGGAATGAAGGACGAAATAGTGAAAAAAGGTAAAAGGCACATATATTACCTGGGACACGGGAAAGCTGAATTTGATAGAACGACATGCGATACATGCTGAAAAATTGCTTATCCAGGAGAAGGATAGGTGGAAACTAAAGATGGACAACAAGTGCATAAAGCTCAGCTTACTTTGATGCAAATGGTCATCCAGCCGTTGGAGGGATGTGCTGCAGGAAAAGAGAGAGGCAGAGGGGAAGGTTGTGGAAGTGGAAGAGGAAGGGGTTGCAGAAGAAATGCTGGCAGAGGTCGATCTGGTGGGTGTTTAATTTGTGGACCAATGGACCACTGGTCGTGACAGTGCCCACACAGACAGACTCACTCGGCCCTGGAGGCTAGGCAGCAGCGTGTCTGGCAGGGGAAGACTGAGTTGGAGGTCGGCAGCCCACAAGGTACAGGTAAGCCTCTTTCCTTTATGCTTAGCAACGAAGACTCGCTTATGCTAATCTCGTCTACTAACCTTATTGGCCCCGAGACGTGTCCTACCTCGATATTGAGCACTGCGATTGTGAAGTGTGGACAATACGTTCATTATAACAACGATGCCGATAAGTCGATGCCTACCTATATGTTATTTTTGGAAGGTACACAAGTTACTTTTTTTAGTAGACACAGGGCCAGCATATTCAGTCATTAAATCAAGCCAGTTCAGAGAGTCAACGCCTATAAAGTTGAGTGGAAGGTTCCTGAACTCAATGGGTGCATCAGGAGTTGTGCTACGAGGGAGATTTACGGCACCGCTGCCAGAGCAGAATACCCGTTAAAACCTGAGGCTATAGCAGGAATTACTCCAGTCTTTGAATCCCCCTTTTCAGGCAATAACTCTGTTATTCCACGCGCCTCAAATGTTCCTAAGCCCTGTTCTATATTAGATCAAATTCCACCGGACAGTAAATGATTCTGTGTTGTGGATTTAGCAAATACCTTCTTAAGTGCACTGGGACACCCAGATCGTCAATTCTGATTTGTTTTTTTTGTTCAAAGAGAAATCATATAACTTCACATGACTTTGTCAAGGTTACTGTGAGTCCCCCACCATATACAATGAGGCTCTATGCAGGAGTCTGGAGACTTTTGTCTTAACCCTGGGGTCAGGGCTTCTGCAGTGTGTAGATGATTGTTTGATAGCAGCATAAACTACACCTACATTGGGGATTCCGAATCCAAACAAGCCTTTTTGACAAACGGTAGATGAGAAGCGTGGCTGCATGACATCTGCCTTGTTGCAGGCTTATAGGGGAACGATTGAGGCCAGTAGCTTATTTTTCAGTTAAACTAGACCCCATAGCGGCAGGATTGCCTAAATGCTTGCAAACCATGACCGCATCTGAAAAGGCTGTTGTAGCATCCAGGGATATAGTCAGCTATGGTGAATTAACCCTCCTGGTCCCACATGCAGTATCCTTACTGCTTTCCGAGTAAAAGACAGCACACGTGTCGTCAGCACGTTGGCTCAGATATAACACTGTATTATTGGAGACACCTGACATTACAATAAAGAGATGTAACGTCCATTACCCTGCTAGCCTTATCCCCACAGAAGGAGACGGAACCCACAGGAGTGTGTTGCTGTAACTCATGAATTTTGCAGCCCTAGACCAGACTTGTAGGATTCTCCACATCAGAATCCGGATATGGAGGCTTTTGTGGGTGGGTTGGCATTCAGGAGCAAGGAGACAGATCAGAAATGTGTTGCATATGCTGTAGTGACTACCCAAGAGGTAGTCAAAGTGGAATCATTCATTTCTCATCATTTGCCTTGACTGAGGCATGTAAATTGGCTGAGGGAAGGATAGTGAATATTTACACCGACAGCAGATATGCATTCGGGGTTGTACATGACTTTGGAACCCTATGGAAACACAGGGTCTTCTTGACCTCCACCGGAAAGCCCATCACACACCGTGGTCTGATTTCTGACCTCCTGCAAGTGGTGCTACTGCCCAAATCAATTTCTGTATGTAAATGTGAAGACCCACGAAAAATAACGATTGTATTTCTAAAGGCAATGCGAAGGCAGACACAGCAGCAAGGACGGCAGTTCAGCAGCTGCGAAGTTATCAGTTTGACATGTGCATGATAAAGATTTGAACCCCAACAGCAGACGTACGGGAATTACAGTCACAGGCAACGCTGGAGGAGAAGCATGAGTGGACAAGGGCAGTGCGCAGCATGAATGAAGCGGTGTGTTGTGGCCCTAATGGGAAAGCCTGTCTACCACAATCATTATTTCCATTCTATGCCAAACTGGCACACAGTAAGGACCATGTGTCAAAACGGGGGATGTACGACAGTATTTCGGCACACTGATACACTAAGGGATTTACGCATTAATCAAAGAAATATTGTGAACGATGTGTTATCTGTGCCACTAATAATGTGGGGAGGGGATTACAGACGAGACAGGCAGCACACCCCTAATCCCAAAGACACTTTGAGCATTTACAGATGGATTTCTTTGAACTAACTACCAGCGGAGGGAACATATATTGTCTGATTATAGTTGACATGTTTTCCAACTGGTTGGAAGCGTTATCCATGTCAAAACAGGATGCCAGTGCCTCGGCTTTTCTAACTGAAATAATTCCAAGATGGGACATCCCTGAAAGCCTTTTGTTCTGACAATGCGACACCATTTGTCAATAATGCCTTGTAGCAGATCCGTGATTATTTGGGAATAAACATGAGACAACACTGTGCCTACCACCCAGCGAGCGGTAGGGCAGTGGAAAGAAAAAATGCTACCCTAAAACATATAAATGGACGAAATGTTGTGAGGAACTAGGGTTGACATGGACAAAGTTTTGCTAACGTATATGAGATCTAGGAGGAGGGGAAGAGCTAATCTTAGCCGGTTTGAGATTTTGTTTGGTAGGCCACCAATTACAGGAATGGTCCCATGACCTAAGGTAAGACAGATAACAGGCCACTGTGAGGGTGAGATGTTGTGTTACTGTGCAAAACTCTCGACACCTTTGTGTCAAGCATCGAATCAAGTGAAAGCAACACTACCCCAATCAGCAGAGGGGAAGTTGCACAATCTGGAGACTGCATAGTGGTGAAAACCTTCAGGCGAAAAAGCTGGAAGGCGAACAGGTGACTGGGACCGTTTCAAGTGCTCCTTACAACACAGGCAGCTGTTAAGATCTCTGATGTATAGATAGTGGCTCTGTATTTTTTGTAAATGTTGTTTTGTACATTTATTTTTTAAAATTCTGGCTCTGTTTTCTTTGGACTTGTTGCCATAAAATGACAAAAAAGGGAAATGTAAGGGGAAATTAACAAAATTAACATTTACAGTGAAATCTGAAAGAGAATGCTATGCTAAATCTAAAATTTTTCCGAACGTTGCAAACACTTTGCTGAATTCTGCAGTCGAAGAGACAGCTTGTCTTTGCTGAAATTTTTAAACATTCAACCTGGACTGGCAAGCAGTCGAATTCAGCAGAAAAAGCTAAGGAAAACATAAAGACAGTTATGTCCACGGCAAGGGGATGAGAAAATAAGAACTCGAATGTTTCCCAGCCCTTGTCCTTGAGCGTGTGGCAAGAAGAGCACAAAAGGAATACGTTTATTATGTTCAGTGCCCTGACACAAGGCGTCTTTGCCAAGTGTATTGGCCCACTGCAGTGGGTCAAAATAAACCTTTTTCTTTGCTCTTGTTAGCATCTGAGTCCAATCAGTTTAATTTCCACAACAGTCAGTGATCCACCTGACTGAGATTCTCTGGATCAGTCTCTCACACAGTGGGGGCTGTCATCATTTCCTGCTGGTCTTGTAATAGTCTATTTTTAAAAATCCAACTTCTCTAAGATGCTAATCTATTGGCCAAATGGATTTTGTTTAGCTGTTAGTAACCTAGCTCTGTAATAGTATTGGGAACAAGTGATCTGGGCAGACAGCCAGTATCAGCACACTGCTCACAGTGTATGATACCGAGACAAAGGGCTTGCAGTCCAGAGGTATTTCTAAAACTAAGTTCTAACGTCTGTCTGTCCATATCTATCCACCTTCATGCTGTCCTTTGATCTATTTAACTTCACCCTCATCTAACACCTCTTCATCTCCCACTCAGTTAGTCACTCCCCTTTCTATTCTCTCTCAGTTTATCTCTCTTCACGTTCTTTCTCTCTGTTTATTTCTCTCTCACTCAATGTATCTCCACATACTCTCTCTAGCTCCAATTGTGCCGTTGACGAGATTGTGACCCCACGATGGGCTGACTGACTTCCATTTGTGCTATCATAATTCCGCGGTTCTCTGACAGACACGCTGGTCCGGTGACAGGTACAGTGCACAATTACCATTATCTCTTCATGTTCTTCTCTGATGTGCAGCTGCCTTGACATGTCTATTCAAACAAAACAGACTGAATGGAATTCGAGCAGTTGGGATGACTTTCATCACCGTGCATTTCAATCAGGATTTAATGAAGGATGAGGTTCCACAATAACATAACAATGATAGAAAAACTGGACAACACAATGAATAACAGTTGAATACAACATGTGGTTCCAAGTAGGCACCATGTTATTACCGCGAGATTATCAATCCAGAACATCAGCTCCTGTCCTGCGGACCAAGGTTCGAATCCTGCCACTGCAGATGTTGGAAATTCAATTAAATAATTTTTAAAAATCCCTGGAATTAAGAATTTACCTATGAGAATGAAATCGTTGCCGATTGTCAGAAAAATCCATCTGGGTCACTGATATCCTTCAATGAAGGAATTTTCCATTCGTCATCTGGACTGGCCGACCATTGACTCCAGACCTAAAGCAATGTGATTGACTCTCAATCGCCCTCTGAAGTGGTTTAGTGAGTCAGTCAGATGTGCTACAAAATCTCAAAGAAATGAAACCGGATATATTGGCCTGGATTCCAGAAAAGTGAACGTTAGAAACATCATTGTCGAACCTGCAAAGTCCTCCTTACTAACAATGAGTGCTCGTGCCAAAATTGGGACAACTGTTTTACAGACCAATCAAGCAACAGCCTGACATAGGCATACTCACGGCATTTTACCTTAGAGATATAACCCAGACACCACCATCACCATCCCTGGATATGTCCTGTCCCAAAGGCAGGACCGATCTGACACAGGAGGCAGCTCAGTGCGATAGAGTCGGGTGGTCGATGGTCTGGGAGTCCCTGTGACCTGTAACCTCATATACCCAACATATCCCCCACTCAACAATTACCATCAAGCAAGAGGATTAAACCTGGTTCAAAAGATAGCGTAGGAGGGCAAGCCAGGAGCAGAACCAGGCAGACATAAAGATAAAATGTTAATCTGCTGAAACTTCCAAACAGAACTATTTGCATGCCAAATAGCATAAAATGCAAGGGACAGGCAGAGCTAAGCGATCCCAGCACCAACACATCAGATCTAAGCTCTGCAGTCCTGCGAATCTGATCGCGGATGCTGGTGGACAATTAAACAACTCACCGGAGCAGGAGTGTCCACAAATATCCCCAACCTCAATGATGGAGGAGCTCAGCACATCAGTGCAAAAGATAAGGCTGAAGATTTCACAGAATTCTTCACTCAGATGTTTCGTGTGGAAGATCCACTTCGGTCACCTCCGGTGGTCCCCATCTTACCGATAGCAGTCTTCAGCAAATTCGATTGACTGATATCAAGAAACGGTTGAAGGCACTGGATACTGCAAAGGCTATGGACACTGGTAACATGCTGACAATAGTCCTGAAGGCTTGTGCTCCAGAACTTCCCGCTCCTTTAGCCGAGCTGTTCTAGTATGGTTACAAACCAACAATGGGGAAAAAAAAACTGCTCAAGTGTGTTCTGTACATAAAAGCAAGACAAATTCAACCCGGCCAAATACCACCTCATCAGTCTACTCCCCATTGTCAGTAAAGTGATGGAAGGGGACTTCAACAGTGCTATCAAGCCAGCACCTGCTCAGCAATAACCTGCTCAGTGAAACCCAGTTTGGGTTCCACCAGTGACACTCAACTCCTGACCTCATTACAGCCTTGGGTCAAATATAGAAGAAAGAGCTGAACTCTCGCCCTTGACATCAAGGCTACATTCTTTCAAATGTGGCTTCACGAAACCCGAGCAAAAACGGTATTGCGGGAAAATACTCCATTATTGGAGTCATAATGATAGATAGGAAGATGGTCATTGTTGTTGGAAGTCAGTCATCTCAGCTCCAGAACATCTCTGCAGTAGTCCCTCAGGATAATATGGATGGAGGTTAGCTCGCTGAACTGGAAGTTTCATGATCAGATATTTCATCAACACGCAAGACAACACCTTCAGTGACTCTCCGGATGAATCCTAGATCAAAGCATCTTCAGCTGCTTCATCAATGACCTTCCCTCCATCATAAGGTCAGACGTGGGGATATTCGACAATGACTGTACAATGTTCAGCACCATTCACAAATGCTCAGATGCGAAATGCAAGAAGATCTGTCCCTCTCCATGCTTGGGCTGACAAGCGGCAAGAAACATTTTCACCACACAGATGCCAGACAATGACCATCACCAATAAGAAACAATATCACAACTTAGTATTTGCAGCATTATCATCACTCAGTTCCCCACTATCAATATCCTGGGGGTTATAATTGATTAGAAACTCAACTCGACTCACCACATAAATGTAAGAGCAGATCAGAGGCTAGGAATACTGCGTGAGTAACTCACCTCCTGACTTCCTAAAGCCTGTCGATCATCTAAAAGGCACAAGTCAGGAATGAGATGGAATTCTCCCACTTGCCTGAATAAGTGCAGACCCAACAAGACAAAAGAAGCTTGACACCATCCAGTACAAAACAGTCCATTTGATTGGCATCACATCTACAAGTATTCACTCCCTTCACCGCCGTCGCTCAGTAGCAGAAGTGTGTACTATCTACAAGACACAATGCAGAAATTCCCCAAAGATCATCAGACAGCATCTTCCGATCCCATGAACAATTACATTAGAATGATAAGGCCAGCATACCTATGGAAATGTCACCACCTATAAATTCACTTCCAAACCAATCAGCATCCTTATGTGGAAATATATCGCCGTTCCTTCACTGTTACTGGTAAAAAATCTGGAATTCCCTCCTTCATAGCATTGTGAGTCAAAACACCGCAGGTGGACTGCAGCGGTTCAAGAAGGCAGTTCAACACCACTTTCTCAAGGGGCCAATGAGGGGCGGACAAGAAATGGTGGGCTCATCCAGCGATGCACTCATCCAAAAAAAGGTTTTTAAAAAATATTTCCAAGTTGAGCTTCTCGATGGGACAGGTTATCTGATTTGAGCATGAACAGGAAAACTGAGTTTCTTATACAGAACATGATCGACGTTTCTGTTATTAGAAGGGTGTTCAGTGTTCGATGACTTATTGTTGCTGTGTGCTGTGATAAATTGCAATTGTTTTGTTAAATTCAACAATACTGGCGTAACAGGATCGATCCTTTGAAAATACCAGTCTGAAAATGGCAATTATTTGAGAGACAGTGTACTTCCGCCAGATGAGACTCACAGATAGCTGTGTATATTCAACGTTTAATCGACTACTGGCCGACACTGAATCCTCCCATCATCCATATCACAGGGGTTACCATTGAACAGAACGTGAAGTCAAATCAACATACAAATACAAGTGTTACAAGAGCTGCTCAGAGACTTACAATTCTGCACTGAATAATAGACCACATGGCCATAAGAGCATGAGATATGGCTATCGATTGAGGCCATTCAGCCCAGTCCTTCTCTGGGAAACTGTGCCATTTTGTCATAGTCTCTATGACTAGTGGATATATCTTCTATACACTGACGGTCTCAATCTTTGCAGTAATCAATCAGTTTCTATCAGATGCATCACCTCCCATTCTTCTAAATTCCATCGGGTACACACACTGCCGCTCATGACAAGCCATCATCCCCAGGATGGATCGCCTCCAACACCAGCTGATCTTGCCCCAGAGATAGTGCACAAAATAGCTCCCAATATTCCAAATGCTGTCTGACCATTGCCCATTACATTCTCAGCGGCATGTCTCCTCTCTTGTATTCTAGGTCCCTTGAAATGAATGCTAACATTGCATTTTCTTTCCTAACTGCCAACTGAACCTGCACTATAACCATAACAGAGGACGGGTGCTTCAAAATTCTTTTTGTGCTTCAGATTTAATGGATCCTATTAGAACATAGTGTCTGCCTCTAGTCCGCCTACCAAAGTGTATAATCTCACACGATCCCATACTGTATTCCATCAACCACATGTTTGCCCACGGTCCTAAACTGTCCAAGCTTTTCGGCAGCCTCCTCACTTCATGAATATCGCCTGCCCATCCAACTATCACTGTATCATCTCCAAACTTAGCAAAAATGCTCTCAGGTCCTTTGTTCAGGTGGTTCATGTAAATGGCACTTCCTGACTCCCTAAGAACTGTCCACCATTGAAAAGGCACAGCACTCAAGGTGCTTGACTCCATTCAGGTTCAAGCAGTGAGTTGACTGGAATTACACCTGTAACATCTTCACTCCCTGCACCACTGACACCCAGTAGGAGCACACCCTGCCTCCGAATTGTTGTAAATTACCCCGTTATGGTGACAAAGGATTTGTTGGCGCAAAATCCCAATCTAATGATGTCACTCTGACTCAACACTAACTGTGTGCTGCTCACAACAACAAATGTCACTGTGTGTTGTTGATGACGGAGGGAGGTGGTGGAGGGAATGTCTGTGATGGATGACTGTCAGCATGAAAACTGCCCTGACAGCCTCGGATGTACCTGTGCCCGCTGTCACCACTGCAGACATGATCAGTCTTCCTGCAGGTCAAGTCAAGGAAAGCGACAGGCCTGGAGAGTGTTCCCGGCTGAGCACTCAGATCCTGTGAAGACCAACTGGCAGAGATATTAACAAACATCTTCAACCTCTCTCTCCTGAAGCCGAAATCCCAACCTGCTTCAAGAAGACCACCATCATCCTTGTAAGTGAGAAAACACATGTAATGTTTCTTAATGACTTCCGCCCAGTGGATCTGACCTCAATAAACATGAAGTGCTTTGAGACGCTGGTTGTGGCCCACACCACCTTCAGTCTCCCAGCCTGACCTGTTGCCCTATAATGTGCCGACTGATGTAACGGGTCCACAACGGATGCCATATACCTGCTCTGCACTCATCCCTGGGACATCTGGACAACAAGATGCCTACAGCAGACTCCTGGTCATTGACTACAGCTGTACCTTCAATATCATTATCCCCTCCAGGCTGATCCCAATACTCCGTGACCTTGATCACGGCTCCACCCTCTGCAACTGGATCCCTGGTTTCTGACACACAGACCACAATCTGTGAAGATAGGTATCTGCACATTCCCCACAATAAAACTCAACACTGGAACTCCTGGAGGATGTGTTCTCTGCCCCCTATTGTACTCTCCGTGCACCCACAGCAGTGTCATCAACCCCCTTCTGTACTCCCTGTATATCCACGGCTCTGCCCTCAGCCCCCGACTGTACTCCTTGTACACACATGGCTGTTCCCTCAGCCCCCTACTGTACTCCACGTACACCCACGGCTCTGCCCTCAGCCCCCTACTGTACTTCTTGTACACACATGGCTGTGCCCTCAGTCCCCTACTGTACTCCCCGTACTCCCATGGCTGTGTCCTCAGCCCCCTACTGTATGCCCTGTACACACGCGGCTGTGTTGTCAAATTCCAAACAGCACCAGCTACAAGTTCGCTGATGACATCACCAAATCAGGAGGGATATCAAACAACGATGAGTCAGAATACAGAAAGGAGATCGAGGGCTTAGTGGCATGGTGTAATTATAATAACCTCTCTCTCAAATCCGTCAATAGTAAGGAACTGATTATTGACTTAAGAAAGAAAGGAGAGGAACATGACGTCATCTATATCAATGGTTGAGGGAGTGCAGAGCATCAACTCCCTCAGAGTGACAATAACCGACAACCTACCCTGGTTTTCTCGCATAAGTGTGACAGTCAAGAAAGTTTAACAACGCCTCTTCTTCCTCAGGAGGCTCAGGAAATTCAGCATGCACTACTTCGCCAGATACACCGTTGAGAGCATACTGTCTGGGTGCGTCACGGCTTCATACAGCAACGCTCTGCCCAGGACCATAAGAAACTACAGAAGGTTGGGTGCACAGACAATCTCCCAAGCATTGACTCGTTGCCGCAGAAAGGCTGACAACATCTAGAACATTGAACATAGAACATAGAAAAGTACAGCACACAACAGGCCCTTCAGCCCACGATTATGCGCCGACAATTGATCCTCATGTACGCACCCTCAAATTTCTGTGACCATATGAATGTCCAGCAGTCTCTTAAATGTTCCCAATGACCTTGCTTCCACAACTGCTGCTGGCAATGCGTTCCATGCTCTCACAACTCTCTGTGTAAAGAACCCGCCTCTGACATTCCCTCTATACTTTCCACTAACCAGCTTAAAACTATGACCCCTCGTGTTAGCCATTTCTGACCTGGGAAATAGTCTCTGGCTATCGAATCTATCTATGCCTCTCATTATCTTGTATACCTCAAATAGGTCCCCTCTCCTCCTCCTTTTCTACAATGAGAAAAGTCCGAGCTCAGTCAACCTCTCTTCATATGATCAGCCCTCCAATCCAGGCAGCATCCTGGTAAACCTCTTCTGAACCCTATCCAAAGCATTCACATCTATCCTATAATAGGGCGACCAGAACTGGACGCAGTATTCCAAGTGCGGTCTAACCAAAGTTGTATAGAGCTGCAACAAGATCTCACGACTCTTAAACTCAGTCCCCCTGTTAATGATAGCCAAAACACCATATGCTTTCTTAACAACCCTGTCCACTTGGGTGGCCATTTTAAGGGATCTATGTACCTGCACACCAAGATCCCTCTGTTCCTCCATACTGCCAAGACTTCTATCCTTAATCTTGTACTCAGTTTTCAAAATCGACCTTCCAAAATGCGTCACCTCGCATTTATCCAGGTTGATCTCCACCTGCCACCTCTCAACCCATCTCTGCATCCTGTCAATGTCCCGCTAGCCTACAACAGCCCTCTATACTGTCAATGACACCTCCAACCATTGTGTAGTCTGCAATATTGCTGACCCATCCTTCAATCCCGTCATCCAAGTCATTAATAAAAATGACAAACAGTCGAGGCCCAAGGACAGAGGGAACTCACCACAGACTTCCAGGCAGAATATTTTCCTTCTACTACCACTTGCTGTCTTCTGTTGGCCACCCAATTCTGTATCCAGGCAGCTAATTTCCCCTGTATCCCATTCCTCCTGACCTTCTGAATGAGCCTACTGGGGGAACATTATCAAATGCCTTGCTGAAGTCCATATACACACACCCACAGCTCGACCCTCATCAACTTTTCTAGTCACATCCTCAAATAACTCGATAAGGTTTTTGAGGCATGACCTGCCCCTCACAAAGCCGTGTTGACTGCATTTAATCAAGCCATGCTCTTCCAGATGGTCATACATCCTATCCCTCAGAATCCTTTCTAACACCTTGCAGACGACAGACGTGAGACTTACTGATGTGTACTTGCCTGGGATTTAATATATTAAAAGAAAAATCAATAACTGGATAGAAAATAGGACCCATCGAAGACCAATGTGGGCAAGTATGTTTGGAATTATAAGAGATGGGTGAAGTCCTCAACGAATATTTCTACTTTACGTTTACCGTGGAGAAAGACATGTTGACTTGAGAACTTGAGGAAGTTAGTGGTGATATCTTTGGGACAATCCATATCATAGTAGAGGAGATTTTGGATGTACTAGAGTGTTTGAAAGTGGATACATCTCATTGTCCTTACCCGGTATATCCAAGAACACCTCAAGGGGTTCCAGAAGAATTTGCGGGGACCCTGGCTTATAATGTTGATCATCAGTAACCACAGGTAATGTCCCGGAAGACTGGAGGATAGCAAATGTTGTGCCCTTATTCAAGAAGAACTGAACAAAAAAAGCCTTGGAACTATAGACCAGATGGTTTAACATCCGTGGTAGGTAAGTTACTTGAGAAGGTTCTGAGGGATCAGATGTACATGCATTTAGAAATACAGGCTTTGATTAGGAATAGTAAATGTGACTTTGTGCGAGGAAGTGTGTGCCTGACAATTCTCTTAATGTAATTGGATGATGTGACCAGGAAGATTGACTTGGGTGGGACAGTAGACTTCAAAACATGTGGTGTTGGATAAGCACAGCAGGTCAGACAGTATTCGAGGGGCAGAAGAATCTATGTTTTGGACATAAGCCCTTCATCAGGAACGTCCAAAACATCGATTCTCCTGTTCCTCTGATGCTGCGTGACCTGCCGTGTTTATCCAGTGCCACACTTTTCGTCACTGATCTCCAGCAATTGCCGTGCTCAATTTCTCCAAGGGCAGTAGATTTAGTCGATGTGGATTTCAGTTACGGCAGAACAAAATGAGGCTTTTCAGCCCCTGGAGCCTGATATACAAATACAGGAGGAGGCCAATAAGTCCCTCGGGCCTATAAAACTGTAACCAGATCATGCAGCACCAGTATCCAGTTGCACAGCAACAGGATCAATCTATTCAACTACTTGAATCAGTAACACAGAAAATGGAAGAGGCCACAAAGTGACTGGACTAAGGGGTATACTGGAATAAAACCAGGCTACATAACACCTCAGACCTGCCCCTCCATTCAGTAAGTCAGGGCTGATTTACACTCGGCCGCAATTTCTCTTTCATGCCCAATTATTTGTAGTCCTCGACTTTCTGTCGGGTCAAAACCCATTGAAACTCACTCGCTCCCCCCAAAAATTTCAGTAATGTAGCCTCCCCTAACTGTGTGGTCCCAACCGTCACTACCGCCTGAGAGAAGGAAACACTCCCCACACATATACCTTGGCCTATTGACATGGATAGAAGATATGAACACAACGTAAAGTGATTGGCCCTGATATCACGGCAGTATTTGATTGAGCAAGATGTCAAGGAGACTGAACAAAATTGAACTTGATGGGAATCAGTTGTTAACTCCTCACTGGTTGAATCATTCAGAACACAATGGCGCTGGTGGACATCAATCCTCCCAGTCCCTGGATGTCTCTGTGGGCAATCCTCAGGGGAGCTTCTTTGGCACAAACATCTTCAGCTGCTTCATCAATGTCTTTCCCTCTGTCATACGATCAGGGATGGGGATGTTCTGTAAAGATTATGCAACGTTCAGAACAATGAGTCGCCTCCTAAGGTACTAAGGTATCAAATCTGGACAACATTCAAGCTTGTGCTGTTAATGTGCAGGTAACATTAATCAAAAGCACTGCTGGCCACTAAACATTTCCACGGTTAAAGGAAAGAGGAACCCCTTCAGCAACTCTAGCTGGTTTCACAGTAATATAAGAAAGCCACTCAGCCTATCAGATCTATTGGAGAACAGGACGCACAATGCATTCACTCACTCCTGCCTATTACACAAGAAGACAATTTAAAATAAAAGCACGTGTTGGAATCCAAAATACATACGCAGGAAGCTGGAAGAACGTAATAAGCAAGGCAGCATCAAGACTTTGAGAAGTGAACGCCTTGGATATAACCCTTCGTCAGGGCTGTGGATGGGAGTAATGGGGGCTATAGATAAAGTGGCGGGTGAGGGAGGAGGAGGCAGAGTGGCGAGGTGGGCATAAGTGAACACAGACAAAGGGTATCAGCGAGTTGTTGATGGGAGGGCTGAATCCAGTTGGTGGCTGGACAAAAGGTTGCTCAGTGTAATGGAAGGGAGTGGAGGGCTCGGGAAGGGAGTCGGGGGATTGGAAGGGAGGTTATTAGAAATTGGAGAATTCATATTGAGTCCCCGGGGTGAAGGCTGCACAGGTGACAGATAAGATCTTGTTCCTCCAAATTATGGTTTGGTTCATTGTGGCAATGGAGGAGGCCAAGGATGACTATGTCGGAAAGGGATTGGGAAAGAGAATTGAAATAGGAAGTGAATGGGAGGTCTTCCATTCCACGTAACAACCCTACCTTTCAGCTCCCAACCGGATTCATCCCTCCCATTGCCCAACCAGGTTGCACCAACCACTTATGTCCACATAGCCGTAACTCACCATCCCCTTGATCTCCCCATCCTACTCCCTTCCCTCTTTATCTGAAGCTCCCTCTACCCTCCAATCCAGTTCTGAAGAATGGTTATACCTGAAATGTTGACTTTCCCAGCTCATGATGCTGCTTGGTTTGCGGTGTTCTTCCAGCCTTTTGTTTTTCTCCTTTAATTCAGGAAGATAGAGTCTAGTGAGCACAATGTGCTGGTAGGCAGAAACCAAGGGTTGCCCACTGAAGTCCTTGAACCTCTGCCCTTGGGTCAGGAGGAAGACATTCAGTCCCTCGAGACACTGACACATGAGCAGAAGAGGACATTCAGCCCCTCCAAACTGTTAGACTGAAATAAGAGGATGTCATTGTTGCTGCAACACGACAAACCTATGAGGCACAGACTGCACAGACAGACTGCTCCATGATGTTCCTCCTGGCTCCATTGCTAATGGTACACACGTGCTATGTTAACGTGGGTTTGCTGATCATGAGGAGGGAAAGTGATTAGTTTGTGCCAAGTCCCAAGAAGGCAGCTTCCATCTCTGAGATGTTATGAACTAGGCTAGACTACTCAGAACACTTGGAAGCAGGCAGCCCAGAGCATACCTTTTCAACTTGTTTCGGTAAGTGTACAATGAAAATTAACCGGAGTAATTTAGCTGGGGTGACGAGTAGATTTTAAAACAGACAAAAACTTTATTCATAAAATTACACAATGAAACACAAAGAACAGTATAAAGAATCACGATAGAATTCAACCTATTCAGCTAGACTTAATTATGCTATTCCGAATATACACAACTGTCCCAGTAAGCAAACTCCCAATAAAAACCAGTATAAATGGAACACAAACTTCCAGGTTGAAGTTGAAGGTCAGAAAAGAGAAAGAGTTTCCACACAGCTCCCAGTTGAACTTCCCAGTTCAAGACTCAACTGAAAACTGCTCAGCTCAGCGAGTTCAGCTAAAATAGCTCACCATTCTCTGTTCATTATACTGGTCACTTATAAAACATGACCACTTTGGCCTGAAGTCTCATCTGTTTCCATATAAACAAAAGGCCTCTGAAAATCCTTTTCATCTCTGTACCAAACCAGACTGATCGGAGCTTGGCCCCGTTTTATTACGCCTCTGAAAAAAACCAAGGGCAGAGTCTCCTTGAGCTAAGGAACAGCTTTTGGACAAAAAAGGGAATTGCTTTGTGACATGTCTCCCCCCCCCCCCCCCCCCCTTAAAAAAAGAACCATCAATGCTAAAAGGTGGCTGCATTTTTAACCCTTCAAACCCAGTTAGTAGTCTCAAAACTGACAGATACACTATACTAATTGTAAACATTCAAACATGCACAAACCATGCAAATTCAGGCCGCGGTATACCCCCCACCGCACAGCTCCGTATCTCATTCGAGTCTGAATAACTCATCAGCTTTCACGTTTTCGCGACCTGCCTCATGCACAATTGTCAGATGGAACAGCGGCAACAACAAGCTCCATCTAAACAGTCTGGCATTTTTGTCTTTAAGTTTTTCCACAAATGTTAATGTGTTGTGATCAGTGTATACGATTATCTCAGATGCATTGCTGGTAATATAAACACAGTTATGGTGTAATGACAACACCACGTTTAAAGACTTTTTCTCCACTATTGAACATTTCTGTTGATGAACGTTCGACTTCCCAGAAAAATACCCGATGTGTCTTTCTATTCGCTCATCATCCTCCTGCAGGAACACCAGACCGACACCCACATCACTGGCATTGGTAGCCACCTTGAAAGTCTTCGTATAATCTAGTGTAGTTGATACTGGGGGGAGTGTTAACACAGTTTTTAGGTTGTAAAATGCCTCTTGACAGTCCTCTGTCCACTAAGAGTCCTTGCCCTTGACAATTCGGTGAGGGGAGCAGCCACACTGCTTAAAGTTTAGCACAAACTTTCAGTAAAATCCAGTCAATCCCAGGAACCGTAGTATTGCATATTTCTTTTTGTCGACGGTGTGGAACATTCCCGAACTACTTTTGTTTTTGTATCTCATGGGGCCATTGGTCCATGTCCAATAACGTGACCCAGGAATGTGACTTAGGCTTTCTCAAATTCACTTTTAGCTAGGTTTACCAACAAGCCTGCCTTCTGAAGTCAATCAAACAAGTCCGCTAAATGCTGTAAATGTTCCTTTCATGAGTGACTAAAAACCACCAGGTCATCAATGTACACCACATAGTTGGGTAATCCGGCAATGACCTTATTATCAGTCTCTGAAATGTGACTGGATCGTTTTACATACCAAATGCGACAGCTTTGAGCGGATATAGTCCAATTGGCGTTATGAAAGCCGAAATTGCCTTTGCTCTCTCTGACAGAGGTCCTTGCCAGTAGCCTCTGAGCAAATCCAACTTAGAAATGTAATTAGCTTCTCCGACACAGATCTTCAAACATGGAATTGGATATGCATCAGTCTTTGTAATGAAGTTGACTTTGTGATAGTCAACACATGTCCATTGGGTAACATCTGGCTTTGCCACCATGGCTATACATGAGCTCCAATCACTGTAACTCACTTCGATTATGCCATCTTGGAGCGTGAGCTCTATCTCCTTCTGAATCTGTGCCAACTTTAGAAGGGTAATGCCTTTAAGGATGTTGCTTAATCGGAACAACATCTCCTGTGTCTTCATCATGCATAATTATGTTCGTACGTCCCAGTTTATTTCCGCATATCTCTCCACAATACCATAATAACTCTTTCAGGTCACTATGATTTTCTTGTGGAAGGTAACTCAGTAATTTATCCCAATTTTTGACAATTTTCTCATTGTTCAATTTGATATAAGAATGTCCAATTCAGAATCCTCTGAACTTGTTTCTTCCTTCTGTGCTGTAAGCATTAATACCTTCTCCTCTTGCTTTCTCTCCCCATCAAAATACTTGTTGAGCATATTCACATGACACACTCTGTGAGATTTCATCCTGTCTGGAGTTCGTACCGAGTAGTTCATCTCATTCAATTTCTTCCCAATTTGATAAGGTACACTAAAACTTGCTTCTAAAGGCTCAACTGTTACTGGAAGTAACACCAATACCTTATTCCCAATTGCAAAATTGCGAATTTGTGATTTCTGATCCACTTCCTGTTTCATTGTATGCTGCGATACTTTTAAATGCTGTCCAGCCAACAGTCCAGCTCTACTTAATCGTTCCCTAAAATTTAACACATCGTCCAAATGGGTGGTCTCTGAATTCTGAATTATTAATTTCTCCTTAACCAATGGTAATAGTCCTTTTACTTCATGCCCACAAATTAATTCAAATAGTCTGAATTTGGTCGATTCATTCCGTGTGTCTCTGATCACAATAGTTCAAAAGGAATTTCATTATCGCAACTGGATTATCCTGACCATAAACCATCAACATGGTCTTCACTGTTTGATGCCTTCTCGCTCATGTTCACTGTGATTCCGAATACTACGTAGTAGATTTGAATTGCTTTATTCCAAAGTTATCCATCACCTGCTTGAATAGTTCGGATGTGAGGTTTGATCTGTCTGGATCTCTATTGGTAGTCCGTACCTAGTTAAAAAATAAATATTTTTTTCTACAACTCTTTTAGCTGTGATGCTGCATAATGGGTCTGCCTCGGGAAATCTAGTCGACACATCTATTATTGTTAATAAATACTTATTCCCACGTTTTGTTTTAGATAGGCGACCTACACAGTCTATCAACACTCTTGTGAAAGGTTCCTCAAATGCTGGAATAGGTATTAAAGTTGCAGGTTTTATTACTGCCTGTGTGACATGTTTGAGACGTCTGGCAATATTCAACTACATCTTTGTGTAGTCCAGGCCAGTGAAAATATCTTTGTATTTCAGCCTGTAATGTCCTGACCCTGAAATGATCTCCAAGTGGTAGCTCATGTGCCACTCGCAGCACCTCCTTCCTATTCCCAACAGGCAAAACAATTTGATGAATTTCTGTCCACATCTGATCTGCTTCAGTGTGTGCTGATCTCCATATTCGCATTAAGACATCCGCATTTGTTAAGTAATAACACACAGGAATACATTCATTCTCTTTCTTGCTAAATATTTTTTGATATAACTTTTGTAACTCCTCATTTTTCTGCTGTAATCCATCAGCTTAGCAGAGCTAAAAATACGTTCATATTTTCCAACTTGCTCCTTCTCTGTTGCACTTATCTGATCAAAAAGAAACTTTCGGATAACTCTACGTCAGCTTCCTTATCTGTGCTTTTATCCTGCTTAAGCCTGTGCATCTGTGATCTTCTGGTCACGCAATCAGGGGAAAGTCCTGGATAAACATTATCCAGGTCATCAGTTGCCTGCAGCTCCACTGGCTTTTCAACTAGAGTAGGCAACACGCCTACCAGTGAATCAGCTATATGATTTGCAAGGACAAATTTTATTCCTGGAGCTGACAGCTAGGGGCCCAGTTTATTACAATTAAAACACCATAGTATTTAACTTCTTTGTTCCCCCCCCCCCCCCCAAGGTTTTCTTTATTATTGTGGCAATTTTTCCTTATGATCTACGCTGTGATCTACCTTTCCCTTTGCACGTGAGGATATCTCTTTGCTCCAATTTCTTCCCCTCAGAGACCAGAACTGGTTCTGGAAGCCAAACCAAGTTTATGGACCAGTTCATAATCACCAGACATTTCAGCAACTAACCTTGCTGCTTACACTCTCTGCTCTTCCACCTGAGTTTGTATTTCTTCAGGCAGTGAATTTTTGAATTCCTCCAAGTACTAAACTCTCTAAGGGCATGAGAGCTTTTGCTTGAATCCAACTAACGAAATTAGTCTGTTTGATCCTTACAAACTCAGTGTAGGTTTGACCAGGATCCCTCATTAGAATCCTGAAAGGTTGCCTAAGCAGATAAAATGTTGTGTTTTTTAACCTCCTCATACTCCCCAGATACCTCCTCTGACAGGGATGTGAATACTTCACCAGTACTACCAACAAGTTTCGTTTGGATCAACAAAACTCACATTGCCTCTGGCCACTGCATTTGTTTAGGTACAAACAATGACTGCAGATGCTGGAAACCAGATTCTGGATCAGTGGTGCTGGAAGAGCACAGCAATTCAGGCAGCATCCGAAAAGCTTCGAAATCGACGTTTCGGGCAAAAGCCCTTCATCAGGAATAAAGGCAGAGAGCCTGAAGCGTAGAGAGATAAGCTAGAGGAGGGTGGGAGTGGGTATAGAGTAGCATAGAGTACAATAGGTCAGTGGGGGAGGAGATGAAGGTGATAAGTCAGGGAGGAGAGGGTGGAGTGGATAGGTGGAAAAGGAGCTGGGCAGGTCGGACAAGTCCGGACAAGTCAAGGGGATCGTGTTGCTGGAGGTTAGAAACTAGGATGAGGTGGGGGAAGGAGAAATGAGGAAGCTGTTGAAGTCCACATTGATGCCCTGGGGTTGAAGTGTTCCGAGGCGCCAAACGTTTCTTTATTCCTGATGAAGGGCTTTTGCCTGAAACGTGGATTTCGAAGTTTTTCGGATGCTGCCTGAATCACTGCATTTCTTTAGCCAACTTTTCAAATGAGATGAAAAGGGCATCACATTCTACTCATCAAATTGAGGCAATGCTTGAACATACTCAAACAAATTCTCACTAGGCTTCTGACTACCAGGGGCTTGCTCATCCTCACTCTCTTCCAGACTAAACCCACCCTCAGCCGTTATCTCCAGCCATTTACACTGACTTTACTTTTTAAGTGTCAGTTTTTGCTATTCAAAAGCTCTTTCTTTCTCTCTCCCCGTTGTCATTCTTTCTTTTTACTCTCTGTTATGCTGCGCTCTTCTCCCCCTCTTCTGCATTTTGTCGAAAGTCAAATGTTTCATTTTGGCCACCCATTCCTTACCTCTCGACGTTAACTCAAGATGTTTCATTTGCAAATGAATTCTTGCCATCTCTGATTCTGATGGTTTCCCCAGCAAGTTTAATTGACGAGCTATTGCTGTAATTAACTCTCCTTTCCTTACAGATGCAGTCAGTTCCAATTCCAGCTTCTCCGTTAATTCTTGCAACTTGGTCTTATTCACTTTTCGTAAAATTTCCAAAGTCACTGCATGCACACCCAGGAAACGTTTGGCGACTGAAATAGCCATTACTATTCTAAGCTTTGTCAACCCAATCAAACTAATACCAGAAATAAAGATACTAGCATCTCCCACTCGCTGTTAAAAATCCAGCAATGAGCACCCAGTCTGTTATGGACGAGGCCAGACTACTCAAAATATTCTTAAGCAAGCAGTCCAGAGCTTTGCAGTTTGTTTTGGTAATTATCCAATGAAAATTAACCGGGGTAATTTAGCTAGGGTGACGACTAGATTTTAAATCAGACAAAAACGTTATTCACAAAATTACACAATGAAACACAAAGAACAGAATAAAGAACCCCTACAGAATTCGACCTATCCAGCTAGACTTAAATATGCTATTCCAAATACACACAATAGTCCCAATTATCAAACTTTCTTGAGAAAACGTTATAATGGAACGCATGTTTCCAGGTTGAAGCTGAAGGGCAGAAGAGAGAGAGCGTTTCCACACAGCTCCCAGTTGAACTTCCCAGTTCAAGACTCAACTGAAAACTGCTCAGCTCAGTTCAACTCAGCTAGGTCAGCTAAAAGAGCTGACAACTCCCTGTTCATTATCCAGGTCACTTCTAAAGCCTGACGACTTTGGCCTGTAGTTTCAACTGTTTACATATAAATAAAAGGCCTCTGAAAATCCCTTTCGTGTCTGATCGTAGCCTGGCCCCCTTTTATTGTCCCTCTGAAAAACAACAAGGACAGAGTCTACTTGAGCCAATGATCAGCTTTTAGCAAAAAAAAAGGATTGGTTTGTGACAGAGAAGACAGGCTAGTGTTCTGCATGGAGGTCAGAAGCTGGTGGGAATGGCTAATACTATGAGAGTGTGGCTGATGACAGATTTGTGAACAACATGACGTTCAATGCAGGGTCACACACCAATTGTACATCCAGACGGTGAGAATTCATTCCGAACCTGGAGCTCTCTCTCAACCAACATGGGGGCTCCATAGAGATCTGTAAACTATCATAGAGTCATAGAATCCTATAGCACTGAGACAGGCCCATTAGCATAAACTGGTTCATGCTAATCAAAATGTCCGTCCATGCTAACCCCATGACCCCGCGCTTGGTCCATATCCTTCTAAATCTTTCCTATCTATATATTTGTCGAAACGTGAAGACACATATCATGGAAAACATGTTATACCTAATGCTATCCGTGTTTTGTTTTGGAAATAATGAGTGTTGATTCATAACACTCCAGTGTTAATGCAATCACGTTTTATTCTTTTTGTGTGTTTACAGATTAAACACTCATTTCCTTCACACTCTCCTCATGGTACCATCACCGCAAGGATTAGTCTGGTGAAATTCCATCACACCGTCTCTCTGTACCAAGGAGATCGTTGATTATAAATGAAAGAAAATACTGTCTCAAGTACACTCCCCAACTGCAGGACGGTGTCTTCACTCTTATACTTTAATCATTTGTAATGAACGCTCCTACTCATTTATTGTGCTGATTACTTGCTGAGTCATAGAGTCATAGAGATGCACAGCATGGAAACAGATCCTTCGGACCGACCCGTCCATGCCGACCAGATATCCCAACCCAATCTAATGCCAATTGCCAGTACCCGACTGCTCTGTATGAATTGTGTTAGTGCCTCATGATCAAGGACATTCAGCTTCTTTTCACCAAGAGCACTTCCCATCATCTCTCCTTCTCATAAATACAAAATGAGAAGGATGGCATTTTTTGCCAATCATTTATTTGCCTTATGAAGCAAAGTCACATCAACAACAAAATCACTGTTGCCATTGCAATTGACTGGAGATACTGAGGAGGCGATGATCCAGCTGTATTATCTCCGAATATTAATCCAGGGAATCAAGTAATGACCCAGACACCGGATCCGAATCCCACAATGGCAAATGTTGGAAATTGAATTCAATAAAATATCAGGAATTAAGAATCAAATGAAACAATGAAACGTTGTTGATTGTCCTACCTGGCACCCTCATGCCCTTCAGGAAAGGAAATCTACCATCTTCAACTGGTCGGGCTTACATGTAACTCCAGACCCACAGCAATGTGGTTACTCTCAGTTGCAGTTTGAAATAGCCAAGCCAGCCACTCAGATATATCAGTCACTTCAAAGCCTCAAAGGAAAGAAACCGCATGGACCTCAGCACTGACTACTTACAGCCCACAGACTGCAGTGGGTCAGGAAGGCAGCTCACCAAAACCTTCTCAAGGACAATGAGGAAAGGGAATTAAATATTGGCCCGGCATCGCATTAATGAATAAAGGAAGATGATCCCACTCAGGGAAGAGAGAAAAACAGACATAAATAACTTTAAACAGGGACTTTGACATATACCTTACATGGTGATGATTATCAGTAATATGGGAACAGGAGTAACATAAGCAAGATTTAATTTCATTTTTTATTTCCATCCCAGCTGATCATCAACAATTCCTTTGTTTGCTTCTTTCTCTCTATTTCTCTCTTTCTCCATCTATTCAACTCAGTCCTTCTCCCCTTCATAACAGATGTTGGGTGTCACCAACATCAATCACGCTATTTCCCAACTGTGTACAGTTCTGATGTATGGTAATTAGAATCGAATTGCCAATTCTATTTTTCTCTCGACCCGAGGGGGCTGCCAAATCTGCTCAGTTTGTCTGGCACTTTCTCGTTCTTTATTGTTTCTGATCTGTTGCATCATTCTTTGCTTTATTTAACCTTTAATTTTGTTATTACTTGGAATGTCTGCATCGTTGACAGGGGCAGCATTTGTTGACCTAACAAAGTGTCATTTACTGCGAGGTCATTCTTTCAGGCAGTACAGAACCAAGCACATTGCTGTGGGTCTCACATCAGTCTTAAGCCAGACCAGATAATAACACAAGATCTATTTACCAAAGGACATCAGTGAAATAAATAAACGTATAGACAAAATGCGGGAAGTGTTATGGTTGTTATTTCCAATTCCTGTCTTTTGTATTTACTTTCTGACATCGTCCGTGGTAGGATGAGGAACAGTGTCTTTCTGTATAATAACCTGTGCATCTGAATTACATTTCTTCCGACATTACTGCTCTGAGAGAGTGTTCCTGTCATTAAGTTATTTTATAGAGAAGGACAAAGTTGAGATCGGAATATTTGCAACTGAAAGAGTGCTTAGAGGAGAGGTGGAACCATAACGACTGAATTTTACCAAAGCATAGATAATGGTTTATTAAGCGTCAGCATTGAAGTCAAGATGGTGACTGGGCATATAATCGAGCTGGTAGTGGTTAGGTTTTGTGATGGACAGAATACCGAGATATAAATGAATTTTATTTATTTAAATTCGGTATTGTGAACAGTATCGTTCTCAGATATTTGTGAGGGCGGGGGTGTGGGTGGTTCTGAAATTTGTGGGTAATCAATGGAATTTGCATTTGAAACTGAAGACAATAGTTTCCGTCTTTGTCAAATATAGATAACAGAAATAGCAAAGATGTTCGCCATGGTTGAAGAGATTCTTAAATGGATAGAGATGAAGAAACTTACCAGGAACACCAACAATAGCGAGGATAGGATAGTAACCCGCCTGGATAATCATCAGTGTACCATATATCCGAAGTGATAATGTTGACCGAGACCAGGAAAAATAGAAAAGTCCCTCGGATAAACTCCTGTCCATTGTTGCAGCATTCTAGTCTAATGTTCGCAGATTCTGATCCATTAATGAACCATTCCAGACTATTCTCAGATGTTTAAATCTCCTTTTTCTGTCTCTGCAGCTGCTGATCCCTTTGAGCGTTGGAGTTGATGCATCTGCTGCTACAATGGCATAAACCATTGCAAGAGGCCCCTTACTAATAGGAGACGGAAAACATCCAGTGACACAACTAGGATCCATAGAGACTGGCATCAGTTGCAGTCACTGAACAAACAGCTCCATTTAACCCCTTTCAGTATGGTTCCTTCAGTTCACAAAAACTACTGGACTGGATTAAATGTTGGCAGCGTTAGATCACATCTCCCATCAGCCATTGCTCTCGTGAAGTTAGTAGTGAAGGAGAATGATGCATGTTTTCTTATCGCAGGCTAGATGATTCTGCTGCGTTGTCCATTTGCAATACTGTAACCGGCTGAACCTCCCCCCACCACCACCCTCAAAAACCACAATCCACATACTGTTACCGGGCAGATCTCTCCTGGACTAGAACAGGCACCATCCAATATATTTACAGTGGATATATTTGCACTTCAATACATAGGAAATGTGAATTTGCCTGGGTATTCCTTTAATTTATCTAATAAGACAATTTTGTATCTTCAACACTCAATGTGCTTCAGCACTTTTTGTAAAATATAATTTCACAAACACCTTAACACACTTTATTAAGCACACGTTTCTTCACTTTCTCCTCATGGTAACATCATGCCAGGGTTTAGTCTAGTGAAACCCCTTTGGACTGAATCGCTTACAAGATTATTATTTATAAAGCTGATTCAACCTGTACACAATACACCAAACAGTCTCTCAACAAAACTCTATCATTGGGAAAGATACATTTACTCTGGTACTTTAATCATTTTGCACGATGAGCCACATATCATTTACTTCCTGCTGCGTAAAAATTCTGTTTGTGACTTATGACCAAGCACATCCAGGTCTGTTTCAACAACAGCACTTCCCAACCTCTCATTATTTAATGAACATAAATGCGAATGATGATATTTGTTGTTCATATCTGAAACATGTTATATATTGTGAAGAGCTATTGCCCAAACACTGATTCTTCTGATACCCCAAAGCCTTCACTCCAGATAATTATACTACTCTCTTCATTCTCTCGATTATCCAACTTTTAATACATTCGGTGTATTTCACCCCTACCTACTCATGATTCTAACATTATCTACTCACCTGTATTCAACCTTGTCAAATGTCTGCTGAAAATTCAAATACTTCATTCCCACTGGTTCTCAATTGTCGATGTCACAACAGACAACCTCTACAAAATCCAGCAGGTTTATCAAAGATTAAGATAATTTCCTCTTCCTGAATTTAGATTGACTCTACCGAATCATGTCATTATTTTCCAAGGGTCAAGTTGTCACATTTCTCACAAAAGGTTCCAATGTTTTCTCACAGCTTACATCAAGCTAACCACTGTTTAGTTTGCTGTTTGCTCTCTCCGTCCTGTTTTAAATATTTAGGTTTACAATCGCTGCTTTCCAGTCCGGAGGATCCTTTCCAGAATCTAACCAGCTTTGAAGAATAATCAGTAATTCTTTCACTAGCTCTACTGCCACCTCCTCAATACTCTGGGATGTAGCTCATCAGATGCAGCAATATACCAAACATAAATTGAATGAGATTTTGAAAGACGTACCTTTTATTAATTCTAATTTCCTGCTGTTCCCCATTTTCATCAGTCACTCTGTTCCCGTGTATTTCTGGAAGTTACTTTCTGTACCTTCCTCAGGGAGATTGACACAATATATTGCTCTCAGCGGACAGATAGGTTCTGTCAGCCAATGAATATATCGGAAGACTGCAAACCGGTGATGATGGATATGCCTTGAAAGTTCCAGAAATTAATCCAGTTTAATTCATGATGAGCAACAGCACAGTCCTGTCACTGGTATGTGAGGCTGCACAGTATACTGAAGGAGGGAGCACAGCTCAGTAACAACCTCAATTTTGAAACAAACTGGTTTCATACCTGATACCTGGTCCAGCTTAGACAAATGTCACGGGGAATCCCAGGAAAGATAATGCACTGTCCTGCACCTCCCTATTTATAGAGCTTCCCTTCTGTGGAGCCTCATCTCCATTTGTTTACCAGGGACCCAGACCCTCTGTAAATGCAGTGTATAGAGTGTGGTCACCAGACCCGGCAGCTGATGATACAAACCCGAGATAAGCATCCACAGAAACTCCACTGATTTTCCAATGACAGGAACAAGTCAATTGCCCACACGGAACGTGCACGCGCTCAGTGTTGAAAATTGTTACCACTCCTGAGTTTCTCTTGCTGGCTGAGAAAGCCGTTGCATCTCTGCACACTCCCACAGTAACTGTTTCTCTCTCCAAAGAAGTAGTTGACAATGTAACATTACCTTTCTCTATATCTCAGCAACTATAAGGGCAGCACCAGCATTGCTAATGGATTTAATCATCACACTCAGAGAAGAGAGATTCAGGGACCTAACTCACTTTAATCAGGGACAAATCTAAATGGATGCGATATACAGGAATATGGGAAAATGGTGAAATGTGAGAATAACTTGCCATTTTGTTTTCCTTTCAGTTCATCATCAGCAATCCTTTTGCTCACTTTTCATTTCTTTTCCTCTCTTTTTCGGCCATTTCTCCATCCATTCAATTTAAACCTGGCCCCCACCTCTCTCTCCAACCCAACCATCCATGATATTATATAATATTATTTCCCAGTTTGCATTCAGTTGTGAAGCAGGGTCACTGGACTCAAACCGTTATCTGCATTTCTCCTGACAGAGGCTGCCATACCTGCAAGATTCTCCAGCACTTTCAGATGCTGGAGAATTTTATTTTCGATCTCTAGCATCCACCGTTCCTTGGTTTATTTCACTTTTCATGCTGTTGTTTCTCGGGATGCCAGCATCACGGGCAAGGGCAGCATTTGTTGTCCATCACTAATTGTCCTTGACTTCGCGGCCATTTGTCAAGACAAAATGGAGCCAACAATTTTGTTGTGGGTCTGAAGTCACACGGCGTTCAGACTGGGTAATAATGTTAAGTTTCTTTAGCAAAGACTATCAGTGAAATAATAAAAATAAATCTTAACGATTTCTGGTTTCCATGAGTGAAATTAAGTTTCATTCCAATTTTTGTCATTCGAATTTAAGCTCTGTCATCGGCTGTGGTAGGATTTTAAACACTGCCTTGGAGTCATGGCCCGTGCCTCTGAATTACCCGTCTAGTTAGATGATCACTCTGATACAGAGCCCTTATTGCCTAGTCCGTATTCCCTAGTTCCTGCCAGAGAGAGATGGCGGGGAAATCAGTTTAACTACCAACAATAAAAAGGATTTTGCGGAAAAAAGCGAAAGGAGATTGAGAGACAATTTCATTTAAGATCACAGGTTTCAGAATGCTGAAATGCAGGCATTTCGACGGCATCCTACAATATGAGCCAGTATTCCCATGATCATAGGTGAAGGGGATATTGGCTTCAATAAAGATGAGGGAGAGTTTTAGATGAACATTTGTTCTGCAACTTTGTATCTGGGTGTGGGGTCAGCAGAGTCTTCGACTCATTGGGCTGAATCTAACAATAGTTTGTTTCAGTGACATTTTTATTGAGTGTGACAAAGGGATTATCTGTACGAGACTGAACTAGTTTCATGGTGTTATCTTATCGAACTCACCACATTAACTATCCACTCAATCTCATAATGTTCCTCGAATTCAATGCCACCCCAATTCTCCAACCCAACATGGCTGGAGGGACTCACCATCGTACTGATGCCCCGGGCTATTCTATGATCAGTGACACGGGTACCATCTTTCAAAGGCCAATGGGCACACTGTTGTACTTCCTCAGTTTAAACCACCCTGTACAGTTGACCCCGAGCATGGCAGGTAAGGGGAACTAACACCACGGTTTTTCAACAGGGGCCCAGAGGTCCTAGTGGATGGGCTAGTACAGGGGGGTCCATTCTCTTCCCAGGGAGGCCTCACCACCAGCCCCACCGAGCATGGTCTGAGCTCACCACCCAGCTCAGTGCAGTATCTGCTCTCTCTCTCTCTCTCTCTCTCTCTCTCTCTCTCTCTCACACACACACACACTCTTTGAATATGGAAAATTCCAGATAGTGTTCCAAAGAATTCCCATTTTCAGGTACAGAAACTTTGAGTCATTCAACCCCCTGGGTTCCTGCAAAAATATGCACTTATTTTATATCCAATCACAGTTAGTAATTCTGGCTAGTTCACTTTGTCTCACTTTATTGTATTCAGCCAAACACTGCTTCTCAACACTTGTCGCATTATGAAATACAATTTTGAGCAGAGAACATTTTATCCTCAGCTGTTATCTTGACCGTTATCTGAATTGTACCATTTTCCTTGTTAAGAAAGTTTCTCTTCCCCTTGGCCTGTGCCTGTTTCTGTCTGTAACAGTTACATTGTCGCCCACTCAGTTGGCTGGACGGCTGGTTTGTGATGCAGAGGGAGGCCAGCAGCGCAGGTTAAGTTCCCCCACACTGACAGGGGTTACTATGAAGGGGACGCTCTCTCAACAATGGGCAATCGAGCATGGCAAATCCACTCTAAGCTGCACATCTTTGTACTCTGGGAGGAAACTGGAGCTTTGGGAGGGAACTCACACAGATACGTGGGGAATGTTCAAACTCACCTGAGGTTGGAATTGAACCCAGCTCCTTGGTGATGTGCGGCCGCAGTGCTAACCACATATCCATCATACTCCTCAGTTAGTTCTGTTAATTACTTGTAGCTGACTGAAGAAATCCAACTGGCTTGTTCTGATAACTGAACCTGACCCAGTATTTGACCGTTATCATCGGCCATATCGCCAACCTGGTTACATTTAAAGTTTCTTGTGAGCAATGGAGGAGTGGGAATAGAAATGGAAACAGTGGCACACTCCAACATCAGTCAGAACCGGACTGAGGAGAAATTCACAAAGTGGGAATTCATTCAAGTGGGAATTCTCTCACCCAGCAGATTGGGAGGGCTAAATCTTCATATTATAACGAGGCTGACTTTGTCTGATTTTCCATAGGCAGGTGAATCAGGGATCATTGTGAAATCAGAGAAAAGTGCAGCTGGGAACACAATGAGATGAGCCATGACCTTATTGACTGGTGGAATAGTGTCAAAGTACCGAATGGCCCAGTTGTGTCCGTTCCATTCAGCCCTTCGGTCCTGCTGTGCAGGAGCAGATTGAGGCCATTCCGATGGTTTGGTGTTGTTTGGCAAATATATTGGAAAATCCAGGCTGGGTCAGGTAGTGACACTGCCCCCCTCCCCCAATCCCTCTTTTCAGGCTTCTCCTCTCTGTAACTTCTGCTCCTGATGAAGTTCATGTTGCAGGTCCAGATTCACATTGAATACAGCCCCCATGCCCCACACAAAGTCAACTGAGACAAATCCTCTGCCGTCTCTGAATGCAACATTTTACATCTTGACTTCCAGGAAAATAATCAAGTATTTCCAAAAACATAAATAAGAACGTAAGAAACAGGAACCTGCGCTGTCATTCAATAAGAACATGGCTGATCTACTCCACGGCTCACTTCTTGCATCCCTCAACTCGCTGAAATGTCACAAACCAATCCACCCGTCTGTAAATACAATCAGTGACCTAACCTCCACA
The DNA here is from genome assembly GCF_037043375.1 of Chiloscyllium plagiosum. NCBI lineage: Eukaryota > Metazoa > Chordata > Chondrichthyes > Orectolobiformes > Hemiscylliidae > Chiloscyllium > Chiloscyllium plagiosum. Next base: position 77,357,635 of record NW_028270169.1, on the reverse strand, counting down.
ACTCTTGGGGTTAGGAAATTCCAGCCATTCACTACCTTCTGAAAGACGACATTTCTTTACATTTCAGTTTGATATCGATATTCCTTATTCTGTATCTACATCCCTGATTTCGAGACACTGCCCTGGTGTGGAATCACATTCTCAACACGACCTTGTCAAGCCCCCTCTGTATCTTATCCGTTTCAGTAATGACACTCTCATTCATTGAAACCACAATGAATAATCACCTCAGCATTTTTGATGTATTCAATAATTCAATCCTTTCATCCCAGGAACCAGTCTATTGAACCAACATTTCTGCATCAACATGCTGACGTAATGTTTCATGTACAGGAACAGTCCAATTCGTTGTCCTGCTCCTTTTTTGGGAGTCCTCTCCATTTAATAACAGCCTGCCTTTTGGTTGTCAGTGTCATCCTAAAATTCGAATGTATATTGCACTCAGCTCCCGCCGTCAAAAGCTGAGTGCAGCTCTTGTAAGCAGCTCTTGCCACCGGACTGATATTTGTGGTACTCCAGTCGACACATTTTTTTCATAAAGATCAATGAATCCTGACTCTCCGATTTCTCAGTGTTTACCAAGTGTCATCCCATGCTCATGCATTATCCATCATACTATGAGCTTCTGTCTTGCGTAAGAACCTTTATTTTGTTTACCTTGTGGAAAATCTCTGGAAAGCCTCATGTCTACCAGTCCACCTTTATCAAGGCCACTTGTTATATTCTTATGGATTTCCAGAAAGACTTTGCAGATTTTACAGGCAAAATGTAGTTCGCCTTTAACAAGACCATTCTGACTCTGTGTGAAGCTTTTCTAAATGTTCTGCAGTCCTTTCCTTAATAACAGACTCTCAATATTTCAAAATAAACTATTCCCATATTCTTGCATTTGGCCCATATGCCTCTAAACGGTCCCCATTCACATGTTCGTCCAAATGTCTTTTAAATATTGGAGCTGTACTTGCATCTGTCAGTCTTCCTATGGCAGCTTATTTCATAAACACGTCACCCTTTGTGCAAAAAACAGTTCCCTCTTCCTCCCTTTTAAATCTTCCCTCTTCCACCATAAACCTATGGCTCTCTGATTTGATTTTCCTATCCGGTGGAAAAGACCTCGGCTTTTCACCCTGCCCAAGTCTCCCCTGATTTTGTAAATTACTATAATGTCACCCCTCAACCTCCTACAAACCATCTGATACTAACTTCAAGAACAAGCATTTAAAGATCAGCACTGTAAATTTGAAACAATGTTAAAAGTTTCAGGTAAACAACGCTCAGTCAAACTTCATACTGTTATTTGTTTTCTTCTTTATGTTACAATACTAAGGCAGCATGAAAATCTTACTAGTGCCAATAAGCCGGCAAGCACCTGAGTTGCTTTGCCTGACGGCAATGATCTCTACGGTGAAAATGTATCTCTGGCCAGATGTATATAATATCACATGTTCAACATTCTCCTTCCTGGCCTCCGTATGACCTTATGTGGTTGTGTCTTCTTTATCTTGCACTCAATAGAGAGAACCCCTTTCCCCCATCCACATCTTAATTTAAGCTCATTTTATACCATCTTATCTTTTCACCACTGCTAAAAGCCTGTTTATCTGTTGTCACACCCTCTTTTCCCTGTCATCTAACCCCCACCTCTGGCAAGGAACTAAAATGCCCAGTTTCCGATCCTTTTCAGTTCTGAAGGGTCACACTGGACTTGAAACGCTAACTCTGATTCCCTGTCTCTGCAGATGCTGCCAGACCTGCTAAGTTTCTCCAGAAATGAATAGGCACAGCACAAATTTTCAATTAAACAAATAACTATGAATATTAGAAATAAAAATGCACAAATTGCTGTAGAAAATGGGAGCTTTGTCGAAGGGTCGCTGTACACGAAAGGTTAACTCAGTTTTCACTTCACAAGATGCAGCCAGACCTCCTTAGTTTCTTCCGCAGTTTCTGTTATTGAACATTTTCCAAAGACGTGTGTCGAATCTGCTCAAAAGCCATCTCCAGCAGAGAGCGCTGTACATTGGGAAGGGAACAAAAACACAAAGTGCACAAGTTCATTGGCTCTGAACCGACATAAGGCTGGCATCACTGACACGACAGAGGTCTTAATCATGGTTCGGGAGAAAAACAGAGGAAAAAACATTCACTTCAAACATAGAAGATGTTATGATGGGAAAGAAAATGATTCAGATTAATATGTTAAAGTAAAGTAACAAATTGGAGGCTTGACATCAGGGAGAGACCCTCAGCAGAATGAGATTATGAAACTGGATGTGTTTGCACTATCAGAAACCAGGTTAGGTTACTGAGTACAGGGCTGATGGATGAATGGGTATGGTTGTGAACTGGGGGAAAGTCGGTAGAATTGATTTGCAGATATTGCAGCTCGCACTGGGTTATCAAGTTATCACAGCAGCAGCCGCAGCAGAATTGCATTCAAACACAATCCATAACGTTTCTCCCATGCATCGCTCTACCATTATCATCAAGCCGAGTGATGGTTCAGTGACGAGTTTGGGTGAACATGCCAGAGTCAGAACCATGTGTATCTAAACCTGATGACAACCCATTAAAGCTACCACACTTGACTGGTTACATTATAAACAGCAGAAGTACCATCTGGTGCAGAGAGGGAAACGATTCCAAGACAAACAGATAAAATCGAAACCTGCAGTCAAGCCACATCCAGTCATCAATGTCGATGGACTAAAAAAACAAATTACAGGAGGAGAGAGCTCCACAAATATCCCCAGTCTTGTACATCAGTGTAAACGACAAGGATGTAGTATCTGTGCCATCCTCATACAGAAGTGTTGAGTCGATAATCCACCTCACCCTCCTCATGATGCCCACAGAATCACAGATGCCATTCTTCAACGAATTCGATTCGCTGCACGTGACATGAAAAACAGCTGAACACAGTAGATGCGACAAAGGCAATGGGCCCTCACCCCATTCCTGCAATGGGACTGAAGATTGTGCTGCACAAAAAGCCGTGTCGCTGGGGAAGCTGTTTCATTCCAGCTCCAACTCTGACATCTGCCTGGCCATGGTAAAAATTACTCAAATATATCCAGTCGCATAAAAAGGGAATTTCTACAGTCTGACCATTTACCACACCCTCCGTCCCGTCGGGATAGTCGCATTGGTGGGAGTTCTTTTTGACTGAGCTGACAAGCAGCACAGGAATAATGTGCTCAGTGTGGTTTCTGATAGGTCCCCATGTGAAGATTCTGCTGTTGTGCAAATATCACTGGATTACTGATTCAGACCAGGATTATTCTCTGACAGCTGGTGGAAGTTGAAAACAATTCACAAAATATCGAGACATAAAGTCTGGTCCAGTAATATTGACCTTGAATCTAATGTCCATTGTAAACATATATTCACCTTCAGGAAGTGAATCTCCCGTGCTTCCCGGTCTGGCCTACAAGTCTCTCCAGACACACAGACATGTGCGAAACTCTATAATGGTCTCTGAAACGGCTAAGCAAGACACTCAATTGTATCAAATTGCTCTGAGTTCTTAAAGGATAAAACCAGACAGAACACCGGCAATGAGCTTTGAGCTGCCTTCCTATTATTTAAGAGCTTGTGACAACATTGACAGAGCTTTCCCATAGACTGCACAGAAACATCAGGAAGGGAGCAGGGCATTATATCCGTTTAGCTTCCCTGTTCTAGTACATGGGGACAAGTTCACTTTTATAACCCTGGTTAATACGTTCTTCAGAAACTCATCAATTCCTGTCTTATGCTGCTCAATGATTGACCGCCCAACCCATATAATCACAGAAGCACCGACTCTGTACTGTCAGAAATACAGCATGATCTACATTAATCCCACTTCCCTATACGAGGCACATAGCCATGTATGTTATGGCACTTCAAGGGCACGACCACATATTTATTAACGGTTGTGAGGTTACCTGTGCCAGCTGCCCTCTCAGGATGTGCATTCCTGACCCCAACAGCCTCTGGATGAAAACCAATCCTCAAATCCTCACTAAACATCAAACCCTTCACTCTAAAATGGTACTCCCTTCTTCTTCACCCTTTGACTGGAGGGACAGCTACTGTCTACCATCTTGTCCATGCCCCTGGTAAGCTTATCCTTCTGAAGCACGTGCCTCTCAGCCTTCCATTTGGCCTAACATAAGTTACACATAGCTCTTATAATCGGTGCCTCCATGAATAGAGGCTATGTTTATGGTTGCTATGGTTTATCAAGTTGTGCATTAACCTGTTTAATCATATTCAGGGATATTAGATTAGATAACTTACAGTGTGGAAACAGGCCCTTCGGCCCTACAAGTCCACACCGACCCGCTGAAGCGCAACCCACCCATTCCCCTACATTTACCCCTTTACTTAACACTACGGGCAATTTAGCATGGCCAATTCACCTGACCTGCATATCTTTGGATTGTGGGAGAAAACCGGAGCACCCGAAGGAAACCCACGCAGACACGGGAAGAATGTGCAAACTCCACACACTCAGTGGCCTGAGTCGGGAATTGAACGCGGGTCTCTGGCACTGTGAGGTAGCAGTGCTAACCACTGTGCAACTGTGCCACCCACTATGTGGTGAAGCACCCTCTGAGCTTCCTAGTGTGCTGCTATTCATTGAGTCCTCCCCTGTTAGGTTGCTTCTTCCAAAGTACATCTCCTCATATTTATCAGGGTAAAATTCCATCGGCCATTGATCCACCCATTTCATTATTCCATCTGTATCTTCCTGTAATATAAGGCCTTCCTCTTCACTGCCAACCAACCAGCCAAACTTTGTGTCAAACGCAAACTGATTTCTCACACTCACCCCAATACCTTCCATATTCATAGCTGCATCATTTATGAATACTACAAATAATAAGGTTAAAAAAACCTAAAATATCAGTTTATAATCCAACAGTTTTATTCGGGCGCACTAGCTTTCGTAGCGCTGTTTCTTCATCATGTGATTATGCTCTTCGAAAGATCGTGCCTCCAAATAAACTGTTGGACTTTCATCTAGTGTTCGTAACTTTTTTTAACTTTGCCCAAAACAGTCCAACACTGGCATCTCCGAATCACAAATAATTTGGGACACAGCATTGACCCCTGTGGTACACGATTGGATACTGGTCTCCAGTCAAACAAATAGACTTCTACCAGCAGACCTTCTGTCTCCTGCCACTAAATTGATTGGATGCAACTTGGCAAGTCACTAATGGGTCCTACCTGTTTCCTGGTTATTCTGTTCCACTTGACGTACCTGTAGAATATCTGGGGATTCTCCCTAATCTTGTCCTGCCAGCAGGTTTCCATGCCGCTGTTTTTGTCAGTCCCCTTCAAATGAAGAATTGCCTTCTTATTGCAGTCTGAAATGGTCTATCCTTTACCTGCCATTATTTGCCTTAAATGTAGAGTAGGTATCCAGAGAAAAATCCTGTTTATTTCAACCTTGTCATATGTTTAGTGACTTTTCTAAATTTCACTGTGATCACCTCTCATTTGTGAAACTCTAAAGAACACAGGCCGAGTTTCCACATCAGGCAATCTCACCATCTGAGGGATTAATCTGGAGACTGTCCATTGCACACCCTCGGTGGTCAGTATATTCTTTCTCAGATTGGGTCACCAACACTGAACTCAACACAATATGTATAGTTTCATGAGCAAGCTGTGAAACTGCTTCAACATGACCTTCAGACTATGTTCTGATTCTCTTAAATGAAGGCGAATCTGACTTTAACTTTCCACTTCTATGTATGTCTCCAATTACCATTTACATTACTTTATTTATGAATTCACTGCATGAGTTCTGATTACAAAAAGCCTTCTGAAAATCTAAATATGCCATTTCTATGTTGCAATAAACAATTTCAAATCATTCTGAAGTTTGCCAAATATGAACACTGTGTCAGACTCTGTCAGTGCAAACTGATTCTCTCCAATGTTGCTGTTAATTTAGAAATGTCCAATATCAGACCCTATATCGTAAATTCCATCAGTTTCCCTACAGATGTCAAGTTAATTGGTTTGCAATTCTCCACGTTATCTCTTCTTCCCTTTGCAGATGCTTGAATTCCATCCATTCATCTACAATGCGTGGAACACATTTACTAACTCTCAGCCTCTGCAGAATGTACAGGATAAAAAAAAGTCATCGACAGCACAATTACTGCGTCTATTGCTGATTTGTTTCTACTATTTTGATACGAAGTGCAATTGGCTCATCAGACTTAGCAATGCTCAATCCAGCTACAATACTACGATGCTAGCCTTCAACTACTACCTTGGTACTGATATGAATTGACTTTATGTCTTTAGTTCCACAAGTTCCATGTGATTACTTAGTATTTTTCAGCGATTTTCCTCCGTGATGACAGATGCAAAGTAACTAGCTGCTTTCTTCGCCATTTCCCTGTTCTCCACAATAACCTCTCCTCTCCCCACTACAAAATTCCACATTTGACCTTGCTTTTATTTTGTTTTCTTTGCAATACAGTTTGTAGGTTTACGTAGTCTTTGTGTTCTTCTTTCACAGAATCATTAAAAGCCCACAGTATGGAAAAGGCCCTTGGGCCCAACAAGTCCATCCTGTCCCTCCGAAGAGTAACCACCCAGACCCATTCCCGTCCGATTCTACATTTTGCGACGGATGCAGCTAATCGACATATCGCTGAGCAGTTTGGGCAAATAAGCATGGCCAATTCACCAAACGTGTAAATCTTTGGACTGTGGGAGGAAACTGGAGCACCCGGAGGAAACCCACGCAGACAGGGGGAGAATATCCAAACTCCACACAAACAAATTTCTGAGAATTCTCCGGTTTCCACAATGTCTAAAATTCTTCTGAAATCACTTCCTATGATTAATATAATCTTTAATTTATCATGTTAGCATTCATTAAGTCACTTGCCCTTTCCTTGGTGATTCTACCTTAAACAAATATATATTTTTTTCAGACATGACAGTATTTCTGTAATTCTCTGGTCTTGACCAGGTGTATCCAAGAACACAGCAAAAGACGAGAGAAGATATTGCACGGGTCCTGGCTGATTTTTTGCATCATCGCTGACCATGGGGGAGGTGCGAGAAGACTAGCGGGTAGAGAACGCTGTACCCTTGTTCAAGGAGGGTTGCGAAGAAGAACCTGCGAACTGTAGACCAGTTAGCGTAACAACTGTGACATGTAAGTTCCTTGAGAAGGTTCTGAGAGATAACATATACATGCATTTGAAAAGACACGGATTCATAAGGAGCAGTCAGCACTGCTTTGTGCATAGGATATCATGGCTCACAATTCTTTAGCGTTGTTTGAGGAAGTGACCTGGAATGCAGATGAGGTTAGGGTGGTAGACGTAGTCTATCTAGATTTCAGAAAGGCATTTGATAAGGTTCCACATCATAGGCTGCTCTGAAAGTTTCAATAGCATGGGCTCCAGGGGACTCTGGCAAATTGGACACTCAATTGGTTTGATGGTAGAAAGCAGGTTCTAATACTGGAAGGATGCTTGTTGGACTTGAGGCCTGGGACTAGTGGAGTGTCTCAGGGCTCTGTGCTGGGCCTATTACTGTTTGTTATCTATAGCAATGATCTCGATGAGAATGTGCAAAGCAAAATTAGTAATTAGGCTGATGACAATTAAATAGGCAGGACTGTGAACAGTGAGGTTATCAGAAATTGCAGCAGGACCTTTATCAGCTGGGGAAGTGGGCCGAGAAATGGCAAATGGAGATTAATATGTGGGATGTTGCTTTTTGAAAAGTCAAATCCAAGTTGGAATTTCGTGGTGAATGCTAGGCCCTGAAGGATTGTAGTGGAACAGAGGGACCTTGGTGCTGAGATCCGTGGTTCTCTGAAAGCAGTTGCACTTAGACAGGGCAGTGAAAAAGCCTTTTGGCACTCTGGCCTTCATCAGTCAGGGCATTGAGTATAGACTTTCGAGAGTTACATTGCAGTTGGACAGGACGCTGGTGAGGCATGCACTTGGAGTATTGTGTTCGGTTTTGTTCACTTGCCATAGAAAGGATGTGATTAAATTGGAAAGAGAACAGAATAAATTTACAAGGATGTTGCCAGGACTCAATGGTATGAGTTGTAGGGAGAGTTTGGACAGGCATTTTCCTTTAAGTGGAAGAAACTGAGGGGAAATCGTATAGAAATGTATCAGATCATGAGATGCGTCGATAAGGTGAATGCACTCATTCTTTTTCCCAGTTTTGGGAATCAAAGACTAGAAGACATTCAGGTTGGAGGTGAAAGAATAAAAATGATCCTGAGCGCTAAGTTTTTTACGCAGAGGTTGGTAGACATATGGAATTAGCAGACAGCAGTTTGATTGAGGCACGTACATTAACAACATTCAAAAGGCTTTTAGACAAATACGCGGATAGGGAAGGTTTAGAAGAATAAGGGGCAAAGGCAGGGAAATGGAATTAGCAGGATGGACATTTTGGTCGGCACGGACCACTTTGGTCCAAAGGGCCGGTATTCATGCTGCAGGGCTCCATGAGTCTATGACTCTAACAACCATTTCGTGTCTACCAGTCCGTGTTCAAACATTCGAGATTGTATGCAGGCGCCATGTAAAATGCAGTCTATTAACGTCTCGAGTCCTCAGAGCAAGGTCATTAATGAGTCCTTCTGACCACACAACACCAAATCCAAAATAACCTGCTCTCTTATTTGAGTCACAACATACTCTTCAAGCAACCTGTAATACGCTTATGGAATTTATTTTTCACAACAAAAGCAGTCACTTAGTTAACGCCGTTTAGATGCAATTTGAGATCATGCAATAATACTGCAGCACCCACAATATTTGCATCTCTAATTTACAAGCATATAATGTACAGAATTTGCATGAGAGCAAATAATCCACTCATGCTTGCTTCTCCTTCCTATTTGTAAGATCCACCCAAACTGATTCTGTGGAATCTGAGGGATAGGGTCAGTGACGTTATTAGTGATAGACGTGAACAAGACATTCGGAGAGGTTCACCTCGACGCTGACATGGTCTGAAGAAATGACCAGCATCATAGGACAAGCATCACTATCCCGCCCACTCTACCAGGTTAACTTGCACCGTACTCTCTCTGCGCCCTCATACTCACCACCTATTATAGCACCTACCCCCGAACAAGGCTCATACCTTATCTCCAAATAAGGCTCAGGCACTACCACTCATACCCCTCACCCTGGAGTTCAGTTACATGCACTGATGTGTTTTAAGTCAATTGCTATTTGCCATTTTTAAATGGACCCAAGATGAGGGCTTAGAAGAAATGGTTAGTAAATGTGCTGACGATACGAAGTTCATTACAATAGTGGACAGTGTGGAAGGTTGTTGCAGATTACAGAGGATCATGGATAAGCTGCAGAGCTCGGCTGAGATGTGACGAATGGAGTGTAATACAGAAAGGTGTGAGATGATTCACTTTGAAAGGAGTAACAGGAATGTGTGAATAGTAATATGCTTGGTAGTGTAGATGCTGTCCATGTACATAGACCCTCAAAGATGCCACGCAGGTTGGTTGGCTGGTTGAAGCTTTTATTGGTGGAGGGATTTAATGTTGGAATCATGAGGTCATGCTGCAGCTGTCCAAAGCTCTGGTGTGGCCGCACTGGGACTATTGCGTACAGTTCTAGTCACTGCATTATAGGAAGGATGCAAAACAATTGGATAGTGTTCAGAGGAGATTTACTGGGATGTTCGTGTCAAGGATGTGGTGCTTGAAACCTACAGCAGGTCAGGCAGTATCCGAGGAGCAAGAAAATTGACAATTGAGCAAAAGTCGAAAAGTCGATTTTTCTGCTCCTCAGATGCCGCCTGCTCTGCTGTGCTTTACCAGTACCACACTCTTGAATTTTATCTCCAGCATTTGCAGTACTGACTTTCGCCCGTTATGAGGATATTACCTGGTATGGAGGGGAGACTTGTCGAAGAAATTTGAGTGACATGCGGCTGCTTTTCTGAGAGAGAAGAAGGGTGAGAGATGAATCATTTGAGATATACAAGTTAATCAGATGGTCGGACCAAATGTTCAGTTAGAGCTTTTTTTTCCGGGGATGGTTATGGATAGCATGAGCGGGCATAATTTCAAATGGAGAGGTGATAAATATAACAAAGATGTTAGAGTTAAGTTCTTTACTCAGAGAATAGTCAGAGCGTGGAACACTCCTCCTGCAACAGGTGCACACTTTCCAAACTTACAGGCATTAAATGGTCACTGGACAGGCATATGGACGACAATGGATTAGTCTAAGTTAGATGTGCTTCAAATTGGTTCTGCAAATCAGCACAACATCGAGGGCTAAAGGATCTGTGATTCGTCCAATGTTCTATGATCTATGTTCTAACTCTGTATTGCTATCTGCACAGATGCTGGCAGACTGGCTGAAAACGCTAGCTGGGCATCACCTTAACATGTAAAAGCTTGGCGCTTTGAAGGAGCTGTGGTTGTTTCTGAATTGCATGCGCCTTACGAAAATCCAACACGATCTTACGGACATAGAACATTACAGTGAAGCACAGGCCCTTCGGCTTTCGGTGTCGAGCCGACCAATGAAAGCAAGCTGAAGCCCATCTAAACTACACTATTCCATTTTCATTCATATGTTTTCCCACGACCATTTAAATGCTCTTAAAGTTAGCAAGTCTACTCATGTTTCAGGCAAGCCGTTCCCCACCCTTCCTACTCTGAGTAAAGAACCAACCTCTGATATCTGTCCAATATCTATCACCCCTCAATTTAAAGCTGCACCTCCTCGTGCTAGCAATCACCAACCGAGGAAAAAAGGCTCCAACTGCCACCCTATCTAAACCCCTGGTTATCTTGTGTGTCTCAATTATGTCAACTCTTAACCTTCTTCTCCAAAACGAAAACAGCCTAAAGCCTCTCAGCCTTCTCTTACAAGACCTTCCGTCCATGCCAGGCAACGTCCTGGCAAATCTCCTTCTTCCATATTCTTCAAATAATTTGGCGACTAGAATTGTAAGCAATACTCCAAGTGCAGCAACACTAGAATTTTGTACAGCTGCAGCATCATGTAGTGACTTAGAAACTCTATTCCTCTTCCATTGAAAGCTAACACACTGTATGCCTTCTTAACAACACTACCAACCTGTGTGACATCTTTCTGGGACTTGTGCAAATCGTATGGAGATCTATCTGCTCATCTGCACTACCAAGTACCTAACCATTAGCCTAGTACGCTGCATTGCTGTTACTCCTTCCAAAGTGAATCACCTCAAGCTTTTCCACATTAAACTCCATTTGTCACCTCTCAGCCCAGCTCTTCAGCTTATCTATGGCCCTAAGTAACCTACACATCGTTCAACACAATCCACAATTCCACCGACCTTAGTGGCATCCATAAATTTAATAAGACATCCTTCCATGCTCTCGTTGCACATCTCTTATAAAAGTGCCAAACAGCAGTGGCTCCAAATCAGTGCGAGGGCACCAGTAACTGAACTCCAGGATGAACATTTCCCATGCGCCATCACCTTCTGTCTTCTTTCAGCTACGCAATTTCTGATCTAAATTATGAAACCACCCTCTATTACATGCCTCTGTATTTTGTGCAATATCCTCCTGTGGGGAACCTTATAAAACATTTTACTGAAATCCAGATGCACCACAACAACTGTTTTACCCTCATCCACCTGTTTAGTCACCTTCTCAGAGAACTCAATAAGGTTTGTGAGGCACTACCTTTATCTCAGTATTCTCTTCTACGTCATTGTCTTTGTCCAGTATGAATACTGATGAAAAATGTCCATTTAGCGCCTTTCCATTCTCTTCAGCCTCCACCCACAACTTCCCACTCTTGTCGTCGATTGGCCCTAATTTGACTCTAGTAGTCATTCTTTTATTCCTAACAAACCTATTGAAAACTTCATAGTTTTTCTTGATTCTACCTGTCAAAGATATCCCATGCCCCCCTCCTGGTTATTCATAGCTCTCTCTTTAGGTCTTTCTTGGCTAACATGTTACTCAGATTTTGTAGTAAACCACGGATCTCGCGGTCGACCACTTCTTCATTACCTGACAGGTAATTTGTTATCAAGGACATTCCATAGCTGTTACTTGAACAAACTCCATATTTCAATTTTGCATATCTCCTAGAGTTTCCTTCCCCGTCCTATACATCCTAAATCTTGCCTAATCGCATCGTGGTTGCCTTTCCCCCACAGCTATAACACTTGGCCTACAGCACATGGCTGTTCATTTTCATCGCTGAAGTAAAGGTAACTGAATTGTGGTCACAATCACCAAAGTGCTCACCTAGTTCCAAATCTTGCAGCTAGCCTGGTTCATTGCCTCTGTTAGCCTGTCTCCATACTATGTCAGCAAACCTTCCTGCACACATTGGATAAAAACTGAACCATCTAAAGTTCTCGAAATATAGTGTTTCTAATCAATATTTGGAAAGCTAAAGTCCACATAACCCTGTTACTTGTGCTCCTGTCTAGAATCATCTGTGCAATCCTTTCCTCTATTTCTGGAATTTTTCAGAGGCCTATCGAAAACTCCGAACTACCTGACCTCTCTAATCCTGTTTCAAACTTCAGACCATACTACCTGAGTAGATGAGTCCTTATCAAACGTCCCTTATGCCACCTGAATACTGTTCTTAACTACCAACGCCACACCTCCCTATTTTCTAACACCTTCCCCGTTCGTACTGAAACATCTGAAAATCGCAACCTGCAACAATCATTCCTGTCCATGTTGTATCATGTTTGCAGCAACCATTCCTGGTCCTGCTCTATCCATGGCTCCGAAATGACCTCAACATCGAAGTCTCTGGTATGAATACTTGCTGCAAGTTCACCCAACGTATTTCCAATGCTCCTGGTGTTGAAGTAGACATACTTCAAAACAACATTTTGCTTGCCGTTTCCCTCTTGCGATCTTGAAACTTTTATATTGACCTCACTACTCTTAACCTCCTGTACTCTGGAGGTAAAATTCAGTTTCCCATTCCCCTGCTGAAGAAAATTAAACCGAACTGAAAAGCATTAAAACATTATTCCCGAAGATATTGGAACTCCTTTGGGTCGGGTGTAGACCATCCCGTTTGTAGAGGTCCCACCTACACAGAATGAACCACAATTATCCAAGTATATAAAGCCCTCCCTCCTGCACCATCACTGTTGTCAGATGTTCAACTGCTCTTTCTCTCCTGATTCCTTGCCTCGCTTCCATGTGGCACGGGTAACAAACCAGAGATAAATGCTCTGTTTGCTCTACAAAGAATGCTGCTCATGTGCCATTGAAAAGAAGGGAAGAATAAACAGAGAAAGGGACAAAATAATGAGACAGAATGAATCATATACTTTAAATGTCATTTATGTGCACCGTTTGAAATATTCATTGTAACCTGTGCGCATTTTATATGGGGGGGAGTATTTTTCCCTAATCTGAGTAATCCAAATCATTAAAGTTATACCATTCGACTTTGAACATATGCCAGTGAAAAAAAAATTAAATAGAATTGACTTCCAAATGTACTAAAGTACACGACAAGGCCACCTGACAATTCACAGATTCAAGCATCTTATCTGAGGACAAATAATTTCTCGCCGTGGTGAGTAGATTAGTCTTTTTACCTTTGGGAACTGTTCAACGGGAAGTAGTTATGGAAAGCTATAACATTACTGGTGTGTAATGCTGACAAATAGAGGTTGAGAACAGAATACACGTGGGCCTCGGATCGGAAAATGTTGAAATAATAGTGATAAGGATTTTGAATTGTTTGAAAATATCATGGCTGAATTTGTGTTCATTTCTGACACCATAAACCCTGCATGTCCTCTATTTTGCCAACGCAATACAATCTCATCCGCTGCATCAAAAGTAACTGCGCTTCGTAATTCCTGCGTCTCATTCATTCCAGGAGGAAGACAGCCCACGGTAGGGCAGATAGAACCAAAACTTGTGGTGCCTGTCCAATAATCATCTCCCCAAAACTTACGTGGACAACATGCTTTCTCCGACTGCCCCAAGCAGCTGACTGACCATGGTCAAGCTCCTGGATTGATGTCTGACATGGCCCTGATACCAGATACACCTGCTGACAACCGTGAAAAGCTCCCTGGTGTTGTATCTGCACTAAACAGTGCATCAAATATTAGTACTGTGAACCTGTCATTTCTAGCTGAGTAACGCAGAGCTCAAAAAGTCAATGCAATGCAAGGTAGGTCACCTCCGAATCATTGAACCTGATAGCAGCAAAGAACAAGTTCCAGCTGCGGCTCAGATCAGTCCATGGACTGTGTGCATACCCCTTTGTGCACAGTGTTCTTGCTGCAGCATTGCAGTGGTAATTGCTAGTACAACACTGAAGAGAATAACAAAGTTGTAACTGGATTCGATAAGTGATCAGAGGGTTATTAAAGGCTGGGATAGCTGATGCGAATGTCCACGGATGTGGCGTGAATGTAGCCCATGCCCTGAGATGTGATGTCTGTTATTCAACATGCCGGTCCTTCAGGGCAAGTGATGAGCTAAAGTCGCAAGGAAACAGCTGTGACTTCCATGTCAAGAATTCTCGATATCTCACTTACTTAACGTGTGTGGTAAGAGATGAAACTGATTTTAAAGAAGCAACTTATGCCTTTAATAAGGCAGAACAAGTTGTCGTCCCTCCTAATTACAAACTCACCACTCAGTTGCTAGGAATTTTGCAGTGCTGCCTGAAGATGCATAAAAGATTGGATGATTTTCTCCAAATATCAAAATAGGACTCATCAGGTTTCTCATTTGATTCAACCACAAATCTCATGTCAAAGACCACATTTTACAGGTCCCTTCAAATTTTTACCGAAAAAGACTCAATATTCTGTTCTGCAGATACTGCCTGTGAGACTCCTGTGAGATCTGACTTAATCTCTGCTGAGACCATTCAATTTTCGGTGTTTCAGCCATTTCAACATGTGTGCATGCTTATTTCTTTAAATATATCAGAATTTTTTTTTCTGAATATGATAACAGATACAAAAGCAAACGATTCACGGCAATATGAAAAATAAAACCTGCAATTGCACAAATAACTAATAACTAAGCTAAAAATGGAAACTCTTAGCAATAATAACGATGACAGTAACTATAACGCGGCTCAACACAACAAATCAATAATCCTTGATCATCGAGTGCATACGTTTATGCATATTTATTGAACGTAGTTCCTCCCCTCTGGTTGCCAGATTCATTACATACAACTGCCATTGCTATGTAAAGCCTCTTGATAATATGGTGGACAAATCTGTACCTGGGTAGTCCAAAAAGGACTTATGGAAATTCGCAGTCTTATGGTACACCATACTTGTAAGAAAGTCCAACAGGATGTAATCCATGGATAGCTTACTCCAGCCTGCCAGCCCGCCAGCCCCGGGTTATTTTCTGACACACACGCTAATAGAATGCTCTTTCTGGCAGAAAAAAATGAGGATAATGAAAAGCGTTTTTTGTGTGCATTTAATAAAAGTCAACTAAGAAAGCCAAGAAGAAGAGATACCCAGTCCATCTCTACCTCCGGCCCAAGGCCTTCTCTATTTTGCCTACCACACTGCTTCAGTATGTCCACAGTCCCTGGAAGGACCAAAGGCAATGTGTAAGTGTGTCCATGCTTACTTTGCATTTAGGACACATTGGAGATGATCCTGCTTTTAATTTAGCAAGGCGGTCTGGGGCCAGATGGAACCATTAGAGAATTTTCAATTGCAAGGCGTGTGCCCTGTTGTAAATCGAGATCCTTCTTGCATTTTCCCAGGCATCATCCCATATTTCAGAAGAGACCTCAACATCCACCTTCCTCTCCCATATCATACAGAGCCATATGGTCTCATATGAGGGAAGCCACTCCAAATGGATGATACGTGTTCCTAACAGATGATATGCCCTCAGCACTCAGCACCCACTTCTCTATGTCGGAACAATAATGATCAGTTAGAGGTGTGGTCTCTTTTTGGATGAAGATTCCAATTTGAAGAAACGAAGCAGGTCCATCCTGTGCAAACCACATTTCAGAGTGAACTGGTCAAGTAACATCGATATATCATCTTGAATAAACTACCCAGGCAAGGTACGCTTCAAGCTGCCCATAGATTAAACTCAGAGTTCATCATCCCTGGCTGATGTCAAAAATCAAGTTTTCGCAATATTGGTCTCATCCTGATGCATTGCCGTCGACACCTCTACAGTAATGTTGACTATTGAGCGATGGCAATATTTTGGTAACTGTTCTCATTTTGTCTAAGATCAGCAGGCTAATGAGGATGCATCTTGCCTGAGATGTTTCGATGTCCAACCAAAGTCAGTGAGGGTCGCCCGAGCCAAATCACTCTCCTACGGTAGCAAAGAGCTTAGTGGATAGTTTTTGATACGTAGGAGGCCCACTCCTCCCAATCTGTAGCTGAACAGCACTTTATTCAATTTAATTAGTGGAGGCTTGAAATACCAGATAAAAGAACTAAACCAGCCACTCAGTCTTCAAAATATTTGCAGGCTAAAAAGCAGAGAGAGCTTTCTAATAGGATGCAACAGACGGGGCAGAATGCTCATTTTAATGAGGGCTATCACACCTAACCAACAGATCAGAAGCACTCCCATCCACGACGGTCCTGCTTCATTCTGTCAAAGAAATTGTCAAAATCGGCTTTAAATAGGTGATCAAAAGCGGGAGTAATGAATATACTTCAGTCGAGAAATTCATCCTGCGAAGATGTAAAGGGGAGCTGAGATTTGCCCTTAGAAACAGGCACTCTCAGGAGATTACACATGGGTAAGGCCTTTGACGTCGCAAAATTAATCTTACCACCCGAGAAACCACCAAATAGATTGATACGCTATATCAGGTGTGGCACTGATGCTGTTGGATTGAATAAGAAGACAAGAACATCGTCCACCTACCGTGCAAGCTTAAGTGAAGTCGTCCCTATTTCTACAGCAGGTATATTGGGATCCCTGTGTATTGCCTCTGTTAGTGGTTTCATCTCCAATGTCAAAAGCAATAGTGACTATGAACTGCCCTTACCAATGTTAAAATCGTTTGATCGTACAACATTGCAGAGGACCATGGGAAGAGGAATATTAGATAAAACCTCCACCCACCCAAAGAAGTTCTCTCCCTGGCCAAACCGCTTCAAAGCATGCACGAAGATGGCAACTCAACCCATTTAAATACCTTTTCCGTACCTACGGAGATCACCAATCCCTGCAGTGATCGATGTCGACATATTTGGATCATGCTAAATAATCTCCTGATATTATCTGTCGATCTGCGATCATGTATGAACCCTGAATGGTCCTCCAAAATGATGGAGGTCAGTACAGTTTCTAGCTAAATGCCAGAGTCTTAGATCTTTTTTTTTTAGTTGGCATTCAGGAGTGAAATGGGTCTGTAGGAAATACAATCCTCGAGGGCTTCCGTCTTTGAGAATGGGAGAGATGTTCACCTCTTTTAGTTATGGTGGGAGAAGGCCACGACTATGCGAGTCATTAACCATACCATCGGGCCTGACAAAATACTTATAATTTCGTCATAAAGCTGACTGGTAAGCCCGTCAGGACCCGGCGCCTTTCTATTCTGGAGCTGCCTCACAGCCCCTGCACCTCTTGCTCTGACAATGGTGCTTTGAGGAGAGACTATTGGTCAGGAGTCGCTCCTGGAAGGTCCAAATTCTTTGAAAAAAACTTCAACTTAATCCGACCACTGTCACAGCTTTCTGAGTGGTACAATTCAGAGAATAAGTTCCAGAACAGTGCGTTAATCATTTTAGAATCCTGGGTCAAACGTCCAGTGTCGTCTCTGATCAAGGTAATGGCCTGGGCATATGTATTTCCTAACAGGATATGCTTACTTTCATGGCTCAGACAGTTGTGTACATGATTTGATACGTCAGTTTTAAGTTTTACAGGATGTTTATGCGGCATCTTTTGGCGTGCTGTGTCCAGTTCATTTCACGCTGTTATAGGATGGATATTATTAAGCTGGAGAGAGTTCATAAGCGATTTGCCAGGATGTTGCTCAGAAGGAAGGAATTGAGTTATAAGGTGAGGTTAGATGTAGATTGGGACTTCTTTGACATTTATGATAGAGATAAATGTGTTCTTGGTTGGTAAGAGGGTACAATGCGAGGTCTTGCAATGTGAAAAAAAAGGAACACAGACATGGACAATTTTCTCAAATTTGAGAAAAATCATAATGCCAAAGTTCAAAAGGATCTGAGTTTGATAGTCCAGAATTCTCCAAAGTTTAACTCGCAGGTTGAGTCCGTGGTTAAAAAAGCAAATGTAGTGTCGTCATTTATCTCAAGAAGGTTGGAATGTAAAAGCAGCGATTGCTACTGACCTTTTATACAACTCTTGTTGACCTCATTTAGAATATTGTGTGCAATTTCAGGCCCCACTCCTCAGGAAGAACATACTGGCACTAGAGCATGTCCAGCAGAGGTTCCGATGGATGATCCCTGGAATGGTTCATCTAACATACAATGAACGGCAGAGATTCCTTGGATTGTATTCATTACAGATTAGAAGATTGAGGGGAGATCTAATAGAAACTTATAAGATAATGTATCTCTCAGAAAAGTTGGACTCAGGGAAATTGTTGCCATTAGGCGAGGGTAAGTGGATCCATGGGTCGTGTCTTAGAATTAGAGGGGATTAATTTTGAACTGAAATGAGGAGTGGCCCTGTGGAATTCGGTGTCACGCAGCGCAATGGAGGCTTAGACTTTAAATGTTTTCAAGCAGAGATTGATAATTCATGATCTCACAAGGAATTAAGAGCTACGGGAAGAGTGTAGTGAAGTGGTGTTGAAATGCCCATCAGCCATGATTGAATGGCGGAGTGGACTCGATGTGCCAAAAGGGCTTACTTCCACTACTGTGCCTTATGGTCTTGTGGTCTAATAGTTACGGGGGATGGTAGTAGCCAGAAGAATGGTGTTGAGAAACAAATCGATCATGATCAAATGTAGAAGCAGGCTGATTAGTGATATTCAATATAGCTTGGTGCATGAGAAACCATATCTCACTTAATTCATCGAGATTTTTTAAGTAAAAAAGAGGACTGATAGGGCAGAATGTTTGGCGTGATCTATATGCACTTCAGTAAGGCATTTGACGAAGTTCCGTATGGTAGACTAGTTAGCCAGGTTATATCACATAGGATTTAGGGAGAACTGGCCACTAGGATACACAAGTGGCTCGCTGGTAGAACACAGAGTGTAGTGGTGGAGGGTTACATTTCAGACTGGAGGCCTGTGGTTAGTGGTGTGCCACAAGTATCAGTGGTGTGCCACAAGTATCAGTGTTGCCTCCACTACTTTTCGTTCTTTATTTAAATGATTTGCGTGTGAATGCAGGCGGTATACTTCCTAAGTAAATTGGAGGTGCACTGGACAAGGAAGAAGGTTGCCTCAGAGCAAATCAGGATTTAGATCAGATGGACCAGTAAGCTGAAGCGTGGCGGATGGAGTTGATCTTAGGTAAATGTGAGATGTCGTGGCATGCATGTAGGGGTGGCGCCGTGCTTCAGTGGTCAGCTTTTCCGTCTCACAAAATCAGGGACTCGAATTTGATTTCTACCTCAAGCGACTGTCTATTTGGAGTTTGTACATTCTCCCCGTGTCTGTGTGGGTTTCCTCTGCGTGGTCCAGTTTCATCCAACAATCTAAAGATTTGCAGACCAGGTGAATTGGCCTGCTCAATTCTCTGTAGTGTGAGGTGCATTAGTCAGAAATAAGTATCGGGTAGGGGAATGGGTCTGGGGACGTTACTCTTTCGAGGGTCAGTGTGGTCTTTATGACCTGTGTCCGTACTGTATGTGATCTAATTCTGTATTTTGGAGTGGCAAAAAAGGGCAGAACGTATACACTTAATGTTAAGGTTCTTCAAGTGTTGCTGAACAAAGACAGCTTGGAGTACAGGCTCCTATTTCCTTTTAGATAGGAAAATGAAGAAGACATTTGGTATGTTTTCCTTTATTGGTCGGAGAATTATGTATAGAAGTTGGGAGGCCATATTGTAGGTGAACACGACATTTGTTAGGTTACAATAAGAAGAATATTGTGAAATTTGAAAACGTTTGTAAATCTTGATTTTTCTGTGAAAATAATGTCAAACAACAACAAGAGACTGAAAGAAACAATCTAACAAGCTTATGGCTTTTACGTGAAGATAACAACTGAAGGAGAGGGCATTGAGACATGTACAACGTGAACAGAACTTCATCAGAATTTTGCCACCACTCAACTTCAACTCCCAAGAAACAGCAGAGTGGATGTGAACACTATCACCTCAAAGTTTCATCCAGGTCACATCCCGTCCTGACTTGTCTGACATCTTAGCTGAAAATGTGTTGCTGGAAAAGCGCAGCAGGTCAGGCAGCATCCAGGGAACAAGAGAATCGATGTTTCGGGCATAAGCCCTTCTTCCTGAAGAAGGGCTTATGCCCGAAACGTCGATTCTCCTGTTCCCTGGATGCTGCCTGACCTGCTGCGCTTTTCCAGCAACACATTTTCAGCTCTGATCTTCAGTATCTGCAGACCTCACTTTCTCCTGTCTAACATCTTAGCCGAGTAAAGCAGAGGATTCCTTCAATTCAATCATGACAAAACTGAGAGCTTCTTTTCAGTTCGCAACACATACTTCACTGCCTTGCCACTAACTACATTCTACTTGCAGAAAACTGTCTGAGTGTGAACCAAACATGTCATAACTTTGATGAATAATTACATTCCGAGACTAGTTTTCAACCACGTTTCCCCATCATTACTAAGACTGCACACTTCGACATCAGTAACACCACCTAACTCCTCAATGTCGCTGATCATCAGCTGCTGAAACTCACATCCATTCCTTTCTTCCCTCTGGACCAAACTCCAAATGCACGACGCATTGTCTTCTCACATCCCCCCCTATGCATCTGGCTTGCTTCCTCTGTCTCTATTTATGGGTGTACTTGCGGTAATGATTCATGAGTTGTTATGCTTTCCATTAACTTCAGCATCTTTTTCTTCCTACACGAGCTGACACAATGCAATAAGGGAAGTAGTTAATGGTCATTCACTTAGTGATGTAATCCTGAAGTCATCTAGAACTCTGCTGCCTGTGTGAGTAGTCGTTCCAGGTCTTGTTCACTCACTACACAAAGCTTGCACAACTAAATTTTAAACTTTTCAGCATTCTATTCAAAAATGTTGATCGGTTCCTCTTAATCTCTCTCAGTAATGTTCACCAGCTCTCTCAAGGACAATTAACGTGACCAATAAAAGCCAGCAGTGCCTACATCTTAAGAATGAATTGTCACAAATGCCCTTCAAGATATCTGCATTGTCTGCAATTCGAACCTCCTGAGCATTCTCGATTTTCAATGTTGCACATTTGGTGCCCTTGGCTTTCAGCTATCAAGGACATAAACTGTGAAATCTTTCCTCAATCTTCTACCACTCTCGTAATTAAAGTATTACGCTTTAAAGTACTCCTTGAAAATGACATATTTGTTCATAACAGATATTTTCATCACCCTAATATATCGGTCAGTGACTGGGGTCACAATTGTTTTATAAAACCTCAGCGAAAAAGCTTAGAAGTTTCAGTTATGTGTAAGGCATTATTTTTACTTAAGTTGCTTGACATTGATTTGGACAAATATAAAAGTTCCTTCATCATCACTCGATGAATTATTCCTTTGCTGATGTGGGAGTCATTCAGGGGTGATAATTGTTTGCAGGAAATTGTCAGGAGACGTTCAACTGGTAAAATGTTATTGAGAGAGTCAATGGAAGTGGCAGTACAATTACTAAATAAGTCGCACATAGTACTGAGGACAGAGGGAGTCAATCAATGACAGAGATTTGATCACAGAGAAAAGAGATAAAACAGAGCATTGGAAGGACATTGAATCAGATCCACAACAAGGTGTCACGCCAGTCGCATAGCCATGTCAAACGTTCATAGATAGCTGGGAACAGCACGAGAAGCTGTATTGTGAATACTAAAATAATTTTGTTACTCTTAACATTAAAATAAAATGCAAGGGTCTGCAGCTCAAACCATATCAGAAGCTCTGGGGTCAGACAAAACTCTCACAGTTGACAAAGTATTGGTAATGAGGGTGATTGTACTGAATTTACTCTCATGTATTCACAGTAAGAGTCATAGAGTCACAGGGATGTACAGCGTGGAAACAGACCCGTCGGTCCGACCCGTCCATGCCAACCAGATATGCCAAACCAAGCTAGTTCCACTTGGCAGCAACCGGCCCATATCCCTTCAAACCCTTCTGATTCATATACCCGTCCAAATGCCTCTTAAATGTTGCAATTGTACCAGCCTTCAGCATTTTCTCTGGCAACTCATTCCTTACACGTACCACCGTCTGCATGAAAGAGTTGCCCTTTAGGTCTCTTCCATATCTTTCCCCTCTGACCCTAAACCCATGCCCTCTCGTTCTGGACTCCCCGACTCCAGCGAAAAGACTATGCGTATTTACTCTATCCATGACCCTCATAATTTTGTAAGCCTCTGTAAGATCACCTCTCAGTCTCCGACGCTCTAGGGAAAACAGCCCCAGCCTATTCAGCCTCTATTTATAACTCAAGTCCTCCAACCCTGGCAACATCCTTGTAAATCTTTTCTGAACCCTTTCAAGTTTCACAACATCTTTCCGATAGGACGGAGACCAGAATTGCCCGCAATTTTCCAACAGTGGCCTAAACAATGTCCTGTACAGCTGCAACACGACCTCCCAACTCCTGTAATCAATACTCTGACCAATAAAGGAATCATACCAAACGCCTTCTTCACTATCCTATCTAGCTGCGACTCCACTTTCAAAGAGTTATGAACTTCCACTCCAAAATCTCTTTGTTCAGCAACACTCCCCAGTACCTGACCATTATGTCCTGCGAAGATTTGCTTTCCGAAAATGCAGCACATCACATTTATCTGAATTAAACTCCATCTTCCACTTCTCAGCCCATTGGACCATTTGGTCCAGATCCTATTCTAATCTGAGGTAACCCTCTTCGCTTTTCACTACACCTCCAATATTGGTGTCATCTGCCAAATTACTAACTGTACCTCCTTTGCTCGTATCCAAATCAGTTATGTAAATGACAAGAAGTAGAGGACCCAGCACCGATCCTTGTGGCACTCCACTCATAACAGGCCTCCAGTCGGAAAAAACAACCCTCTACCACCACCCTCTGTCTTCTGCCTTTGAGACAGTTCTGTATCCAAATGGATAGTTCCCACTAAATTCCATGAGATCTAACCTTGCTAATCAGTCTCCAATGGGTACCTTAACGAACGCCTTACTGAAGTCCATATAGATCACATCTACTGCTCTGCCCTCATCAAACCTCATTGTTAGATCTTCAAAAAACTGTATCAAGTTTGTGAGACATGGTTACCCACGCAGAAAGCCATGTTGACTATCCCTAATCAGTCCTTACCTTTACAAATACATGCACATGCTGTCCCTCAAGATTCCCTCCAACAACTTGCACATCACCGAAGTATGGCTCACTGGTCTATAGTTCCCTGATTTGTCTTTAACGCCGATGTTAAACAGTGGCACCACGTTTGCCAACCTTCAGTCTTCCAGCACCCCACCTGTGACTACCGATGCTACACATATCTCAGCAAGAGGCCCAGCAATCACTTCTCTAGCTTCCCTCAGATATCTCGGGTACACCTGATCGGTTCCTGGAGATTTTTCCACCTATACCCGTTTCAAGACATTCAGTACTTCTTCCTCTGTAATATGGGCATTTTGCAAGTTGTCACCATCTATTTCCCTACAGTCTATATCTTCCATATCCTTTCACACAGTAAATACTGAGGCAAAATATGCATTTAGTATTTCTTCCATTTTCTGCAGCTCCACACAAAGGCCGTCTTGCTGATCTTTGAGGGGCCCTATTCTCTCCCTAGTTACCCTTTTGTCGTTAATATATTTGTAAAAACCATTTGGATTTTCCTTAATTCTATTACATGAATGCAGAATGTGTGTGACTGTGCAAACAAGCCATCTCCACAAAGAATGTGAGGGTTCATGGAAAGATTTAAAACAAGATTGTTCAGAATGGTTCAGGGAATCAGATATATTGTTGAAAGGTCAGGTTTGACAAATTGAAGGTTGTTAATCACAGAGCACAGGAGGTCGAGGTTAGATTTGTTAAAGGTGTTTCGATTTATGACAGGCTGAGATAAGACAGACAATGAATAAGATTCACATTATATAATATTAGAAGTATTAGGCATGTTAGGAAGGGATTTCATGTTACTTTTATTTTTCCTCAGGTCCATTCAAAGGCCGATAGCATCCAGTTCCAAATGATGCAACATGTTTTGATTCTAGTGTATCATTTCGATTAAGTTTCTGATCCGCAAATTCACATCTAACATGCTGAAAAATAAGTTTAGAAAATTATCTCAGTCAGTCCGGAACAGAAATTGAGAAGATACAAATATTTATTCTGTTTGGAGTTTGCTGTATGTTAATACTTGCTCCTCATTCCCTGTATAAGGAGTTTGCAGACTGTCTGTCCAGGAGGGACATTCACAACATTCTCTCTCCTGATCGGGGATGACCGCACATGCGTACTCCTACACTTATCCCCTGCAAGAGGCTGTTACCTCGTACCATTCGCTGAGACGGAATGTCAACTTCTCCCTTTTGGGGACAGAAAGTTTCTTGATACAGTCTCTGCCTCAACAAAAGTGCATAGAAAGCCTCGCCATAAAAGTGCCTCGTCCATCACCTCCTTTGCACGCCCCCCCCCCCCCCATTGTTACCTTTACGTGAGCCGAAGAAAAGACTTCTTCTGCGAATCACTCTAACTGCGCCTGTGCACACGTGAAGGTACGAAGAATGCTCACTAATAATGCAGTGGAATGAGCGATATTCAACCTCTCTCAGTGTTTGGGTTATAGAAAATTTACTTATAATCCTCACAGAGTGCAAACAGCCCATTTGGTCCAACAAATCCAAAAAACCCTCCGAAGCATAATCCACAATCATTCCCTTGGCATATTGCCCCTACACGTGACCTGACCCATGCACCTCGCCTACATATCACTGAACACTGTGGGCAATTTTTCATGGCGAATTCACGTGACCGGCATATCATTGGAGTGTGTGAGGAAACCGGAACATCCGGACGAAGCATAAATAGACACAGGCAGAATGTGAAAACTATACAAAGACAGTAGCCCGAGGCTGGTTAATCTGCAGCAATTGTAGATTTTAAATGTATTTGTTTCGATTTGTATACATATAAACTAAATGTATTTGTTTATATCCTGCAAAGATAACTAATATGCACAATACATATAATGGAGAATAAAACATTTCTTGTGCATCCCAAGGATGCAAGAAAGTCTGACCTTGAAACTCGGATTAAAGGATTAATCAGACCATAATCCTTCTGGAACAACCGAGCTGCTTCCTTCTTCGAGAGTGAGTTTGAAAAATACAGACATTCGCGTTATATTGAAAGAGTGTGAGATTTAAATCGACACTTTTAGCATCATGAAGAAAACTGCCAAATGGGGCCGACAAAGAGTTGTCTTTCAGAATCAATGTGTCAAGAAAGCTGTTTTTGTTCCACTTAAGCCCTGAAGACATTGAATTACTGTTTAGATGATCAGATCAACAGTTAGAGCACACCAGGCAATGAGTTACTTGCTGCAAACTTGGTTTAGAAGCGTGATGTGTAATGAATGACACTGACACACTGGGCCAAAGGTCCTATCGCCATGTTGTGAAAACAATCAGTGACTCCATCATATTCCATTAAACAAAAAAGTCAAAGACAAAGTCACCAAGCAAAGTTGCAAGCATTGCATGTGCTCCACTTCGTGCTTTCGTGTAGAAAGTTCGTTCTCTCACTGCCATTTGCTGGGTTTAATTTCCAGTTATGGACTAAAATTTTGTTGTGTCTTAAATTGAAAGTGCATCCCTGACATTAGAAACAGCAAAGAAAGCAACTCTGTCAGATTCGATGAGAGTTTCACATCGGAGGTAAAACCAAATGGGAAGAAGCGCTGACATCAATTGCCTTGGCCTGCTCTGACGCAGTACTACAAAAAGAATCCTCATTGATACATGTAATTTTATGTTTTAAAGATTCAATTAGTTAGACGCAGAACGTTTGGTTTTCTTCCAGGAAAATGTGGGATCTGAGTGTCTCCTATCAGGAGGGGGATGGCACATTTATGACAGAGATGAAGAAGCATGTATTCATTCAGATGGTTATGAATTGGTGGACTTTTTGAAAGCAGAAGACGGCTACAGAAGAGGCATTAAGAGTAATTCAGGATGACATCCGCAGATCTTTAATACGTAAAGGAATCCAGCGTAATGTTGAAAGGCAAGAAAATGTAGTTTAAGGTTATGAAATCAGACATGAAATCATTGAAAGGCGGAGCAGACTTGATGGCTTGAATACAAGACATACAGTTAACTTGCCCAAACCCCCTTTCCCCTTCTCATTTCGCGACGTCCCCTCTATTCTTATTTGAAGGCAATTTTTCCTGTGATTGCTGATTCGACGAAGCGATTCTGCCTATTATTCTGTGTCGAACGTTCAAGCAGCATATCATTACGATTACTGTTATAGTTCATCATTAATCGGCCGTGGCAGTGAAAATACTGAAACCTCATCACTAGACTAAACCGTGCAGATCTGCTTATATTACACTGGACACTGTCTGTTTCTGCATTGCATTCTAACATCCTTCTGTGAATGATCCCTTGGCTCTTTTTCGGTTTTGTAAGTTGGTGTTCTTTTTTTCCGACAAATTTTGGTCTTAATATTAGCCTGCAAAGCTGACCTGAGTAAAGCCTGCCAAATTGAAAATGCTTGGATCCTTTCCATACACTGAACGGAAGTCAGATGTGCAAAGTACAGCATACAAAGGACAGACAATGTTGTTGGTTGATGTGGAGCGATCAGTATACCAGGGTAAATAGGAACACCGATCTTCAGTATTTATATTGAGCCTGGCTCCACATCGCGTGCAGTTACCCTTCACAGACCACCATTGCCCTTCCCATTTTCCTAACGCCCATTCTGTTCTTGCTTTAAATTAATTGCACGTCAGGTAATTGCAGCTGACATTTCTGGAAAAAGGAGGCGATTCTGACTGGTCGACAGCATGATTCTGCTTCTAAATCAGACAATATATCAGAATGTGTACTGTAAATGTTAACCATTAGCAGGTATTTGGCAGTGAAAATATTGACTCCTCATCACTAGACTACTAGCGAAGATATCTGCTGATATCACTGCAGAAACTGCCCGGTTCGGCATCTTCTTCTCCCACCATTCTGGACATGATCCCTTTGGCTCTATCTCGGATGGTTTATAATACACTGGCTATCCAATCATCTGTTACATTGTACTTTCTAATGAATGAGAGGAACTCGCTGAGCTAACAATGTGTTGTCTCAATAGCTCACTAGTTTGAAAAATCACCTTGTTGTCATTCCAGGAACTTCAGGAAGACGATTCGGCAGAACAGGAAACACTTGACATGAGCAATGTTCCAGTTTGATAGTAAGAGCGAGGTAAGGCAGTATAAACTGTAGAGTGACGGCGAATAGATCGGAAAGCAACACTGAGAGAATGGGGGCTGAATGTTTCCATTCGTTACTGCAACCAGACGCTGGTGTTGAAGACTGAAATGGGACAAAATTCGCCAAGCATTTGAAATCATATCTTCTGGTTGTTTTCTCCTGATGCCTCTGTTACTCCCGGGGAAAGGTGTCTGTGTGCTTCGTCTGTGAGAAAAAATGAGGTCTAGTCCCCCGACTTCAATCCCATTTATTGCATCGTTTTAGATTAAAGCGTTACAGGGACATTATCATAGAGATTATCATTTGAAACGCCAGAGCACACAAGGTTATAGGCCAAGTATTGGGAACTGGAATGATGGGCCTGTTTTCGTGCTGTAAAAACTCGACAATTCAATCATTTTTTGAGGGTCAACTAGTCTCCAGTGACACAGTTCCAAAAGCTGTCATGAAGAAAAGATGCAAGTGCACCTGCAGTCATCACTTGTAGTCTAGTGGATAGAATTTGGCGCTTACACTGTCGTGGCCTGTGTTTCATTACTGGTCAGCGAATGAGGATTTATTGTTCCTGCCGGAAAACAGCTCTAACAGGGATCCGTTCAGTCACTCCTTAAAGAAGGGAAAGACGCCTTATCTCGCGTTACACAGCAGACAGTTTATTCCCCTCTGATTATGCTCACCAAAGAGTTTCTGAACATTCTCAATACTGCGACTGGGCTATTGCCTTTCTGACTCTGATATTGCCAATGACTTGGAGTTGCTGGAGTTGAACTGGAGTGGCAATGTTTCAAAAAAACACACACAAAACCAAGCTATTGAACAGCAGATTTATTCGAAAGAATTAGTTTTCAGTGAGCTGCTACTTCATCAGCTGGTTGACTTGCTGCACAAACCTAATGCCTGTATGGATTTGCGCGATCTTCTTGGAAATCCTCTTCACATTGAACTGGCATTTCGTGTTTCGATGATCGTCAAGACTTGGACTTGCTGCTGTTGGACTGGAGTGGACAAAGCTAAAAATCACACAACACCAGATCATAATCCAACAGGTTTACTTAGAAGCATTAGCTTTTAGATTGCAGTTTCAAAGACTTGAAGAAGCAGCAGCTCTTTGAAAGCTTGCATTTCCAAGAAAACCTGTTGAACCACAATCTGCTGTTGAGTCATGTTCATTCTGTAGTTCTAGGTTACACTTGCTGATTGGATACATTGAAAGTATTCCCGTTCGTGCAGATAAAAAGTTGTTACATTATCTCTGTTTCAGTACAATGAGAAAGATTCATTTGGAAGTATAGTAAAGCTCCCCTTTGAGTTTGAACCAAGAGCCAAACATGCAATCACCTGACCCACAGTCGGATGCGCGCAACAATCTATTGCGCCATGAGCGACTTGCATGGTGAATGCTTAAATCCTGGAAAGTTGTAGGGTAACATAGACATGCGCAATAATATTAGCATTCGCAAGTTGACTAACCAGTAAAGATAATCACTGTCACTACTTCACTTCAATGGTCCCCAGTGAGTTTCGCTGGAAAAATAAACATTTGGCCTTTGGAAGGTAACACTCACTCTCTCAAAACTGATCAGCCAATCAATGAGGTTACGACTGAACTATGAAATTCCAATTGAATTTTCCTTCTTTTCCACCTTAACTCGAGGTGAGCTCCAGCCTATACACAATGTTGTACATTCCTGTTAATGTTCGGAGAATTACATTATTCTAATGACCTGTGCGAATTTTCAGGGACGTGAATAACATGAAACGTGTAAAAATTCCTGACGGCACTTTAACCCAGATCAGACAAGCCATATAAGAAAAGTCATCGAAACATTGCCCCGGTTCCAATCTATGTTAGAGCTCTGTAACAAATTGAATCACGAGATGGATTTTTCTTTGTAAACTAGAGAAGTAATATTTTCCTGGGAATGATTATTTGTCACTCAATTATCATCTGAGGCATGGAAACTTATTTTACTTCAGAATTAAATTGCTGAAGAAACTTTCCAAGACTGATGTCCCAATGCTCCTTGCTCATGTCAAGAGAAGCTGCTCTAAGTGAGTTTGTCCGCCTTGGATTTCGGGACAAACAGCAACGAAAAGTGACCGAATAGAGACTGATAGCTAAGTTCGTTACCCATAAGCCGGGCCTGAACCGGGACCTTGGGTTCATGTGACACTGCAGGTGAACACCGTTGCACTATATACGCACATAAATATTCCTACACACACACACACACACACACACACACACACACACACACACACACACACACACACACACACACACACACACACACACACACACACACACACACACACACACACACACACACACACACACACACATACACCCACGCACCTATACACTGGCGCTCACACAAGCTCCTACAGGCACATACCCACAATCACACAAGCACCTTCTGACAGACTTAGGCCGCTTCACACTCAAACACACATACATATTCTCTCACATAACTCACAACCCTCCTCTGGCAGACACATACACGTTTGTCGGGTGAATTTGTACTTGCAGTTTTACATTGTACTTTGCTCAAAAACTGCATGAATCCATGTAAGACACTGTTAACAAATTTTTATTTATATTGGAATCAGTCGAAACAATAAGGCACAGACAACAGAACACGGGGGCTAAGACCTTTTACATCTTATCTGGATGTCATCAATTATATCAGTGAACACTTGGTCCTCTTATTCGAAGAGCTAATAACAGGATGGCAAATTTTTAAGATGAAAACCGAGACCTTAAGAGGAACATGAGGAAACATTGTCTCATGTAGATAATGGAAGGGACCTGTAGTTGAGGCGGGAAACATCACAGCCTTTCAAGGTGACTTAAATGCGTATTTGGAGTGACATAATATTAAAGACTACAGACTAAGTGCCGTAATATGAAACTTGTGTTGCTTTTATTGCAACTTTAAGATCTTGCATGTTGCCATCATTCAATGATTCTGAAGTTAAAGTTCTGAATTGTTTTGCATGTATTTTGAGAAAAAAATACCTAGTAGAAGATCAAGATCGTCTGCTTCACTTTCTATATTGAAATACACATTCACACATAGAATTTCCCACACGAGTGAACTAACGACAAAAGCAGTGGGAAAAAATAACTGTGTGCAATAGAATAGCTCTCAAGTAGCTGCACAACATGACAGAATAACCTCAACTAAATGAAGGTTATCACGAAACAGAATGTCAAAAGATATTGAGAGGTTTATGGGATTGATAGCGATTTTGAAAGAATGTAGAGATTGTTGTTTAACGACAAATTGCACTTTACATTTGCCAATTATGAGGTTTAATATTCACCAGATCTTTGGGGTATTCAATTGCAGACTTAAGTCCCAATGGTGTCACATCATTAAAATAAATATGTTCTCAGAATCTGTTTATTCAAATAACGAAAAATCAAATAAACTGAAGATGGAATCATAGTTTCCCTTTCGGGATACAACACAACTTAAAATAATGTCCCTGGAACGGTGTCATCAGAAATTTCAAGGCAATGCTCCAGTTCATACAGATTTCAGAAAGAGAGAGGTTGTCTGTCAAGCAACAAAATGCATCGTCTTGTGGAAAGGGTCGAAAAGGTTTACGAGACTGTCCTTGTAGTTGTTGGTGCTCCTGGTAGGCGTTGTAAAAACTGAACATATATAAATCGCCGAACTGAATCATTCAAATTTAAAAAAATAATGACTTTATTTCCAGTTGCCAGGACAAATGCCCATGTCAAATCAATATTCTCACTTACTAAGTTTAAAGTGATTTTTTTTTTTCAGTTTGGCGACTCGTCATGTCACGTCCAGCATTGCTTGTTGCTGTATTCTGTGTGGAAAGGCTTTGGACTGTGGCCACGTTGAAGGAATTTGGATAAGCACCGGTATTTTGTTGGTAGCTCTGGATCAGGCAGCTTGGTGTAAATGGGAGTCCACATGCAACACGGGCAAAGCTGGGTTCAGCAGGTCGTTCTGGAGTGATAAGTAATGGTCAGCAGAGAAGGTGTTGACCAACATATGTATTTTTCATCTGTGATATTTGGGTGCGTGATATTTATGAGGCCAGATCATTGGCAGATGTGTAGAGAACAGGATTTCAATTATGATGTGTATCGTTGAATTATTTGATTCCTAAAGGACGTGTGAGTTTTGCTGTTTGTCAAAATATGCGAAATGTCGTGGCGCAGAATATAATAGGACACGCACTGAGATCCATACTGTTGTCGCAGCTGTTTTTCCACAGAGAATCCAGCAACTTTGTCAAACATGATTTTTTTTCACGCGCTGCCCTTTGTTATGCTATCACTTCGTGTTCCCCAAATAATAATGTCCTCCCATGGCCCTTCGTTTGGCATTTTATGTTTGTCTCTATTTATCAAAGATTAGGCATGTATTACTCTCTGCCAATTTATAGTGCAATTCTTATAAGCTCCGTGGAGAATGCTCGCTAAAATATTGGGATTTCTAGCCTGTGAAAACGCAATATCTGAGAAAGGGAATTTTGTTCACGAGGACATAGTGTCGGAGATAATCATAGTAGTGTAAACCTGAACATCGGGGAGGAAGCTTTGTTAATCCCAGATGAGATGCTTGGTTTCTAAACTGAACATTCGCAATGCTTCAATGAGTCTTAGTGTTTGCGTGGGGATTGTGGTGTAGAGTCTTGGACAGTTTGAGGGAGTTACCCGTATTAAATGATAAAGTTTTTCTAATTGTGTTGGGTATCAAACCTGGGACATCGAGCATGGATTCTTGGCTTTATCACCTCGTGGTTCAGATTGCCAGGAAGTTCGGTTGTTTGCACGAGAATTGGGCGCAATACCGGATCATTTATTTATCCAAAGTTTGGAGGACATTCATTCCTGGATACTGTAGCGAGATTCAGTGCTCTGTATTCATTCAGTGAGTTTTTATATTCTGGAGGAAATCAGAACTGTGGTGACTCCAAAACAGAATACACACATTTTTTTTGTAAATCAATGTCCATTGTAGCTGCCTCCCATTCCGTGTTTTATTGATCCCAGGTGTCTTTTTATGGATGTTGTGATATATGGGAAACTTCAGCCAGTCAGATTAACCTATAAATTAGGTGAAATCAATCGCTGACGATCCCTCCCCCAACAAAGATTGAGGAATTACTATTATTCCGTGAGCAATCTGCTGCCTATACTCTCCCCTAGTTCTTTTAAAGGTGCAAGCCAGTCATTGAGAAAGATTGTGTATCTGTGGCTCAGATTATGGAACAACAATTATCTTCGTGCTATTGCTTACAGTCGATGCTCAGACAGAGGGAATTTTTGATCAGGAACATCAAGTCTGTTTTATCCTTTCTCTCTCCTACAGTTAGTCTCGTGGCGATTGTAACTCTAGCCCGGGGTAAATGTGGTATTTCTGCATGCAGCACGTGCTATCTGGTGGCGATGGCAGCATCTGATCTACTGTTCATCATTAGTTACATGATCCTTTATCGATTTTGTCATTATTATTATCCACATTGTTTCCTGTGTATCACTCCGATTTGTACTGTTCTCAATGTTCTGACCCACTTGAGTGTTGATTGCTCTGTCTGGTTCACTGTTGCTTTTTCTTTTGACCGATTTGTCACTATTTGTGTTCATCAGATGAAATCTCAGTATTGCACAGTAAGAACTGCTTTGGGGGTTCTTTCTACAATTTGCATTTTCTTTTTTTTAAAGAACATTCCCAACTACTTTTACATAAAACCTGGAATGTTCATCAACGGTGTTCCAATGTACTGCTATTACACTTATAGTTATCTGACTGACCCTCGGTGGGAAAGTTTCAGATATTTTGAGACTTTTTTTAACACCAATGTTCCCATTCACTTTTGTTGCATTTGTCAACATTCTGACTGTCAGACATATCTTTGAGGCCATGAAGTTGCGTAAGGGACTAAAGAATCAAAGAGAAAAAAAGATTGACCCAGAGATAGAGAGCAGACGCAATTCTGTGATTTTACTCTTTGCCATATCTGCAAGTTTCATACTTCTCTGGTTGCTGTATGTTTCAAATTTATTCAATGTTGTTTATACCTTGGATTATAATGCTTCGGATCTCTTTCAAAAAGCTGCCTATGTGCTGCGGCACCTAAGTTGCTGTACAAATGCAACTATTTATGTGGTGACACAGAAAAAATTCAGAGACCAGATAATGTATGCAGTGAAATGTCCAATTGTAAAAGTAGTTCAATTGATAAATATACCTAAGAAAATGAAAAACAACGTAAGACGCAGCCGATAAAGGAATGAGGATTCCAAGTAAGGAATGGACTGAACAAGAAAGACGAGTATCAACGTCATAATTCTGTCTTTACTAATGGATAGTGAATGACAATGAATGAAGCTGGTTAAAGTGCTGTTAGCAATGAGCAACAGGTTACAAATCTGAAGAACAAAATAAAACTGAAGGGGGAATTACGCATAAAATATACATTTATTCCAAGTAATCATTCTCAGTGAGTGAAATGGATAAAAACAATGAGCGAGCAAAAGGATCGCTGTTCATTGCCGTCGATAATGTGAACTGCAACTACAGACTCCTGTCCACTCTTCCTCATGGAATTCTATATTCACGTGTCTGTGCAAAAGTTAACCGAATTAGGTTTCAATAATAAAATTCTAATACTACCCTGTGAATGTTACGTGTCTCCTGATTGCAAATTTATTTCCAATAATAATATATTTTGTTTCCATTCAGTTAGCCGATATCATTCAATTTCTTTATTAGTTCTTTCAATTGACAAGCTAATTCATTAGCGGAGTAACCCAGGCCAAACCAGACGAACGTTTGGACTCCATTCCCGAATCCTGCCAACGACCTAGCTCCGTCTCCTATTTAAGATGAACCATAAAAACTAACACATAATATAATTCATTATCATCCTGAAATTGCACCAACAGCGGTGAATCTACATTAATTCTACTAAATTTGTCATGATAAAGACATTTTTAATTATGTTTGGGGTTTGTTTTATGTACAGTATACAGGAGAGTGATGGTGGTATTGTAGTGAGCATAACTGCTTTCCGAGCAGATCACCTGTGTTTATTCTTGGCAATCACAATTTGAAACTATTTTATTGATCAATGTGAAAACACAAAGCCAAAAGAAATTTGATAAGCTTGAAATTAAATGTGACATTCATTCCAACACAGCAATATGAAGAGCAGAAGTGGACAGAGTTAACCTCAACTAAACTATTTCCCTGCTGCTTTCTCCCAACATCCTAACTACCTCCCTCCCACCTAGAAACCCACAGAGATGATTCTGGCTCTGCTGCATTCCGGGGCCATTTCATAGCCGTCATCCCTTTCACTGTGTGAACTAAGCGGGCGAAGTTTCTGTCTGTCTCTGTGTCTGAGGCTGTGGTTAGGGTTTGAATTTCAATCCCAGTTTTGATCATTTAAACACACCCCCTCCCTGACCTAGCCGTTCTTAAAGCCATGCCTTGGAGAAGGGTCTGTCCCTAATGCGACAGACGGAATGTGAGACTAACGAGAGTGCCGAAGCCAACAGGAAAAAAATGAGTATTAACTCTTTAATCTTGTCATGAATTTCTTTAAGCCCCATTTTTGACTGTGTGATATTACCTCGTTTTGCTCCCTGTCTCTTCCTCTTTCTCTCCCTTACTGGAAGCCTCCACTTTCTAACTGTCTTTGTCCCTCAATCTCTCTCACACACACTATTTCTTACTCATTCTCTCCCTAACTGACATCCTCCACTTGCGTCTTTTTTTCACTCTGAACTGTCCTTCCTTCATTTGCATCTTTTCTTTCCCACTCTCTTGCTTTCGTTCTTCTTCTCACATTTCGCTCTTATACTATTTGAGTCTTTCAATCCTAAAACTGTCCCCTCATCCAGTTTTGCAATGCCTACCCCTTTAGGATTTGCTGCCTTCAAAATTCAGCATCTTTCCAGTCAATGACTCCTGCCTAATTGCCCTCCGCTATGTAGCTTCACTCCCCTAAACTGCTGACTCTATGGTTCCACCATTTCATACACACTGTACACAAAACCCACTCTGTATCTTTAACTGTACACAATAAACTTTCCGCTCACCATGCGCCAACCCGTGAATGGAGGACAAAGTGTACTTGTGCTGAGACTAACCTCTCTTTTGACAGCCTACCACGATGTCATATTGTTGTCAAGATATAGACACGCAACACAAAAACAGTGTCTTGTGTCCAACCAGTCTATGTTCCAAAACTAAAAGTCCCTCCTGCCGTACTTGACCCATATCTGGCCTAAACGTTCCTATTCCCGAAGTTAGCAGAATGACTTTTAAACGTTACAACTGCACCGGCGTTCTCCACATTCTCTTGTTAGTTCCAGACATGAAGCCACTCTGTGTTACAAAAGTTGTCCCTTATGTCATTTTTAAGTCTTTGGGCTCTCACCGTAAAATATATATCCTCTGCTTTTGAACTCCCTCACCACAGAAAAAAGATCCTTGTGATCCAGCTTATTTGTGTCCCTCATGATTTTATGAAACTCAAAACTGCTACCCCTCAACCAATGGAAAATTTTGATTTTTTCAACCCTGTTTTTCCAACACAATTTTGTTTCTCAAAATTTCCATTCCAGGTAACATACTGTTTAAAGCTTTTCTGAAACATCTGCAGTTTAAAATTATTTTTCCGATGAAAGGGAAAACTTAAATGCACGCAATTACACAGGAGAGGCATCATCAATGTCATGTATAGCTTCAGCATGACGCATCAACTCCAAAACTGAATTGTCTAAGTTGTCGCCTTCTTAACCACCCTGTCTACGTGTGTTGCAAGTTCAAAGAATTGTCTATCTGAACCCCTAGATTTTTCTATTCATCAAAATTATCCGTGATCCGACTATCAATTGCATACGCCCTACCAAAACGAAATATCTTATATTTATCCACATTGTACTCCATCTGCGATTCAATGCCTGATTGGCCAAATTGATCGAGATCTCTTTGTCATGCATGTTAAGGTCCTTCATGGTTTGCATTACACACTATTTTGATGTCATCTGCAGACTTACAAACCGTGACTTCGATATTCTCATCCAAATCAGTTATAAATTATACACAATAGTGGTATAGCATTGATACCATTGGAACATTCACAGTCCTCCGGTCTGAAAAATAATACTGCATCATTATCCTCTTTCACACACACACACACACACACAAATATTTTTCATCAACCGACAAGCTCCTTCTGAATCCCATATGAACTAACGGTGCGAATTTGTCAACCACGTGGAAGTTTGTTAAAGGTTTTGCAGAAGTCCAAGTAAACAACGCCTACAACTCTGTTCCCATCAATCTTTTTGATTATTTCATTAAAAAGTCAAGTTCGTGAGACACAATTTTCTTCGCACAAAACCATGTTGACTATTCCTAATAAATGTTTGCATCGCCAAATGCATGCAAGTCCCATACTTCAGAACCACCTCCAACAATTTACGCATTGCAGATTTCAGACCTACATTTCTATAGTTCCCTTGATCCTCCTTTCAGACTTTAATCCAAGATTGAGGACGGGAATATGGCTGCATGTAAAATGGTGCTTGTGTTTTGAGGAAGGTTAGGTCTTGGAAAAGATTTCCTCGAATTCCAGGAGCAGTAGTTATTGTTTTATATGCTGTTGCATTATTTTGGAACTTTGGGAAAAATAAGTCAAAACAACGGCACTTTTAAAAGTGAGAGGAACACTCAAAGGCAGCACATGGCCTGAGCATGAGACAGAGAGCGCGAGAGAGAGACAGAGAGGAAACTACATTTATCAATGCCGTAGCAGTAAATCTGTGCCACTGCTGCCTTTGCTTTTGAATCCATGTGTCGATGGACATCGAAGTGCATCTGGGAAAATTAAGAAACAGTTAACTTTACAACTGATCTTGGTGCAACCTGTTTGGGAGGTCACAGCACAGAAAAACATAAGTGAATAATTTTAAGTGTGGCCTTGGGGACTTGCAGCAAGGATGCACCAGTCAATAGTGTGAGTTCCTTCGTGATTATATGTGTTATTGAGATATGTCTCTTCGAAAAAAACCTGAAAATATGTGTCATAAATATTAAGTTAGCCTGGAGAAGTGATTTGGAGAGGAAAAAGACCGTGTTCATTTCTGTATCTGCATATTGAAAGAAGCACAAATACCCCTTAGGAGAGTGACATGTTCTTCTTGGTCGATGAGGGAGTTTCAGGAGAGTTGACGGGTTATTGACAACTTAATCTGCAATATATGCCATTTCTTGTGGATCCTATCAGATCGAATTGAACGGTTGGTGTGACAGTTAGAGGTAATGAGGAACGTAGAAGTAGAAGGGGCTGCGATGCATGGCTGTTACAGGAAGGGAGGAATGTCGCAGTTGCCATCACAGAAATGGAGTAACTCCAGGTAGGTAGAGAGGAGTGCAAGTACTGCAGGAGTGTACTGTGGCTCTCCAAATTCCAAACAAGCATGCCGATTTGAAAAAAAAATGTTTGATGTGATAGATTCTCAGGGGAATGTAGCACCAATATCCAAGTTTCTGCTATCGAGAATGGCGTTAACTTAATGAGGTGTACGTCAATTTCAAAGAGTAGACGAGGTATTTGGAGGCATAAACAGACGTTTCTGATGCTAGCAATGAAAGATCAGACCGTTGTGTTGCTTCCCTGGAGCCAGAATCAAAGACGTCTCAGAGAGGGTGCAAAATGTTCTCAAATGAGAACGGGAAGAGCTGGAGGTCATTGTATATATTGGAAAAAAACAAAAGAAGCGAAAAGGGTGGACGATGAAGAGTGTTAGGCAGGAATTGAAATACTTCATCTTTGTGAGTTGTAACACCTGGATTATTCCGAGTGTTGTGAGCTCATGAGGGTGAGAATAGGAGGATAGAGCAGATGAATGCATGATTGAGGAGATGGTGTATGGGAAAAGTATTCACATTTTTGAATCATTGAAATGTCTTCTGGGTAAACATGAATATTACAAGAAAAATGGAGTGCACCTGGATTGGAAGGGCACTTATATAATGGCAGGAATATTTGGTGCAGGTGAGCTGGAGGATTTTAACTGGCAAGCTGGGGGAGGTATCCAGGGAGATACTGAGTAAAAATATCAATCTAAGGCTGGTACAGTTGAGAGAAGGAGTCAGTCAAACAGACAGGGTAGGCCGTGACAAAGCAGAGTACAACATAGGACTGATAAATTAAACTGTATTTATTTGCAAGTGGCCGAACAGGAAAGGCAGGTGTACTCAGGGAATATAGTACTGCGATATCATAGCAATGACATAAACATGGCTCATGGATGGAAATCACTGTCATCTTAATGCTCCACAATACAATTGCTATGATAAGGATAGGGAGGTTGGCAAGAGAGAAGGGGAATGTCATTTTTGATAAGAAATAGCATTATAACTGTACTGACCCGGAAAGAAATCCTGGCAAGATATTTGGGTGGAACTGAGAAATACGAAAGGAAGCATCTCCGTATTGAGATTGCATTATAGCACCCTAATAGTAACAGAGAAAATGAGAAACAAATTTGTAAGGAGACCACAGTCATCTGTAAGAGTTGGTGAAAACGTAACATTATTTGCATGGAAGCCATTTTCCTGATTCAGCTGAGAGTTCCATTTTCTGCCCTCAGCCAGACCATTGCTGGCTCTACATTCCTTACTATGAAATAATGTGAAAGGTTATCCTTATCTTCCTTCTCAAGATACTGTGTCCTTCTTCAATATTTGGCGTAGTCAGTTCAATTTTACGAGGTTAGCCGGACCAGCACTTTCATTTACTGTGGGGTTTGTTTTCTCATAGACAGTGCTTAAATTTGTGTTCAGTTGGCTTGTTAGAGTGTGAAGGGCCACTCGAAATTACTTTTATTGGCCACACTCGTGCTCCTGCCCTGACCCTTGCCGGATGATTCCCTGAGGGCAAGACAGAATAAGGGAAAGATCTCATTAAAGGTATTTTTGCTGTTAACCGGACCAGAACTTGCGGGTTGATCCCCCGGGGCGAGTCGGAAGACGACCGTGGCTCCGAACACTGCTTCTGTAAGAACTTGAGGAGTGGTTACAGCGCTTCTTTCGTACTGATAAGTCGTTTGTCTTTGTGTGTTTTGGTTATTTTGTTTCTTTGTTTACAGGTGTTTGTTTGCGATTCCGTGGTGGGGCGATGGGTTTGCGAGTATCTATGGGACTGATTGAAGCTCTGGCCTCCGGGGCAGGTCAATGATGTTCTGCCGTCCAGGCCGGACCCCGTCCTTTTGCCTCCTCTAGGACTATCTTAAAGCGGAGAAAGTGAGGGCTGCAGATGCTGGAGATCAGAGCTTTTTTTTTAAACTGTTCAACCTCCTTGTAGGAGCACGATGCAGCGCCGATACAGTCATCGATGTAGCGGAGGAAAAGGTGGGGTGTAGTTGCGGAAAATGGATTGTTCCACATATCCTACGAAGAGGCAGGCATAGCTGGGGCCCATGCGGGTGCCCATGTCTACTCCTTTGGTTTGGAGGAAGTGGGAGGATTGGAAAGACAAGTTGTTCAGGGTGAGGACCAGTTCAGTCAGTCGAAGGAGGGTGTCAGTGGAAGGGTACTGGTTGGTACGGCGGGAAAGGAAGAAGCGGAGGGCTTTAAGTCTTTCGTGATGGGGGATGGAGGTGGACAGGGGGTGGATGTCCATGGTGAAGATAAGGCGTTGTGGACCGGGGAAGCGAAAATCATGGAGGAGGTGGAGGGCGTGGGTGGTGTCCCGAACCTAGGTGGGGAGTTCTTGGACTAACAGGGAACAGAACCGTGTCGAGGTATGCAGAGATGAGTTCGCTGGGGCAGGAGCAGGCTGAGACAATGTTTGGCTGGGGCAGTCAAGTTTGTGGATTTTGGGGAGGAGCGAGAAAAGATTCCTGAAGAAGGACTTATGCTCGAAACGTCGATTCTCCTGTTCCTTGGATGCTCCTGGCCTGCTGTGCTTTTCCAGCAACACATTTTCAGCAGCGACTATCTTAAAGCGCCATGGTAAATGTTTTCGATGCAAGAGTAGGGTAGGAAACCCTATTATTCCCCAGGGCTTGCCAGCTGACACCGTCTGCAAGGAGACTGACGACAGCCGGTATGTTACCCGTTTCACCTCCCATCTATACGTATGGCCCCATGACAATTGGCCTTACTGTGGCTCTTATCAGTTGAATAAAATTGATTACTGGCTTACAAATATTGAGAGTGCTTACTGGGATCCCTCCTGGGACACGGGGTACATGCTCGGCTGTCTGGATAAGTTTAAGGAAGTTAAAAAAGGCCATCAGCCCCCCAAGACTAAAAACCACTCTCAGCGTTCCACTGAAGCTGCCGTCCCTTCCACTCCTGCGGATAGCCCATCCTCCGCCTCTCCACCTGATTCCATCCTGTATCCGAAACATTCCGTCCTTACCTCAGACTCGGACTCTCAGGTTGATGAAATTGGTGCTCTTGTGGCCTCCAGGCTGCACGGTCGGGATGCTACTCAAGGCGCTGGGGCTGTTGCCTTTCCACACCTACCCGATACCTCACTTGCTTCACAGCGTCCTAATGCTCAGTCTGCTCGTTCTGATGCTACTGTCCCTTCTAGCTGGGAGGCTACTTTCTTCTACTCCACTGATGGTGCTGCTCCTGGGCAGAGTAGCAATTTTGGCATGAATGTCCGCTTCCAGGATGCGGTGAAGTTCTCCCGGGATATTAGCCAGAATCAGTGCAGGTCGAGTGGGAACATGGGACACTGTGCACGGGACTCCCGTACTTCACAGCCACAGCGGGTTCCTCAGCCCAACCAGTTTTCTCGGAACAGCGGCAGCCTTTGCCGCCCAGCTACTAATTTGGCGACCCCATCCCACATGCCCCACAAGCCTAGGGCTGCCCCATGAGGGAGTTT
The DNA here is from genome assembly GCF_037043375.1 of Chiloscyllium plagiosum. Lineage (NCBI taxonomy): Eukaryota > Metazoa > Chordata > Chondrichthyes > Orectolobiformes > Hemiscylliidae > Chiloscyllium > Chiloscyllium plagiosum. The sequence continues at coordinate 77,316,135 of NW_028270169.1, read as the reverse complement.
TCGCAGGCCCCTTCAATCGGCTCTCCCTCGTCCCGTCCGAGAATCCCATGATAGACGTTGAGATGGGGCCCCGTATGGTGGACTCCGGGGCCCCACATTCTTCTGCACCTCCCTCAGCGGCTCTTCTTGTCAGATCTGATACTGTTAACTCTATGGGTGTCTCTGGAGTACCCCAGGAGAAATCACAGATTATATCCTTATTGGTGTTGGTCCAGGCACGGCGCCTGACTGGGCTATAATTTCCCCTTCCAGCCCAATCGACCTTTTGGGGCGCGAAATACCATGCAAATTGAATGCCTCTATTCACTGTTCCCCTCAGTGGTTGACACCAGAGCTTCCTGGCTCCAGTTTGCCAGGAAGCTGCATGCTTCTGTGATTAATCTGTCCTCCTCGCCTAACCCACTCTCTACCTTTATGTTTGGGCGTCCACCGACAACCCTGTGCGTGCCTCTTTTCTCTCCTCTCTCCCATCTTTACTGCATGCTCTGCCATTCCCCACATTTTAGTTCCTTCACTGGATACTACAGACACGTCATTTTCTGCGTGACTTCTACTGCGCTGCGGCGTACTTCATCTACCCTGAGCCATCCTACCCTGCCCTTGCGGGACTCTGCCTCGATCTGCCGTCTTCCCTCCACTTGACTGGGCTTTATTATGTTGGGTAGCAAGACTTGGCACGGGGGTCCTATTTGATGCCGATCAGCAGCCACTGTCCGCATTGACGCAGTCTCCTTCCCCTACATCCCGGTTGCGGTTAAAGCTCCGTCACTCCCGCAGGACTTGGGGCTAATGGTGTTTGTGCTGGGAATTGCCGCGGGAACTTTGGCCCCTAGACACGTCCGACCATGAGTCCTTATAGGTTGCTGAGTAAGGACCGGAGGAGTTGTGAATTCTTTGTCGTCCCTTATTGGATCCTGTGGGTTTTGTCCTGCGGATACCACCGCCCACGCCGACCTGCCCTCTGCTGCTTGAGGCTCTCCCTCTGTCATTGTGGGTGCGACGTTCAAATGAGGCGATCCACGTGTTTTCAGCTCCACCCCTCACGGTCACTGTCAAACTAGCGTCCACCTTGCCGTCTATAAGGTAGTACCATCTGTCACCGACTGCAGTCAAGGCGATTAAAATTATTATTCATTCCCTCCTGCAACAAGACATCCTGTTCCCCACTGTGAACCGCTGCAACACACCGCTACTCCCAAGCCCCAAACCAGGTAACCCAGGTCGATGGAGTTTTGTGCAAGACCTGAAAGTGATTAACGCCATCATTATTCCCTGCTCTTCAGTGGGTCCGGATGCAAATGCAATCCTTACTAGCCTTCCTTCTAACGCTACCTGTTTTTCAATTATAGACATCTGCTCAGCCTTTTTCTCCATTAACTTGTCCCCTTAAAGTCAGAACATTTTTCCCTTTACTTATGGCGCTCGCCAATATACATGGACATAGCTTACACAAGGGTACACTAAGAGCTCCACTGTGTATGCTCTGCAGTGCACCGGACCCTGAAGTACCTCTGCCTGCCACGTCACAATACCTTGATCCAGTATGCCACTGATTTGCCTGTGGCCTCAGACTTGCCTGCGGCTTGCATGGCGAACACTGTAGCACTGCTCCACTGGCTGGCTCAGGATGAGCAGAAAGTCTCACTGGAGAAAATGCAACACCTGCAATACGAACTTACTCACGTCTCAGAGATTTATCTCCGGATCGCTTTGCAGCCAGTGTCAAACTCTATCCTCCTGCTTCGCGTACTAATCAGCCATCTTTCCTGGGCATGGTGAGTTATTGCAGACACTGGATCCCAGAATATCGTATTGTTTATGTGCCTCTCCGTCAGGCTTTCTCACCAAAGCAGCCGACCCGGGTGACATGGACACCCGAGATGTCACGGGCCTTTGACACACTTAAATAATGCTCCTGCTCTGGGCATGCATAATTATAGGCTGCCGTTTCAGCTTTATGTACACAAAAAAAGAGTGGTATGCGTCCGATATTTTGACACAGATGCATGGGGATCTCCGGCACCCTGTAGCCATTTATTCTGTACAGTTTACCACCTGTTGTAATGGGAAGTTCTGCCTGTTTGCGTGCTGTGGCGGCTGCCACTGTAATGGTCAAAAAGTCCACACCTAGATTAGATTACAGCGTGGAAACAGGCCCTTCGGCCCAACAAGTCCACATCGACGCACAACCCATCCATGCTCCTACATTTACCGCTTACCTAACACTACGGGCAATTTAGCCTAGCCAGTACACCTGACCTGAACATCTTTGGACTGTGGGAGGAAACCGGAGCACCCGGAGGAAACCCACGCAGACATGGGGAGAACGTGCAAACTCCACACAGTCAGTCGCATGAGGCGGGAATTGAACCCAGGTCTCAGGCGCTGTGAGGCAGCAGTGCTAACCACTGTGCCACTGTGCCGCCTACTGTGACCTCCAGTGTCTGCCACCTACTGTGATGGATTATCCGTGCACTGTTTTTCTGACTCATTCGGTCTCCCTGCTGCGAAATTCAGCCGCAACCCAACATTTTATAGCATCACGGAGAACTGGCGACGAGGTTATCTTACCATCCAGTACCAACCTTACATTGCAACATGCACCTGCGCTGAATCAAGCCACACTTCTCCCAAACACCCATGTTCCACTTGAGGTGGACCATAATTTGTGGGCGGCACGGTGGCACAGTGGTTAGCACTGCTGCCTCGCAGCGCCAGAGACCCGGGTTCAATTCCCGACTCAGGCGACTGACTGTGTGGAGTTTGCATGTTCTCCCCGTGTCTGCGTGGGTTTCCTCCGGGTGCTCCGGTTTCCTCCCACAGTCCAAAGATGTGCAGGTTAGGTGAATTGGCCATGCTAAATTGCCCCTAGTGTTAGGTATAGGGGTAAATGTAGGGGTATGGGTGGGTTGCGCTTCGGCGGGTCGGTGTGGACTTGTTGGGCCGAAGGGCCTGTTTCCATACTGTAATGTAATCTAATCTAATCTAATAATTGCTTGAATATAGTGCAAAAGGATGTCACCCCCCGCCCTGATCTCTCTGAGACCCGATTAGGCAACCCTGGCATGATTGTCTTCACTGTTGGTTCCTCCTTTCGGCCCTAGGACCATCAAATTTTGGCCGGATATGCGATCTGCACACCTTTTGATATCATCGAAGCAGCTGTATTGCTGGAAGGGACTTCTGTGCGGGCAGCCGAATTGTTTACCCTTAGCAGAGCCGGTATTCGAGGTGACAGAAAGTCTGTTAATATTTACACGGACTCCAGGTATGCCTTTGGAGTGGTACATGATTTTGGAGCCCTATGGAAACATAGAGGATTTATTCCTTTCTTTGGGAAACCCTGCAACATGCCCTGTTCGTCAACAACCTTCTGCCGGATATAATGCTTCCCTCTGCTCTGGCTGTGATTAAGTGTGCGGCCAATACTGCTGCAGATGATCCAATATCCCGAGGGAATGCACGTCCTGCCCAAGCTGCCAAACAAGCAGCTTTAACCCCCCCCACCCCCAACTGTATATGTTTATCAAGCTCTCAAGACGGGGAAGTCAAAAGATGCTTTAGACCTCGCGGTGAATGGGTTATGGGCCACTCAGCGAGACCCCCCTCAGTCCGAGAAAGATGGTTGGGCACGTATAGGGGCTGAGGAATCAGGCAGCTTAGGACTAGTACAACACCCGAATGTAGAACTGTCTTCCCCGATCACTATGCTTGTTTTTGCACTGGCTATCCATGGAGTTGGTCCCGCAGGAATACATGTATTAAGGCAAAGCTGGTATTCTCCCGGCTTTGCTGCGACAACACAAGCGCTAGGGTCCTGCTGCCTGATATACCTACAGAATAATATTGTTAAACCACTGGCCAAGTATGATCACTTGCCTGTCTCCGATGGACACTTTCATCATTTGCAGATTGACTTTGACCATATGCCAAATAGGTTCTAAATACCTGCTGGTCACATTGGGTATGTTTTTCGAAATGGGTGGAAGCTTCCCTACAAGCAAGGATAATGCTGGAACAGTGGTTAAGTGTCTCATAGAGAATGTGATTACTCGGTTTGATGTCCCGAAAACTAATAACAGTGACAGGCAGACGCATGTTACTCCTGAGTTTTAAAAAGGGGTTGATAAAATTTTAGGTATTACATGGAAACACCACATTCTGTATCAGCCCCAGTCCTTGGGGATGGTGGAAACGATGAGTGGCGCCCTTTAAACTACTTTAACCAATGTCACCCAGGACACAAGTTTGCCCTGGTCAGTGGCATTGCAACTAGCCATTTACACTCTCCGGAAACAAATAAATTGAAATACGGGCTAACTCCCTTTGAGGTACTCATGGGCCGCCCAATGCCCACGAGGCTCCGACCCTCCAAACTTCCCACAAATGTTGCACTGCTTCTCATTCATGAGTCCCTTCTGGATTAAGCCAAATCATTGTGCCAGGTCATCACCCACAACCATGAGTCTCTTCCCACGCTGTGTAATGGCCCCATATATCCGTTCCACCAAGAGGAATATGTGATGATATGACCTGACCAGAAAACCTCTGAACAACACATCCGAGAGGCGGACTTTGCCAAGTCCCATTGGGATCTTTGTACCTGAATGGGTGGATGGTTCGGGTCTTTGGGAAGTGCCATTGTTCAGAATGTCATAGTGCTGGTTATTGCCCTAGGAGTCATCACGCTCCTTATTGTTTTTTCTCAAACAGTGCTGCGCAATCTGCAGCTCATTATTGCTACCCTCTGCCCCGCCAATAGCCCTCTTAGTTAAGCCCACTTATTTACCTGCTGAGCCCTCGTGTCACCATTAAGCCTAGACTCTCAAGCCCTGGATTTGAGGAGGCTATCAACTCAGAGTCCGAGTGTTACCCACCTGACATATAACTTTCCCCTCCGACAAATCCCCTGGTTCGGAAAAAAATCCCCCATTTGTTGAAGCCTCGGACCTGCTTTTCCGAGTATGAAACTAAAAAGGGGGATTGTTGGGGAACAGTTAACATGGTTTGCCTGGAAGCCATTTTCCTAACCCGGCTGATAAACCATTTTGTGTCTCTAGCTGTGCATTCCTTTCTTTGAGGAAATGTGAAAGGGAGGCTTTATTTTCCTGAAGTGACAAGATCGTGTTGCCTCCATTTGATGAATGATCAGTGCAGGCTGTAGCACCAGTCAAGCTGACATAGACTTGTTCGTTAGTTCCACTCCCGTCACGAGTTATTGACACGTCACGGTCATTCAGCTCATTAGGTACATCTCTGCTTAGTATTAGCAAACTGTGTAACTTGATCAAATGGTGATACCATTTGTTCTGTCCACATGTGGAATGCATAATAGTGCTTTAGCTTTTACCTTAATGACTAACCTCTATTTTCGTGACGCATTGTAAGCATACCAAACTGTGTAAGTAACGATCAGCTCCCATCTGTTTTCTCTATGTAATCCCTCAGAATTGTGACGTACTTCGGAATAACACCGAGCCACAGTTACGACGGTGAACTCCCCATGATATATCGTGCAATAAACTAATCAGTTCTCACGATCTGAGTCTCCAGAGTTTGCTTCAACAGAAGTCATGTAAAACAAAACGCCGCCACCTTCCTAAAGCAACGAGAGGGGGATTCGAAACGACGCGTGCAAAACACAATGAATTAGTAGCCCATTGCCATACTTCTCGGCCACGTCATCACACGGCGCTGGCTGTGCTTTCACTGCAGCAGATGACATCTGATCCAGTCCACCTACTGCATGGTTTGTGTGAAGGATGAGAAATCTTCTCAGCAGCTTTGAATTCACATCACTACATTATATCTTTAATGCAATTATAACATCAGGAAAAGCCAGAAACTACCGTGCTCGTTTGAAAAAGCAGTTGTGATTTATTCATTCCGAAAGAGAAAAACGATGCAACAAGAAATTGTGACACATTAATAAACTTTGACTCATTATTTGTTCAGTCATTTTCCGTTCATGCTTTGTTGCTCATCAAAGCCCTTTCACTCCTCCTCTGATACTTTTCGTACCTTTAAAACTGAAGAGGGGTCATTCATGGTTAAAACTACTGTAAGCCCCTCTTCAGAACCACTCAGCAACAGATCTAGTTCCATTAAGAACCCCTGACCATTGTGATTACTCTTAAAGCAACCACAGAGTCATTCTCAATCTGTATTTTAAACGAAGATTACAGTGCAGAAAGCTCAGTGCTGACTACGAAAACATTATAGAAGCTGCACCCAACCAGTGAAAGTCGGCGAATCAGCACTTTTTCTGGCTTGTTCCTTATTCCTTGTGTCAGTGAATTAATTCTGTCTCACAATGTGTCACAGCATTTCACTTCTGTCCTTTTTTACAGAATTCTTTCTTCACACTGCAAAATGCTGGGGACACTCGCAGCTCCAGTGACAGTTGCTTGCAGAGAAATAAAGTGAAGGATTCTCATCGGTGACCTACCATGAAAACAGAGAAAGGTGAGAGACAGATCAGGCCTGAAATTAATCTAGAGACATTTAAAGTGGCCGGGCAGATGTTTGAGAACGGAAGTACCAAAAATAAACTTAGTGACAGAGTAGAGGAAAGGAGAGATTCAATATCAAAGAGCGAATCAGTAAAACCAGAGGGAGATGTGACTGGAACAAGTAAAGGGAAGATGTTGAGAAAGCACTCTGCTTAAATCGGCTCTTTCTGTTCTCAGTTTCCAGGATTACCAGATCACGTCAGTCCCACACTGAAAACTCACAACCCTACCCCTCCACACCCGAGAACATATATTTAATTGATCAAACCAAAACCGAACACACAGGCAGAAAGGTTTTCCCTGTGTCTTGGAGACCCTTCAGGGGTACTCTCCTCCTTTCTCTCCTGGAATCTTAGTTATCGCACCATTTACACTTCCATTCGGTTTGCTGCAGACCCACCATTGACGATCTATAAAGAAAGGGTGATTTTCTCCCTCTGTGATCCTGAACAGTTTTATTGATGCCAAAGGATTCATGGCATTTGACTTTTTAAGATTGTCAAAATTCGTTGAATATCCGGCCATTGCACTGTACTTACTTTTTATTCCTCCAGTGAAGTAAAAGCGGCTTTCTCTCAGGAACCAGCAACTGATACATTTGCAAAGCATCAGACGAGCATTAATAATGAAACTGTCATGAAACTGTGTGACGTAAATAACTCAAAATATATGTACGTAATCGTATGCATATATGCGCGCACATACGCACATATATATACACATATTGACAATACACAGGCGGTTATGCATATAGATATCGACGATGATGATGGTGGAAAAGCTGGTGAAGCTACATTTTTCCACAAGCACACTTTTCAACTCTGATCTCCAGCATGTGCAGCCCTCACTTTCTCCTAGATCAGACATATATATATATATAACGTATTTAAACATCGTTCACTGCGAAGTTCACATCCTGTCTGAAATATCAGACAGTTTAACAGATGGAAGTTTGGATTTTATGTATTCATATTTCAGCTGGATAGTAGAAGTTGCACTCCACAGAAACTTGTAGTTAAAAGTTCTATTTTAGATGGATTGCAGACATAACAGGAACATTTTGGATAGAATCTCAGCTCTAACATGTGATATTGACGACGAGCAGATGGGATTCATCAAGGATAGTGAAGGAAGTGAGTATGAGAAGATTGCTCCACCGAACAGACAAGTTTCAGATGAAACCTGTGACAGAGGCGGCAGCAGTGATTCATCTTTATGGGAAGAACACAGAGGGTCACCTAAAAATAAAGGGGACACTTGTAATGCAGTGTGGGTAGGAGCTGAGAGAAAGCAAAGTATCCAATCACAGCAGACAACTTGCAGGAGACACTTTGAATGCACAAGGAATGAGATGCACGCTGTTTGAAAAAAATGCTGGAAGACCAAGATTTTATTTTCCACTTGGCAAATCTACAGCCTTCTACTTCAGTACTGAGTTGACCAATTTAACAGTTTTACGCATCGTCACGTGTATTTACCCCAACGTCTACAAAAAAAAGGCTCTGTTGTCCCAGGGTCTGCTATCTCACACCATCCATTCTTTCCCACCAATTATCCACTAACAGAGATCCATTCTCCAGAATAAGTGTTGTACATTACTTTAAGTCTCCATGACTTTTACCTCTTTGGTCTTTATTTGCACTTGTCTTTTACTCTTAAACCCTCCCCACAAAATACCTCCTGCATTAAAAACTAACATTTTTCTCGCTATAGAAAGAAGTCTCACAGAACTGGAAACGTTAACTCTGATTCCTGTCTGCAGATACTGTCATACTGTCAAAACTGCTGAGTTATTGAAACAATTTCTGTTTTTCTTTCTGATTACCAGCATCCTCGGTACATTCGGTTCATTTTAATTACACGTTGGTCTTTCTTTTCTTTTCCATTACTGTGTGCCACTGGTGAGGCTGACCTTGAACAGCAAACAAACACAAGAACCAGGAAGCACGCTCTCTCGCTTTACTCTCACTCGAGATAAATCGCTCCAAAATATTGGACAAATTGGATCACTGAGCGGGTTAACTGCAAAGACTGAAACTAAACATTGAATTAATAAACGCTGATTAATGCAGTGATTAAAATTAGAAATACATTAATAAGCGTTTATTCACAGGGGAATGCAATTGACATAGGATAAGCTCTGTAAGAGTGGCGGTGTGGTTGACAGACGAAGGCTAAATATTTTCAAGTGAATGATAACTTTATGAAATCAATTTATAATTCAGATCTGTTGTGGAAAATTTGCACAGTGAACATTTTCAACTTCAGGAGCACAAATCACATTCCCACACATACACTAACGGTAATTTTTCATGTCAACATGACCTTTGCTCAGCAGCAGTTCTTCAGCATGTATCAAGCAATATGATTTTGACAGTATTGTGTTATCCATCAGGTTCTGATTTTGGGATGTCCACAATATTGATATGCAATAAAATATAAGGAAAATAACAGTTATACAAAATTTTATTGGGCGGTGATTAACAATATGATTAAGTCCTAATGTTTTGGATAATACGCCACCAAGCATGCAGAGAAACTGAGCGGCGCAGCTGCAAATATCCAACTGGAAATGGGGATGGGAAGCACTAGTAGAGCGTGTGGATATTGTGGTGCAATGAGTGAGAGCGCAGTTCCTCTATGAGAGTATAGTGGTGCATGAAATGTCGATGCTTGGTCATCCAACCTTATTTGGAACAGCTTCCATTGACATAAAGCAGGGAACACTGGGACATCAGGCTGATAGCTCCATCCTCAGCTGGACCAGTTTCTATGGAGGTGTAACAGGGAGCATTGGGACATCAGACTGTGGAAAAGGATGCTGAACAAGTTTAATCTGAATTAAAATTGTTTTCGATCGGACACATGTTTGTGGATGGAGAGAGGATCGGTCACATAGAAATGATTCATTACTTAAGAAAAATCTTGCAAACATTCAACTCATGAAGGACGATCTGTGCAAAGTGAAATGGAGGTGACATTTTAGCTCTGTGACGTGCCTCTTATGGCTGACACTGCAATGGATGAAATTCTGGGAATTGCTTTGTAGATTTTTTATATATTATTCAATCTCCCGTCAGTTTGGACAGGGGTTAGCAGGCATCCACAACTCCGAAATTTAATTCGATTAGGTGCTAACGTGAACAAGTTCGAGGAGTGGATCAAATTTTGGAAAGTGGATTTGAGATTTGACAGATAAGTGATAATCTCAATGAACGGCTGAGCAGACACGATGGGCTGTACAGCCTCCTTCTGCTATTCTGCGCAGAAACAGAGCGGAGACCCGAATACAATTGTTTTCAAAGGCTTTTATTCACCTCTTTCGATTAGATAGTTCTGGAATTCATGTAATGTGCTAGTTTTCTGACTTTAGACTCATTATTCTCTTGTCCTGGCAATAAGCCATGTGACTTTTTTTTCCCTTGAAGAGTTTGTTTGTAACTCAGATAACAACACGAAAGCGGACAGCATCACCCAAAATTGGAAACGTACTCGGTGTCTACCATTGGATTTTACTGATTTAGTATATGAATTTGTTTGTTATATGTGTTTGTATATGACTGTTAGTATTAGTATATGTGTTTGTTTTTGGATTAAGTAACAAAACGTCAGTTTTAAAGAAGCGCTGTTACAATCTGAATGAAGCGGCTGCGCAGAGAGAGGCGGCCGTCTGTTTGAACCCCATGAAGATCCGTTTTGTGTTTCACTTCTCACAGTTGAGCCATTGAGCATTGACTCAAACAATGGACAAACCACATCATAGGTACATTGTTCCCATAAGAAAGTGAAAGAAACGTGCTGCATGCAACCAAAAGCATGATGGAGTAGCAGCCCCAAAACACAAACTCCACCATTAATAAAAACGCGGGAGTTGAGCTGCCCTTACACAGTATGACCCTGACGCAATGTACAATGATCACTTTTGAGCTGGAATCAGACGTGCTACCAATGCGATACGATCTTACAGTCATGAACTCCATGCTGCACAGGATTAAAGGAAGTGACTGTGCCCCAATGAGAAATTATTACAAAGGAAGTCGAATTGTCGTTCGATTTTCAGTTTGCTTCTCCCCACTCTATTTGCCAGGCTGCAATCGTCTTCTTGTTCTCTCCTCCATTTGTCTGTTCTCTTGGCTCCCTCATCGTGCTCGCTTCCACTTCATTGTTTCAGCATCTCTCTTCTCGTCCTGTAGATTTTTCTTCAATACATTCTGCTCTGAACTGGAGCAATAGATTCCAGTCGAGATGTCACATTGTGGATACGGAATATATCCTCGATCCTCCTTCAGACACAACGAGAAAATTCTTGAATTGTGGCGGAGAACAGATTCCTATTCAGATGTACTCATACATGTTTCACTAATATAATGACAAATACTCATACAATCACAAAACAAATGACTGACTGTACTCCTGCATTTCGATCACGAGCAACCTAATGTTCTTGGTTTCGAAGAAACTAAATTCGCATTTCTCAGCTTTATGTGGAGCAGCACATGGCCAGGAGTGCAATGGGTAACGCGTCTGAAATGATATCAGGAAATCGTAGGCTCTTCCATGGCTCGAGTGTAATTCACAATTTCTTGTTACATACAAATTAATCTTTCTCATCGCCCTGATACCGAGATGACGTTTGAATTCCGATTAAGCAGGAACGAGAATCATTTCACTACATCACATCAGTAAACGTCCTCAAGAATATCAGTGTCAATCTCACAGTGCAGTCAGAGGAGGGGAAGCTGCAATCGTCCGTCAAGTTGTTCATGGCCATCTTTGCATTTCCCAAACACAGCAGGCAGGAGTCTAAGACGGTTGGCCTTGTGGTACGGTTCTCACTTGCTCTTTCCCCTAAACTAGAGAATCGCGAAGTTGCGAGTTCAAATCCGAAACAACCCCTCGTATCTTGACTTCAATGTTGAGAAAATGCTGCATTAATTTGCTCAAAACGCGTTTTCGATCAAAAAGATGGAACTCTCTGAAAAAGGAATTGGCTAGAATTGCGATTGCCACGAATACTGTGAAGGCAAACACTTGTTGAGATTGCTTGCCCGCGCAATCCGACTCTGAATAAACCCTGCAGCTGCACTATTGCTCATTTCTGAGTGTAAACTTCAAGAACGAGGGAAGTGAAGTGTTTGGAGATGGCGGTGAACAGACTGACAGGAATGGTGCCGTGCAAGCGGAATATCAGCAACAAAGGTAGATTGGAAAGTTCATGCATTTCTCCTTGGAGAACAGCAGGCTGTCAGCTGGACAGTTTGAAACTTTTCAAGTCATGAGGGGCCCGCATACAGGAAATAAATTTGTACATTTCCTACGACGCCTGAAAGAATCGAGAAGGAATAGCCAGATCATTAAAGTCATGCGGAAAAGAAGTAAAAGTGACGTGAGGAAAAAAAAGATTTCCCTGCCTCAGATCCACAAAATGGACAAAGAGGAGTTAGTTTGATGCTCCCTGGAAGGATTACAAAGATAGAGTGGAGTCAATCTGTTTTTTTCTTGAGTGAGTTACATTGACAAAGTGGGGTCAGTTTGGTCTACCCTTAGTGATTAACTTGACAGACTGATGTCAGTCTCCTTTTTCCCTGAGTTTCATGGACAGAATGGGGTTAGTCTGGATGAGTTACATTGACAGAATGGGACAGTCTGCTCGTCCCTGGGTGAACTACGTTGACTGAGTGGGGTCATTCTGCTCTTCCCTGGGCGAATATCATTGATAGAGTGCTGCAGTGTGCTCTTCCCTGGCGAGTTACGTTGACAGAGAGTGGGTTTAGTCAGCTCTTCCTTGAGCAATTTCATTTAACAGAGTGTTTTCAGTCTGCTCTTCGATGGGCGAGTTACATTGTCAGAGATGAGTCAGTTTACCCTGCTCTGCGCGAGTTACATTGACAGAGAGGGGTAAGTCTGGTGTTTCCTGGACGAGTAGCATTGACAGTGTGTGGTCGGGCTCAACTTCCCTGGGTGTGTTACATTGACAGAATCGGATCAGTCTGCGCTTCCCTGAGTGAGTTTCATTGACAAATTGGCGTCAGTCTGCTTTTTCTGGGTGAGTTACTTTGGCAGAGGTGGGAGAGTCACATTGACAGTTTTGGGTCAGTCTGTTCTTCACTGATTGTGCTACATCATCTTCTCTGTTTGAGGCACATAGGAAGAGTACCGTCAGTCTGCGCCTCCTTGGCGTCAATGTGCTTTTCGTGAGTTAATTACATTGACAGAGTGGGGTCAGTCTGCTTTTCCCTGGGTGAGTTACATTGACAGAGTTGAGACAAACTGCAACTCCCTGCATGAGTTACGTTGACAGAGTGGTTTCCGTCTGCTCTTCCTGAGTGAGTTACATTGACAGAATGGGATCACTCTGCTCTTCACTGAGTCAGTTACAATGAGAGAGTGGCGTCAGTCAGTACTTGCCTGTGTGAGTGACGTATATAGAGTGGGATCAGTCTGCTCTTCTCTGGTTGAGTTATATAGACAGTATGAAGTATATCTGCTTTTCCTGCGTGAGTAACTTTGACAGGTTGGCGTCAGTCTCGTCTTCCCTAGGTGATTTGAATTGAAGTTGTGGGGGTCATTCTTCACTTCCTGGGTCGAGTTACATTGACAAGTGGCGTCATTCTTCTCTTCCCTGGTGGAAATATGTCGAGAGAGTGCAGTGTGTCTGCTCTTTCCTGCGTGAGTAACATTGACAGAGTGGAATCAGTCTGTTCTTCCCTGGGTGTGATACATTGATGGAGTGAGGTCAGTCTGCTAGTCCCTCGATGAGTCACCTTAACAGAGTGGTGTCAGTCTGCTTCACTCTGGCTGAGAGAAACTGAATGAGTGGAGTCAGTATAATCTTCGCAGGATAAGCTACATTGACAGAGTGGGTTCAGTCTGCCCTTCACTGAGTGCAAAATAGACAGAGTGGCGTCAGCTTGATCTTCGCTGGGTGTGTAACATTGTAAAAATGGGGTCAGTCTGCTCTTCAGCGTGTAATCGGATTGGTGGCGCGGGGTCAGCCTGGTCTTTACTGAGTGTGATATACTGAAAAGTGTGGGGTCACTGTGGTCTTCACTGGGTGAGATACACTGACTGAGTGGTGTCAGACTGCAATTTCCTGGCTGGCTTACATTGAAAGGGTAGGGTCATTAAGCTGTTTCCTTGGATATTTACAGTGACGCAGTGGGGTCATATTGCTCTTCCCAATGTGAGTTACGTTGACAGGTTCGCATCATTCTGCTCTTTCATGGTCGAGTATCATTGTCAGAGTGAGGTCAACCTGCACTTCCCTGGATGAGTTACATTGTCAGAGTGAGATCAGACTGTTCTTCTCTGGGTGAGTTGCATTGAGTGAGCGGGGTCAGTCTCCTCATTCCTAGGCGAGATACTTTGACAGGGTGGTGTCAGTCTGCTCTTTCCTGGATGAGTAATTGAGAGAGTTGGGTCAGTCCACTCTTCCCTGGTGAGTTACCCTGACCGATTCAAGTCAGTCTGCTCTTTCCTGAGAGACTAACATTGACAAAGTGAAGTCAACCTGCTCTTCCCCGGGTGAGTTACATTTTGAGATTATGGTCAGTCTGCGCTTCTCTGGGCGGCTTTCATCGACGGAGTGGAATCATTACGCTCTGACCTGGGTGAGTTACATTGACAATGTGGGGTCAGACTGCTTTGCCCTTGTTGAGGGCATATACAAAGTGCGGTTAGTCTGCTCTTCCAAGAGTGAGTTACATTTGTAAACTGAGGTCTGTCTGCTCTTCCCTTTGTCAGTCACATTGGGAGAGTGGGGTCATTCTATTCTTCCCTGCGTAAGTTACATTTATAGATTGGTTTTCTCCGCTCTTCCCTGGGTGAGTCACATTGACATTGTGAGTTCAGTTTGCTCTTCCCTCGTCAAATAACATTGGCAGAGTTGAGTCATATCTGCTCTTCTCTGGAGGAGTGATTTGACACAGTGAGGTCAGTCTGCTCATCCTTGTGAGAGCTGCATTGACAAAATCGGGTCAGCCGGCGCTCCTCTGGTTGAGTGACATTGACTGCGTAGTGTCAGTCTGTTCATTCCTATGTGAGTTACATTGACAGAGTGGTGTCAGTTTGTTCTTTCCTGGGTGAGTGACATTGACAGAGTGTGTCAGACTGCAACTCCCTGCGTGAGTTATATAGACAGAGTGGTGTCAGTCCGCTCTTCCCTGGTCGAATTCCATTTGCAGAGAGGGGATACTCTGCTCTTCCCTGGATGAGTTACATTGATATTAGTGGCGTCAGTCTTCCCTTTCCTGGGTGAGTAACATTGACAGACTGGGTTCAGTCTCACCTTCCCTGGGTGAGTTACAAGGACAGAACGGCGTCGGTCTGCTCTTTCCTGGGTGAGTGACATTGACAGAGTGGGGTCAGTCTACTCTTCCCTGTGTGAGCTACTGTCGGAGAAATTCGCCTATATTGGATAGTGGATTCAAAAGGGAGTAAAATATTGAGGGTGGAGAGGAAATTGGAATTAAGGTCTGACTGAAAAAAAGAAACTGCTCCGTAAATGCTAATGATTCATCGTAGAATGCCAAAAATCTACTGCAAACCAATTTGCCCCTGAAGTTCCATGGCCAACGGAAAGCAAAGCAAAGCAGGCAATTGCAATTTGTTTCATGATTTAAGCATTTAGCATTGAAATGTAATGACTAGGAGTAGGAATATGCCATTCAGAACTTTGAACCTATTAAAGGAGAGATCTCACAGGCCAGATCCATTGAAATGCAAAAGCTGTTGATTGCAAGCGATATCGCTGGAAGAGAAATTGACTAGTCTGTTACAGAAGTGACAGTCTGTATCAGTCGTTCAAGGGTTCACTTACCCGAGCTGAGAATCAAGCCAAGTTTTATGATAATCCCATACAATGACGTTAATTAAATGTAGGGCGCATTCAATGCATTTGCTAATTAAGTAATCCTGTTATGACGGTGATAATCGCAAAGCAGTTATCAGAAGGATGTTCTGATTGTAGATGCAATGTGGCATCCTGGCAGCATCATCCAGTTCTTAATAGAATCAGGAGATTCCAGCAGTCTTCAAAGAGAGGTGAGAATGTCCCTTTTAAAGCAGTAAGGTGTTTCCACTGTTTCTCACCTGTGAGCGAGGTATTCTGGTGCCTCTCTGTCTGTCCTTTCCTTTGCGTGGCATTGGAATCAGTAGGGTACGAGACTGCCCGTAGGGCTTTGAAACAGCTATGCTGATCGGTGTCTGGATGCTTATTGTTAGTATGTCTTGGGAAGTGTATTCCCTGGTCTGTGCGTGACTACAGTCATATATATTTCTCTTGACAGCCTGTTTGGTCACTGCTGAGGCATTCTGGGTGTTTTATGTGTGGTTTGCACAGGCTTGATTTCCTGTGTTGTTTGTGGCCATGCTGTGGTTAGGCAGGTGTGTATTTCGTGTCGGGACTGGCTCAGCAACCGACAGATAGTCCTCGGTGTCTGAGTCCCAATTAGCAGATGTCGTTTCAGGAATAAGAATGCTCCCCCAGTTGACCTGTACTAGCTGAGTGGTGAGGGCGGCAGAGGGCAGGAGTACATCACAAAGACGTGGACAGCACAGTCGGATGGCCTTGGTCAGTGCAACAATTCCGGCGATGCTACCTTCTGCTGTGGACCGGCGTGCTGCAGTACTTAGGAGCAGAGAATCAGTGCACTGGCTCCAGCCAGAACCCTTTCCAGACGGCTGTGTGCTGTTTAAAACGATGGATCCTGTTGGTGGCCCTTGTTTAGTGTTGTCATTAATGGTCCGGGTTGGAGATTCATGTGAAAGGTTTCAATTTGGGCATGTGATACCCTGAAGATCTCTAACCGGCTGGGCTGTTGTCCCTATAGTTGGTATTGATGGAGGTATTTTGAGTGATGGGACTTCAAGTTACCTGTCTGGTTCAAACCAACAATCCCCATGTCAGTGACAATGAAGGCGATAGAAACTAAGGGATTGCTCCCCTGAATGTGCACGGGGACCTGAGTGCAGTCCCAGCAGTGAGTCTGATTAAATCGTGGAGCATATCCATGAGCCATCCTCGGGAAAGTGTTGGCCCGCAAGAAATGGTGTTTTTTTTTAAATGTCTCGCCCCTTGTTCCTGTTTACTGGCAGGCCACAGTGGCATGGTCAGACGGGTCAGGCTGAAGGCGATGATGGTGATGGCTGTGGCAAGCAGCTGGAGCTGTCTTCAGTGTTCCCAGAGGTGACTTCTACTGTCTAGTCCCTGTTCACTGGAGGTGGAGCTCGCTTGCAGCGGGTGGCGTGTGTCCATTCGGCCGTCCTTCTACTTTACACTTGTCCGGGTCGTCAGCAGGATTAGATACTGGCCTTTCCAGTGAGGGGAGAGAGATTTATTTTCCAGTGACTTTATCTTGACATTGCCCCCGGTTCCAAACGGATGAATTGGGAATTGCTGGGGTATGGGCAACGCGGCTCTGACATCGTCGTTTTTACATTAATGCTCTTGCTAAAGGATAATTCCTATGTAACTCAGCAGAGCGTCTTGTATCAAGAGAAGGGCCGTGTCCGTAGCGAGCTTTGCGGGACTGGTAGCGGTGGGCATAGGTCACCCAAGCACACCTCAAATGGGGTGTGCCCAGTTGTGCTTGGTCACATATAGAGTAAAGGGATGGGGGGTAAGGCTTCTGGTCAGGTAAGTCATGTGTCATGCGTGATCTTGATCCGTGTTGTTTTAAGTGTGCAATTCATCCGTCCGACCATGCCTGATGACTGCAGATGGTAGCAGACATGGAGTCGTCACGGTATCCCTCATACTTCGTTATTACCAGTCGTTAGAGGAGCAGTGAACTGAGTCTCCCTCTCCATATCTAGTTTACTGGGGACCAAGAATCTGTGCTTGGCATTCCTTAGGAGGCATTTTTCCACTGTCTATGCGTCATCCTTTCTTGCTGGGAACATCTCCTCCTATTTACAGAACATGTGGATGATGACAAGGATGTGTATGTAACCCTGCTTTTCACGGATATATGAGCAAAGTCAATTTGCAAGTGGCTGAAAGACCCCTCTGGAACTGGAAAGTGGTCATACCTGGCGACGGGACTTCCTGCATTGTTTTTCAGGCAAACGAGGCCCCGTGGCAGCAGGGTTTGGGCAGCGGCAGCGAATCACTGTGCTTATTACGGTTAGATAAAAGCGTGTGTCATGCACCTCTTGCACGTGTGGCCGACACTGTGGGCAATAAGGGCCTGTGTGTATGTTGGCTCTTGGGTAAATATGGTGGCAATTGGGGTGTACATGAAGTTGTAGGGAAGGTGACTGCGTGGCCGGAATGCGGATCCAACTGTCCTTTTCCTGCAGTGTAGCAGCCTGTTAAGCAGCTCGTGCAGCCTCCATGGTGTCTGGGAATTCTGGGGCCGTCGCTATTCTGGGGGACCTGCAGGACATAAATGGTGGGGTGCAGTGCGGCTTCCTGAGCACCTGAGTCAGACAAAGCATTCTCAGTGGCAGTGGCAGAGATATGGGCAGTGCTTTGTATAACCGCTAGGGCAGAGGGTAATAGAACTGCTTGCAGTAGGTTGAAGGCTAGTGCGTTGTGTTGCAGTGGTCTCAATGGCAGAAGTATTGAAATGTCTGTTTCGAGACTGTGCCGAAATCGTGGACAATTCTGAAGACATACTTGGAGTCAGTGTGAATGTTGGCTGTTTGAACCTTTGTAGTGATGCAGGCCCGAGTGAGTGCAAACAACTCTGCAGCTGGTGGGGATATGCCATCTGGTAGGGCAGCTGATTCCAGGATTGAGAAAGAGGTGAACACGACGTACACTACCAGTGTACAGTGGTCTGAAGGCCGAATGGAGGGTCCATTCGGAAAGAATATGAGCTCTGGGTTTCTAAAGCTGTTCCAGAGAGATCTGGGCGCGGGTGCTGACTTGCTAAAAGAGGTTTAGATAGTCGTCCGCAAAGGCGTTATGAGGGAGTGGGAGCAGGTTGGCGGGGTTCAAGGCAGGGGCACGCTGTAGGACAAGTTAGCTTTGGACAGTAAGACAACCTCATCGCCAGTTCTCCGGACGGCAGTGATACATTGTATTGGTTCTACATTTAGCAGGAGGAAGACCGAATGGGGAACCAAAATAGTGCATGGGTGATCCAGCATGATGTGCGTAGCCTTTTGTACTGTTATTGTGGCTGATGCCACAGCTCTCAAACATGCTGGCATTCCCCTTACAACGGGCTGTAAATGTACAGTGTAAAAAGCAAAAGGGCGTCGGAGATTTAAATGAAGCTGCATTAAAATTCCGTATGCAAACAATTCGGATTCATTGGCATAGATGTAGAAGGGCTGAGTGTAGTATGTGACCCCCAGAGCAGGAGCAAATACTAGTAGCTGTTTTAAATTGGTGAATGCCTTTTACATCTTTGGCGTCTTTTTGGGCTCATCAATAGCAAGGTGGTCTGGATCTAGAGCCTGCCAACTCACCATTTCCAGGAAAGTGTGTAACTGGATTCTTGTGGCTGGCGGGGGAAGCTGAGTAAAGACTGCTATTCGTTCTTTGGACAGCTCCCGAAGAATATGAGAGGTTGTATTCCAAATACTGTACTTTGAATTGGCACGGTTGAATTTTCTCCAGTGAAACCCTGTATCCACCTTTTGCGAGACAGCAGAGTAATGTACACTGTCCTGAATGTATCATTCTCCGGAGGTGGAGGGCATCAACAAATCGCCCATCAAGGGCGGTGCTGTAGCAAAGCCAGGTATTGGGTGGAGAGGGTGTGACCTTCTGCAGCAGCATCGACAGTGGGGCTCTTCGTGTAACCCTGAGATGCCTAGTCCATGCGTACTAGCAGCCGCAGTACATAATTGCAAAAAGATACTGGCTCTCAGAGGGCAATTTAATAGAGAACAAGGCTAAGAAAAGTCGATCACAGAAGAAGACGTGACAGAAACAGGGATGCGAGTGAGTATGGCGTTCGTGTCCGGGACCACTTGAGTCTAGGTAGCCACAATTGCATTGACAGTCCGCAGATACTGGACAAAACGCAACCTCCCTGGTCGCTCGGGTTTTGGAACGGGCAGGATGTGTGTATTGCATGGAATGGTAGCAGGAATTAGGAAACCCTTTTGTTGGAGGCAGTCAATAACCAGCTTGATCCCTTCTATTGCTGCTGGTGACAGGGAGTATTGTTTTATAAACGGCAGGATGGTTCCCTGTTTGAATATGACAGCGTGTGGTGGGGCGAACATCCCTTGGCCTGCATGGTTGGGATGCAGTGCCCACAGCAATGCTGGACGATCAGCGAGCA
Source organism: Chiloscyllium plagiosum (assembly GCF_037043375.1). Taxonomy (NCBI): domain Eukaryota; kingdom Metazoa; phylum Chordata; class Chondrichthyes; order Orectolobiformes; family Hemiscylliidae; genus Chiloscyllium; species Chiloscyllium plagiosum. The sequence continues at coordinate 77,296,379 of NW_028270169.1, read as the reverse complement.
AAAGGGGGTTTTTGTAGGAGGAGGCTGTGCTTGGGGTTTGGGTGGTAAAAGTGGCCTGGAGTGTTGTTGGATTACAGTGCAAACAAAACTCACCCTGCCCAAGTTGGGCAACATCTACAAAGGGGACGTGGGTCTGACTGATGGGCGCGAAGTAGAGGGGTCGCTATCTTAACAACATCATAATCAAGGCTTAAATTGTTGGAGAGCCACGGGCTCGTGGCAATGAAGGAAAGGTCTGCAAGTGCCATCAGGCTGTTGTAGAAGTGTGTAGCTTGTTCCATGATGAGTTGCACTTCTGCTGCCAGCCCCTGTGGTCCCACAATGCAGAGGCTAGTGAGTACGAGCGGGGTGATGAGGGCAACGTGAGGTTCTGCGAATGTAGCATATCCCCAGTCTGCAACGGTGTCCCACGGTTGGATGAGGAAGTCAGTAGTGGGGTAATGGTTGCCCAGTCGGTCCCATGCGCAAGTTGCAATCGGGTCTGCACATCTTGGGGCAGACAGTGGCACTTAGAGGAAATTTGGAGTAGCAGATTGTAGAATGGGGCAGTCACTTCAACGGGTCTGGGCATCTTGGAGAATGGCCTGATTCTCTGCATTGGTCCAGGTCTTATCTGGGGAGTGGACACATTCATGATGGCGGGGAATCTGGCAGTTCGTTCCTGTATTTTAGGGCAGCACTCGTGGTACATGCGTGTCTGGCGTTATCGTTTGTGATAGGCAGCCGTGGTGACTCAGACTGCCCAGTGGCCATTGTGTCCCACTGCGGGCTCGCTGTGGGGCTGCGCAGTAAAAAAAAATGCAGCCATTTCCTTCAACAACTGGTCTGGCTCTGGAGCCAATATGCGAAGTTTCGGGTTCGGTAGGGATTAGGGTAGCGTGGCCGTATCTGGAATTATTGGGATCTCCATTGTCGGTTGTTATTGCAGCAGTCTTTCGCCTTAGTGGTCTGATGCTGCTGGCCAACTTGTCGAAATTTTGCAAGACACTGCATGTCCAAGCAGGGGTCACCGTGCCCACCCGTAATGACCGTCATCCAATAATCAATCTTATCCAATTTAAGTGAAGCCACCTCCCCACCCCCTTTAATGTGACCAATTTCCTGGGGGCCAGATGTAAAGGTGTCCTCGAAAGAGGATAAAGTAACCACTGCCCCGTGTCTTTTAGCACGTTGTTTGCCGGTGAACCACGTGCAACAAGAGCATCGCCGACATTTATTTTGAAGTTCACGTATTTACACACCTCCTCCACGTCGTGTTGTTCAACTTAGGCCCTGGGTCCTTCTCACCGCCTGGCTCGGGTTGCCAATCTCCCACAGCTAGCACTTCACAGCAGAGGGTGGATTTCCTTGCCCCTATGGCGTACTGGACGTCCTGGTTTGACTGCTCATACTGCACTTCAGCTTTCGAGAAATGACAGAGGGAGCACTCACAAGACACACAGGCAGTGAGTGATTGACAGGTCAAGCAATAAATATAATTGAGCGTGTATTCGCTGACCACACTGTAAACTGTTATCTTAAGGATAAATACAATTAGATGAGACACCTGAAACTGACAAGACAACTCAGCAGCCACAAAACAGAAACATCCAAAACAAGCACTAAAAAAACACAAGTCAGAAAACAGTGAACTGGTGGGGCCCGTGTCAATTTGCTTCGAACTGAGGATCTCTCAGGATTCAAGCGAAAAAATTAATCAGCGGTCTCTTATTCTATTTTCTGGGCTTCCCTTGTCCGTCCATCTTTCTCCTGGTTGGATCAGCATCACGTCAGAAGCCCTGGCTCAACTCAGACCACGCGTCTGCCGAATTTGGTAAAAGATTAGTTGATCAATTTCAGAGCTTGCCCGTCTACCTATCAGGTCGAGGCCATGGTTTCTCAGCGCTGAATTGGCGCAGTAGGTAGATTAGAATTGTGCCGACCCTCCTCAGTCGTCCAGACTTTTGCTGTCGGTATGACCCACTGGGCCAGGGTTGGCCACCAGGTCCGAATCGGGCTAAAGTTAGATCAAAGTTCGCTTACCTGTAGAGATTATACTTTGTCGAAACTATACTAAATCGGAGAAATTAGCTCAATAAAGCGGAGATCACAAAACACAGAGCGAAGTTAAATTAACAAGTAGCTTATTAGAATGGCGATATCGCAGAAGAGAACTTGACCAAGCTGAAGCAGAAAAGACGGTCTCTCCAGGTCGCGAAACTCTCTTCCCCGAGATGAGAATCAAGCCAGGTTTTATAGGAATATACTACAATGCTGATAGTTAAAAATAATGAAAATACAATTGACTTGATTGGCAAGTAATCAACTTACGATGATGGTAACAGCAAAACAGTCATTCGAAGAATGTCGTGAATGTCGATACAATCAAGCATCCAGCAGCATCAATCTGTTTTATGATAGGATCAGAAGATTCGAGCTCTCTTCATGGATTTGTGAGAATGTATCTTTCCCTGGCAGTAAGGTGCTTCAATTGCTGCTCTCCAGTGATGAGCAAGGTATTCTGGTGCGTCTGAGTCTGACCTGAGTTCGTGTGGCTTTGGTATCATTGGGGTACAAGACTTCCCGTAGGGCTTTGGGACAGCTGTGTTTATCGGGTCTTGGAAGCTTATTGTTAGTTTGTCTTGGGAAGTATATTCCCTGATCTGCGAATGATTGTGGTCATGTATGATTTCCGTTGTCAGACTGTTCGGTCAATGCTGAGGCGTTCTGGGTTGTATTGCTTGGACAGGCTTGAGTTTCGATGTTCTGATCCGTCACGCTGTGTGTAGTCATGGTTGCAGATCCTTTCCCACACTGTGGTTTAAAAAAAACTTAAAGATCTGCAAAGATGTTAAATTCAAAATTCTTAATTGAACAACAACCTGTTAACATGCGGACAAGGCATTCAGCTGTTCCATAGATGGGAAGATATTCACTTGGGGATTCAACCTAATATCACGCAAACACGTTCATCACAGGGAGAGAAGTTTTGTTTGGTCTGTTTGTGAAGGAATAAACTTCACAGTCCCGCCTAATATGACCGGTAGACCTGACACTGGAGAGACATTATTCGTCTGCTCTGTGTATGAGAAGGAATTTATTAAATCAGCAAAGCTTCAGATACACAAGAGTGGCCACACTGTAGAGAGGCCTGCACTGAGTGTCGTAAGGGATTCACTTTGTCATCCCTATTCAGTGAGCACTATCATATTCGCAATAGCGAGAAACGTTTACTTGCTCCTTGTGTGGGAAGGGATTCACTCTCAGCAGATATGGGCTTGTTCCCACACATGATACAACATTTTAGTATTCTGACTTTGAAAGAGCTTTAGGAGTAGCAATGATTTGATGAAAGACCAGAAAACTCACTAGAATTAGAATCCCTACGGTGCAGAAACAGTCCTTTCGGCGCAACAAGTCCACACCAACCCTCCAAAGAACACTCAGACGCATTTCCCTATTTTATATTTACATTGACTAATAACCTACGCTGTGGGTAATTTATCATGGCCAATTCACCTAACATGTGTACTGTCTTGGAGGAAATTTCACGACCCGGAGCAAACCCACGCAGACACGTGGTGAATGTGCAAACGCCACACAGACAGGCCTCCGAGGCTGGAATCAAAGCCAGTCCTGCATGCTCTGAGGCAACAATGCGAAACACTGAGGCATATTGTGTGGAGCGGCAGTTCAATTGCACTGTGGGTAGCAAGGAATTTAATGACACATTCACACTTCTGACAGCCCTGTTAGATAGCATCGATTTAGCTCAATTAGCCGGCTGGTTGGCTTATAGCACAGTGTAATACCAGCAGCGTGGTTTCAGTTCCCATCACTCGTTTGAGGTTAATTAAGAGATTCTCTTGAGCGTGTCCCCCACGTGAGGACTGGCGATGTTCTCGTAAAATCGCCACCAGTCCATTCTTTCTGTAATGAAGGGACCACTCCCTCGGGCCTCCTTGTTCAAACTTCTCGCTAATGCTGTCAGCGAATGAGAAATTTTGATAAATATGCTGACTCCACAGCCAACACTAATTTCTCCAGCATTGTAAATATAAAAATAATACATTGGCTCTGTATGTAGGTTTGCTTGCTGAGATGGAAGGTTTTCCCACTGATTTCTCTCCGATTAGAGGAGAGAGGAATGGTCGATTTCCATTCATTGCCCTGCTTTTGGTCCTTCTCTTCGTTGTTAAGGCGAGAGTCGACATTTCTGAATGTTCTTCACATGCAAATGAAGGACTTGTGAAGTGTCGTCTCTTTTGTAGGAGATAGAGCAGCTAAATTGGGCTGATGCACAATGGGAACCCAGTCTCACAGTGACAGTAAAAGATTGTTTTCTCATCAGCATGAAAATGTTGATAGGACCCTAGTTCCTGTGAACTTAAAATGCATATTCAATACTGTGTCATTTAAACAAGTAGGAAGTACGACATACTTCCAAAACAGAATAGTGAGGTGATTGTAGGGGCATTTGCTGCGGCAGAATTCTTCTTTGTATCTGCTGCCAATGACCTTCTAGATGAATGCAATCAGTCACTGGGTTGATTATGGCAGGAGGAGAGTGGATTTTCCAGGGTTTGCTCGCTGAGCTGTAGGTTTGATATCCAGACGTTTCGTTACCTGGTTAGGTAACATCATCAATGACGACCTCCAAGTGAAGCGAAGCTGTTGTCTCCTGTTTTCTATTTATATCTTTCTCCTGGATGCGGTTCCTGGGGTGATGTCATTTCCTGTTCGTTTTCTGAGGTATGATAGATGGCATCTCGATCTATGTGTTTGTTTATGGCGTTGTGGTTGGAGTGCCAGGCCTCGAGGAATCCTCTCGCATGCATTTGCTTAGCCTGTCCCAGGATAGGTGTGATATCCCATTCGAAATGGTGACTTTTTTCATCCGTGTTTATGGCTACGAGGGAGAGAGTATTGTGTCTTTTTGTGGCTAGCTGGTGGTCGTGTACCCTGGTCGCTAACTCTCTTTCCTGTTTGTCCTATGTAGCGTTTGTCGCCGTCCTTGCATGGAATTTTGTAGATGACGTTGGTTTTGTCCATGGAGGAAACGCAACAAACGATCAGACAGACAGTTGCACCTACTCTGAGCCGAAAGAGGGAAGGAAACAAACTGAACACACAAGAAAAGAAAGCTCTAGAAAACCTAAAAGAAGACAAAAACATCGTTATATTACCTGTATACAAAGGTCGACTCACAGTCATCCTGAACAGAGTTAAAAATCACACAACACCAGGTTATAGTCCAACAGGTTCAATTGGAAGTACACTAGCCTTCGGAGCGATGATCCTTCATCAGGTGAAAGTGGAGGGCTCGATGGAGCCCTCCACTATCACCTGATGAAGGAGCGTCGCTCTGAAAGCTAGTGTGCTTCCAATTAAAGCTGTTGGACTATAACCTGGTGTTGAGTGATTTTTAACTTTGTACACCCCAGTCCAACTCCAGCATCTCCAAATCATCCTGAACAGAGGAGACGACATCGAGAAATCCAATGCACTACTCGCAGAGACCAACTCCTACAAACAGGTGGAGCTAGACCCAACCCACAACGAGGAAACAAAATTGCATATTTCCTAAGAATATTACACAATTCCGGACAATTAAACAAGACGGAATTCCAGAAAATGAAAACCGACGGGACCAACACCCCACGATTCTACGGACTACCAAAAATCCATAAACCAGGAGCTCCCCTCAGACCAATAGTCGCACTACCCAGAACACCAACTTACAGACTGGCCAAAGAACTACACGCAAGACTGAAATACCTGATAGAAGGGTCACAGCACTCTATCCATTCCACCCAGGAATTCCTAAAAATTATCAAAAACACCAAAATAGAGGAAGACAAAGCAATGATCTCATTCGACGTAACAGCACTGTTCACCTCCAACAACATCGACCTGGGAAAGGAAACACTAACCACACTTTTAAAAGAGATCATTACACATGCAACAACCACCATCAATCACATTACCAACGAAAAGATCATGAAGCTAGTGCACCTGTGCCTCACCACTCATTTCACTTTCAACAACATAGTCTACAAACAAACTAGCGGCACAGCCATGCGATCTCCGCTTAAAAAAACTAGAACAAACAGCTCTATCAACCATCAAACCAAAACGCTGGGTCCGTTACATAGATGACACATTTGTCATCACAAAACGAAACAAGATAGAAGAGACATTTAACATCATCAACAACACCCTTACAGACATAAAGTTCATCAAGGAGAAAGAAGTCGACAACAAACTCGCATTCCTGGATGTCACAGTCGAAAGAAAGAAATAAGGAGAACTACAAACGTCTGTATACAGAAAACCGACAAACACTGACCAAATACTTAACGACACCAGCAACCAGAGCTTAAAAATGTGTTGCTGGAAAAGCGCAGCAGGTCAGGCAGCATCAAAGGAGCAGGAGAATCGACGTTTCGGGCTTCCTGAAGAAGGGCTTATACCCCAAAGGTCGATTCTCCTGCTCCTTTGATGCTGCCTGACCTGCTGCGCTTTTCCAGCAACACATTTTTCAGCTCTGATCCCCAGCATCTGCAGTCCTCAATTTGTTCTACACCAGCAACCATCCAAATAAACACAAACGACGTTGTATCAGAACACTATTCCAACGAGCCACCACACACTGCAGCACAGACGAACTACGCAAAACAGAGGAGATCCACTTATACAATGTGTTCAAGAAAAACGGATACTCAAAACGTACAGTGCGCAGATTCCTCAAGAACAAACCACGACAAGCAGACCAAACACAGCCAGAAACCCTAATCACCTTACCATACATCAAAGAAGTTTCAGAAATGACAGCCAGACTACTAAGACCGCTCAGAATCCTAGTAGCACACAAACCTACCAATACTCTCAAACAAAACCTAACAAACTTAAAAAGCCCAGTACATGCCATGGACAAAATCAACGTCATCTACAAACCTCCATGCAAGGACTGCCACAAACACTACATAGGACAAACAGGAAGAAGGTTAGCCACCAGAATACATGAACACCAGCTAGCCACAAAAAGACACGACCCTCTCTCCCTCGTAGCCCTACACGGATGAAAAAGCCACCATTTCGACTGGGACAACACGTCTATCCTGGAATAGGCCAAGCAAAGGAATGCGAGAGAATTCCTCGAGGCCTGGCACTCCAACCACAACGCCATAAACAAACACATAGATCTAGATGCCATCTATTAACCCCTCAGAAAACAATCAGGAAATGATATCACCACAAACCCCAGGAACCGCATCCAGGAGAACGATATAAATAGAAAACAGGGGACAACAGCTTCGCTTCACTTGGAGATCGCCACTGATTATGTTACCTAGCCAGGTAACGAAACGTCTGGATATCAAACGTATAGCTCAGCGAGCAAACCTGAACCCTAAATCTCAACCTGAGCTACAAAGCTTCAGTGGATTTTCTGTGTATAACCAGGAATTCGCTTCCAGTCAGATAATTCACAAGAAGAGAAATACTTCTTCATTTCTTGACTGGGTGGTGTATGCAGGTCGATGCAAATTCGTAGTGCAAAACAGGGAGCCCCAGTGATGCTGCCAGAAACCCTTGTGACCTGACATACATACATTCTTTAGCTTGTTTTTCAATTCAAAACCAACTCCAGCAACAATATTTCCCTCTTCAAGCTTCCAAAGAGTTGGTTCTATCGCCCGACATTTCGAGGTGGAGAAAGCGGAGCTGTGATTATCTGATGTTTGTTTTTGAGCAGGGCGTGCTGCTGGAAGGAACAGAATAGGTTGATGTTGACAGATGCTTGTTTTGAGGCGCTGAGCTGCGGTGAAGGCGCGATAGCTTTAAAGGCATTGTTCAACTTATCGGATTAAAGATCCAGGGCAAGAAACGACCAGAAGTTTCTCGCTGGCTCCAATGGTCCATTACTCAACGTCAGTGACATAAATAAAACAGTGTAAAGTTCCAACAGTGAAGAGGGTAACTGTGAAGCCGGCACGTGAGGCCACATATCTTTTCTTTGTCATTGAAAGACACTGCTTCACAAAGTGGAGAATTCAGTGACTGAGATTGTTTCTCATGAGTTTTCACCTTGTGAGGCTTCCCATTGCTGCTAGTGTCCATGCAAATATCAGAACTCTGCAGCATGTGTTTGGTATGCACAGGCCACGAAGCAGAACAGATTTGTCTCTTGGTTGGTTGGAATGCAACTTCCAGCTTCGTTATACTTCCAAACTCACCGTCCTTATTGTACTGAAGATGAGATGTTTTTTGGATTGGTGATCTGCAGGAAAGAGGATCATTTAACTGTGTCGCGTCAGCAATTTTCCTGAGAATACCAGCGTCAATCTCACATCGCGTTCAGAGGTGTGGAAGCTAAAATAGCCCCAACCGAGGTTTATGAACACTTTGGGAAGCGGAATAAGGAGAATGAAGCGTGAACTATCTAAGTGAATAGAGTCAGTCTGTAAACATGCTCTTAGTTTCTGAATGAGGCCTCAGGTTCTTGGCGACACTTGCTGTTCCGAGATATTGATTCCCGTCAGACCTGCTCTGCTTTTGCAGTTGTCACTCCCAGGAGTAATAAATCTGAAATTTCGCACCTGGATTCGGAACCCGAGCAGTGTTGTTAGAAGCGCCGAATCCTACACACTGTAACACCTAGGATGCAGGCAAGACAGCCTTAATCGTTAGTTAAGGAAACAGCCTTCGGCTTTTTTTTAGTATTCATTGGAGATAGGTTTATCCTCTAAAATGATGGAATCATCAAGTTTTTACACACTGATAGAGGCCCATTATCCCAGTTACCAGCACTTGGCCTGTATAATTGAGTGTTCTTCAGTTAAATGTGGTCATCTCAATGATATTTTCCCTGGAACATTTTAAACGTAAACGACACAATAAATTGGACTGAATTTTGAGATGGGAAACAAAAGCAGAAGAGTGCCGAGAAAGCTCACCAGTTCTGGAGCATCTGTGAGGAGAAATCAGAGCGAACATTATGGGTTCGGTGAAACGTTCTCAGACACAGGCCTTCCAGCAACATGTGCTTTTGTGTGAGATTGAAAAATGTGTTCATGTGCCATCGGGGAACTGAGCCTGATTTTCATCGACACAGAGAGTCATACGACACGACCCCCAGGAATGAGCAAATGCAGAAAGTAAAATTTCACCTGCTTGGATTATTTATCCCATTTCAGATCTCAACAGTAGAATCTGTTTGCAGCAAAGTGCTTCTTTTGATGTTCGATTCGGCAGTTGTCCAAAAATGTACACATGCCTCAGGGAGGTGCAACATCACAATCCCAGTCTTCCAAGAGCAAAAGTGTCACCACTGAGCTACAGCAGCAAACCTGTAAGTTGGGGGTCTCATGATCTAAATACTGCAGTATAATAGATGACTGAATAGTCTGTGTATTTCAAATAAGTTTCAACAGAGCTAAATAAATCATGTAAAGAAAGCAATGCTGAATCGAATCTTCCCAGGATGATATCAAAAGACATCTTCCCTAGTTGTTTAATCTTTAGGATTTAATACCATCGGTACCTTGGCATTTTAATGGTTAAGATTTAAGTGATCAACAAGCAATACTGCCTGATCTTTCGAAGCAGAATAAAGCAGTGGATCAATCGTAGAGATTTACACAACAGAAAATTATTATTTGGACCAAACTTCCCATGCCGAACAGATATCCTAACCTAATCCAGTCACATTTGCCAGCACTTGGCCCATATTGCTCTGAACACTTCCTTTTCATAGGCACATTCAGGCGACTATTTAAGTCGTTTGGAGATGCCACTGTTGTACTGGGGTGTACAAAGTTAAAAAAAAATCACACAACATCATGTTATAGTCCAACAGGTTTAATTGGACGAATCAGCTGTGTCTAACAATCTTATTTTCAACAACCACCTGATGAAGTATCAGCTCTCCGAAAGCTAGTGCCTCCAAATAAACCTGTTGGTTTATAATCTGGTATTGTGCGCTGTTGGATCTTATCATTACCACGATCACATGTGCCCCACACGCTGACAATTGATAACTCGGCCGAATCTCAGTTCATCTGCTGCTGAAAATCTTATTTTTTTTCCCTCTTTGACATCATTAGAGGAGACTTTAAATGAAAAGACTGGCGATTTTGGTAGAAAGAAAAATTGTAGTTCTGAGGAATTATGCATTAAAATGAACATCAAACGCGACTGTAAAAATTCAGCGAAGGAACAAAAATATGTGGTGGCACTGCTGGAAGGGTGCCACTGAGCCCTGAACAACTTAGTGGTATAATGGAGTTTAATAGCAGTTCATCTCTCAATAATGATCAAATAAAAGTGTAGGAGTAATAGGGGATTTTCACAACTTCAATGTAGTGCGTCAATGTAATGCGAAATGATTTTTGAAGTCATTTCAAGAGCACTGTTTTGATCAGTCATGGCAAGACCAACTAGAGGGGCACAACAGTGAAGCTGGTTTTGAGAACTTAAGCTGGCCAGTAGGAGGAATCGCAGTGGGAGAGCATCTTGGTAGTAGAGATCACAAACCAGTCAGCTTAACCTCAGACTGAAAGCCACATAGCACAAGAAGTAGACGATTGTGGATGACATGTTGTGTGTTGATTTTACCATGGTAAACTGTTGAAAAGATCAACGTCTGTGGCATTAATGGAAACAAGCGAGTGAGGTGCCACATTGGCTTAGTGGCAGGAATTCAAGATGAATTGTTAGCAGGTAATCTCTGGTCCATGTCAGTAAAGGCTCCGACATGAGGATTGATTTCACAATCACCGGGATTGAAATGGATCGACTGGTTTCAAGGTCCCGATGATGGGATGGGACACGTCTACCCATCAAGAGCGACAGCAGCAGCACAGACAGAATAGTGCCGATGTGTGCATTAGATTATGAAAATGCTCAGTAAAATGGGAGGAGCGATGTAAAGGAGGGTTAGTGACCATGGAGGGAGGGAAATCACTGAAATGCGTGGGTTTGAATTCTGATATATGAAATGGAGAAGTGTCATATTCCGCATAAGTAACCAATGTTGCAGAATATCATATGATCTCTTGTTCCCAGGGCTAAACTTAGAGAGACTGAGTGGCGCAATAGTGAAGATCAAACTGGAAATGGGCATGATGTGACGGTATAAAGGTCCATGAAATGCCGGTTTTGGGACTCCAACCTCACCTGTAGTAACTTCTATTGACATGGAACAGGGAGCAGTATGATATCAGATTGGGACCTCCAACTCAAATGGATCAGCTTCAGTTGGCATAAAGCAAGGGGCATTGTGGCAGTAGGCTAAAAGTTCCAACCTCAACTGGAGCATATTGTATTGAGAAGGAGCACGGAGCAAAGAGACATCAAGTTGGGAGAAAGGATGTTCAGTTATCTTAATCTGAATTAAAGTAGTATCTAACAGGAACCATGTTTGTAGATTGAGTGAATATCTGTCCCATGGAAATCTCTGAAAAATAATGGAAAATGTGGCAAAGACTCAGATCGTACAGGAGAACCTGTGCAGAAAGAAACGCTGGTAATATTTTCTTTTTCTGACTTTTATCATAAGACTGACTGCGTATTTGGTGGAATTGCAGCAAGCGATTTTCATCTCGTGTCATGTTATTAAATTTCCTGAAAACCCACGCAAGTCATTGAAGCAAACTAAACTTCAAAACATTAACGGTAGAAAATTACGTCAAAGGGAGAGGACAGAGGATGGTGCTGCAGGGTCGTTTTTCAGGCTGGAGTTTCGTGACCAGTGGAGTGCTACAAGGATCGGTGTTGCGTCCTCTACTTTTTGTCATTTAATTGGAGTGCAGTGGACAGCGAAGAGAGTTACCACAGATTAGAAAAGGATCTTGACCATTTGGGCCAATCGGCTGAGAAGTTTAATTCAGATAAATGTGAGGTGCTGCATTTTGGGAAAGCAAATCAAAGTTGGACTTATGCACTTAATGGTAAGGCCCGAGAGAGCGTTGCTGAACAAAGAGATCTTCGAGTGCAGTTTCACAGATCGTTGAAAGTGGAGTCGCAGGTAGATAGGATAATGAAGAAGGCGTTTGGTATGCTTTCATTTATTGATCAGAGTATTGAGTACATGATTTGGGAGGTCATGTTGCGGCTGTATAAGACATTGGTTAGGCCACTGTTGGAATATTGCGTGCATTTCGCGTTTCCTTCCTATCCGAATTTAGTTACGAAACCTCAAAGGGTTCAGAAAAAAAATGCCAGGGTTGGAGGATTTGTGATATAGGGAGAGGCTTAACAGGCTTGGACTGTTTTCCCTGGAGCGTCGGAGGCTGATGGGTGACTTCTTAGCGTTTTTCAATACTATGTGGGTCATAGATAAGGTAAATAGAAAAAGTCTTTTCCATGGGTTCTGTGAGTCCAAAATTAAAGGTTTAGTGTGAAAGTGGAAAGAAAAAATGAGACCGACGGGGGGCAACGTTTTCATGCAGAGAGTGATAAATGTATGGAAGGTGCAGCCATAGGAAATGGTGTTGGCTGGTACAATTGCAACATTTAACAGGCATTTGGATAGATATACGAATAGGAAGGGTTTGGAGGGATACAGACTAGATTGGCTTGTGATATCTGGTCAGCATGGACGAGTAATACCAAAGAGTCTGTTTCCATGCTGTACATCTCTATGACTCTATGACTCTATTTGATGTTGCCATTCTGCTCGAGTTTATCTTGATTTATGGAGGAAAAGCAGGAAACTAATGTTGAAATTTACAGGATCAGCGATGATCCTATTCAATAAGCTGAACAGACAAAAGGCTGAATGGAAGCTTCATCATGACAGGTATGTTTTCATTATGCATCGTGCTGAAACACAAAATGGGGAGGGTTGGGCTGACGCAGTGGTGGTGATTTTCTTTCCTGGTTAAATTGTTGAATTTGACTGTTATTTTGCCTGTCCATGTAAACATCACAACTCTGAAGCATGAAAGCGTGAAGCACATGTGGGACAAATGGCGCAAAATCTAAAGTGCCTGACTCCAGATCAGAACATTGTAGGTTTCACTCCCCTCTAGCTCGAGATTAACGCAGGGATTTTTTACAGTCACCACCTAATCTTCCTCATTGTTCTGAGCCGAGATGAAGTTTGAGTTCCTGATATGCTGACACGAGACTCTCTTTCAGTACACGTCCCGGATGACAGCACAGTCAATGTCGCAGCGTCATCACAAGTACGGAAGACCAAATAGTCCCACATACTGCGAATCAGCACTTTTCAATTTCACAGAGCGAACGACCCAATCGCTGCGGCTCCTCGAAATGGCAAGGAAACAAAATAAATATCTCAGCCTCATGTTGGTTGATGGAGTGACGAGGCACCTTCTCCTTCTTTAAGAGGCTGGGACATTGACACTGTTATTCGTAGCGACATTGATTGATTCGAAGCATTGAAAGGAATCCTATCACAGATGCCCATGATGTTGATGCCGAACAAAATAGCCCTTACTGGGAATTGAAGCCGGACCGCAGTGGTAAAAGTGCAAATTCAGAAACACTACACGATCTAGGACGAGTACAGCGATCAGACGCAAAGGTAGAGTGTCAGACCTCAAACGTGTTGGACGGGTTCTTGGCAGAAACAACGGCTTGACGATATTAATTCCATTTTCCATCCCTTTGCCTTGTCTGCCTTAACATCACAAATAAAGATTGAATACCTCTGAAGGTTGTGTTGATTTCATCACAATGAGTTGCAGATTTATCCACCACCACTTGTTGATAAAGTATTTCATGCTCATCTACTGAAAACTTTCGGCATCTTACATTTAGTCTACACCCCTTGCTGTTTGACCAATAGGAAGCATTTCTTTATCTCTCATTGCTTCGCACATTTCAATCATGTATCATCACAATCTCCTTTTCTCCATTGAAATTAGATCAGAGAAACAGATCGTTTCCAAAAGAAATCCTTTGTTAAATACTACAATGTGTTCTTTTCCTGAGCCTGATGTTCCAGAAATCTCAGGTACATGTCAGTAAAAACTGCTACGTGAGCACTGATCACTGATCACTGATCATAAGCAGTATGTCAATAGATCGACTGGTTTTTGGGTCCTCATTGTGGGATTGGGTCACGTTTCCCCAACAACATTGACTGAAGCTGCACAGACTGAACAATGTCAATGCGAGTGCTTGATTGACAAATGCCTCAGTGAAATTGGAGGAGTGACCTAAAGCTGGGTTACATATCGTGGGATGGGTAGAAGTCTCCGAGACTCCCTTCATTAAATGTCCCTGCGAACGTCAGAGTCAATATCCCAGAGTCATCACTGGAGGGGAAGCTGAATTCGTCGCTCACGCTGCCCTTTGCATATGCAAACTTTTCGAGGTTCACTTTGGCACCAGCGATTGTCAAGGAAACAAGACACAGAGCCTAGTCTCAACTTTGATAAACATGGGAAAATCTTTAGGAAGCGGAATTAGAGGAGACTGGAAAGTGAACTGTCTAAATGAGCAGAGACTGCCGAGGCACCATCCCCATTCTTTAAGAGGCTGGGACATTGTCTCTCATTTCACGGTGTACTTAATTATCCGAGGTATTAAAAGCACTCCACATGCAGGTGGTCTGCTTTTGCTGATGGCGCTGTCAGGAACAAAACAAACCCCAACTCCTGGACGGAGACTCCAAGCCGGGTCACAGCGAAGAAAGCGAAAAAAATGGAACTGCTAGCTCACCACTGACAGCTACACAAATACCACGTATATGTAGAATGACAGCCCTCAAGCTCGTTGTACATGCTTTCGTCAGAAGCAATCTCTTGACTGTCTTTATTCATTTTTATCTCTTGGTCTTACGTGCATTAACATCTCAAGTTCAGATCCGTGTATTTCTGAAAGTTATGTGGTTTCGCCTCTGTGCATCCTTGCAGACAGTGAACTCCAGATTCAACCATCCGCTTGCTGATGAGATTTTTCTGCATACCTCCTCAACCCTTTCCACCTCTTCACTTCAGTCTACGCCCCTGTTGATCGGTCAAGAGGAAACGTTTCTTTTAGTCTGCCTTGTCAATGTCGCTCATTATTTAGTGCATATGAAACATGTATCCTCACAGTTTCCTCTGCCTTAAGAAAACGACCACAGTCAAAACAATCTGTCTTCATAACCTAAACTTTTCAACTTGGTAAATTTCTGCACGGTTTCCAGTGAGATCACATGACTACTGTAATGTGAATTGCAAGACCGCAGGCAATATTTCGGGGGAACCGAATGAACAAATGAAATAAATGACTGTAGAAAGCCACAGAAACTTGTCTTTTGCAATAAAACATCTTTTGCTCAATATTGCGCTGTGCTCTTATGCTGAGCCCGATGTTCCAGTAATCTCTTGTCCGTGTCAAGAAAAACTGCTCCACGAGAATGAATCACAGAACAGCTGCATCTAAATGGGTTGAATTGCTTGAAGATGCCGACCATGGGATTGGGGCACTTTCACCCAAACCAGTGACCGCAGCAGTACAGAATGAACAGTGTAAATGTGAGTATTATATTGTGCAGTACCTCAGTGAAATGGGAGGGTGAACGTTTAAGAGGATGAGTTAATGTGGGAGAGAGAGAGCTCTCCCATAAAGGGTGGTTATGATATTTGAAACGCAAAGATGTGAGACAGTGGGTGTTTGAAGAAGGAAATTTATCACTACGAAGAGTATTTTTATGTTAAACAAAGATTGATGTTCTCAGCGTTTCCTGAGCACACATTACATGGAGAAAAACGGGAAAAATGCCGATTGCTGTGACAGTGATTCGAGCAGAATTTGCTGTGTTGACAATGCCAAGGAAGAACCATTTCATGATCCTGGCGCCACATGGAAAAGCACGATGCAAAAAGCAATAAGGATTGTGGCAGAGTTTATGTCAGGAACAGAACCACACGCACGAATGAATACTTGTCAAACAGTGACTGAGATGTGGGAACTCAGATTCAGTTGAATCTTTAACTTCTATGTCCCGAGAGACTATAGGAATTGCAACACTGAGGTTGTATGAGATTACGGTTGGTAGATATCGACAAAACTAAAAAAGGGTCATTGGATACTGCAGGGCATTGCTGAAATATATTTCTCAATAACACTGTATTTTACATCGGTTACTTCACCAATTTCCTCACTCCTTGACGTAATCCTATAATGGCATGTCACATAATCCCAGTTCCCAGGCGTGAAATCAGAGAAATTGAGTCGCATTGCACCGAAAACTATTTGGACATGGTGATGGCGATGAACGCAAGTATGTAGCTGCAAAAATGCAGTCGGTGAGCGGAATGCCATTCTGTGATGATACAGAGGCACGTGAAATATCGAGGCTAAAAGCTCCAGCCTTAACGACAGCGGCTTCATTTCCAAAGCATCAAGAAGCAGTGGGACATCAGGCTGGGAATTCCAATTTCACCTGAAAGAACTTGTATTGACATGGAGCAGGGCATATTGGGACATCAGCTGGGAGAAAATATAGTCAACTGTTTTAAGCTTAAGTGAAGCAGTTTTCAGCAGGACATTTGTTTGTGGATTGAGAGAATATCTGCAACTGGGACAGTCTAAATTACAAAGAAGAATTCTCCAAAGAGTCAATTCTTGGAGAACCATCTGTGCAGAGAGAAGCAGAGGATTTTTACGTCATCTGCCCATCCTTAAATGGTTGACTTTGCACAGTATTAATTTCCATGAAGGGATTGTTTTTTGGTCGGTTCACAGTATTCACTTTCCTGCATACTCGCAAAGATCGTTACTGTAATCGAAACCCCTGAAAATTAACTGTTATATAGGTGGTGTTGATGAGGCTCACGTTCACGTCATATACGGTGAAGAAGTGGATTCGAAATCCATGAGATCAGCAGTGATTCCATTGAAAGGCTGTTCAGACAGAGTGTGAATGGAAACTTCATGAGGACATATGCATTTTTTTTTTTGGAAAATTCGCTGCTTTGAATGTTGATGAAGATTGGACTGAAGGAGCGACAGTGATTTTCTTTATCGCTTGTTCAACTGGTGAACATGACTGCTAATAACCAGGTCCGTGTTAACATCACGGCTCTTAAGGTATTGCGCGTGCGTTGGGCCAGTGGCGCAATGGATAACGCATCTGCCGATGAATCAGGGCATTGCAGGTTAGAATCCTACCTGGCTCGGAGGTTGTGCAGACTTCTAATAAGCAAAAAAACTGATTTTCCTGAAGTCGAAATATGGTATGAGTTCCTAATCTGCAATAATAAGAATGCCTTCATTAAATGTCCACAAGAACGTGAGAGTCAATGTTTCAGCGTCATCACAGGAGGGAAGCCGAATAGTCTCACACGTTACTCATGGACACCTTTCCATTTCATAAAGTTATCGATCGAATAACTGTTGCTCGCGGGAATGGTCGGCTTTGAGCATTTTTCGAAACTCTTTGGCCAGTGGAATCAGAGAAGAATGAAGGGTTAACTGTCCAACTGATCTTTATAGAGAGTGAGTTCCAGAGTCTATCACTTGCTGACTGACAAAGTTTTCCTACCAGTCCAGTCAAAGCTTTCTGCATCTTGTCTGAAATCTACAAACCCGTGATCAATCAAGAGCAAATGTTTCCTTCAATCTGTAATTCCATGCTCCTCATTATTTCGCACAGGCCATTTGGTCCAACAAGTCGATACCAACCCTCTGAAGGGTAACCCAGCCAGACCCATTCCCCTACCCTATATTTACCCCTGACTAATGCAACTAACACTATGGACGATACAGCATGACCAATTCACCTGACATGCACATCTTTGAATTGTGGGAGGAAACGCACACAGACACAGGGGAGATTGTGTAACCTCCACACAGGCAGTCACCCGAGGCTGGAACCGAGCCTGGGTACCTGGATCTGTGAGGCAGCAGTGCCCACATTTACTTAGACATCTGTTAAAGCGGGCAACTCCATACAGAAGCATGTTTTCAATTCATACCTTTTTAAACATTTTCGTTCATTAAAAGCAGTTAACAAGAAAATGACCTTGCCCTAATTCGTTCAACAGAAATGCTCTCCACACTGGAATGCTGTATTGACTTTATGCAGTGCATGCAAAAATCTCCACAGTTCAAGGAACGTTTTAAGAATATGTAAAAATAATTTAGAGAATAATCCATTTCCTCCGGATCTGTGTTTTAATTGGCGATATTTCCCACCTCAATAATTTTGATAAATACAATGACTTATTAAGTTTATTAACTCAGTGGTTATTTATGTTCATTGTGAACACATTCTCATTCACATTAATCTACTGGTTAGTTCCTCTGATGAATGTACAATTACAGTGAATATAGTTGACGTGAGGAGTTGAGCAATGTATCCTCTAGGATTAAGTCTGTTGTGCAGTTTGTTTCAGTGCTATCTCCGACTAACGTGTCAATGGTCCTGACCATTTGTAAATTGTCCAGTTCGGATACCTGAATCTCAGACAGTTCAATTTCATCTCGCGCTTCAAAACCACTTTTATCTACCAGAAATACAATATTCGATTAGGTGCCTCAGAATTGAGAGCCCTGACTAAGTTGTTCCAATCAGAACGAACGTTTCAGGAACAAAAGGCAGATAGCAAGAGTTTTGAAATTGGTTGTTGACAACAAGAGATATTTAATTGAGCGAGGCAGAGGGAAATATGCTGCATATTTTCTTTGTGCCTCAGTTATGCAGGACATGTTTCGTGGCACAATGTAGAATCAGAATTTTTTTGCATCTTATTATTTGAAAACCTATTATCAGCTTTTAATGTCACTGGCAACGGTCATATTAAACTTTAAATCATTTTAATTTTTTCCAAACTAAGCAGACCGTCTGGTGCAGCAACATTCACAGGGAAAAGAGGAAGTTCTAGGTTGGAATCCAGTGACAGTGAATTGATGGCAATGCAATTCCTAGTTTTATTCCTCTGTAGTTCCCATAGAGCTTGAACAATTTGGAGCTGCTGTCAAAGCATTCTTCGATAAATGTTGAAATGTTACTTTCATTGTACAAACATTCTGGAACTATCCCTGGTTGTTGGAAGGTGATAATAACTAACATGGTTTATGTATTGTCAAAACACGTGGGCTGTGTTCTCCGTGATAGCGTCAAGCTCATTGTGTTCAGGTCTAATGTGATGTTGTAGTAGAGTCCCTGATTCTATGCCAGGTGGCCTGTGTTCACTTACAACCTGTTAGAGAGGTATGTAACATAATCTCTTATCAGGTTACTTCAGTGCAAGAAAGCAGATTGACATATCTGGGTGTTTGTTGGAATTCCACTCACAGAGGCCAATGAAATCTATTCAATCGCTGTTCTGACTTGTGTCTCTTAGATATTAAACAGAATTTTGGTGGTTAGCAGCTTTTTCCAGATCAATATTTGTTCACAAGCTTTTGGGTATCGCTAGATGGGGTTAATGGAGTAAGTGCTCAAAGAAATCCCAGCTTTTGACTTGCTGTTCTAACAATATCATTTATAACTAATCCAGAATGAATCATTTTCGAAGCATATTTGATGAGATTATCCTTAGGCTGTTTTACTTTATATTAAACCAGTGCTGTAGCTGAATTTGATTGTTCAGTACGGTGGGAGTTCCTCTGAATCCAACACTTGATGCAGATGGTGATAGCTTTTCAGTTGGTCTTCAATTGCTATCTGAGACCATCCAGTACCTCTGCGAAGAATTCTTTTTCCAATAGGAGTCAAGCCAGCGTAATCACTGTTTATCTCAACAGGTGTGAGCTCTTGTGCCAAAAACATGAAAACAATTTGGTGAAGGGGCGGGGTCTCTGGATGCGAAATGTTCACCTTGCCTTCTCTCCACAGGAGCTGCTAGACCTGCTGAGTTTCTTCAGAAATTTCTGTCTTTATTTTGATTTTCTAGCATTTAAAGTTTGTTGTTTCATTGAAAATAGTTGTGTTCGATGAAACACGTTCTTCAGAGAAAATATGCATTTGAACAAATTGAGAATGTTCAGAGATATTAAATATCAGAGAATCATTGAATTGGAGCGCCCTGATCTAAAGTGTAGTTTCACAAGAAACTATTATGAAGTAACAACACACTCCAGAGTGCAGTGACTGCTGTAATTGGGTGGAAGTTATTTTGATCACTCAAATAGAGAATGTCAATGATCCCGTTCCAAATAATCAACAGAAGGTTTTTTTCTAAAGCATGTGTGAAACAATTCATTTCTTGAAAGGAAGGTAGGAGCACGAGGAGGGCACTCAGTCCCTCGAGCTGTTCCACCACTTACTTAGATCATGGAGCATCTGTGAGCTAAATCCACAGGTCTCCCTTTGGCTAAAACTCTTCAACAACTTTTATTAACAAGCAAAAACTATCCCAGATTTATTGATTCGACTGCCCGGAACAAAGGAAGACACCATTTCTGAAAGCCAGTCCTGTGAGTACTGTGACACAATGAGGCTGGAATTAATTGCTCATGAAAGTAAAATTTAAATCTCTGACAATTTTTAATTGAAACATCCCAATCATCATATTTCTTTAATTTAACACTATACTTCCCTGGAATAAAGAAATATAATGTGTGATTGCCTTGCTAAAAATGAGGGAAGCTTAATTCCTATTACATGATTAAGAAATAGCTCTGCTCGTTCAGTGAAAACACAGTCAAATCACGCAAAAGGAAACCATGCTATCTTGTGTAGACAGACAAGTGCCTCAAATAATTTTCAATTCTTCCAGTGGTTGTTTGAATCTCTGGACAGGTGTGGAAGTGTCAGACTTTTTATACCGCCTTGAGAAACCAGTTGTCATCAGTCTATTTGAATTGCTGAAGTTTGTGTGGTATTAGCACATTCACAGCGCTGTTAGGAAGTGAGTCCTATGGCTGTGATTGAGGAAGAGGAAACGGCAGAGAAATAGTTGAGAGTCAAGTTGAAGTCGAATTTTGAGGAGAGCTTTCAGTTGAAGCATTTACATGCATGTGCGCCCTTATCCTCAAGGATCACAATTTTGGAACATGCTGCTGAAGGGACATGTCAGCATGCAAAATGGAAGCTGAAGAAGGCCCCTCGGCCCCTCTAGAATGCTATTCCATTCATGGGATCATCATTAATCTTGCTGCTCACCAATCTTCCCAACACACCGATAACATTGAACCTGATTGTTTACTGTTCAGCAAAAGAATGGTGGAACTTTGGAATTCTCCACCACAGAAATTGATTCAGGACAAAACATTAAATGATTTCAATAAGGAGATATATTCCTTCAATCCTTAAAAAAATGCTCCGGATATGTGGGAGAAAGGCAAACAGGGTACAATATTGGTTGAAAGCCATGAAAACATTGAATGGGACATGGTTTGTAAGTTTGCACGTAACACCAACATTGGTGGTATAATTGGCAGTAAAAGTTATCTAAACGTAGAATGAGATCTTGATTAGCTGGGTCAATGGGCTGAGGAGTGGCAGATTGAGTGTAATTTAAATGAATACAACGTGTTGCTTTTTGAGAAGACAAATCAGGTCACAAATTACAGAGTTAATGGTAGGGCACTGGATAGTGATGTTGAACACAGGGCCCTGAGGGTCCAGACTCATAGAGTCTTCCAGAGTTCATGGTAAGGCACTGGGTAGTGATATTGAACACTGAGGACCCTGAGGGTTTAGACTCATAGATTCGTGAAAGCGTTGTCTCAAGTAGCTAGTGTGTTGAAGGCGTTTGGCACATGTACCTTCATTGGTCAGAGCACTGAGTGCAGGAGTTGGGGCTTCATGTTGTAACTGTCCAAAACATTGGAATGAACTGCCAGAGGAAGTGGTAAATGCAGAGATAGGTCCAACATTTAGAAGACATATGAACAGCTCCAGGAACTGGATAGGTCGGGATGGATATGGGCCAAAGGCAGGCAAGCGGAATTAGTTTAATTTGGGAACTCTGGTCAGCATGGATGAGCTGGAACAAAGGAACTGTTTCTGTGCTGTACGACTTTATGACTCACTGACTTTATGGTGGAGTAGGCTCAAAGTTGGAAGGTGGTGAGCAAGTGAGGGGCTAGATTGGGCATGTGGGAGAGTTTGGGCTGGTAGGCTGTGAGGTGTTGGCTGGCTGCTGGGTAAGCTTGCATGCACTCTGTCTGGCAAGGTGGCATCAAGGTAAATTGTAATGGTCACAGGATAATTTGGTCGAATCTTGCTTGGTAGGTGAGGGGTAGTTTGAGCTGAAATGCAGGAGGTCTGTCTTTGCCAGGCTGGTTTATAGAGAGGTGAGCAGGATGCCAGGCTGGTTAGTGTAGAGGTGGGCAGAGTGCCAGGATGTTTCGGGGGTGTAAGGTCACTGTAATGAAGTGACAGGGGGACGTGTTGTCAAAATGCAAAGCTCGGAGTCTGGCAAAATGGTAGGTTGTAAAGCACAGATGCGAAAGGAGCTAGGATGCAATGTGCACAGGTTGACTTGGGTAAGATGAGAGGTCAGTGATCAAGGGCTGAGGTCATGTCTTGGGAAGTTGGCTTTTGTGAGAGGTTGTGAAAATGATGGTGCCAGGTCCAGTCAGGGCCAGATTCACCATGGGCCAGGTGCAGGGCGGCAGGAGTGTAAATGAGTGAAAGGAATTGAGATCATATGTCCATCTGGAACATAGAATATAGAACATTACAGTGCAGTACAGGCCCTTCAGCCCTCAATGTTGCGCTGACCTGTGGAACCAATCTGAAGCCTATCTATCCTACACGATTCCATTTGCATCCATATGTTTATCCAATAACCTTTTAAATGCCCTTAAAGTTGGCGAGTGTACTATTGTTGCAGGCAGTGCGTTCCATGGCCCTACTACTCTCTGAGTAAAGAAACAACCTCTGACATCTGTCATCTATGTCCTCTCCTGCTAACCATCACTATTCAAGGAAAAAGACTTTCACTGTCCACCCTCTGTTTATCTTTTATGTCTCAATTAAGTCACCTCTCAACCTTCTTCTCTCAAATAAAAACAGCCTCAAGACCCTCATCCTTTCCTAATTAAACCTTCCCGCCATACCAGTCAACATCCTGGTAAACGTCCTCTCAACTCTTCCAAAGCTTCCACATTCTTTATATAATGTGCTGACCAGAACAGTACACAATACTTGCAAGTGCGGCCCCACCAGAGTTTTGTACAGCTGCAGCCTAACTTCGTGGTTCTGAAACTCAGTCCCTCTATCGATGAAAGCCAACACAAAGTATACCTTCTTCACAACTCTGTCAAACTGGCTGGCAACTTTTAGGGATCTATGTACATGGACACCGAGATCTCTCTGCTCAGCTACACTACCAATATGGATTGCCTTGTAGGTGTTTCGTGTGATAGGGGTTGTGTGTTCCGGGCATGAATGGGTGTATATCAGGGTAGGGTTTGTCAATGTGAGTGGGAATTTAGGTCGAGACAGAGGAAGTGCAGTGGTTAGTTTGAAAGATGAGGTTTGCTGGTGAACTGCGTGTCAGTTTGATAGTTATTAAAGTTAAAGATTACTTGTTCATTTCTCAAATCATATTTACATAAATACTCAGCTGTAACACTCCAAAGTCTCTGAACCTTAACGGTCCTCCATTTTTCAGAGGCTTCCAGAATTCAGATTATTGTAAATGAGATGTTTCAACTTCCAGACAATTGGCATGAGTTCAGCCGTGACAACCATCCTCCCCGTCCCAGTGCTCAGCTCCTGCCTGTGCTGCTGCTGCAGTGACCTTCCTCCCAGGGAGAACATTCTACCTTGCATTGATAAGTGAGGAAGGCTCACTGGACCTGATTTCCAAGTATGGGGACGGCAAACACGAGGGGACACAACTTTAAAGTGAGGGGAGATAGGTATAAGACAGATGTCAGAGGTAGTTTCTTTACTCATTGATTATTAAGGGTATGGAATGTTTTGCCTGCAACAGTAGTAGATTCGCCAAGTTTATGTACATTTAAGTCGTCATTGGACAAACATATGGCCGTACATGGGATAGTGTAGGTGGGATGGGCTTCAGATTAGTATGACAGGGCAGCGCAACATCGAGGGCCGAAGGGCCTGTACTGCGCTGTAATGTTCTATGTTCTATGATTCACTCTGATTTCTCTCCGGGGGTACTGCCAGCTGTTGGGTATTTCCAGCAGTACGGTACCTACTGGGGCGGCACGCTGGTTCCGTGGTTAGTGCTGCTGCCTCACAGTGCTCGGGACTCGGGTTCCAGTCCAGCCTCGAGTGACTGTCTGTGTGGAGTTGGCACTTTCTCTCCATGTCTGTGTGCGTTTCCTCCCACACTCCAAAGATGTGCAAGCTGGGGGAATTGCAAATGTTGTATTCAGTGATTGGGAGTTTAGGTGCATTAGTCATGGTTAAATGTAGCATAATAGGGTAGGGGAATGGGTCTGGATGCGTTACTTTTCAGAGGGTGGGTGTGGACTTGTTGGGCCAAATGGCCTGTTTGCACACACTGTAGAATTTCAATGAATCTGCATTTCCTTGGTTTGTATTTTGTGAAACGTCTCTGCTCTTCACAGCAATCCAGTGGAAGTGTCAGTTGGTGAGATCTTCAAACATTTACTGGTGTGGGATCAGGATGTTCTTCTTCCTAAATTATGTGTTAACGGTCAAGGTCGAGGGCATGTTTCTAAAGAGGGAACCAATGATCATGATCAGCAACTGGTAGGAAACAACAATAAACCCCAGTTATGCTGTAGACTTCACCGGGAGCATACTGGCAAACGTTTACAGCTGAGGATACATTTGAGGAACTGATAAGGTCAAATTAACAGAAACTAACGTGCTCAATTGGTCATTCTATTGTAGAGACACCATCGCTCCCCACGCTTTATGGCCTGGTCTCCTCCTGTCAGGAGCACAACACCGGTTCTGTGATCTTTGGTTGTTTGGCGATGGACTATTCCCCTGACGTCACCAAGGTAACCTGGAAGAAAGGTGGGGAGCTAATCACGACTGGATTGAAGACTTACCCATCAGTGAGAAACAAGAAGGGAACCTACACCCTGAGCAGCCAGTTAACCCTGCCCGAGTCAGCGGTAGATTGCCCCAGCAAAATCTACTGTGAGGTTCAACACAGCGGGACACACAAGAGCAAAGTAATGCCATGTCCAGGTACGTGTTGTGGGAACTGAGGTAAACAGATCATCTGTGATTAACATGAATAAGGCATTATTTACAACCGTTTTCACAGACTCACCTTTTTCAGCACAGGAAAAAGGCCCTTTGATCCACCCAATTCACGCCTATCAATTACAGCCACCCAACTATTCCATCTCATGTGCCAGCCTTGTTTGACTTGCCCTTGCAAGGATACTTCATACTTATAATGAGGGGCTCAGTCGCTACATGACTTATAGGTGTTGAGCTCCAGGCTAACACCACCCTCTGTTTGATTTTGTTTTCCCCTGAGATCCACTTGGAACCTCCTGGCCTTACCTTCACCCTGTTGCCCTGAGGCATTGATCTCTCCATCAAGGGGAAAGGTTTCATCCAGTTTACCCTGTCTATGCCTAAAATAATTCTAGACATCATGATAATCTTCTCCCTAATTCTCCTCTGCTCCAAGGAAAACCCCTGTCTATCTAATCTAGTTTCATAACTAAAACCCTCCAACCCAGGCAAGACCCTGGCAAATCTCATCAATACTGCCTTCAGTGTAATCACATTCCTTCCATAACATGCACACAAAGCTTCAGTATGGCCTATCCAGTGTTTTATTAAGTTCCAGTATCATCTCACCACTCTTCATTGTCAATGTCTAGGCTAATAAAAGCAAATATCCTCCCACTTTCTTAGCCTCTTTATTCAGACGACACAGTACTATAGGGGATCGGTGGGTACATGCACCAAAGATCCTCAGGCCTTTCCAGGGTTCCACCATTCAAAACATCATACCTCACAGATTCTTCTGCCGAATTACATCACCTTACATTTATTCAGAATAATTTCCATTTGCAACTTTTCTCTTCACATACAATCAACCCTTTTATATCCTCCTGCAATCTAAAGCCATTATGCTCATGACTTACCAACATGACAGTTTTCATTTCTTCTGTGAATTCACTGGTTAATCCTCCTAAATTTGAGTCTCAATCATTGGTATGTAAGAGAAATAGCACGGAAATCAACACTAATCCCTACAGAACACAAGGAGACATAGATTTCCAGTCACGCAGACACCCGATGACCCCTGCTCCCATCACTCAGCCAGTTCTAGATCCAATCTGTCAAATTAACTCGGATCCCATTGGCTCTGATTATTGCTATCATCTGGACATCGAGTTATCTCTATGAAAACTACTATCAAATTGTTACACGTGACTTCCTCTCAATAAACCGTGCTGAAAATTGTTGATTTATCTTGCAAATGAAGACTAATTTCACTTCTCAATATTTTCCTTAGCACTGAGACTAGCTTGACAGATCTGTGTTTTCATTATTTATCCCTTCCTTCATCCTGCATAACAGTGCAACGTTGGCTGATCTACACTCACTTGGCACAACTGCTGTGGCCAGACAGGAATTCTAAATTATTGTCAGCGACCCAACTATTTCATCCTTTGCATCGCTCAACCGCTTGGTATACTTTTCATCTGCCCTGGAAATATAACCACTTTTATTTCAGCAAGACAACACAGAACATCACGTCATGTGTCCTAATTTCTGAAAGTACATCACAACACCCCTCCATGATTTCTGTCCCCACACTGTCCCTCTTACTAGTGAACACTGACACTACACATTCGTTTTGACCACAACCAAATCCTCCGGCTCCACTCCAATAATAACACTTAATGGGCATTACTGTTTCCCGAATAATTCTTTTATAATGAATGAGCCTGTAACTTTTAAAAATATTTTCCTTTATTTTGACTGCTATTATTTTCTCACGGTCCCTTTTGCTCTTCTAATTCCTTTGTCTTTCAAACTCCCCCTTGCACGTTCTGTACTCCATATTAGTTTCTATTGTTTTGAGATTTCAGTATAGACCGGAAGCCTCCCTTGTTTCTCTTTATCTCCCCCTACATGCCCTTGGTGTCCAGAGCCCGCTGCATTCTTGGTCCCACGCAGTGGCTTCCTGGGAAATGTCCTCCCTGTGATTTTCCTGTCTCTTTCTTAAATGTGTCACACTGCTCTGACTCAGATTTACCAATACGTGTCAGCTTCCAGTCCACTCTGGTCAAGTCATTACCTGATCTTAATAAAATTGTCCTTCCCCTTTTCAGAACTTTGGGCCAATTTCTATTCCTTTGCAGTACAATCTGAAATCCAACTGATTTACGATCACTGTCTGCAAAGTGCTCCACCATTGGTGTTTTACCCACTGGGTCCACTTCATTCCCGAAAGTTAAGTTCCGGTTCACCCCTCTCTTGCAATGTCTGGATTAAAATTCTCTGTATTAAACACATACTTTGTTCAAATATTCTCCTGGGGGCATTTTCAGAATTGTGCTCCCTCTAAATTTTTGACAAAGTGAATATCCAAACCTATGCTGAGGAAGTTAAAAACCTCTTTTCTCATTCCCCTATTTAATTTACATGTCTCTGAAATTTGCCCATGTATTTGCACTTGGTCTTTTGGACCTATAGTAAGGTCTATCGTGCTCACCCAGTAGTTATGTTTGTTGTAATTTGGTTTTGAAGTACTGTCCATTTGCCTTTGTTCAAGGAGGTATCCATGATTTCATTTCTCTTTCCAGCCTAAAATACTCTCGTCAGAATTGCAACAGAAACAACATTCTGTACCGCACACACCCGCCCCCATCATTTTCTATCTTTCCCTGTCTCGCCTGAAGGCACTAAATCCTGGAATATTGAATAGCCACTCCTGCCCGGCTCTCAATATGTCTCCGTGATAGCAACGGCATCATATCTTCATTTATGCCAGTAATTCGTCTGCCTTGTTCATCAGACTCTGTCATTAAAACGAATACCATCCAACGTTGATATCTCCCTTCTGATGTTACTGGCCTATAGTTTCTATGCCTCCTTGACTCCCTTGCTGTGTCCTCTAAGTTTAGCCTTTCACATTGTCCTGCTGATCTTTCTGTGTGGATCCCAGCTTCTCCAGCACTCTGTACAATTATGATTCCTGTATCCATTAACCACAAGAAACCTTGATATATGAGAACTGATTGTATTTGTTATGAAGTTCGTCGGATAATGTATGCGTTGTGTTTCCTAAAGGTCCAGATATTCTCCCACCAACCCTTCTCCTAACTGTGAGCGAGAGTGAAGAAATCGCAAGCAGCAAGTTTGCAACCGTCGTCTGTTCAATCATCGAGTTCCATCCGAAGTCAATCTCCGTGAGTTGGTTGAAAAATGGCCGACCCTTGGATTCTGGCTTCTTCACGTCTCCCGTGTGTGAGGCGAACGGGAACTTCTCGGTGACAAGTCGGCTGATGGTCCCTTATGGTGAATGGTTCAACAGCGCAGTCTATACCTGCCAGATCACTCATGGAGAGAACACTCAAAGTAAAAACATCACCGCACTCCAGGGTAAGAGACACATACTGACAGAGCTACAGATCACTCTGAACTCGGATGTGAATCAAACACACTAATTTATCAGGCGTAGTAAACAGCACGGTACAGTTTGTCATTTCCCAACATGCCACGTCTCTCATTCAGTTTGAGTGTTACATTAGCATTGCTCATAATTCAACCTTTTGGCAAGTCAGAAAAGCATGTTTCCTCTCTGTTGAAGATAGATATATTGACAGTGAGCTTTGTTAAATAGTTTGTTGCCTGATCATGCTGGGAGAGGCTTTCAGAGTGCTGAATCCTTGCCTGGTAGCCGCTTCAAGGGTAAGTTTGGGGTGGAGGGGGGATATTGGAGAGATATCTGATTGAAACATAGAAAATACTGAGGGACTGAGGTCGAGTGAATGTGGAATAGGTGTTTTGACTGGTAGGCGAGACTCGGACCCAAGGGCACAGTTTCAGGGTCAAAGGGGCACCGTTTAGAACTGAGATGGGAAGGAATTTCTTCAACCAGAGGGTGATGAGTCTGTGGAACATGTTGCTGCAGAGGGCTGTGGAGGCCAGGCCATTGTGTGTACTCAAGCCAGAGATAGATCAGCTCTTGTTTAGTACGGGGAGAAGGCAGGAGAATGGCTTTAGCCCGAAACGTCGATTTTCCTGCTCGTCGGATGCTGTCTGACCTGCTGTGCTTTTCCAGCATCATTCTGATCTAAACTCTGGATTGGCCGAACAGCCTTATTCTGATCCTCTATCTTATGATGTTGTGGTCTCAAAATGACGTGGTTAAAATATGCAGTGACCCTTAATTGAAAATAAATCATAATGCGTTCAATGCTTCATTCCCTGCTCAGAAATGACCTGTTGGCCTTGGACACTGTACGACATCGATTTTTATCTGGTACTGAGCTCTTTAACTTCATTTATGGGATCAGACGACAGACCAAGTGGGTATCACATTTGATGAACTGGGATAAACGTGATCTCACTAAGCTTCTTTAAGATGCTCTCTGTAATTAATGGATGAGGCAGGAGAATAAATTCTGGTAAGAATGCTACAATAGGGATGAATGAACGAGGAACTCGAGACAGGCTGATTTATCCTGGTTTGGGGTGGTGATGTTTACACAGTGAGTAGTGGATGTCTATAAAATTAGTGACATTTCCACCGCGTTTGTAAATTAATTTAAGACGCTTTTGTTTGTTTTTTTCTCCCGTGCTCTATGAAGAAATTAAAAAAATGCAGCTTGGTAAATAAAGTGAAAGTACAGACCAGTTATGAACTAACTGAATGGAGGGAAAGACTTAAGGAGATGGGTGTCCTTCTCGATATCCAATGCTGTACTCAATGTCTTGTTTTCAGATCTATTCCAAACACAGCCCACGAGGAACAATGACAAAAATTAGAGAATGACATCACACCAATAACGCAAAGTATTTTTGATCACGTTAAATATAATGAACAGAATTTCCATGGCCGTTCAACGCTCCTGTAACACTTTAGAACTCTGCAAAGAGAATAATTATTATTTATTATAATTTGTCCAAAATTTGGGGTGTGATTTGGCAGTCAGTGTGACCAGCAGCCAGTGTGACCAGCAGCACTTGTACCTAAGGGTTATGAACATTGAAATGAACTCATTATATTCAGATTACTCTTGTCACAAGTATCAATAGATGGTCTTAAGTGAGAGACAAACTCCGAAAGAAAGATAATTCCACGGGTTACATGATGGTATCTTCGATTATTTTACTTTTTTCACAGGTTTCACTTGTTACAAAGCCAGTGTTCTTTAGGAATAATTACACAGGGTATGTTATAGGTAATCACAAATGTTTCACAGATCAAAATACATCAACAATAGTAAGCATCGTTTCAGCAATAGTTGGAGTTGCCATTTTGAAGGTGGTGTCTTCACCCTGTGAAGAAGTAATCTGAGGATTGGCTGTTTGTATCAGAAAGGGTCATTTTTCATTGACTTTGATTTTTGTTTCATTGAAGATACCGAGTGCCACCCTAACACCGTAAAAATCCTCCCACCGCCAGTAGAACAAGTCTTACTGGATGCGACGGTGACGTTAACCTGCGTTGTGCGCAATCTTCCTTCTGGAGTCAATGTGACCTGGAAACAAGAAAAGAAGCCTCTGAAATCAGAGGTTGCTGAGCAGCCTGGACAGAATCCTGACAGCGTGATCAGCAAATTAGACATTTCTACTGAAGCCTGGCTGAGTTGCGTTACTTTTGAATTTGTGGTGTACCATCAGAATCTACCGACTCCGCTGAGAGACTCCATCCACAAGGAGAAAGGTGAGCGGTGAGATTAAAGCACAAAGGATCCCATGTGTAATCCAGATCCAGTTACATCAATGGCAGGCTTTGATTGGTAATGAACGAACACCGTTGGGAGCATGAATGATGCATCTGAAGGCAGGATAGCTAAGTAGCTGATTCAGACAAAGATGGACCAAAGGATATTGTATTCTGATTAAGTCAGATAAAGTGGGAAGAAGCCTGGGTTGTGACGTCACCATCATCAATGACAATTGGACAGAATGTCCTCGTTGTGGACTGGAAACATGGAGGCAATTTTCACATTAAACTTTCCTTTTTTTACTGAACAGTATGTGTACCATACTGCTCCTTTAAAAAACGAAAGTGAATAAATCCCAAATTAAACATGGCGTATTTTAATATTTAGTGAAATTGTGATCTTGGTTCAGGATTTTTTTGGTTGATTTATATTTGTCTCAAATATTCTGCAGTGATTAATCCGCTGGAGCCATCAGTGTCGGTCCTCCTGCCACCAACAGAAGAAATCTCCGCTCAGAGGTTTCTCTCTCTCACCTGTTTAGTGAGAGGTTTCTCCCCCCGAGAGATCTTCGTCAAGTGGACAAACAATGGCAAGCCAGTGAATCCCAGTAACTACAAGGACACCGAGGTGATGGCGGAGAGCGACAACACCTCCTTCTTCATCTACAGCCTGTTATCCATTACAGCGGAGGAGTGGGCCAGCGGTGCTTCTTACTCCGGTGTGGTGGGACATGAAGCGATTCCGTTGAAGATCATCAACAGAACAGTCGATAAATCCAGCGGTAAACCGAGTTTCATAAACATTTCACTTGCACTGATGGACACTGTTAATTCATGTCAATAAAAATCTCAAAGTTGCATTTAATAATTCAACAGAAGTAATGAAGTGTTTTTTTTCCTCCAGCTGTGAGTTAAATACTGAATTAGTTGTTTCCCACTCTGACTTACATTCCATCTGTGTAGTTAACGTGGATTATTAACAGGTCTAGGACTAGTGTCTTGTGCAGTTAATGTTCTCCGTTAAGATACACCCTGGGTCAGAGATAAAGTAAAGCTCACTCATTGCAGGATTCCGCCAAGTACCTTATCCATCCTAAATCCTTCTGTGACAAAATCTGACAATGTCCATTTTATGTCAAGGGTAGGGCACGAGTTTTGAACTTGGTGTTTTTGATTCCCCTGATTGGACATTCTTACAAAATTCATGTCAGTTTTAAACTGCCAAATTACACCAATTGGAAATGTAAATTTAAGACCCTTTAAACTTAAATGTGATTGGAACATACCAATCGTAAATCGTGCAGAACAGTTTGAATGTAACCTTTGTTTCTGGGGAACTGCCAGGGATCTTGCGCCGGCGCATGAGTTGACAGAATGTATTTTCACTTTCACACCAAAGAGAATCAACAGATAAGTTGTCGTGGAGCAGAGGGGAGGTGAACGATGAATGGTATGTCCTCTTGCTCCCTGTGCAGAGTTTTCATGGTGGATGTCCTCTGTAATGTAACCCAGTTACTAACAGGAACAGTCAGCTTCTTGCTTACTGTCCAAAGATTTAACATTTCCATGCAAAACAATACCTTTGAAGCATGTTAGACACGCTTGGCTCTGTTAACAAATGATTAACATTGATTCCCATAATCCAAAACTGGTGTTTGCATCGTCCCAGTTTGAATTCCATAGTTTTGTCTCAGTTTTCCGGAGCACATGGGATCAATTCTCGTATTTGAATACCTGATATCATTTTGTTTCACATACAGAACACAAGTAGACATTTTCTAATAAACATATTCAGAAATGTTATCTCTGGGGCAGTGGGGATTTGAACTCACGCCTTTTCTCTCAGAGACAGAAGTTCTATCACTGCAACAGAAGAGTTGCTCATAAAACGCTTATCTCTCCAGGACGATGGGAAATGTTTCCTACAACACCAAGGTCAAATCTAATTATGAGCAATCCATTAAAATTAAAACAATAAATTAGAATAACAAAAATTGCAGTCTGGTAAAAGAACAGTTACAGAGAGATGATCACAAATACACACGTAATGACACATATACGGGCTCTCACCTAAAGACACATATTTATGTGCACACTCAAATGTGCATATAGAAAAGACGTCACACACACTTACTCGCACAGAGCCACACATGCAAGTGGTACTTGAGCACTCACCTAAGCTCATACAAAAACTCACATACACCAAAAGAAAATCATTTGCACAAATGAACAGGAGTACTCACACATAACCATGAGAAACATCGACACACGGTAACAGACAAATGGGCATGAATATATATACATTCATACAGCACAATGCATACAGACATACACGCATGAACACACAGATACAAATTCCGAAAAATGACCTCCCACATGTCGACTCACACAGGCACGTAAGTGCACAGAGATAAATATTAATATCATTATTTTCCCATTTTCAGAATCACAAATGACAGAGGCAGCTTAAATAGTTATTTTTAAACCACATTGATCAGCATGTATACAATATCACACGCACACACAAATTCAGAGTCTCACATGCAGACACACAAGTGCATAGATCAACAAATAAAGGGGTGTTTATTAAATAAGGATAATGGGCACAAGCATCAGCAAGCATCCACAAACAATAACACAAACAAGCTTATCAGGAGATGGTTTGGGAAAGATTGTCACACAAGCAATCATCATCATATGAATATAAACATCCATCAAAACATAACATTGCATGCTAACATTTATTAAGCATAAACATGAAAATAACCTAGTTTAGGTAGGATCTGAAACAGACACATAAGCACACATTTTAGATAGCACTAATGAAAAGTGAACACTCAGAAAGACTTTACAAGATAAGCATAGGCAGCAACGAAGTGGCATATTAGCATGATGATGCTTACACACTGTGAAAATACCAACATTTAGGTGCACAAACACATGAGCACACCAGCAGTAAAGGAACAGGAATATGTTTATTCATGCACAGACTCCAACATGGGCTAGAGTGAAGTAAGAGACTCTCATAACCACATACACAAACATTAAAGGAAAACCAAACACACCAAGTAGTAGATCAAATAAATTAAGGGATACATGTACAAAACCTTATTCCTAAATATACAGATCCTACAAACAAATATATGAAGCAATGTCCTGACTGTGATGTCACTTATATTCATGATTTGCCAAACAATTGGTCACCAATACATAAAGATGAGAATCACATTTGAACTTTTATTCGGTGATGGCCACAATTTTCAACTAAAGTGCTGTCACAGCCTATATTTAAAATATAATGATATAATTAAAATAATCATTCGTCATAAGCATTCCTCAAATAATAATATCCTTAAATAATAGATTAAACTAAAAATAATTTAAAACATTCTGACATGGACAATGAAGAAAGAACATGTGCAGTTAATATTTGTAATTTCATGGTGAGAGTCAATAATGCACTAATAGATACAGATAAGAGTCACACTTGAGAAATACCTGACTGCTTTATGAAGATGTAATGGTCTCTAATTTCATTACTTGGATGCAGATAGATCGATCTGGATCAATAAACAATCTAAATGGGTTCTCTCAGCTTTATATTCATAGATTCAAGAGATCGCACTTGGATTGAAGACTATGAGGATGATTACAGCAACATCTGGACAACTGCTTCCACGTTCATCACCTTGTTCTTCCTGAGTATTTTCTACAGCGCTGCCGTCACTCTGGTGAAGGTGAGAATAATCACATCTTTCTCACGCCAAGCAGCCCAATAGGTTTTGTGAAATCTCTAAGTGTGCCATTCAATAAATATTAAATCTGAAAGTCCCTGATCATAAATATCTGCGTCATTGTTTTATCTCTCTTTTCCAGGTTAAGTAAATGAGTTGTGGACCCCTTTGATTTACCTGATCTGCTTATCAAGGTCTCTGAATTGCCAATCTACAATCTGTCCTGTTGCTGACTCTAACAGTGAGATTACTTCAGTTTATCAAAGTGTAACTGAGACAATTATTGATTTTTTCGTTTTTACTTTGATATCTTTGAGATGGTTGTGGTTGGAAGAATTTGTAGCTTCTCAGTTGTTTGAAGCCGATTTGTTTGGTTTTTATTTGTTCCTTACGCAGAATGGTTGCCTACCCTTTCTGACGAGCCTTTGTATTCCCTTTCTTGTGACTGTTACTGATGTACAGAAAATTCCCAGCTGACAGCGCATGTGTTCTCATCTCAATGTGGCATCCAGCCATTATATTCACTTCTGTTAGCTTTTACATAAACTTTTTGGATAAAAATGCTTTCTGAAATGGTTAATAAATCTTGAATGAATATTTACTAACCTTGAGTTTGCTTAATTCTTTCTTCAAGGCCAGTCAATAATAATACATTTTCCCACATCCAACTCCTTTCCCAGCCAAGTAACTCAGTTGTTCTGTTTGGTTGTATTTCATCCAGTCATTTGGTTTAATACTGCGCTGCCATGCAGCCCACTAATGTCAATACGCCTTTCACACGATCTGCCTGACGGAACATTCCAGAGGCAGAATGATTAGAGAACATTTCCTCTTATGCACCAAGGGTCACGACCTCGGGTCACTTAATGATACAAATTAGGAGCTTTGCTCCACCAGAAGCCGAAAAAAGGCAGGCAAAGGAGTTTGAAAGTTTACTTTACACCGTCTAAACTAAAAGTACTCCCAATGTCAGGGCGGCCTGGGTTAGTAATGCAGAAATCACCACCTAAAGCGCCCAACGAAACATTCATCAGCCAAAAATGTCAACATTCAGTCAGGCATTCAGACAACAACACGTGCACAATCCAAGGGCGGATTCTCAGAACTGGAGTTTTTCTCACACATCAATCTCATGGAGCACAATTCCTGGGATCTACTTGACACACCACACCTGTCAAATCCTAGGGAATGATACTGAGATCTATCTGATACAGGGATATTACTGAACAGCAACCCTCAAAAATAATAAATTAGAAGTCGATGTTGTTCAGGCAAGGCAGAGCTCATGAGTAGTTGAAATATCCAGCCATGGGGATCTATATGACGCAAGACGGAATTGAGAACCAATCACAGCAACTGTTCACAGAGTCAGGAAACTATCAGCAGAGGAGAACAGTCCCAATTTTTCAAAGTTGGTGAGGTGTATCATCCCGGGAATAGTGTTGTGAATCAGTCACGCACCCAATCTCATAATTTCGCATTTGTTTTCAAAAACGTGGCACCTGAAACTAGATGCAACATTTCAGGTGAGACAAGAGACTGTTTTATTTCAGTTTAACATAATTACTTTGTGTTTGTTCTCTACAGCGTTATTGATGAAGTTGGAATTATTTGCTCTTCTGTCCATGTGCCATGGTACATTCCCTGATTTGTGCACATATACACGGGAATCCTCTGCTCCTTCACTCCTTTGGGTTTTTACCCTTGTATGTTCCCCTGAGTTCATCACTAAACAAAGAAGCACATCACACCTCCCTGAGACTGACATCTATCTGACACACCGATATTAATGAATAACAATCCTCAAAAATTATAAACCACAGGTTGATTTTGATCAGGGAAGGCAGAGATTAAAAGTTCTGGAAACCCTGCTGCTTTCTATATCCTGTCCCACAACCCCTCTGTCAAATTTGATGCTCTTAGCTGTTCTTCAAATATCCTAACATTTTACCTTAAATTGCTATTAATATTTTTCTGTAATTTTGCAATATAGACCAAAGCACAGGTTGAAACAACAAGGACTCCAAACACTGAACTCTGGGAATGTACACGATAAGGCAATCTACATTCTGAAACGGCAAACACCCGTTAACAAATGGTTGACAAGTACAAAACAGCGGATGAGATTAACTTGAACTCATCAAAATAAAAGGAAAGTACTCTGGAGGTACAGCGGTGTCGGCAAGACCTGGGCAGACAGAATGGAGTTCGTTTTTTAAAATTCTTGTTTATATCCGGCATTTTCCTTCCACACAATGTAACTTTTTATTTCCCAACACCAAGTCACCCATAGTATCTTTATTTTCAGCTACTAACCATCATCAGTAAATTGAATAATTTATGTTCAAAGCCCCACCTACTATCAAAGGTACGGCAGAAGTAGGAAGAGCTAGAAGGAGATTTGAATAAATTTTTCTTGTGGTGAAACATTACTGCTGTTCTAACACAAGATATTTCTGAGGAATGGTCCAGTGAAGTTATGTTGATGGAACTCATAAATAAGAAGAGCACGATTACTTTGATGCAATTGTAGTAGTCCCCCCAGTAGTCAGATTAAAATTGAGTAACAAGTATGTACAGAGATCTTATTTATCCATAAGAATAATAGGATTGTAATAATCGCAAATTTTAACCTTCCAAACATATAGTGGAACAGCCATGTTCTTAAGAGCTTGGATGTTGAGGGATTTGGTAAGTGCTAAAGTCAATTTTCTTCATTAATATGCAGATGTAACTACCATAGAAGGAGCAAACTTGACCTACGTTTGTGATATAAGGCAGGGCAATTGACCGAATAGTTAGTATGGGAGCTTTTTGGGGCCGGGGTCATAATTTGATTAGTTGTAAAATATCTATGTAAAGGATTGGCATTATATATAAGTTAAAGTTCTTAATTGGACTAGGGCAAATTTTGATAGTATGAGACAAAAACTTTCAAGCGTTGATTGGAGTATACTGTTTGCAGCTCAAGGGACGGCCGGCAAGAGTGAAGCTTTCAGAAGTGAGATAACAAGAGTTCAGAGGCGTGATGTTCCTGTTAGTGTGAAGGTATGGCTGGTAAGAGGAGGGACCACTGGAGGAATAAAAATATTGAGGCTCTGGTTCAGATTAAGAATGAATCGTATATTAGATATAGAGAAATGAGATCAAGTGAATCCCGAAGAGTACAAGAGGTGCAGGGATATTCTAAATAGGGAAATGAGGAGGGCAAGAAAGGAAAATGAGATAGCCTTGGGAGATAATGTTAATGATAATCCAAAGAGATTCGACTAGTACATTAAGAGCAAAGGGGTAGATCATAGAGTCATAGAGATGTGCAACTTGGAAACAGATCTTTCAGTCTCACTTGCCCATGCTGACCAGATATCCTAAACTAATCTAGTCCTATTTGCCAGTACTTCGCCCATATCGCTCTAAACCCTTCCTATTCGTATACACACTCAGATGCCTTTTAAATGTTGAAATTGCACCAGCCTCCACCGCTTCCTCTGGCAGTTCATTTCATACACACCATCCTCTGCATGAAAAAGTTACTCCTTACGTACTTTCAACTTTTTCCCTTCTCACTCTAAACCTATACTCACGAGTATACGTTTAGATGAGACTCCACCCACCCCAGGGAAGAAACCTTGTCTATTCACCGCATCCATGCCTCTGATGATTTTATAAGCCTTTATAAAGTAACCCCTCAGCCTCCAACGCTCCAGACAAATCAGCCCCAGCCTATTCAGCCTCTCGCTATATAACTCTACATGGCTGTGAATATGTATAAGCCTAGAGGGATGGCTTCATAAATAATGTTGCATTTTATATAAATGCTGTTTTTTTTTAATCATTTAGTTTAAAATGTAGGATGGGTGCCTTTTAAATTTTATACCAGTAGCACAGAAAGACCTGGGGAAATAAACTGTAGCAAAAAAAGAAATGCACAAAAAGTTATTGCACTACGGATAATCTCACCATATCATTCGAATAAAAAATAATTCCCTGTTTTGACCTTGCAGATAATAGAGTCTATTAATTAGTCCTGTGTTTGTAATAATTTTCATCTATCTGTCATTCTACATTTAGTTGTTATAGTTAACGTGTGGATTACTGCACCTCTCTAAAAATTCAAAACAAAATAAAGTAAAACTGCAAATTAAATATTGTGTCTAATTACTACAAAAAATTAGCAATTCAATGACACCAAATTGGAAAGGAATGTTGAAACGTAATCAATTCTGAGGACTACAAGAAGTTGCATGAGATCATTAATTCATTTACGGTATGTTCAAATAATTAGCAAATGAAGATCCACACAGATAAACGTAAGGTGTTACATCTTGGTAGGAATAATGTGCAGGTCATTTATTCGAAGATGCACGTCTAAGTGAGGGAGACAAACAAAGGGATCTCAGACAATTACATCAGTCACTAACAATTTCACCATAGGTTCCAAAGGCCATAAAACTGCAAGCAAAGCTCTATCTCTAAAGGGACAGATTTGAAAGTAGGGTCCCTATAAAAATTTGGTTGACTATAATTAAGAGTATTGCCTGCAGTTCGGGTTGACATATTATAGAATGTATGAGAGAGTGTGAAGAGAAGATTTATAAGAATGCTACGCAAGTTTCTGGCTGTGTATATCAAGGAAGAATTGTTGTGCTGTTCACTTCTCTCTTGAAAAGAAGGATGACAGTTCTAAAATTATGAAAGGTTTTGAAAAAAGAAGGTACAGAGAAAACATTTCATTATGGGGTAGAACATAACTAGAGTCTGTCAATATAAGACGGTGCTTCAAGCAATCCAAAAGGGAATTCAGAAGAAACCTCTTCACTGAAAGAATGATGAGACGGGAGAATATGTGACCAGACGGAATAGTTGAAATTAATAATTTAGATGAATTTCAAGGAAACTAGGCGAGCACTTGGAAGGGATGGGAATAGAGAATTACAATGGGCGATTTAGATGAGGAATGATGTGAAAGATTTTGAGTGGGACATAAGCACTGGCATGAACTGATTGTGTCAAATGGTCTGTTTTTCCTCTGTAATCCTATGTAGAAAATCAACATTGTATGAAACAAAAAAGTATATTCAGAACATCGAGAAGAATTATGAAGTTTCTCACAAAAAAAGTCTGAAGTATTCAGCACTGAATGTTAATGATTTTATCACATGGCCACACTTCACTATTTGCTTGATAGCACTGAAACAGCAGTAATCACAGTACTCTCACTAGGAGTAGGAGTAACCCAGTGTCCATGCACCAATTGGGGAATCTAAATGCCTTATTAATGGCCTCAGCAGGACCTGCCAACCTGGTCCTGGGAATGTTGTGAACACTCTAGGCCTCACGGCTTCTTTCACTCACATACTCTGATTTCCAGTTCCCGTAATGATCGCCACCATGGACAGGAGGCTGTTCCAGTATGCAGATGGGATACCCTGTTGTGAGCCATAAGGTACTCCTTTAGGACGGATATCCTGTAGGCGTGTCTCGAGGATGCAGGAGGTGGTATCCCACACAATGAAGGGCCCACCTACTGCTAATAAACTGCCAGCATTGGCGGGAACAGTCTCTACATTGACCACCTGAGTGGACATCCTTTCCCTAATTTGGGGTCAATAAAATACTACGGAAGTGGAAATATGAGAGGCACTGAAACTCCTTCCTTCCCTTATCATCTTCCACCCTATCCTCCACGTAATGACCTTGCTGCCTGTCCCTAGAAGGCTGATAGAACCCAGTCCCATTCCAATATTCAAGAACATGAAGAGCTGGTAAACTGGTAAAAAGTTGCCCCTTAGGTCTCTTTTATATCTTTCCCCTCTCACCTTATACCTATGCCCTGTGGTTCTGGACTCCCCGAAACCAGGGAAATACTTTGTCTATTTATCCTATCAACGCCGTCATAATTTTGTAAACATCTATAAGATCACCCCTCAGCCTCCAAAGCTTCAAGGAAAACAGCCCCAGCCTGTTCAGCCTCTCCCCATAACTCAAATCCTCCATCCCTAGCAACATCCTTGTAAACCTTTTCTGAATATTTCCAAGTTTGCCAACATCTTTCCGATAGGAAGGAGACCAGAACTGCACACAGTTTTCCACCAATGGCCTAACGAATGTGCTGTACAGCCGCAACATAACCTCCCAACTCCTGTACTCAATACTCTGACCAATAAAAGAAAGCATACCAAACGCCTTCTTCACTATCCTATCTACTTGCAACTCAACTTTCAAGCAGATATGAAGTTACAGTCCAAGGTCTCTTTGATCAGCAACACTCCCTAGGACCTGACCACTAAGTATATAAGTCCTGCTTTCCCAAAATACAGAACCTCGCATTTATCTGAATTAAACTCCATCTGCCACTTCTCAGCCCATTAGCCCATCTGGTCCAGATCCTGTTGTAATTTGAGGTAGCCCTCTTATTTTTCGGGGTTGGATGGTTGGAGTCATACCTGACAAATATGATGATGGTTGTGGTTGTTGGAGGTCAGTCAACTCAGGTCCAAGACGTCTCTGCAGGAGTTCCTCAGTGGGGTGAGGGGGGGGGGGGGGGTGTCCTCGGCCCGTCCATCTTCAACTGCTTCATCAAAAACCTTCCCCTCCATCACAAGGTCAGGAGTGGGGATGTTTGCCGATGATTGCACAAAGCTCAGCACCATTCACGACACCTCAGATACTGGGGTTGTCCATATTCAAATACTACAAGATCTGGACAATATCCTGGCGTGGGCTGACAAATGGTAAGTAACATTGGTGCCACACAAATGTCAGGCTATTACCACCATAAAAGGCAATCCAACCACTGCCCCTTGGCATTCAATGGTATTACCATCACTGAATCCCATAATATTAACATCCTGGGGTAATCATTGACCAGAAACTCAACTGCTACAAACTTTCTACAAACACAAGAGCAGGTCAGAAGCTAGGAATACAGCAGCAAGGAATACTGCAGCCAGTCCACCATCTGCAATGCACAAGTCAGAAGTGTGATTGAATACTCCCAACTTGTCTGGATTGGTGCAGCCCCAACAATACTCAAGAAGCTTGACACCATCCAGGACAAAGCAGTCCAATTGATTGGCATCACATCCGCAAGCGTCCACTCCTTCCACCACACATGCTCAGTACACACTGCTACTGCTACTATCTACAAGATGCACTGCAGAAATTTACCATAGATCCTCAGACAGCACCTTCCAAACTCACAACCACTTCCATCTATAAGGACAAGGGCATTAGATATATGGGAACTTCACCACCTCCAGTTCCCCTCCAAGTCGAGGCACAGTCGTTAGCACTGCTGACTCACAGCGCCAGAGACCCGGATTCAATTCCCGTCTCAAGCAACTGTCTGTGTGGAATTTGCACTTTCTCCCCGTGTCTGTGTGGGTTTCCTCCGGGTGCTCCGGTATCGTCCCACAGTCCAAAGACATGTAGGTTAGGTGAATTGGCCATGCTAAATTGCCCGTAGTTTTAGGTGAAGGGGTAAATGTAGAGGAATGGGTCTGGATTGGTTGCTCTTCAGAGGGTCAGTGTGGACTTGTTGGGCTGAAGGACCGTTTTCCACACTGTAAATAATATAATCTTAAAAACGTCATGCACTATCCTGACTTGGAACTATATTGCCTTCACTTTTGCTGGTTCAAAGTCCTGGAATTCCCTCTCTAATGGCATTGGGAGTTAAGAGCAGGTGGACCACAGCAGTTCAAGAAGGCAGCTCACCACCACCTTCTCAAGGGTAACGAGGGACAGGCAAGAAATGCTGGCCAGTCAGCGACACCCATAACCCATAAAATGAATAAAAGAGAACAGTTAATTGTATGTGCGAGAAAAAGAGAGAAAGAGAGAGAGAAACACCATGCCATTGAGCGTGTGCATGAGATAGATAGAGAGAGAGAAAGAGAGAGAGAGAGAGAGAGAGAGAGAGACCATGCATGCAAATGTGAGTGCATGTGTGTGTCAGGGGAGTTGGGGTTGTGTGGGGGTGTGGGGGTGTGGTGGAGTGAGGATGCTGTCACTTTAAAAATGGTTATTTTGTCCAGTATTTTTTTGAAGAGAGATTGTAAAGACAGTGGTGCCAAAGAGTTTAGAGTGCCTTCAGTTTTTTCTTAAAAACAGTTTAACAACAGAAAAGGCGTGGCGAGTTCTCCAGTTCAGGTTATTCTAGTTTTGGTTTAGTTGCAGCAATATGAAGATGTTTTGAGTATCAGAAGGTTGTAAGTTTCAGTAAATGATTCCAAACTGACCATTCGGACATTTCTCTAGATGGTGTTCCCTCCTGCCTGTAAGAATACAAGTTTGAATTTACCTTTTTGCTGAGGGATGTGTCCATGAGATGTTACAACTTTCGAACAGGAAATGGGTAAGTTACTGTATCAAGTAGTTGGTTGTATTTTCCAATCATTGTTATTCTAAATGCCACTTTCTTTTGTTTGCGTTTCAACCGCAGTGTTTAATTATATTTTGTTTGGCTTAAAGCTGAATGGTTTAACCAGTTGCATCATAACTGGAACATCCATGACACATCTGTCTTTAAACAAAGTAAACCTTATTTACCCTAACTATGCCCCTCATGATTTTACAAACCTCTAGAAGGTCGCCCCTCAGCCTCCATTGCTCCAGGGAAACCAGCTGCAGCTTCTTCAGCCTCTCCTTGTCGTTCAAAACCTCCAAACCTGGCAACATCCTTGTAAATCTTTTCCGAACCCTTTCAAGATTAACAGCATCCTTCTTTAGGAGGGAGAACAGAATTGCGCGCAATATTCCAAAGGTGGCCTAACCAGTGCCCTGTTTTGCCGCAACATGACCTCCCAATTCCTGTACTCATTGCTCTGACCAATAAATGCAAGCATACTCAATCCCTCTTCACTATCCTGTCTTCCTGAGACTCCACTTCCAAGGAACTATGAACCTGCACCCCAAAGTCTCTTTGATCAACAACATTCCCCAGGACCTTACCATGAAGTGTGTCAGCCCATCCCTGATTTACCTCTACAAAATGCAGCAGCTCGCATTGATTTAAATTGAACTCCATCTACCAAACTTTGGCCCATCTGATCAAGATCCCGTTGCACTTTGCCGTCCACCACACCTACAATTTTGTTATCTTCTGCAAATTTGCCACATATACCTTCTATATTCACATGTAAATGATGAAAAACAGTGGACCCAGCTCCGATCCTTGTGTGACTCCATTGATCACAGGCCTCCAGTCTGAAAAACAACCCTCTGTCTTCTGCCTTCAAGGCAGTTCTGCATCCAAGTGGCTAGTTCTCCCTTTATTCCATGAAATCCAACCTTGCTAACCAGTTTCCCATGAGGAACTTTGTCGAATGCCTGACTTAGGTTTATATAAATCACGTCCATCGCTCTGCCTCACTAATTCCTTCTGTTACTTATTCAAGAAACTCAATCAAGTTTGTGAGACATGATTTCCCTTGCACAAAGCCATGCTGACTATCCCTAATCAGTCTTTGCCTTTTCAAATACATGTAAATCCTGCCCCTCAGGATTTCCTCCAAATGCAACATGCCCACCAATCATGTCAGGCTCACTGGGATATTGTATCCTGGCTCTCCATACCACATTTCTTAAACAGTGGCACTATGATAGCTAACCTGCTGTCTTTCAGCACCTCACCTGTGATTATCGATGATGCAAATATCTCAGCAATAGGCCTAGTAATCACTTATCAAGCTTCCCCCAGAGTTCAAGGGTACACCTGATCAGTTCCTGTGGATTTACCCATCTTTATGTATTTTAAGTCATCTAGCACCTCCTGCTCTGTCATATGGACATTTTTCAAGATGTCACGATCCATTTCCCCACATTGTATATCTTCCATGTCCTTCTCCACGGTAAACATTGATGCAAATACTCATTTAGTATCTCTCTTGTGGTTCGACACATACACATAGGCTGCCTTGCTGATCCTTGAAGGGCCCTATTGTGTCCCTAGTTACCCCTTTATCCTTAGTGTATTTGCAGAATCATTTTGGATTCTTCTTCACCCCATTTTTACCCTCGTGATTTCCCTCTTAAGTATACTCCTACTTCCTTTGTACTCTAAGAATTCACTCGTTCTATTCTGTC
Organism: Chiloscyllium plagiosum; assembly: GCF_037043375.1. Taxonomy (NCBI): domain Eukaryota; kingdom Metazoa; phylum Chordata; class Chondrichthyes; order Orectolobiformes; family Hemiscylliidae; genus Chiloscyllium; species Chiloscyllium plagiosum. The sequence continues at coordinate 77,251,840 of NW_028270169.1, read as the reverse complement.
CTTACTTGTAATATGCTTCCTTCTATTTATTGACCAAACCTTCAAATTCTCTAGTCATCCAATATTCCCCACACCTACCAGCCTTGCCTTTCACCCCAACAGGAACACACTGTCTCATTATCTCATTTTTGAAGGGTTCTCATTTTCCAGCTATCCCTTTACCTGCAAAAATCCGCACCCAATTACCTTTTCAAAGTTTACGGCTAATACTGCCAAAATTGTCCTTTATCCAATTTAGAATTTTAACAGTTAGATCTGGTCTATCCTTTTCCATCATTATTTTAAAACAAATAGAATTACGGTCGCTGGCTCCAAAGTGCTCCCCCACTGACACCACAGTCTCCTACCTGACATATTTCCCAAGAGTAGGTCACGTTTTGGACCTTCTCTAGTAGGTTCATCCAGATACTGAATCAGAAAATCTTCCTGTACACGCTTAACAAATTCCTCTCCATCTAAACCCTTAACACTATGCCAGTCCCAGTCTACAGTTAGCAAGTTAAAATCCACTACCATAACCACCCTTTTATTCTTACACATAACTGAGATCTCCTTACAAATTTGTTTCTCAGTTTCCCGCTGACTATGTGGAACTCTATAATACAGTGCCAAAACAAGTAATAATCTCTTTCTCATTTCTCACTTCCACCCAAATGACTTCCCAGATGTCTTCCCAGGAACATCCTTGCTCAGTACAGCTGTAATGCTATCCCTTATGAAAAACGCCACCCCACCCCCTCCTGTCTTGCCTCCTTTTCTATCCTTCCTGTAGCATTTGTATCCTGGAACATTAAGCTGCCAGTTCTGTCGATCCCTGAGCCATGTTTCAGGAAATGCTCTCATATCCCACTCCCATGTTCCTAACCATGCCCGGAGTTAATCTGCCTTCCCTGTTAGGCCCCTTGCATTAATGTAAATGCAGTTTGCTTTATCGGTCCTGCCATGTTCTCTGCTTTGTCCCTGCCTGCCCTGACTGTTTGACTGTCTCGTCTTCCCAACTGTACCAGTTTCAGATTGATCTCTTTCCTCACTATCTCCCTGGGTCCCACACCCTCATCTTCTTACTTTAAATCCTCCCAAGCAGCTGCTGCAATCTCCCTGCCAGTATATTCGTTCCCATCCAATTCAACTGCAATCCATCCTTCTTGTGTTCGTCACTCCTACCCGAGAAGAGTTTCTAGTTATCTAAAATGTGAACCCTTCTCCCATACACCAACTCCGCAGTTACACATTCATCTTGGACACTGTCCTCCCTCCTCTTCCTGGGCCTCTCCATCTCCATCAACATTGACCGACTCAACACCGACATCTTTTACAAACCTGCCGGCTCCCACAGCTAAACAAGGACATAATCCCCCTGATCTTCACCTTCCACCCCGCCACCCTCCGGATACAATTCATCATCCTCCGCCATTTCCGCCACCTACAAATGGACTCCAGTTACAGAGATATATTTCTCTCTACACCCTTATTTGCTTTCTGTAAAGACCATTCTCTCCGCAACTCCCTTGTCAGGTCCACACCCCACACACCACCAACCCACCCTCCCAACTGGCAGCTTCCTCTGTCACTACAGGAATTGCAAAACCTGTGCCCCCAACTCACTCTCACTTCCCAAATGCCCCAAAGCAACCTTGCACATCCATCAGAGCTTTACCTGCACTTCCACACATGTCATTTACTGTATCCGTTGCTCCCGATGCAGTCTCCTCTACATCGGGGATACAAGTCACCTACTTGCTTAGCTCTTCACAGAAAATCTCCGGGAAACCCGCACCAACTAATACCACCACCCTGTGGCTGAAAACCTCTCAACTCCCCCTCCCACTCTGCCACGTCATGCAGGTCATGGGCCTCCTCTATCACTAAACCATAACCACCCGACGCCTGGAGAAAGAATGCCTCACATTCTGCCTTGAGACATTGCAACCACACACTATCAATGTGGATTTCACCAGTTTCCTCACTTCTCCTCCCCCTCACCATCCCCCAATCCCATTCCCAACCTTCCAAATCCACACCACCCTCATGACCTGTCATACCCATCAATCTTCCTTCCCAACTATCCAATCCATCCTCCCCTCTGATCTTTCACCTTTACCCCAACCCCATCCACCTAATGCACTTTCAGCTACCTTACCCCAGCCCCGCCCCACCCCCTCCCATTTATCCCTCCACCCCCTTCACTCACAGCCTGATGAAGGACTTTTTCCTAAAATGTCGATTCTCCTGCTGCGTAAATGCTGCCTGACCTGTTGTGCTTTTCCAGCACCACATATTCGACTCTGATCTCCAACATCTGCAGTCTTCACTCTTTCCGAGACGTTCATCCTCCTATTCCTAGCCTCACTAGCTCAAAACATCGGGGGTAATCCAGATATTACGACCCTCAGGACCCTCTTTTAGAATTCCTGCCTAATTTTCTTTATCCTCCCTTCAGCATCTCATCCTTTTTCCTTCCTGTGTCATTCGTTCCAGTGTGCACAGTGACCTGCTGCTGGTCCCACTGCCCTTTGAGAATATTCTGCCTTGATTCTGGAAACAGGGAGGCAACACCATTCTGATTGCTCACTGTCGGCCGCAGAAACATCTGTCTGTGCCTCTTACTAGAGTGTCTCCTATCACAATCGATCGCTTGGTACCTGACATACCCTTCGTTACATTACAGCCTGTCTCGGTCCCAGAAACCTGGCTGTTCATGCTGCATTCTACTGAAAGGCAATCACCCCCTACATTTTCCAAAATAACATACTTGTTTGAGATGGGGTGAGCCACAGGAGACTCCTGCACTACCTGCCTCCCTCTGCTACTTTTCCTGGTTTTTCTCCCTTCCTTGAAACTACCATCCGTCTGATGTCCCTAGCTCCTGTAAATTCCTCATTGCCTCAAACTGCCGCTCCAACTGATCGATGCGATGTGATAGGATTCAGAACCAAACACACTTACTGCTGACATTATCATCAGTATTAAGGAAACAGCTGATAGGAAGAGCACATCACTCGACTCAAGGCCATCTTTGTACCTTAACAACCTCCAGAAAATAGCATAGTCTTATGCACTAAAAAAACACTAATCCAGTCTAACTTAGTATATGTGTTTCAGATTTTTAAATTTTAATCAAAGGACAGAGCTCAATAAAAGAAACAAAAAATAGCCCACTCCACTCACTATTAAAAATGACAGCAATATTACACTTAAAAACCATGCACTTATATGCTCCTGTGCTGTGTGCTCTCCAACATAGTTTCCTCGGATGACAGCTGTGAATTTCGCTGTTTGTCAATTTTTCTTCAACGCTCTCCAATGTCCGGAAACACTTGAACTCAAACAGCAAAGGCAGTAACTGTGCAAATTCACTGCTGTTTCTTTCTCTCTGTCTCTGTCTCTGTCTCACTCCCTGACCAGGTGGTACACTATCTTTGTTCACTTCCTCCTTTTTAAAGTGCCAATCTTTTGATCTTATCTCCCAAACTTCAAAACAATGTAACAGCTTAAAAACAGTGATTACTGCTTATGGAATTTGAGGAACTCACTTCCAACACCTAAAATACCCCAAAAGCGAGCAGTTCTTACAGCCAAAATTTTTCCCATCCTCCATCTTGAATTACCCAAGTCCTGATAGCTTTTGCTCCAGCTCCATGTCAAACCTTATCATTCATAAATTGGTTTCTCTGTTTCAGTTTGCTTACTTGTCTTCTAACCCTGACGAGTGTAGGGCAGAAATGTTCCATTTTGCTTTACTTTTAGCAACATTTCGGTTTTGTTCAGTTTTATAGCAATAATTCACTATCTTCTTTTTAAAGACCATTCCACTTCTCTAATAGCTATATTTATCACCTTCAGTTGTTAGGAATATTTGTCCCTATTCTCATAGAAACTGAGCCCATCTTGTACCAAACTGGTTGAATGTCAGACAGATCACGGAGTCAGACATCATTCATCCCTAGATGTACACTGGCAAGAAAAGCCCAGACTTCAGTCAGGTTTTATCTTGTTTCTCACCAGCTATTCCTTAAGATACTGAAACTTGACTGTCCTCCAGTCCATTTCGGGAGTTCTTAATACATGAACCTTCAAAAAGGAACTAAACTTGCGTCAGAGATGCTAAAATGGCTCTATATATCTAATGTAAAACTAATTTATTTAACTTTTATCCAAAATATTAAACCTGTCTCACACAGGTTAATTAACTTGAGCATAACAGACTCTGTGAACATGGCTTGGATCTGGATGTGGTTAACAGCAAAATCTCTTTGCTTTAGTTCCTTATAACACGTCGGTGTCTCAGCAGGTTGAATGAGTGAGCAAACTATTCTTATGCACGGAGCAGGTGAATGGGCTCTCCCTGGTATGAACTCACTGACTGATGTTTGATGTCTGATGATTGACTGAACCTGGTTCTGCAGTGAGAGCCCCAGAAAGGTTTCTCATCATTGAGAACATGTTGATGGTACATCAGTTCCATGGAACCTTTAAAGCACTTCCCACAGTCTGGACATTTAAAAGGATTAGTCTCAGTTTGAACTCACTGGCCTCCCAGTAGGGCAGAAGAGTGAGTAAATCCCTGAAAACTTACTAATCATGCATCAAACATCCTCGTCCAAATCATTGATATTAATAACAAACAGTAATGGTCCTAGCCCTGGCTAGTTCAGTGCCACAATGGCTCATTGGTTAGCACTGCTGCCTCACAGCACCATAGATCTGGGTTCAACTCCAACCTCACAGGATGGTTTGTGTGGGTTAGATCCTGTTATGGTTAGTTTTCCTACAGTATAGAAACAGGCCATTTGGCCCAACAAGTCCACATCGACCTGCTGAAGAGTAACCCCACCCTGTGCCATTCTCCCTATCCAATATTTACCCTTAACGAATGAACCGAGCAAAATGGACAATTTAGCATGGCCAATTCATCTGACCTGTACATTTTTGGATTGTGGGAGTAAACCTGACCACCCCGAGGAAACCCACGCAGACACAGGGAGAATGTACAAACTCCACACAAACAGTCACCCGGGGCTGGTGTCGAACTCGGGTCCTAGGAGCTGCGAGGCAGCAGTGCCAACCACTGAGCCACCATGCCACCCCCAACTGAGTTTGTACGTTCTCCCCATGTCTGCGTGGGTTTCCTCTGGGTGCTCAGGTTTCCTCTCACCACCCAAAGATGTGCTGGTTAGGTAAATCGGCCATACTCAAATGCCTATAGTGTTCATGGATGTGTTAGTAAGTTGCATTAGTCAGGGTAAATGTAGAGTAATAGGGTAGGGGGATGGGTTTGGGTGGAATAACCTTCAGAGGGCCAGTGGACTTGTTGGGCTGAAGGGCCTGTTTCCACAGAGGAGGGATTCGTTGAATCTATGACCGCTGAGGCACACCACTAGTCACAGGCCTCCAGTCTGATTATTACCCTTTGCTTCCTACCATCAAGCCAATTGTGTACTCAGCTTGCCAACGTCCCCTGGATTTCATGTGATCTAACCTTCCAGAGCAATGTATCATGTGGAACCTTATCAAAGGCCTTCCTGAAATCTGTAGAGTCTACATGAGCTGGCCTCCCTTCGTCAACCTTCCTGATCACTTCATCAAAGAACGCTAATAAATTTGTGAGGCATGGTCTCCCACGCACAAGGCAATGTTGACTACTCCCAATCAAATGTTGCATTTCCAAATGCACAGCATCAACTCAAGTAACTTACTTACCACGGCTGTAAGGCTTACTGATCTATAGTTCCCAGGTTTTTTTTCCAGCCCTTCTTGAATAAGGGCACAACATTTGCTGCCCTCCAATCTTCCGGGACCTCACCCGCAGGTAACGGTGATGCAAAAAGATCTGCCAGGGACCCCACAATTTCTTCTCTCGCCTCTTCCAGTGTTGTTGGATATGTTTGGTCAGGTCCAGGAGATTTATCCACGTTCATACATTCTAATGCATTCAACTCTTCCTCTCCTGTGATATGGACTGTCCCCAAGAGATCATCACTAACTTCCCCAAGTTTCCAAGACTTCATGTCCTTCTCCACGGTCAAAACAGAAGAAAAATAACTCCAGCGATTCTGCACATACATGTCCACTTTGGACCTTGAATAGTCCTAGTCTCTCTCCAGTTATTCTTTTTCCTTTAATATACTTCAAGAATCTATTTGGATTCACCCAATTCTTCTCAGCCAATGTCATCTGCCCTCCTGATTTCCTTCTTCAGTAAACTCTTGCATCCCCTATTTATCCACAGGGATTCCCTTGACCCCAGCTGCTTGTACCTGAGCCATGCCTGCTTATTATTCTGGTTAAAGCCTCAATGTTTCTTGCCATCCAGAGTTCCTTATTCCAGCCAACCTTGCTCTTCACACTCACAGGAACGTACAGATCTTGAACTGTTGCTGTCCCACATTTAAAGAGCTTCCACTTGCAAATAGGTCTCTTTGCCTGCACACAAACTTCTCAAATCAATCTCTGAAAGCTGCTGGCTATCTCCATCAAAATTTGCTTTGCCCCAATGTAGAACTAGCACCTGTGGAACATTGTGTCTTGTTCTACAATGATTACAAGATTAATAGAACTATGGTCACTATTTCCAAAGTGCTCCCCCACTGTCACCTCACTCCGAACATGCTGTTTGGGTTGTTTTCCTTGTTTATGGAAGTAACTAGACAACACCATCAGCATCTCGATGTGCACTTGTGAAACTTTATCTCTTCCACGTGAAGAAATGGGATCATAAATCTCCATTTAATCTGGCTTCCATCAAAATTCCCACCTATAGTACTGCCCAGGTTATCAGTGTTCCCAGCTAACTACAGCAAGGCATAGAAAGGATTCAAAGTGAAGCGGTTCTCATGTAAATATCCCAGATTAGTTTGAGAATGGACTTAGATCTGGAGGAAAGCTTCCTCAAAGTGCCTCCATCGAACACTCTCGAGATTGACAACACATATTGTTCTATCAATGTTGTCACAGTCAAATACGCAAAGGACAGGATCAAATACTAATATCTCCACCTCTCTAACCTCATATCGGAGAGATGGGTCAGGGAGGAGGAGATTGCTTGGTTGGGGGTCAGAGAGAGAAGGTGGGCACTAAAGTGTTGGAAATACATGAGTTAGGGAGGGGGTGAGTGCAATGTTGGGGAGAAATCAGTCAGGGAGTGGCAGATTGCAGTGTTGGGTCGGGAACAGTCAGAGATGGGGTATTATAGTATCGGAAAGAGATGGGCCAGGGAGGGGGTGATTGCTGTGTTGTGTCGGGACCAGTTAAGGAGACGCACATTAAAGAGTTGGATGGAGTTGAGTCGTGGGGGGGTGAGTTATTGTTGGGTTGGGATCAGTCAGGGAGGAGATGAGTGCAGTGTCAGGTAAGGATCAGTCAGGGACGGGGGATTGCAGTGTTGCATAGAGATCAGTCAAGGAGGGGAGGTTACAGTGTTGGGTAGGGATCAGTCACGGAGGGGGAGATTGCAGTGTTGGGTATGAATCAGTCAGGGAGGGGTGTGTGACGTCTTGTGTACGGATCATTCAGGGAGGAGGAGATTGCAATGTTGGGTAGGGATCAGTCAGGGAGGGGGAGAATACAGTTTTGGCTAGGAATCAGTCAGGGAGGGGGAGACTGCAATGATGAGTAGGGATTAGTCAGGAGCGGGTGAGTGCAATGTTATGTCGGGATTACTCAGGGAGAGGGTGAGTGCAGTGTTGGGTAGGAAGCAATCTGGGAGGGGATGATTGCAGTGTTGGGCAGGGATCAGCCAGGGAGGGGGAAATTGCAGTGTTGAGTAGGGATCAGTCAGGGAGGGGGAGATTGCAGTTTTGGGTAGGGATCAGTCAGGTAGGGGAGGATTGTAATGTTGGGGAGAGATCGGTCAGGAAGGGGGACATTGCAGTGTTGGGTAGCGATCAGCCGGGGGGTGGGAGATTGCAGTGTTGGATAGGGATCAGTCATGGAGGGGGAGGTTACAGTGATCGGTAGGGATTACTCAGGGGCGGGTGACGGTAGTGTTGGGTAGGGATCAGTCAGGGAGGGGGAGATTGCAATGTTGGATAGGGATCAGTCAGAGTGGGTGAGGTTACAGTATTGCGTTGGGATCAGTCAGGAGGGGTGAGTGCAGTGTTGTATGGGAACTTAGTCAGGGAGGGAGAAATTGCTGTGTAGGGATCAGCCAGGGAGGGTGAGAATGCACTGATGGGTAGGGATCAGCCAGGGACGGGAGAACGCATTTTTGGGTGGGGATCAGTCAGGGAGGGGAGGATGCACTGTTGAGTTGGGATCTGTCAGGCGGGGGAGATTGCAGTGTTGGGTAGGGACCAATAAGAGAGGGGAGAATGCAGTGTAGAGTAGAGATCAGTTCGGGAGGGAGAGATTGCAGTGTTGGGTCGGGATAAGTCAGGGAGGGGGAGATTGCAGTGTTGGGCAGGGATCAGTCAGGGCGTGGAGATTGCAGTGTTAGTTAGGGATCAGTCAGGGAGGGGGAGATTGCAGTGTTGGGCAGGGATTAGTCAGGGCGTGGAGATTGCAGTGTTGGTTAGGGATCAGTCAGGGAGGGGGAGATTGCAGTGTTGGGCAGGGATCAGTCAGGGCGTGGAGATTGCTGTGTTGGGTAGGGGTCAGTCAGGGAGGGGTTGAGTGCAACGTTGGGCAGCTTTCAGTCAGGGAGGGGGTGATAGGAGTGTTGGGTAGGGATCAGTCAGGGAGGTTGAGATTGCAGTGTTGTGTAGGGATCAGTCAGGGAAGGGGTGAGTTCAGTTTTGGGTAGTTATATGTCAGTGAGGGGCAGGTTGCAGTGTTCGGTAGGGTTTAGTCAGAGAGGGGGTGATTGCAGTGTTGAGTATGGATCAGTCAGGGATGGGGTGGGTGCAATTGTGGGCAGCGATCAGTCATTGAGGGAATGATTGCAGTGTTGTGTTGGGATCAGTCAGGGGGATGAGTGCAATGTTCGGTTGGGATTACTCAGGAAGTGGTCGAGTGCAGTGTTGGGTAGCGATCAGTCAGGAAGGAGCAGATTGCAGTGTGGGGTAGTCATCAGTCAGGGAGAGGGAGGATACAATGTTGGGTTGGGATTAGGCAGGGAGGTGGTGTGAGAGGTGTGCTGTCGTGATCAGTTAGAGAGGAGGAGATTGTATTGTTGGGCACGGATCAGTCAGGGAATGGGCGATTGCTGTGTTTGATAGGGATTAGTGAGGGCGGGGGTGATAGCAGATTTGGATCGGGATCAGTCAAGGAGGGAGTGACTGCAGTATGGGCAGGAATCAAACAGGGAGGGTGAGATTGCAGTGTTGGGTCGGAATCAGTCAGGGAGGGGTGACTGCAGTTTGAATGGGGATCAGTAAGGGAGGGGGTGAGTGCAATGTAGGGCAGGGATCAGTCAGGGAGGTGATTGCAGTGTTGGGTAGGGATCAGTCAGGGAGGGGGAGATTGCAGTGTTGGGTAGGAATCAGTCGGGGAGGGGGAGATTGCAGTGTTGGTAGGGAACAGTCAGGGAGAGGGAGGTTACAGTGTTGGGTAGGATTCAGTCAGGGAGTGGCTGATTGCCGTATTAGAACGGGATCATTCAGGGAGTGGGTGATTGCATTGTTGGGAAGGGATCAGTCAGATAGTGGGAGATTTGAGTGTTGGGTAGGGATCAGTCAGGGATGGAGCGATTGCGGTATCGTGTCGGGATCATTCAAGTAGTGGGTAATTGCATTGTTGTGAAGGGATCAGTTTGATAGTGGGAGATTGGAGTGTTGGGTAGGGGTCAGTCAGGGAGGGGGCGATTGCAGTATCGCATAGTCAGGGAGGGGTGATTCCATTGTTGGTAAGAGTCAGTCAGGGAGGGGTAATTGTCAGTATTGTGCAGGGATTTGTCTGGGAGGGGTCATTGCAGTTTTGGGTAGGGATCAGTCACGGAGGGGGAGATTGCAGTGTTGGGTAGGAATCAGTCAGGGAGGGGAGAATTGCAGTTTTGCAGAGGCATCAGTCAGGAAGGGGGAGATTGCAGTGTTGGGTAGGGATCAACCAGGGAGGGGGAGATTGCAGTGTTGGATAGGGATCAGTCAGGGAGAGGGAGACTGCAATGATGGGTAGGGATCAGTCAGGAGAGGGTGAGTACAATGTTGGGCAGGCCTCAGTCAGGGAGGGATTGAGTGCAGTGTTGTGTACGGATCAGTCGGGGGGGGGGGGGGGCGGAGATTGCATTGCTGTGTAGGGATTAGTCAGGGAGGGGGAGAATGCATTTTTAGGTAGAAATCAGTCAGGGAGGCGGTGATTGATGTGTTGGAAATTAGTCAGTCAGGTGGGGGAGACTGCAATAATGGGTAGGGATCAGTCAGGACGAGGTGAGTACAATGTTGGGCAGGCCTCAGTCAGGGAGGGGTTGAGTGCAGTGTTGGGTAGGGATCAGTCAGGGAGGGGAGGATTGCAGTTTTGGGGAGGGATCAGTCAGGAAGGAGGAGATTGCAGTGTTGGGTAGAGATCAGCCGGGGAGGGGGAGATTGCAGTGTTGGATAGGGATCAGTCATGGAGGGGGAGCTTACAGTGATGGGTAGGGATTACTCAGGGACGGGGTGATGGTGGTGTTGGGTAGGGATCTGTCAGGCTGGGGATTTGCAGTGTTGGGTAGGGACCAGTAAGGGAGGGGAGAATGCAGTGTTGAATAAGGATCAGTTATGGAGGGGGAGATTGCAGTTTTGGGTAGGGATCAGTCAGGGAGGGAGTGACTGCAGTATGGGCAGGAATCAAACAGGGAGGGTGATTGCAGTGTTGTGTCGGGATCAGTCAGGGAGGGGGTGACTGCAGTTTGGATAGGGATCAGTAAGGGAGGGGTGAGTGCAATGTTGGGCAGTGATCAGTCAGGGAGGAGGTGATTGCAGTGTTCTGTCGAGATCAGTCAGGGAGGGGGAGATGGCAATTTTGGGTAGGTATCAGTATGGGGGGTGAGATTGCAGTGTTGTGTAGGAATCAGTCGGGGTGGGGGAGATTGCAGTGTTGGTAGGGATCAGTCAGGGAGAGGGGGGTTACAGTGTTGGGTAGGGATCAGTCAGGGAGAGGCTGATTGCCGTGTTGGGTAGGGATCATTCAGGGAGTGGGTGATTGCATTGTTCGGAAGGTATCAGTCAGATAGTGGGAGATTTGACTATTGGGTAGGAATCAGTCAGGGAGGGGGCGATTGCAGTATCAGGTAGGGATCATTCAGGGAGTGGGTGATTGCATTGTTGTGAAGGGATCAGATTGATAGTGGGAGATTAGAGTGTTGGGTAGGGATCAGTCAGGGAGGGGGCGATTGCAGTATTGTGCAGTGATTAGTCTGGGAGAGATGATTGCAGTGTTGGGTAGGGACCAGTCAGGGAGAGGGACGTTGCAGTATTGTGTAGGGATTAGTCAGGGAGGGTCTATTGCAGTGTTGGGTCGGAACAAATCATGGAGGGGGAGATTGCAGTATTGTGTAGGGATTAGTCAGGCAGGGGCTGATTGCAGATTTGGGTAGGGGTCAGTCAGGGAAGGGGTGAATCCAGTGTTGGGTAGTGATCTTTCAGTAAGGGGCAGGTTGCAGTGTTGGATAGGGATATGTCATGGAGGGGGAGTTTACAGTGTTCGGTAAGGTTTAGTCAGGGAGGGGGTGATTGCTGTGTTGGGCAGGGATCAGTAAGGGTTGGAGGAGATTGCAGTGTTGGGCAGGGATCAGTCAGGAATGGGGTGAGTGCAATTGTTGGCAGCGATCAGTCATGGAGGGAATGATTGCAGTGTTGTGTAGGGAGCAGTCAGGGAGGGGGTGAGTGCAATGTTCGGTTGGGATTATTCAGGGAGGGGTCGAGTGCAGTGCTGGGTAGCGACGAGTAAGTAAGGATCAGATTGCAGTGTGGGATAGTGATCAGTCAGGGAGGGCGAGGTTACAGTGTTGGGTAGGGATGAGGCAGGGAGGTGGTGTGAGAGGTGCTGGGTCGTGATCAGATAGGGAGGGGGAGATTGCAGTGTTGTGTACGGGTCAGTCAGGGAATGGACGAGTTCTGTGTTTGGTAGGGATTAGTGAGGGAGGGGTTGACTGCAGTTTGGATAGGGATCAGTAAGGGAGGGGGGTGAGTCCAATTTTTGGCAGAGATCAGTAAGGGAGGGAGTGAGTGCAATTTTGTGCAGGGATCAGTCAGGGAGGAGGTGATTGCAGTGTTCTGTCGGGATCAATCAGGGAGGGGAGATTGCAGTGTTGGGTAGGAATCAGTCGGGGTGGGGGAGATTGCAGTGTTGGTAGGGATCAGTCAGGGAGAGGGGGTTACAGTGTTGGGTAGGGATCAGTCAGGGAGGGGCTGATTGCCGTGTTGGGTAGGGATCATTCATGGAGGTGGAGGCTGCAGTTTTGGGTAGGGATCAGTCAGGGAAGTGGAGATTTCAGTGTTGGGTCTGGATCAGTCGGGGGGGGGGAGATTGCAGTGTTTGGTAGGGATCAGTCTGCGAAGGGATGATTACAGTGTTGGGTAGGGTTCACTCATGGGGGGATATTGCAGTGTTGAGTAGAGATCAGTCAGGGAGGGAGAGATTGCAGTGTTGTGTCGGGATCAGTCAGGGAGGGAGTGATTACAGTTTTGGGTAGAGATCAGTCAAGGAGCGGGAAATTGCAGGCTTGTGTAGAGTTCAGTCAGGGAAGGGAAGGTTGCAGTGTTGGGTAGGGATCAGTCAGGGAGGGGCAGAGTGCAGTGTTGGGTAGTAATCGGTCAGGGAGGGGGTGATTGCAGTTTTAGGGAGGAATCGGTCAGGGAGGGGTGCGTGAGGTGTTGCATAGAGATCAGTTAGGGAGAGGGAGAGTGCAGGGTTGGGTAGGGATCAGTCAACACGGGGAGTTTGTACTGGTGGGTAGGGATCAGTCAGGGATGGGGAAATTGCAGTCTTGGTTCGAGATCTGTCAGGGAGGGCGAGATTGCAGTGTTGGGTAGGCATCAGTAAGGGAAGGGGTGAGTGCAGTGTTGTGTGGGGACCAGTCAGAGAGGGTGAGATTGTTGTGTTGGATGGGGATCAGTCATGGAGCGTACAATTACAATGTTGAATTCGGAATCAATCAGGGAGAGGGAAATTTCAAAGTCGTTTAGGGATAAGTCAGGGAGGGGGTAATTGCAGTGTTGAGTAGAGTTCAGTCAAAGAGGGGGGATTGCAGTATTGGTAGGGATCAGTCAGGGAGGGGGAGAGTTCAGTTTTGGGTGGGGATCAGTCAGGGAGGGGGAGATTGCAGTGTTGGGCAGGGATCACTCACAGAGGGGGTGATTGCAGTGTTGGGTAGGTAACAGTGAGGGAGGGGGTGAGTGCAATGCTGGGTAGTGATGAATCAGGGAGGGGGTGAGTGCAGTGTTGGATAGCGATCCCAGAGTCAGGGGGAGGGTACAGTGCTGGGTAGGGATTAGTCAGGGAGGGGAAGATTGCAGTGTTGTCTAGTGATCAGTCAGGGAGGGTGTGTTTGCAGTGTTGTGTAGAGATCAGTCAGGGAGGGGGAGATTGCAGTATTGTGTAGGGATTAGTCAGTCAGGGGCTGATTGCAGAGTTGGGTAGGGGTCAGTCAGGGAAGGGGTGAATCCAGTGTTGGGTAGTGATCTTTCAGTAAGGGGCAGGTTGCAGTGTTGGATAGGGATATGTCATGGAGGGGGAGTTTACAGTGTTTGGTAAGGTTTAGTCAGGGAGGGGGTGATTGCTGCGTTGGGCAGGGATCAGTAAGGGTTGGAGGAGATTGCAGTGTTGGGCAGGGATCAGTCAGGAATGGGGTGAGTGCAATTGTGGGCAGCGATCAGTCATGGAGGGAATGATTGCAGTGTTGTGTAGGGAGCAGTCAGGGAGGGGGTGAGTGCAATGTTCGGTTGGGATTATTCAGGGAGGCGTCGAGTGCAGTGCTGGGTAACGACGAGTAAGTAAGGATCAGATTGCAGTGTGGGATAGTGATCAGTCAGGGAGGGGGAGGTTACAGTGTTGGGTAGGGATGAGGCAGGGAGGTGGTGTGAGAGGTGCTGGGTCGTGATCAGATAGGGAGCGGGAGATTGCAGTGTTGTGTACGGATCAGTCAGGGAATGGGCGATTTCTGTGTTTGGTAGGGATTAGTGAGGGAGGGGGTGACTGCAGTTTGGATCGGGATCAGTAAGGGAGGGGGGTGAGTCCAATTTTTGGCAGAGATCAGTAAGGGAGGGAGTGAGTGCAATTTTGTGCAGGGATCAGTCAGGGAGGAGGTGATTGCAGTGTTCTGTCGGGATCAATCAGGGAGGGGAGATTGCAGTGTTGGGTAGGAATCAGTCGGGGTGGGGGAGATTGCAGTGTTGGTAGGGATCAGTCAGGGAGAGGGGGGTTACAGTGTTGGGTAGGGATCAGTCAGGGAGGGGCTGATTGCCGTGTTGGGTAGGGATCATTCATGGAGGTGGAGGCTGCAGTTTTGGGTCGGGATCAGTCAGGGAAGTGGAGATTTCAGTGTTGGGTCTGGATCAGTGGGGGGGGGAGATTGCAGTGTTTGGTAGGGATCATTCTGCGAAGGGATGATTACAGTGTTGGGTAGGGTTCACTCATGGGGGGATATTGCAGTGTTGAGTAGAGATCAGTCAGGGAGGGAGAGATTGCAGTGTTGTGTCGGGATCAGTCAGGGAGGGAGTGATTTGGGTAGAGATCAGTCAAGGAGCGGGAAATTGCAGTCTTGTGTCGAGTTCAGTCAGGGAAGCGAAGGTTGCAGTGTTGGGTAGGGATCAGTCAGGGAGGGGCAGAGTGCAGTGTTGGGTAGTAATCGGTCAGGGAGGGGGTGATTGCAGTTTTGGGGAGGAATCGGTCAGGGAGGGGTGCGTGAGGTGTTGCATAGGGATCAGTTAGGGAGAGGGAGAGTGCAGGGTTGGGAAGGGATCAGTCAACACGGGGAGTTTGTACTGGTGGGTAGGGATCAGTCAGGGATGGGGAAATTGCAGTCTTGGTTCGAGATCTGTCAGGGAGGGCGAGATTGTAGTGTTGGGTAGGCATCAGTAAGGGAAGGGGTGAGTGCAGTGTTGTGTGGGGACCAGTCAGGGAGGGTGAGATTGCTGTGTTGGATAGGGATCAGTCATGGAGCGTACAATTACAATGTTGAATTCGGAATCAATCAGGGAGAGGGAAATTTCAAAGTTGTTTAGGGATAAGTCAGGGAGGGGGTAATTGCAGTGTTGAGTAGAGTTCAGTCAAAGAGGGGGGATTGCAGTGTTGGTAGGGATCAGTCAGGGAGGGGGAGAGTTCAGTTTTGGGTGGGGATCAGTCAGGGAGGGGGAGATTGCAGTGTTGGGCAGGGATCACTCACAGAGGGGGTGATTGCAGTTTTGGGTAGGTAACAGTGAGGGAGGGGGTGAGTGCAATGCTGGGTAGTGATGAATCAGGGAGGGGGTGAGTGCAGTGTTGGATAGCGATCCCTCAGTCAGGGGGAGGGAACAGTGCTGGGTAGGGATTAGTCAGGGAGGGGAAGATTGCAGTGTTGTATAGTGATCAGTCAGGGAGGGTGTGTTTGCAGTGTTGTGTAGAGATCAGTCAGGGAGGGGGAGATTGCAGTGTTGTGTAGGTATCGGTCAGGGGCGGTGATTGCAGTGTTGGATTTGGGATCAATCATGGAGGTGAAAATTGTAGTGTTGGGTACAGATCAGTCAGGGTGTGTGAGATTGCAGTGTTGGGTAGGGATCATTCAGGGACGGGGAGAATGCAGTTTTGTGTAGGGATCAGCCAGGGAGGGGAGATTGCAGTGTTGGGTAGGGATCAGTCAGGGAGGGGGAGATTGCAGTGTTGTATAGGGATCAGTCAGGGAGGGGTTACGTGCAGTTTTGGCAGTGATCAGTCAGTGAGGGGGTGTGTGAGATGTTGTGTAAGTAACAGTTAGGGAAAGGTTGAGTTCAGTGTTGGGTAGGGATCAGTCAGGGAGGGGGTGATTGCTGTGTTGAGAAGGGAAGAGTCAGGGAGGGGTCGATTGTTGTTTTGGATAGGGATCAGTCAGGGCGGGAGTGAGTGCAATGTTGGGCAGTGATCAATCAGGGAGGTTGTGATTACAGGGGTTGGGAACGGGTCAGTCAGGGAGGGGGAAATTGCAGTGTTGGGTGGGGATCAATCAGGGAGGGGGTGATAACAATGTTGAGTCGGGATTCGTCAGAGAGGGGGAAATTGCAGTGTTGTGTAGGGATCAGTCAGAGAGGGGAAGATTGCAGTGTTGGGGAGGGATCGGTCAGGGAGGGGGAGAATGTAGTTTTGGCTAGGAATCAATCAGGGAGGGGGAGATTGCAGTGTTTGGCATGGGTCAGTCAGGGAGGGGAAGATTGCAATGTTTGGCATGGGTCAGTCAGGGAGGGGAAGATTGCAATGTTGGCTTGGGATTACTCAGGGACAGGTTGACTGCAGTGTTTGGAAGGGACCAGTCAGGGAGCGGATAATTACAGTGTTCGGTCGGGATCAGTCAGGGAGGGGGAAATTGCAGTGTTGAGTAGGGATCAGGCAGGGAGTGGTGAGGGCAGTGTTGGGTTGGCATCAGTCAAGGACGTGGAAATTGCAGTATTGAGTAGGGATCAGCAAGGGAGGGGGTGATTGTAGTGTTGGGTAGGGATCAGTCAGGGAGGGGGAAATTGCAGAGTTATGAAGGGATCAGTCAGGGAGGGGGTGAGTGAACTGTTGTGTGGAGATCAGTCAGGGAGGGGAAGATTGCAGTGTTGGATAGGGATCAGTCAGGGTGCGGGAGGTTGCAGTGTTGGGTTGGAATCAGTCAGGAAGGGGGAGAGTGCTGTGTTGTTTGAGAATCAGTCAAGGACGGGGAAATTGCAGTGTTGCATAGGGATCAGTCAGGGAGGGGGAGATTGCACTTTTGGTTAGGAACCGCTCAGGGAGGGGAGAATGCAGTGTTGAGTTGGGATCTGTCAGGGAGGAGGGAATTGCAGTGTTGTGCGGGGACCAGTCAGGGAGGAGTTGATTGCAGTGTTGGTTATGGATTAATCAGTGACGGGGCGATTGCTGTATTGGTTTGGGGTCAGTCACGGAGGGGGATATTGCAGAGTTGGATACGGTCAGTCATGGAGGGGGTGACTGCAGTGTTGGGCAGGGATCAATCAGGGAGGGTTAGATTGCAGTGTTGGGTAGTGATCAGTCATGGAGGGGGTGAGTGCAGTGTTGAATAGGGATCATTCAGGGACCGGGTGACTGCAGTGTTGGGCAGGGCTCAGTCAGGGAGGAGGTGATTGCAGTGATGGGTAGTGATTAGTTCGGGATGGGGTGATTGCAGCATTGTATAGGGATTAGTCAGGGACGGGTGATTGCAGTGTTGGGTAGTGATCAGTCAGGGAGGGGGAGATTGATGTGTTGGGTATGGATCAGTCATGGAGGGGGTGAGTGCAGTATTGGGTAGGGATCAGTCAGGGACCGGGTGACTGCAGTGTTGGGCAGGGCTCAGTCAGATAGGGGGAAATTCCAGTTTTGGGTAGTGATCAGCCAGGGAGGTGGTGATTGCAGTGTCGTGTAGGGATCAATCAGGGAGGGGGGTGAGTGCAGTGTTGGGTAGGGATTACTCAGGGATGAGGTGAGAGCTGTGTTGCGTAGGGATCAGTCAGGAAGGGGCAGATTGCAGTTTTGGATAGGGATCAGTCAGGGAGGGGCAGAGTTTACAGTGTTGCATCAGGATTAGTCAGGGAGGGGGTGATTGCATTGTTGGGTCGGTATCAGTCAGGGATGGGGAGATTGCTATGTTGGTTAAGGATCAGTCAGAGAGGGGAGATTGCAATGTTGGTTACTCATACGTCCGGGAGCGGATAATTACAGTGTTGGTTTAGGGATCAATCTTGGAGTGGGAAATTGCAGTGTTGGGTTGGGATCAGTCAGGTAGGAGGTTTGGCAGTGATGGGTAGCGATTAGTAAGGGATGGGGTGATTGCAGCATTGTATAGGGATGAGTCAGGGGCGGGTGATTGCAGTATTATGGGGCGATCAGACAGGGAGGGGGAGATTGCAGTGTCGGGTAGGAATCAGTTAGGGAGGGGTGATTGCAGTGTTAGAGAGGGATCAGTCAAAGGGGAGAGGTTACAGTGTTAGGTAGGCATTAGTCAGGGAGGGGATGATTGCAGTGTTGGGGAGGGATCAGTCAGGGAGGAGGTGTGTGAGGCGTTGCGTAGGGATCAGTCAGGTAGGGAGAGATTGCAGTGTTGTGTAGTGATCAGTTAATGAGGGGGTGATGGCAATTTTGGGTAGGGATTAGTCAGGGATGGGGTGATTTCGCTATTGTATAGTGATTAGTCAGGGAGGGGTGATTGCAGTGTTGGGTAGCGATCAGTCAAGAAGGGGGTGAGTGCAATGTTGTGTAGGGATCAGTCAGGGAGGGGGTGATTGCAGTGTCGTGTAGGGATCAGTCAGGGAAGGGGTGAGTGCAGTGTTGGGTAGTGATTACTCAGGGATGGTGTGAGTGCAGTGTTGGATAGGGATCAGTCAGGGAGGGGAGTTTATAGTGTTGGGTCGGAATTAGTCGGGTGTGATTGAAGTGTTGGGGAGAGATCAGTCAGGGAAAGGGTGATTGCAGTCTTGTGTAGGCATACATCAGGGAGGGGTTGATTACACTGTTGGGTAGGGATCAGTCAGGTAGGGGAGTTTGCAGTGTTGGTTACTCATACATCAGGGAGCGGATAATTACAATGTTGGTTTAGGGATCAATCAGCGTGGAGGAATTTGCAATGTTGGGGAGGAATCAGTCAGGGACAGGGAGGTTACAGTGTTGCGTAGTGATCAGTCAGTGAAGGGTCGATTGCAGTATTGGGTATGGATCAATCAGTAAAGTGGCGATTGCTGTGTTGGATAGGGATAAGTCAGGGAGGGGGCAATTGCAGATTGAATAGGGATTAGTCAGGGAGGGGTGACTGCAGTGTCGGGCAGGGATCACTCAGGGCGGGAGATTGCAATGATGGGTTAGCATCAGTCTGGGAGGGGTTGACTGCAGTTTGATCGGGATCAATCAGGGAGGGGGTGAGTGCAATGTTGGGCAAGGATCAGTCAGGGAGGGGGTGATTGCTGTGTTGGGTAGGAATCAGTCAGGGAGGAGGAGATTGCAGTTTTGGGCAGGGATTAGCGTGGGACTGAGTGATTGCAATGTTGGGTAGGGATCAGTCTTTTAGGGGGAGATTGCAGTGTTGGGTATGGATCAGTCAGGGAGTGGGAGGTTACAGTGTTGGGTAGGGATTTGTCAGGTCGGTGGTGATTGCAATGTTGTGTAGGAATCAGTCAGGGAGGGGGAGATTGCAGTGATGTGCCAGGATCAGTCAGAGAGGGGGAGATTACAATGTTGTGTTGGGATCATTGAGGGAGGGGGACATTACAGTGTTGGGTAGGGATCAGTCAAAAAGGGGAGTGAGTACAATGTTGCGTAGGGATTACTCAGAGAGGGCGTGAGCGCAGTGTTGTGCGGGGATCAGTCAGGGAGGGGGAGATTGCAGTGTTGTGTAGGGATCTGTCAGGGGGGGCGATTGCAGGATTGGGTAGTGATCAGTCAGCGAGGGGGTGAGGGCAGTGTTGGCTAGAGACTAGTCAGGGAGGGGGAGAGTGCAGTGTTGGGTAGGGATCAGTTAGGGAGGGGTGAATGCAGTGTGGGATAGGGATCAGTCAGGAATGGGGAGATAGCAATGTTGAGTAGGGATCAGTCAGGGAGTGGGAGGTTACAGTGTTGGGTAGGGATTCGTCAGGTCGGGGTTGATTGCAATGTTGTGTAGGAATCAGTCAGGGAGGGGAGATTTTAATGATGTGACAGGATCAGTCAGAGAGGGGGAGATTAAAATGTTGCGTTGGGATCATTGAGGGAGGGGGACATTACAGTGTTGGGTAGGGATCAGTCAGGGAGGGGTGAGTGCAGTATTTGGTAGGGATCAGTTAGGGACGGGGAGATAGCAATGTTGAGTAGAGATCATGAGGAGAAAGTGAGGTCTGCAGATGCTGGAGATCAGAGATGGAAATGTGTTGGTGGAAAAGCGCAGCAGGTCAGGCAGCATCTAGGGAACAGGAGAATCGACGTTTCGGGCATTAGCCTTCCTGAAGAAGGGCTAATGCCCGAAACGTCGATTCTCCTGTTCCCTAGATGCTGCCTGACCTGCTGCGCTTTTCCAGCAACACATTTCCATCTCTGAGTAGAGATCAGTCAGGGAGGGGGAGTTTGCAAAATTTGATAGGAATCAGTCAGGGAGGGGGAGATTGCAGTGATGTGACGGGATCAGTCAGGAATGGGGAGATAGCAATGTTGAGTAGGGATCAGTCAGAGAGGGGGAGATTGCAGTGTTGCGTAGGGATCAGTCAGGGAGTGGGAGATTACTGTGTTTTCTAGGGATTAGTAAGAGAGGGGGAGATTCCAGCGTTGTGTTGGGATCATTGAGGGAGGGGGAGATTGCAGTGATGGGTAGGGAACAGTCAGGGAGTGGGTGAGAGCAGTTTTGAGTAGGGATCAGTCAGGGAGGGGAGATGGAATTGTTGGGTTGAGAACAGTCAGGGAGGGGAGATATTAGTACTTGGTAGGCATCGGTCAGGGGAGATTGCAGTGTTGGGTAGGGATTAGTCACAGAAGGGGACATTGCAGTGTTGTTTTGGGATCAGTCAGAGATTGGGAGATTGCAAAGTTGGGTAGGGGTCAGTCAGAGAGGGGGTGAGTGCAATGTTGTGGAGGGATCAGTCAGGGAGGGGGAGATTGCAGCATTTGGTAGGGATCAGTCAGGATGGGGGAGATTGCAGTGTTGGGAAGTGATCAGGCATGGAGGGGGTGTTTGAAGTGTTGTGTTGGGATTAGTCAGAGAGAGGGTGAGTGCAGTGTTGTGTAGTGATCAGTCAGGGTGGGGGAGATTGCAGTATTGGGTAGGGGTCAGCCCCTCTCGCTCGCCATTCCCTCTCTCTCGCTCTCCCCCCTTTCGGTCACCCCTCTCTCTCGCCCTCCCCTCCCTCTCTAGTCTCTCTCGCCCTCCCCTCTCTCATGCCCTCCACTCTTTTGCCCACAACTGTCTCACCCTCCCCTCTCTCTTGCACTCCCATCTTTTGCCCACCCCTCTTTCTCGCCCTCCCCTCTCTCTCTAGTCCTGATTCCTGAAGAATGGCTTATGCCCGAAACGTCGATTCTCCTGTTCTCTGGATGCTGCCTGACCTGCTGCGCTTTTCCAGCAACACATTTTCAGCTCCACTCCCCTCTTTTGCCCACTCCTCTTTCTCGCCTTCCCCTCTCTCTCTAGTCCTCTCTCGCCCTCCCCTCTCTCTCACCCGCCCCTCTCTCACGTCCTCCACTCTTTTGCCCAGCCCTGTCTTGCCCTCTCCTCTCTCTTGCACTCCCCTCTTTTGCCCACCCCTCTTTCTCACCCTCCCCTCTTTGGTCTCTCTCGCACTCCCCTCCCTCGCCTTCCCCTCTCTCACGCTCTCCACTGTTTTGCCCAGCACTGTCTTGCCCGCCACTCTCTCCGTGCAGTCTCTCTCGCCCTCTCTTCTCTCTTACCCTCCCACTCTCTCTCGCCCTCCCCCTCTCTCTCTCCACTCTCTCACACTCCCCTCTTTCTCCCCTCTCCCCCTCCCCTGTCTCTTACCCTCCCCTCTCTGTCGCACTCCCCTCTCTAGCCCTCCCCTCTCTCTCGCCCTCCTCTCTCGCTCACTGCACTCTCGCCCACCTTTCACTCTCCCCGCTCTCTCTCCCCTCTTTCTTGCCCCCCTCCTATCCCTCTCTCTCGTCCTCACCTCTCTATCCCCCCGCTCTCTCTCCCAGTTCACTCTCTCACCCCCACCCCGCTCTCTCACCATCCCCTCTCTCGCACTTCCCACTCTAGCCCTCACCTCCCTCTCTCCCCCACACTCTATCTCTCAAAAGTTTCCCCCTCCTCTCACACGCTCTCTCCCCTCTCTCTCACCCTTCCCTCTCTTGCCCTGGACTCGCTTGCCCACCCCTCACTCGCTCTCCCCTCTCTCTCCCACCACACTCTCTCACCCTTCCCTCCCTCTCTCCCTCCCTCTCACGCCTTTCCCTCTCTCTCCCTCCCCTTCTCTCCCTCCCCTCTCTCTCCCCCTCCCCACTCTCTCCCTCGGCTATATCTCGCCCTCCCCTCACACGACCTCCACTCTCATCCCTCCCCAGACTCTTACCCTTCCCCTCTCTCTTCGCTCTCTCTCGCCCTCCCATCTCTCTCGCCTCCCCTCTCTGACCCTCCCAACTCATGCCCCTCCCCGTTCTTACCCTCCACTCTCTCACCCTCCGCGCTCTCGCCCTCCGCTCTGTAGGATTCTCCTCTCTTGCCCACCCCTCTCTTGCCCCTCCCCTCTCTCGTCCTCCGCTCTCTGCCCTCCACTCTCTTACCCTCCCCTCTCTCGCCCTCCAGTCTCTCGCACTCCCCTCTCTCTTGCCCTTGCCCTCTCTCTCCCTCCTCTCTCTCTCCCGCCGCTCTCCCACCCTCCCCACCCTCTCGCCCACTCCACTCTCTTTGCTCCCCTCTCTCGCCCTCCACTCTTTCTCCCCTCCCCTTTCTATGCTTCCTGTCTCTCTTACCCTCCCCTCACTCATTCTCCCCTATCTCTCGTCCTCCCCTCTCGGTTCTCCTCCCCTCTATCGCATTCTGCTCTCTCTCGTCCTCCCCTCTCTCCCCCTCCCCTCTCTCTTGTCCTCCCCTCTCCCGCCCTCCCCTCTCTATCACCCTCCCCTTTGTCCCAACATTCCCAATCTCACCCTCCCATCTCTCGCACTCCCCTCTCTCTCGCCCTCCCCTCTCTCCCCCTCGGGTCTCTCTTGCCCTCCCCTGTCTCCCCTCCCCTCTCTCTTGCCCTCCCCTCTCTCGTCCGCCCCTCTCTCGTCCGCCCCTCTCTCTCTCGCCCTCCCCTTACTCCCACCCTCCCCTCTCTCAGCTTCCCCTTTATCCACCTTCCCTTGTCTTGCCCTCCCCTCTCTCGCCCTCCCATTTCTTGCCTTCCCCTCTCTCACACCCCCCTCTCTCTCCCTCCCCTCTCTTGCCCTCCCCTCTCTCACCCTCCCCTCTCTCTTGCCCTCCCCTCTCTTGCACTCCTGTCTCTCACCCTCCACACTTTCGCACTCAAGTCTCTCGCCTACACTTCTCTCATCCTGCTCTCTCTCCCTCCCCTCGGTCTTGCCCCACTCTTTTGCCGTCCTATCAGTCGCCCCCTCTCTCTCACCCTGCCCTCTCTCACCCTCCCCTCTCTCACCCTCCCCTCTCTCTCGTGCTCCCCTTTCTCCCGCCTTCCCCTCTCTCGCCCTCCCCTCTCTTGCCCTCCCATCTCTTGCAATCCCCTCTCTCCCCTTCCCCTCTCTCTCGACCTCCCCTCTCTCTCTCGCCCTCCACTCTCTCTCTTGCCTCCCCTCTCTCGCCCACCCCTCTCTCTCATCCTCCCCTCTCCCGCCCTCCCCTCTGGCTTGCATTCCCACCTCTTGCACTCCCATCTCTCGGCCTCCGTGCTTTTGCACTCCCGTCTCTCGCCCACACCTCTCTCGCCGTCCTCTCACTCCCTCTCCTCTGTCTCGCCCCTCTTTCTCGCCGTCCCCTCTTTCGTCCTCCCCCTCTCTCACCCTCCCTCTCTCTCACACTCTCCTCTCTCACACTCCCCTCTCTCGCCCTCCCCTCTCTCTTACCCTCCCCAAGCTCCCCCTCCCCTCTCTCTCGCCCTCCCCATTCTCCGTCCCTCCCCTCTCACACCCTCCCCTCTCTTGCACTCAAGTGTCTCGCCCTCCGCGCTTTTGCACTCCCGTCTCTCGCCCACACCTCTCTCGCCCTCCTCTCTCTCCGTCCCCTCTGTCTCGCCCATCTGTCTCGCCGTCCCCACTTCCTCCCTCCCTCTCTCTCACCCTCCCCTCTCTCGCCCTCCCCTCTCTCTCATTCTCCTCACGCTCTCCCTCCCCTCTCTCTCTCACTCTCCCTACTTTTGCCCTCCCCCTCTCGGGGCCGTCCCTCTCTCTCGCCCACCCCCTCTCTGTCTCCACCCGTTCTCGCTGTCCCCTCTCTTGCCCTCCACTATCTCGCCCTCCCCTCTCTCGCTCTCCCCTTTCTCATTCTCCCCTTTCTTGCTTTCCACTCTATCGCCCACCTCTCACTCGCCCTCTCCTCTCGTCCTCCGCTATCTCGCCCTCCTCTCTCTCCCTTCCTCCCCTCTCTGTTGCCCTCACCTTTTTCTCACCCTTGCCTCTCTCTCGCCCTCCACTCTCTCCCTCACCTCTCTCTCGCACTCCCATCTCTCTTGACCTCCCCTCCCCTCTCTCTTGCCCTCCCCTTTCTCTCCCTCCCCTCTCTCACACTCGCCTCTCACTCGTCCTCCCCTCTCTCGTCATCCTGTCTCTCAGCCTCTCCACTCTCTCCCGCAATCTCTCTTACCCTCCCCTCTCTCATAACTCATCTTGCTTGCCCTCCGCTCTCGACCTCCGCGCTCTCGCACTCCCCTCACTCGCCCTCCCATCGCTTACCCTCCCCTCTCCCTTGCCCTCCCCTCTCTTGTCTTCCCCCTCTCTCGCCTTCCCCTCTCTTCCCCTCCCCTCTTTCTTGCCCTCCCGTTCTCTGTCGTCCTCCCCTCTCGCTCGCCATCCCCTATCTTTTGCCCACTCCCCTCTCTCACCATCCCCTCTCTTGTCCTCCCCTCTTTCGCTCTCCACACTCTCACCCTCCACTCTGTCTCTCCACTCTCTCTTGTCCTCCCCTCTCTCTCGCCCGCCCGTCTCTTGCCCTCCCATCTCTCTCACCCTCCTCACTCTTTCGCTGTCCCCTCCCTCGCCCTCCCCACTCTCTCATCCTCCCCTCTCTCTTGCGCTCCCCTCTGTCGCGCTCCCGTCTCTCTCACCCTCCCTTCTCTCCCCTCCCCTCTTTCTTGACCTCCCCACGCTCTCACCCACCCGTTTCTCGCCCTCCCCTCTCTCTCTCCGTCCCCTCTCTCGCCCTCTGTACTCTCGCCCTCCCCTCTATCACCCTCCTTTCTCTCGCCGTCCCCTCTCTCTTGCACTCCCCTCTTTGCCCTCTCCCTCTCAGGGGCTCCCCTCTCTCTCGCCCATCCCCCCTCCACCGTCTCTCGCCCTCCACTCTCTTGCCCTCTCCTCACTCGCCCTCTCCACTCTCACTCTTCTCTCTCCCCATCCCCTCTCTCTCCTCCTCCCCTCTCTCGCCCTTCCCTCTCTGTCACCCTCCACGCTCTCTCGCCCTCTACTCTCTCTCGCCCTACACTCTCTGTCGCCCTCCCCACTCTGTCGCCCACACCTCTCTGTCGCTCTTCACTCTTTTGCTCTCCAATCTCTTGCTCTCCGCTCTCTTGCTCTCCACTCTCTCGCTCGCCATTCTCGCATTTTCCAGTGTCTCACCCTCCCCTCTCTCGCCTTCCCCTCTCTCATCCTCCCCTCTCTCGCCCTCCTCTCTCCACTCCCTCTCCTCTCTCTCACCCTCCCCTCTCTCGCCCTCCACTCTCGCTCGCACTCTCCCCTCTCTGGTCCTCCCCTCTCTGTCACCCTCCCCTCTCTGTCGCCCTCCACTCTCTCGGTCTCCCCTCTCTCGCACTTACCGCCTTCTCTCTGTCCTCTCTCGCCCTCCACTCTCTCACGCCCTCTCCTTTCTGTCGCACATCCAAATCTCTCACCTTCCCCTCATTTGCCCTCCCCCTCTCTGGGCTGCCCCTCTCTCTCACCCACCCCTTCTCTGTCTCCACCCATTCTCGCCCTCCCTTCTCTTGCCCTCCTCTCTCTCGCCGTCCGCTGTCTCACTCTCCCCTTTCTCGCTTTCCACTCTCTCGCCCTTCCCTCACTCGCCCTCTCCTCTCTCGCCCTCCACTGTCTCGCCCTCATCTCTCTTATCTCCTCTCCTCTCTCTCGCTCTCCTATCTCTGATGCCCACCCTCTCTCTCGTCCTCCCCTCTCTCTCGCCCTCCCCCTCTCACCCTTGCTTCTCTCTCGCCCTCCACTCTCTCTCCCTCACCTCTCTCTCGCCCTCTCCCTCTCTCCCCCTCCCCACTCTCTCACACTCGCCTCTCACTCGCCCTCCCTTCTCTCTCCCCTACCCTCTCTCTCCTGCTCCCCTCTCCCTCTCCCTCTCTCTCTCTCCCTCCACTCTCCCTTACTTTCCTCTCTCTCTCTCCCTCCCCTCTCTCGTCATCCTGTCTCTCAGCCTTCCCACTCTCTCACTCCCTCTCTCTCCCCTCCCCTCCCCTCTCTCTTGCCCTCCCCTCTCTGTCTCTCAACTCTCTCGCACCCCCCTCTCTCTCCCCCTCGCCTCTTTCTCACTCGCCTCTCTCTCTCCCACCCCTCTCTCTCGCTCTCCCCTCGCCCTCCCCAGTTTCTCACACCCCCCTCTCTCGACCACCCCTTTCTCTCGCAGTCCCCTTTTCCCCCCTTGTCCTCCCCTCTCTCGCCCTCCCATCTCTCTCGTCTTCCTCTCTCTCCCCGCCCCTCTTTCTTGCCTATCCCTCTCTCTCGCTACCCGCTCTCTTGACCTTCCCTCTCTCGCCCTCCACTCTCTCACCCTCCAATCTCTCTCCCTCCCTCATGTCCTCCCCTCTTTCGCCCTCCTCTCTCTCTTGCCCTCCCCTCTCTCACCCTCCCATCTCTCTTGCCCTCCTCTCTCTCGCCCTTCCCTCTCTTGCCCTCCCCTCTCTCTCGCCTTCCTCTCTCTCCCCTCTCCTCTTTCTTGTCCTCCCCACACTCTCGCCCACCCCTTTCTTGTCCTCCCCTCTCTCGCATTGCCTTCCCTCTGCCTCCCCTCTCTCGCTCTCTGCTCTTTTGCCCTCCCCTCTTTTGGCCTCCCCTCTCTCTCGATCCCCTCTCTCGCTTTCCAATCTCTCACCCTCCCCTTTCTCACCCTCTCCTGTCTTGCACTCCCCTCACTCGCCCTCCTCTCTCTCCCATTCCTCCCCTCTCCCTCTCGCCCTCCCCCCTCTCTCGCCCAACCCCTCTCTGTCTCCACTCTTTCTCGTCCTTCCCTCTATAGCCCTCCACTTTCTCACTCTCCCATCTCTCCCGCCCTCCCCTCCCTCTCTCGTTCTCCCTGCTCTCGCCCTCCCCAGTCTCTCGTCCTCTCCTCTCTCTCCCTCCCCTCGCTCCACCTCCCCTCTCTCACCCTCTGCGCTTTCGCCCTCCGCTCTCTCGCACCTCCCGTCTCATGCCCTCCCCTCTCTTTTGCCCTCCCCTCACTCGTCATCCCCCTCTCTCGCCTTCCCCTCTCTCCCACCCCTCTTTCTTGCCCTCCCCCCTCTCTGGCCCTCACCTCTCTCTTGCCATCCCGTCCCTCTCCCCATCCCCTCTCATTCGCCCACACCTCTCTTTCGCCATCCCCTCTCTTGACTACCCCTCTCTCGCCCTCCACTCTATCTGTCTCTACCCTCCCTCTTGGCCTCCCCTCTTTTGCGCTCCCCTCTCTCGCCCTCCCATCTCTCTCGCCCTCCCCACTCTTTTCCTCTCCCCCTCTTGCCTTCCCCACTCTCTCTCCCTCCCCCTCTCTCCCCTTGCCCTCTCTCTTGCCCTCCTTTCACTCCCCTCCCCCTCTCTCGCACTCTCTCTCCCGCACCCTCCCCTTTCTCACCGTCCCCTCTCTCTCACCTTTCCCTCCCTCGCCCTTCCGTCTCTCGACCTCCCATCTCTCGCCCTCCACTCTCTCACAATCACTCTTTTGCTTTCACCTCTCTCGCTTTCGCCACTCTCCCCGTCCCTCTCTCTCTCTCGCCGTGCCCCCTCTCACCTTTCCGTCTCTCGTCCGCACCTGTCTCTCGCCCTCCCCTCTCTCACTCGCCCTCCACTCTTTCTCCACTTCCTGTCTCGCTCGCCTCCCGTCTCTCGCTCTCCCCTCTCTGTTGCCCTCACCTCTCTGGCGTCCTCCCCTCTCTCGTACACACCTCTCTCGCACTCCCCCTCTCGCCCTCTCCTCTGTCTCCCTCCCTTCTCTCACACCCACCCCTCTCTCTCGCCTTCCCATTTCTCCCTTCCTACCCTCGACCTCCCCTCTATCTCCCCATCTCTCACACCTGCGTCTCACCCTCTCATATCTCACCCTCCCCTCTCCCTCCAATCTCGCATGCCTTCCCCTCTCGCTCGCCTTACCCTCCCTCGCTTCCCCTCTCGCGCCCTCCCCTCTCTCGCCCTCTCGTCTCTCGCCCTCTCGTCTCTCGCCCTCCCCTCTCTCACCCTCCTGGCTCACTCTCCCTCCCCTATCTCTCAACCTCCGCTCTCTCTCCCTCGCCTTTCTTATGATCTCCCCTCTCTTGCCCTTCCCGCTCTAGCCCTCCAATCCCTCGCTTTCCCCTCTCTCACCCTGCCCTCTCTCGCGCTCTCGTCTCTCGCCCTCTGCTCACTCTCCCTCTGCTCTCTCTCCTTCCGCTCTCCCACCCTCCCCTCTCTCGACCACCCCTCTCGCCCTGCCCTCCCACTCTCACCCTCCCGTCTCTCTCACCCTCCCCTCTCTCTCACCCTCCCCTCTCTTGCACCTCCCCTCTCTCGCACTCCTCTCTGTCTCTCACTCCCTCTCTCGGGCTCCCTTCTCCCTGCCTCTTCCCTCTCTCCCCATCTCTCTTGCCCTCCCCTCTCTCGCCCTCCCCGACACTCTCTCCCCCCACTCTCTAGCCCTTCCCTCTCTGGCCTTCCCTTCTCTCTCACCTTCCACTCTTTCGCCCTCCCGTCTCCCGCCCTTCCCTCTCTCTCACCCTCCCCACTCTCTCCCTCCTCTCTCTCTCCCTCCGCTCTCTCTGCCTCCCTCCGCTCTCTCTCCCTCTCCCTTTTCTTTCTCTCGCCTCTCTCACACCGTCCCCTCTCTAGCCCTCTGCGCTCTCACCCTCCCTCTTGTCTTCCCCTCTTTCGCACTCTCCTCTCTCTCGCCCTCCCATCTCTCGCCCTCCCATCTCTCGTCCTCCCATCTCTTTCGCCCGCACTTCTCTCTCGACCTCACCTCTCTTGCCCTTCCTTCCCTTGCTCTCCACTCTCTCGCCCTCCCTCTCTTGCTCTCCCCTCTCTCGCTTCCCCTCTTTTACCCTCCCCCTCTCGCCCAATCGTCTCTCCCCCCCTCACGCCATCCCCTCTCTCTCACCCTCCCCTCTCTCTCGCCCTCCACTCTGTCTCGACCTCCCCCTCTGTCGATCTCCCCTTTCTCCCTCCGTCCCCTCTCTCTGCCTCTCCTCTCTCTCACCCTCCCCCTCTCTCCCTCCCCTCTCTCTTCCCCTCCCGTCTCTCTTTCACCTCTCTCTCACCCTCAGTCGCTCTCGCCCTCCCCTCTCTCTCACCCTCATGGGTCTCTCACCCTCCCGTCTCTTTTGCCCTCCTCTCTCCCACACTCTCATCTCTCGACCCCTCTCTCGCCCTGCCCTCTCACTCTCGCCATCCCCTCTCTCTCTCCACTCTCTCACCCTCCGGGCTCTCACGCTCCTGTCTCTCGCCCTCCCCTCAATTGCCCTCCTCTCTCTCACTCCCGTCTCTGACTCCCCTCTCTCTCGCCCTCCCCTCTTTCGCCCAACTCTCTCACTCTCCCTCCCCTCTCTCTCGCCCTTCCCTCACTCGGCCTCCCCTCACTCGGCCTCCACTCTTTCGCACTCCCCTCTCTCGCCATCCCCTCTTGAGCCAACCCGTCTTTCCTCCTCTCCTCTCTCTCTCTCGATCCCCCTCTCTCCGTCCCCTCTATCACGCCCTCCCATCTCGCTCCCGCCCCTCTCTCTCCCACCCTCTCTCACTGCCTCCCCCTCTCTCTCTCTCTCGCCTATCTCTCACCCTCCCCCTCTCTTGCCCTCCTTTCTCTCGCCATCCCCTCTCTCGCATCATCCCTCTCTCACCCTCTGCCTTCTCTCCATCTGCTCTCTCTCCTTCCGCTCTCCCACCCTCCCCTCTCTCGACCACCCCTCTCGCCCTGCCCTCCCACTCTCACCCTCCCGTCTCTCTCACCCTCCCCTCTCTCTCACCCTCCCCTCTCTTGCACCTCCCCTCTCTCGCCCTCCGTTCTCTGTCCTTCCACTCTCTCACCTTCCGCGCTCTCACCCTCCCCTCTCTAGACCCCCTCAGGCCCTGCCTTCTCAATCTCGCCCTCCCCTCTCACTCTCGCCCTTCCCGTCTCTCTTGCTCTCACCTCTCTCTCGTCCACCGCCTCTCTCGCCCTCCGCTCTCCTGCCCCTCTCCGTCTAGCACACCCTTCTCTCGCCCCTTCCCTCGCTCGCCCTCCGCACTCTCGCCCTCCGCTCTCTTGCCGTCCACTCTCTCGCATTATGCTCTCTCTGCCTCCCCTCTCTCTCCCTCCCCTCTCTCCGTCTCCACACTCTCTCTTTCGCCTCTCTCTCACTCTCCCCTCTCTCTCTCGGCCTGCCCTCTTTCGCCCTCCCCTCTCTTGCACCTCCCCTCTCTCGCCCTCCGCTCTCTGTCCTTCCACTCTCTCACCTTCCGCTCTTTCACCCTCCCATCTCTCGACCCCCACTCGCCCTGCCCTCTCAATCTCGCCCTCCCCTCTTTCTCGCCCTCCCCTGTCTCTCTCTCGCTCTCCCCCTCTCTCATTCAACCCATCTCCTGCCCTCCACTCTTCTGACCCTCCTCCTCTAGCATTCTCCTCTCCCACTCCTCCCCTCGCTCGCCCTTCGCACTCTCGCTCTCAGCTCTCTCTCCCTCCCCTCTCTTGCTCTCCCCTCTCTTGCCCTCCCCTCTCTCGCCCTCCCATCTCTCTCGCCCTCCCCTCTCTCTAGCACTCCACCTTCCCCTCCCTTCTCTCTTGTCCTCCCCTCTCTCACCCTTCCCTCTCTCTCGCACTCTCCTATCTCTCGCCCTCCCCTCTCTAACCCTCACGTCTCTAGCACTACCCTCTCTCGCCCTCCCCTTTCTTGCCCTCCACTTTCTCGCCGTCCCGTCTACCTCACCCTCCCCTCTCTAACCCTCACGTCTCTCTCGCCCTCCCCTCTCTCTCGCCCTCCCCTCTGTCGCCCACCATTCTCTCACCCTCCCCTCTCTCGCCCTCCCCTCTCCTCCTCTCTCCCTTCTCTCTCGCCCTCCCCTCTTTCTTGCCATTCTCTCTGTCACCCTCCCCTCTCTCTCCCTCCACACTCTCTTGAACTTCCCTTTCTCTGGCCCCCCGATCACCCTCCTCTATCTCTCCCTCCACTCTCTCTTGCCCTCCTCACTCTCTCTCGCCGTTCTCTCGTACTCACCGAGCACTCCCCTCTCCGCCTCCCCACTCTCTCGCCCTCCTGTCTCTCTAACCCTCTGCGCTCTCTTGTCCTCACCTCTCTCTCAACCTCCACTCTCTCACCCTCCCCTCTGTCGCCCTCACCCTCTCTCGCTCCGCTCTCTTGCCCTCCCCTATCGCGCCCTCCCGTCTCATTCTCTACGCTCCCTTGCCCTACTGTCTCTCGCTCTCCCGTCTATCGCCCGACCGTCTCTCGCCCTCCCATCTCTCGCCGTCAACTCTCTCTCTCCCCTCTCTGTCGCCCTCCACTCTTTCGATCTCCCGTGTCTCTCGCCATCCCCTCTCTCGCCCTCCCATCTCTCTCACACTCCCCTCTCCTTTGCTGTCTCCTCTCTCGCCTGGCACTCTCTCTCGCCCTCCCCCTCCATCTCTCCCTCCCCTCTCTCTTGCTCTCACCTCTCTCACCCTCCCATCTCTATCGCCCTCCCCACTCTTGGACTCCCCTCACTCTCGTCCTCCTCTCTCTCTCCCTCCGCTCTGTCCCTCCTCTCTCCTACGCCAACCCCTCTTTCGCCCAACCCTCTCTCTCACCCTCACCTCATCGCCACGCCTGTCGCGCTCTCCCCTCTCTCTCGCCCTCCCCCTCTCGTGCACCTTCCCTCTCGCCCTCCACTATCTCTCCTTCCGCTCTCTCGCCCTCCCCATTCTCGCCCTACCCTCTGTCGCCCTCCCGTCTCTCGCGCTCCCGTCTCTCGCGCTCCCGTGTCTCGACCTGTCCTTTCTTGCCCTCTGCTCTCTCACTCCAATCTGTCTCTCGCCTCCCTCTTGTCTACCTCTCTCTCGCCCTCCCGTCTCTCGCCCTCCCCTCTATCTATCCCTCCCTCCTGTCTCTTCCCTCTCCAACGGCGTTCCCACTTTCACCCAACCCTCTCTCTCACCCTCCCCTCACTCACCACACCCCTCGCGCCGTCACATCTCTCTCTCGCCGCTCTCTGGCACTCTCCACTCCCTCGCCACCCCTGTTTTTCGTCCTCTCCTCTCTTGACCTCCCCTCTCTAGATCTCCCGTCTCTCGCCCTCCGTTCTCTCGCTCTCCAGTCTTCCGTGGTCCCTTCTTTTGCTCTCCTGTCTCCCACGCCACGGTGCCACGCCCTCCCCTCTCTCGCCCTCGGCTCTCTCGCCCTCCCCTCTCCCGCCCTCCCATTTCTCTCACCCTCTCCTCTCTCGCGCTACACTGACTCCCTCCCTCCCTCCCCCTCTCTCATCATTCCTTCTCTCTCGCCCTCCGCGCTCTCGCCCGCCCATCTCTCACCATCACCTCGCACCGCCCCTCTCTCGCACTCCACTCTCTGTCCTTCCGCTCTCTCTCCTTCCTCTCTCTCGCCCTCCGCGCTCTCACCCTCCACTCTGTCTCTAACCTTCCCTTCTAGTGGTCACCCTCCGTTCTCTCGCTCTCCCATCTCTCGCCCTTCTGTCTCATGTCGTCCTCTCTCTGGCCCTCGGCTCTCTCGCCCTGCACTCTCTCTCTCCCTCCCCTCTCTCGCTCTCCGATCTCTCGCCCTCTCTTCTCTTGCTCTCCCGTCTCTAGCCCCACTGTCTCACGCCCTCCCCTCTTTCGCCCTCGGCTCTCTCGCCCTCCCCTCTCTCGCCCTCCCCTCTCTCGCACTTCCCACTCTCTCAGCCTCCCCTCTCTCTCGATCTTCCCTTTCTCGCCCTACACTGACTCCCTCCCTCCCCCTCTCTCACCATTCCTTCTCTCTCACCCTCGGCTCTCTGGCCCTGCCGTCTCTCACCATCCCCACTCTTGCACTCCACTCTCTCTCCTTCCGCGCTCTCTCCCTCCCCTCTCTCGCCCTCCAGTCTGTCACCCTCCACTCTGTCTCTAGCCTTCCTGTTGTCCTCCCCTCTCTCGCCCTCCCCACTCTTGGACTCCCCTCTCTCTCGCCTTCTCCTGTCTCTCCCTCCCCTCTGTCTCTCCCCTCAACTACGCCATCCCATCCTTCGCCCAAACCTCTCTCTCACCGTCCCCTCACTCTCCACCCCGCTAGCGCCCTCCCCTCTCTCTCACCCTCCCCACTCTTGCACTCTCCTCTCTCACCCTCCCCTCTCTCTCGCCCTCTCCATGCGTGCACTCCCCTCTGTCTCTCGCCATCCTTCTCTCTCACGCAATCCTGTCCCTCTTGCCCTTGCCTCGCTCTCGTCCTCCCCTCTCTCTCTCTATCCCCTCTTTCTCGACCTCCCTTCTCTCGCTTTCACTGTCCCTCCCGTCTAACTCTCTCTCCCCTCTCTCTCGCCCTCCCCTCTCTCACCCACCTTTCTCTCTCCCTCTTCTGCCTCTCGCCCACACCCCTCTCTCGCCCTCCTCCCTCTCTCTCTCTCCGCTCTCTCACACTCCCCTCTCTTTCTCCCCTCTCCCCTCTCCCATCCCCACTCACTCGCCCACGCCTCTCCCTCGCTCACCCCTTTCCCGCCCTCCTCTCTCTCTCCCTGCCCTCTGTCTCTTCCCTCTCCAACGCCGTCCCCTCTTTTGCCCAATCCTCTCTCTCACTCTCCCCTCACTCGCCTACCCCCCTCTCGCCCTCCCCTTTCTATCACACTCCCCACACTTGCATTCCCTTTCTCTCACCGTCCCCTCTCTCGCGCCCACCCCTCTCATGCCCTCCCCTCTCGTGCCCTCCCCCTCGCTCCCCATCCCCACTCTCTTGCCCTCTGCTCTCTCGGCCTACCCTCTCTCGCGCTCCCATTTCTCGCAACTCCCCTCTCTTGCGCTCCACTCAATCCTTCCACTCTCTCTCGCCCTCCCCTCTCTCACCCTCCCATCTCTCGCCCTACCCTCTCTCGCCTTCCCGTCTCTCGCGCTCCTCTCTCTCTCCCTCCCTCTCTCTCACCCTCCCCGTCTCTCGCCCTTCCCTTTCTCTCTCCGCTCTCTCGCACTCCCATCTCTCCCCCTCTCCCCATCCAGGCTCTCTCGACCTGCCCTCTTTATCGCCTCCCCTCTCTCGACCTCCCCTCTCTAGCCCTCTCCTTTCTTCACCCACCCTCTCTCTCCCTCCACTCTCTCGCCCTCCCCTCTTGCCCTCACCTTTCTCTCACCCTCCCGTCACTCAAGCTCCCGTCTCACGCATTCCTGTGTCTTTCCCTCCCGCCTCTCACCCTCCCGTCTCTCGTCCTCACCTCTTTCACCCTCCCATCTCTCGACCTCCCATCTCTCGCCATCCGTGATCTCGCCCTCCACTCTGTCTCTACCCCCCTCTCGAAATTCCTTCTCTCGCCCTCCCATCTCTGTCGCCAGCCCCTTCTCTCCCCCTTCAACTCTATCGCCATCCCCTCTCTCTCGACATCCCCTCTCTTGCCCTACACTCTCTCATGCCCTTCACTTCTCTCCCCTTCCCTCTCTCTTGAACTCCCCTCTCACCCTCCCCTCTCTCTCACCCTCCCCTCTCTTGCCCACTCTCCTCTCTCAACCTCCCCCTCTCCTCCGCCGCTCTCTCGCACTCCCCTCTCTTTCTCCCCTCTCCCCTCTTCCCATCCACTCCCTTCCCACCCCTCACTCTCGCCCTCCACTCACCTGCCCTCCTCTCTCTCCCTCCCCTCTGTCTCTCCCCTCTCCTATGCCATCCCCTCTTTCGCCGAACCCTCTCTCTCACCCTCCCCTCACTCGCCACCCCCCACGCCCTCCCCTCTCTCTCGCCCTCCCTTCTCTCTCGACCTCCCTTATCTCGCTCTCACTGCCCCTCCCTTCTAACTCTCCCTCCCCTCTGTCGGTCTACATCTCTCTCTCACCACACTCTCGCACTCACCTCTCTCTCTCTCCCCTCTCCCCCTCCCCACTCCCTCACCCACCCCTCTCCCAGCCCACCACTCTCTCCCTAAGCTCTCTCTCACCCTCCCCTCTATCACCCTCCCCTCTCTCACCCTCCCCTCTCTCGCCCCCTCCTCTCTCGCACTCCCGTCTCTCACCCTCTCATCTCTCTCTCTCTCCCCTCTCTCGCCCTCTCGTTTCTCACCCTGCCCTCTCTCGCCCTCGCGTCTCTCACGCTGCCCTCTCTCGCCCTCCCCTCTCTCGCTCCTCCCCTCACTCGCCTCCGCTCTCTCTCCTTCCGCTCTCTTGCCCACCCCTCTCTCGCCCTCCCCCTCTCTCGCCCGGCCTTCTCTCTCACATCCCCTCTCTTTGGATCTCCATTCTCTACCTACCCTCTCTCTCGCCCACCCCTCTCGGCCTCCTTTTTCTCTCCCTCCCCCTCTCTCACCCTCCCCGTCTCTCACCCTTCCCTTTCTCTCTGTGCACTCTCGCACTCTCATCTCTCTCCCCTCTCCCCATCCCCGTGCTCTCGACCTGCTCTCTTTCTCGCCTCCCCTCTCTCACCCTCCCCTCTGTCTAACCCTCACCTCTCTCTCACCCTCCCATCTCATGCATTCCTGTGTCTTGCCCTCCCATCCCTTACCCTCCCGTCTCTCACCCTCACCTCTCTCACCCTCCCATCTCTCGACCTCCCTTCTCTCGCCATCTACGATCAGGCTCTCCACTCTGTCTCTCCCCCTCTCTAGAACTCCCCTCTCTCGCCCTACACTCTCTCTTGCCCTTCACCTCTCTCCCCTCCCCTTCTCTTGAACTCCCCTGTCTCACCCTCCCCGCTCTCTCACCCTCCCTCTCTCGCCCACCTCTCTCTCTCCCTCCCCTCTCTCTCGCCCTCACCCCTCTCTCACCCTTCCCTCTCTCCTCCGTCGCTCTCTCGAACTCCCCTCTCTTTCTCCCCTCTCCCCTCTTCCCCACCCCACTCCCTTGCCACCTCTCACTCTTGCCCTCCACTCTCCCGCCCTCTTCTCTCGCCCTCCCCTCTGTCTCTCCCCTCTCCTATGCCATCCCCTCTTTCGCCTACCCCTCTCTCTGATCCTCCCCTCACTCGCCACCCCCCCGCGCCCTCCCCTCTCTCTCACCCTCCCCACTCTCGCATTCTCCCTCTCTCACCCTCCCCTCTCTGTCGCCCTCCCCTCTCGTGCCCTCCCCTCTCGTGCACTCCCCTCTATCTCGCCCTCCCTCTCTCTCGCACTCCCCTCTGTCTCACCCTCCCTTCTCTCTAGACCTCCCTTATCTCGCTCTCACTATCCCTCCCGTCTAACTCTCCCTCCCCTCTCTCGTACTCGCCTCACTCTCTCTGCCCTCTCCCCTCTCGCCCTACACACTCCCTCGCCCACCCCTCTCCCGGCCCACCCCTCGCTCCCTTCACTCTCACTCGCCCTCCCCTCTCTCACCCTCCCTTCTCTCGCCCTCCCCTCTCTCACCCTCTCCCTTCTCGCATTCCAGTCTCTCACCCTCGCGTCTCTCGCTGTACCCTCTCTCGCCCTCCTCTCTCTCTCCCTCCCTCTCTCTCACCCCCAAAACTCTCTCGCCCTCACCTCTCTCACCTTCTCCTATCTCGCCCTCCGCTATCTTGCCCTCCTGACGTTCGAGCTCCTTTCTCTCACCATCCTCTCTCGCCCACCCCTCTCTCTCGCCCTCCCCCTCTCTCCCCTCTCCTCTCTCATGTCCGACCCTCTTTCGCCCATTACTCTCTCGCCCTCTCCTCTCTTGCCGTCCCATCTCTTCGCTATCCCCTCTCTCTCCTCCTCCCTTTTCTCGCCTTCCCTCTCTCGCCCTCCCCCTCACTCTCCCTCGCCTCTAACTCTTCCTCCCCACTCACTCTCCACCCCACTAACACTCCCGACCCTCTCTCTCGACCTCCGCTCTCCCACCCTCTGCTCTCTCGCCCTTCAATCTGACTGTCCCCTCTCTCTCGCCATCCTCTCTCTCACCCTCCCCTGTCTCTTGTCCTTCACTCTCACAGCCTCCCGTCTCTCGCCCACCCCCTCTGGACATCCATTCTCTCTCCATCTCCACTGTCTATCCCATCACTCATGCCCTCCGCTCTTCTGCCAACCCCTCTCACTCACCCTCCATTCTCTGGCCATCCTCTCTCCCGCTCTCCCCTCTCTCTCACGCTCCACTCTCTCGCCTCCCCTCACTCCTGCCCTCCCCTCTCACGCCCACACCCCTCTGTCTCGCCCTCCCCATCTCTCGCCCTCCCCGCTCTCACGCCCTTCACTCTGGCTCGCCCTACGCCTCTCTCGCCCTCCACTCTCACGCCCTCCTCTCTCCCTCTCACCCTCTCTCACCTTCCCATCTCTTTCCCGCCCCATTCTCACCCTTCCTCCTCTCTCGCCCTCCTCTCTCTCTCTCTCCCATCTCTTGCCCTCACGTATCTCGCCATCTTCTCTCTCACCATCCTCTCTCTCACTCCCTCTCTCGCTCTTCCCTCTCTCTCGTCCTCCCAGTCTCTCCCTCCCCACTCTCTCACCATCCTCTCTTTCACCCTTCCCTCACTCACCTTCCCCTCTCTTGCCTTCCCCTCTCTCGCCCTCCCCTCTCTCGCCGTCCCATCTCTCTCGCCTCCACGTTCTCTCAAACTCCCCTCTCTATTTCCCGACCCGCTCTGTTGACCTCCCCTCACTCTCGCCCTCCACTCTGTTGAACTTACCTCTTTTTCCCTCCCCAATCTCACCCTCCCCTCTGTCTCGCCTTCTCACTCTCTCGCTCTGCACTCTCACACCTTCCCCTCTCCTTCTCCACATTCTCTCGCCTTCACCCTCTCACTCTTTCTCCTCCTCTCTCGCCCGACCCGATCGCCCTCCCCTCTCTCACTCTCCCCTCTCTTTCCCTCCCCCTCTCTCACCCTCCCCACTCTGTTGCCCTTTCCTCTCTGTCGCCCTCGCCTGTCCTCCACTCTGTCTCGTCGTCCCCTCTCTCTTGCCCTCACAGCTGTACCCCTCCCACTTTCTCGCCCTCCCCTCTCTCGCCCTCCTCTCTGGCGTCCTCCTCTCTCTCTCGCGATTCTCTCTCTCTCGCAGTCCCCTGTGAGCCCCCCTCACTCGACCTACCCTCTCTCGCCCTCCCCTCTCTCGCATCTTCCACGCTCTTTCGCCCTCCCCTCTCTGCTGCCCGCCCCACTCCGTTGCCGTCCCATCTCTCTAGCCCTCCCCTCTCTCTTTCTACCATCTCGCTCTCCCCTTTCTCTTGCTGTCCCCTCTCACTCGGGCTCCCCTCTCATTCGCCCTCCCCTCTCTCTCTCGCCCTACACTCTCTCTCGTCATCCCCTCTCTCTCACCATCCCCTCCTTCACGTCCTCATCTCACTATCGCCATCCCCTCTCACCCTCTTACCTCTCGCCCTCCTCTCTCGCTCGCCCTCCCCTCTCTCCTGCCCTCCCCGCTCTCACCCACTCCTCTTTCACCCTCCCCTCTCTCTCGTCCTCCCCTCTCTCTCCGCCCCTCTTTCTCTAACACCCTCACTCCCCTCCCCCTCTCGTCCTCCTCCTCTAGCCCTCACGTCTATCATCCTCCCCTCTCTCACCCTCTCCTCTCTCGCTCTCCCCTCTCTCGACCTGCCCTCTCTCGCCATCCCCCTCCCTCCTCCCCTCTCCTGCCCTCTCCACTCTCCCGCCCTCTCCTCTCTCTCGCCTTTCCCTCTCTTGTCCCTTCATCTCTCTTGCCCTCCCCTCTCTCGCTCTCCTCTCTCTCACCCTCCATCTCCCTCCCTGCCCTCTCTTGCTGTCCCCTCTCTCGCGCTCTCCTCCCTCGTCCACATATAACCCCCTCTCTCCCCCTCTCTCACTCCCCCTCTCTCTCCCCCTCTGTCTCCCCCTCTCTTCTCTGCCCTCTGTCTACCCAGCCTCTCTCTCCCCCTTCCTCTCTACCCCCACCCTCTCTCCCTCTCACCCTCTCTGTCTCCCACCCTCTCTCTATCACACCCTCTCTCCCTCTCTCACCCACCCTCTCTCTCACCCACTCTCTCTTTCCAACCTCTCTCTCTGCCCTTCGCTCTCCCCCCTCCTCGCTCTCCCCTATTTCCCCCTCTATCCCCCTCTCTCCTCCCCTATCTCTTCCCCTGTCCCCCCACTTTTTCTCTCCTCTGTCTTCTCCCCTCTTTCTACCCCCCTCTCTGCACCTCTCTCTTTGCCCGCCCATCCCCCCTCTCTATCCCCCTCTCTCTTCCCCTTTCTCTACCTCCCTCCCTCTACTCCCCTCTCTACCCCCTCTCTCGACCCCCTTTCTACCTCCCTCTCTCTAACTCCTCTCTCTCTCCTCTCTCAACCGCTCCCCTCTCTCATGCCCTCGTCTCTCCCCCTCCTCTCTCCACCCTCCTCTCTCTCTCCGCTCCCCTCTCTTCTCCTCTCTCTCCCTTCTCTCTCTCCCACCCTCTGTCTCCCACCCTGTCTTTCCTCTCTCTCTTCCTCTCCCTCCCCTCTCTCTCGCCCTCTCTCTCTCCTCTCTCTCTCCCATGTTCTCTCCCACTCACTCTCCCACTCTCTCTCCCCCTCTCTCTCTTCCCTCTCTCTTTTACCCCTCTCTCTCCGTGCTCCCTCCACTCTCTCTCCTCTCTCTTCCCCTTTCTTTCTCTCTCATTCTCTCTCCCCTCCTCTTTTCCTTCATTTTTCTCACTCGATCTCTGCTATCTCTTCTCCCCTCTCCCTCCGCGTTCTGCCCCCACTCTCTCTCCTCTCACTTCCCACCCTCTCTCACCCTCCCCTCTCTCTCCCCCTCTCTCCCCCTCTCTTCCCACCCTCTCTTGCCCTCCCCTCTCTCAAAACCCCTTCTCTCGCCCCCTCTCCTCGTCCCTCTCTCTCTCGCCCCACTCTCTGACCCTCCCTCTCTCTTGCCCTCTCTTTCTCTCACCCCCCTTTCTCTCGCACCACTTTCTCTCGTCCGCCACTTTTTCCTGCGTACCTCTCTCTCCCCCCTCTCTCGACCCCTTTCTCTCACCTCCTGTCTCTTGCACGCTCTAACCCACTTTCTCTCACCCCCTTTCTCTCGCCCCCTCTCTCTCGCCCCCTCTTGCCCGCGCTCCCTAATCCCACTTTCTCTTGTCCCCTTTCTTCCCCACTCTCTCTCCCACTCTCTCTCCCCTCTCTCTCTCTTCCCTCTCTCTCTCTCCCCTGTCTCTCTCTCCCACCCTTTCACTCACCCTCTCTCCCTCCCCTCTCTTTCGCCCTCCCCGTCTCTCCCCCTCTCTCTATTCCCTCTCTCTCTCTTTCTCTGGTCTTTCTCCCTCTCTCTCTCCCATCTCTCACCTTCCCCTCTCTTTCTCTCTCCCACTGGCTCTATCCCCTCTCTCTTTTCCCTCTCTCTCCCTACCTCTGCTCTGTTTTCCCTCTCCCTCTTTCCGCGCTCTCCCACCACTCTCTCTCCCCCTTTCTCTCTCCCACTCTCTCCACTGTCTCCCCACTCCCTCTCTCCCACTCTCTCCCCCTCTCTATGTCTTCCCTCTCTCTCTCCCATGACTCTCTCTCTCCCCCACAGACTCTCTACCCCTCCCTTTTCCCCTCTCTTTCTATCTCTGCTCGCTCTTGCCCCCCTCTCTCTCGCCCCCTCTTTCTTGACCCCCCTCTCTCGCCCCTTTCTCTCGCCCCCTCTCTCTCTCCCCGTCCCTCTCGCCCCCACCCTCTCGTCCCCTCTCTCTAACCCCCTTTCTGTCGCCCCCTTTCTCTTGCCCACACTCTCTCTTGTCCTCTCTCTCTCGCCCCCTCTCCTCTCGCCCCCCCTCTCTCATACCCCTTCTCTCACACCCAACTCTCTCGCCCCCCTCTCCTCTCGCCCCCACACTCTCGTCCCCCTCTCTTCCGCATCGCCCTCCCCTCTCTCTCGCCCCCTCGCTCTCTCGCTCCCTCTCTCTCTCGCCCCTCTCTCGCTTGCCTTTCTCTCTCGCCCCCCCCTCCCCTCTCTCTCGCCCCCTCTTCTTACCCCTCTCTCTCATTATCTCCTCCCCGTCTCTCTCTCTCTTTCCCTCACCCTATCTCTCCCTTGTTCCTCTCTCTCTCCCTGTTTCTTCACTCTCTCTCTCTCCACCTTCTTCACTCTCGGTCCCCATCCCTCGGTGTCTTTCTCTCCCCACATCCCTCCGTTTCTCTTTGACTGAATCTCTCTCCCGCCCGTCCTCTCTCTCCCCTCCTTCTCTTTTCCCTCTCTCTATCTCTGCTCTCTCTCCCTCTCTCTATCTTATTCTGTCTCCCTCACCTTTCCCGCTCCCTTTGACTCAGAGACTGGGGGTTTGGTGGTGGGGCTTCGTGTGGGAGTTGGGGTGTGAGGATAGAGAGATGTAGGAGGATGGAGGAGGGGAAAATGGGGTAGAGATGGAATTGTGGGAGGGAGACAGAGACGGCAAGAGAGAGAGAGAGAATAGGGGCAAGGTGGAGTGGAAAGAGTGGAGGCTGGTGGAGAAACCAGGTTTGGGGGTGTGTGTGTGTGAGGGGGGGGACGAGGGAGAGTGGAAGGGAGAGGTGGTGAGAAAGAGTGAATGTGCAGAGAGAGAGAGAGGGAGATATGTGGAGAAAGAGTGGGGGAGAGTAAATTGGAAAGCCAGGTTGGAGTCGGGAGCACAGAGATAGTTAAACCCAGCTCCTGAGCTCAGGGCGCGGTGCCCTCCCCTTCCCTGAGGCCCAGGCCTTGGGGCTGAGTCTATTTCTCTCCAGCTCAGCTTCTGCAACACAGAGACATACAACAACATTGGTCACTCTGCTGCTCGGCACGCTTTAATGAACATTTTTATTGTTTACAATTAGTAGTTATGGACTCAGTCAGTGGGATGGTGCCTTTTGTCACTGGCCCGTGAGTTGTGAGAAACATTGAAATGTTTCCCTGTAACCCCGCT
Organism: Chiloscyllium plagiosum; assembly: GCF_037043375.1. Classification (NCBI taxonomy): domain Eukaryota; kingdom Metazoa; phylum Chordata; class Chondrichthyes; order Orectolobiformes; family Hemiscylliidae; genus Chiloscyllium; species Chiloscyllium plagiosum. Next base: position 77,210,154 of record NW_028270169.1, on the reverse strand, counting down.
GTGGGAAAAGGATGGACAATCCAGTGCTACCCTCAGTCTATTACCATATCGACAGGCTGCCCCATCGCTGAAACACTGAACTGAAATGAGAAAATCCTGGATGGATTGATTAATGAGGGAATTTGATTGATGGATGGATTTGGGTGAAGGGATATTTCAGCACATTCTTCAGCTGCTGCCTGAACTTAGTCTGGGTCACGGCATAAATCACGGTGTTTGTGCAGCAACTGAGGAGCTGCAGCATGAAACCCAATTCCAGCACAAATTCATGCAGATGCACAGAGTAAAACTCCATAAACGACATCCGGTACCATATAGAGTACAGCATTAACGTTGACCATAACAGGATGAAATTGGCTGAAATCACGAACAGTAAAATGATGGATTTTTTACGGTTTCTCATTTCTGTGTCAGACTGAGCGTCCCCATTGGTGTGAGCGCGGAGTCTCCTGCGGGCTCTGCTGGTCACTACAATGTGTCTGACGGTGAGAACATTGAGCAGCAAAATCAGGAGAAATGGGACACACGGGGTTAGAATGTGGTGGAGGAACTCGATTGTGACCCAGACACTGGAGAACGCAACGGCGTCTGTTACAGGACAAAACCAGGGGACGTTCTGCAGCGAATACCGAGCCGTGAGCATAAAATACCAGGAAATGTTCTTTAAACAGCTCAGCACAGTCACTGCTCCCAGAACCACAGCCGCCGTCTTCTCACTGCAATATTTACTTTTCAGCTTCTGGCAACAAATGGCCACAAACCGATCAAAGGTGAAAGTGACGGTGAACCAGACAGAGCAGTCAGTGGCTGCATAAAGCAGGGCGGCGTGGATATTACACACTGGGACGCAGTCCCTCAGGAAATAAAACTGTTCCCGATAAACAATAGGAATGTGCCTCAGGATCAGGTCGAGGATAATGACCAGGAGATCCGCCGCTGCCATGGCCCCCAGGTAACGTCTGACACATGGAGACAATCCACAATCTTTATAAAGCAGGATGTAGATGGTCACTACGTTAACTGTGAGGAAGGAAAACAAACCCATTATCCACCAGCCTGGAGGCAAAGGGACCCGTTTGATCGGGTACCCAGTGTGATTTTCATATATGTCCCTGTATTCAGGGATTTAATAAAATAACTGGAGCTGGAATAACAAATGGGAAGGTCGGAATTACTGACAAAACATGTGACATAAACCACAAGAAACCCTCCCTCCCGAAACACACAGAGGCACATCCATAAGGACAGATGGTTTCTAGAACATTCCCACACACTCGATCTTTCGAGGGCAGACACAGGTTACTCCTTCCTAGTTCCTAATACGGAGGGTGGAAACGTTGCTGTCCTGAAGGATTCTCTCCCAGTTTCCTGAAGAGAAACGGAGTTTGGGAATTCCTGTATTTTGGTCTAAATTGTGGTCGATCGTGTGTCGGGAATTCACCCCTTTAACTGACTGAGGGGCCTTCAGGACAGTGTTTCCTTCTCCCTGGAACGGGATCTTTCCCTTGGGATCTTATCGTTTGTTCAATTCACTGACGTCCGGCCGTTCACAAACAATGTCAGGGACAGAACGTTCCGGGGAATGTCAGTAATAGAATGTTTGGAACAGTGCGTTCCGGGGTACCCCTTGACCACTCCATCACCTTTCCCCCCTACCCACACCATCAACATGATGTACTCTGCCTGGACACACTGTAACATTAATGGGGTGAGTGACAGAGAGTCCAATCACAGGAATGGGAACTAAAGGCATTGCCAGATCAGCTGAAATGGTTAGATATACAACATTCTCAATTCACCTCACAGAACGAGCCCAGACACCCTAAACCTCGAGGAGATAACTGTTCACCGTGGAACACTGTGCAGACCAAGCCAGTGTCCTGCTCAATACAACCCAGCAATCTGTCCAGATTCATCTATTGCTCTGGTCAATACAACCCAGCAATCTGTCCAGATTCATCCATTGCATTGATCAATGCAATCCAACAATCAGTCCAAGGTGGAAAACTGCAAAGATCAGATCAGGGCATTGATCCATAAACCCGGACTAGCTATCTGTCCAGCACCGTGAGCTGTGGAGACCACAGCAGGGCACCAATGTCTGAACCTGAAACAACTATCCATCCAGTATAAGGAGCTACACAATCCAGAATATTGCGTTAGCTCTAAACCTCAACCGTACAGTCTAACCAGCACAGCGACCTGTGCAGTGATCACCCGTGTACACCACCCCAGTGCATTGATCTGTAAACCAGGAGCAGTTACCCTCCCAGCATGTAGGACTGTGTACCCCACCCCAGTGCATTACTCAGTAACACTGTGTTAGATCACTGCCCAGCGTGGAGAAACGTGCAGCCCAGGCTGGAAGTGACGGAATGTGCAGTATCCATCCATTTCCAGCTCAATATCTCCATTGTGCCATGACAAGTGGGTGCTGTGGGTGTAAACATCAATGCCAGAGAGAGATGGTGGGGCAATCCGTTTAAGTATCACCACATGGGAGTGTTTTGGGGTATAAAAGAGAAGGGGAGACTGAGAGACAGTGTCATGTTAGGATGTGTTCCCAGGTTTCAGAATGCAGAATTATAGACACTTCGATAGCATGCTGTAATATGAGTCTATCTTCCCGGGAAAGTTGGAAACAGGGATATTGTTGTGAAGTTAGATCAGCAATTGTCCTGCAACTTTGTAACTGGAATTAGTTTCAACAGAATATATGACTCATTGGGCAGACGCTAACAATAATTTATTTTGTTTGATTTTCCTTTAGTGTGTCAGGGGGATTATCTGCATGAGACTGAGCTAATTTCCTGGTGCTATCATATCAAACTCACCTCATTAACTTCCCACCCCACCCAATGGTGTCCCTCCCATTCAATGCCAGCCCGATTCTCCCACCCATCATGGCTGTAGGGACTCACAGTCGCCCGTGTGTCCCTGCATATTCTATGATCTCTGACACTGGTGCCATCTTTAACAAGCCAATGGGCTCATGTTTGAGCTTTCTCCGTGTGGAGCTGCCCTGTACAGTTTACCCCGAGCATGACACATATGGGACAATTACACCACGGTTTGTCGACAGGGGCATGGAGCTCCTGGTGGATGGGCTTGTACAGGGGGGTCCATTCCCTTTCCAAAGGAGGCCACACCACTAGATCCACCGAGCAAGGTCTGAGCTCACCACCCAGCTCAGTGCAGTATCTGTGGTCTGAAGAAATGTCCAGCAATAGAGGACAAGCATCAATAACCTTCCCCGCTCTGTCAGGATAAGGGTCACCGTATTCTCTCTGCTCCCTCACACTCACTGTATATCTGTTATAGCACTGACCCCCGAACAAGGTTCCTATTCCACCACTTTCACTGCTGCGTACATTCTCTCTCTGTCTCTCTGTCTCTCTCTCACTCTTCTTCCCCCTCCCTCCCTCCACTTTACCCACTTACACTGATAGCACTGCATAGATACAACACTGGGGACTGACTCCCTCCGGACACCTCACCATGAACCTGCCCCCCACCTACACCAGCACTAACAGCAGGGCCAGCCACTCCCACCCTCACTCCCACCCTCCATTCCTCCCATTCCAGGAGAAGCAATCTGGAATAGGACAGAAGGGGCCAAGCCGGGTGGTGGAGTGCCCAATATCCGTTCCCTCACCCCTCCTCCCTCTGCCATGTGGGGAGCACCCGGGTACGATCCGGAGAGGTCCGGAATGGAGATTCGGAAACATCCATATCCCGCCGACCGAGTGAGGAGCAATTTTCAGTGAAGGGCAATTCTCACTTTAAACGCACTGGCAGCTCCGTTTCTCCCCGGCACAACTTAGAAGCCGTGGCTCTGATGCCATCTCCCTTTTGTGCCGAGCTGGTACAAATGGAATCCCCACGGTCTCGGTGGGCAGGAGGGTGGGCTCACAACACATCGTCACCACCACCTCCCAGGAAGGGAACACGGAGACTCCCTCCTACATCTCCCCCCTGTAAACAGCTCAGATACTGAAACTAATCTGTGATCCTTACTGCTCTCCCCACTTGTCCTGACATCTTCAACAAATTGTGCTCATATACACCCAGGACTTTCTGCTCCTGCAGCCCCTTAATAATGGTACAGCTGTTTTTAAACTGTATTTCATTGTCATTCCTACCAAAGTGCATCACCTCACACAGGTCTGCACTGATCCCCATCTGCCATAAACCTGAACACTACATCGACGTGTGATTGTCCTGTTAGAGTTCCACACTGTCCTCCATAGACTTCAGAGTTCTTCCAGGTTCGGTACCATCTACAAATATTGAGGTTGTTATAGCGTCACAGTCCCCATGTAACAACTAAAATCCTGCCCCACACACACGAGTGTGAGCAAGTGAAATACTGATATATTCCCACGGACAGAGTCGAATAATGACATGCTGTCAATGGAACTACAAAAGTCCTGACACACACGAGACAGTAGATGAAATATTGACAAACCACAGAGCAAGGGAAATCGGGATAGGATCCACTTATCGATATTCATCAGGGTACAATGTGATGAAGTTGAAAGTGTGTACTATACCTTCAAGAGAGAGGGAATGCTGTTCTGAACTGAGAGCTTACAAGCACCTGTGGTATGAGAGGATGGAAGACCCAGAAACAGTATATTGTTATAGAGCTGGAGTCGGGTAATAAGCAGTTAAGAGAAAGGGGGTTTCAGAGTTGTGAATAGTTGATGGAAAATGTTCACTTTCAGAGTGAAAAAATAAATTGATGCTTTTATTTAAACAGTGGCATTTGGCAGATCTATCACTCATATTTTAACAGTTTACAAGGCGAATTGAGCAGTTCTTTATGTTTAGTTTAAGTTACCAGATGAGCTTCACGCAGTGCCCTAACCATTCCAGTGTATGTAACTGTGTGTCTCTGCGTGGGGCAGGTCTGGCAGTCTCTGTGATGCTGAAAGTGATGCAATGCCACCCTCTGCTGGCCTCCCCACGCCACTGCACAGGCATTGGCAGAGGGTGAAAACCAACAGGGATTCATTCAGAGAAGGGGAGGGAGAGGGCAGCTGCTCACAGCACCATCCAAACTGATGTCTTATCCATGTACTGATCTACATGTCCTTTAAACATTGTAACTGTCCCAGCTTTCACCACTTCCTCTGGAAGTTCATTCCACACACAAGTCAGCTTCTGTCTAAAATATGACTTTTGTAAATCAATATACTCTCTCTGGGTCTGCCATCCTCTCATATCACAGGTGCTTGTAAGCTCTCAGTTCAGAACAGCATTCACCCTCTCTTAAAGGTACAGTACATGCTTTCAACTTCATCACATTATACCCTGATGAATATAGATAAGTGAAACATATCCGGATTTCTCTTGCTCTGTGGTTTGTCAATATTTCATCTCCTCTGTCCTGTATATGTCAGGGCTTTTGTTGCTCCATTGACAGCATGTCATTATTCAACTCTGTCCGTGGGAATGTAGCGGTATTTCACTTGCTCACACTCGTGAATGTGGGGCAGAATTTCATGACTTTTGTAAGTATTTTTCCTCGAACCTTAAAATATCCCTCAGGTTTGAATCCCCAACTCTAGGGAAAAGACATCAGCCCTTCAGCTTATCTGTTCCCCTCTGTAAAGTTGCTCCTTAATCTCATACTCTCCAGTGAAAAAGTCCCAGCCTATCCAGCCTCTCCTTATAGCTCAGTCCTTCCTTTCCCAGCAAAATCCAGGTTAATCTCTTCTGAACCATCTCCAGCTTAATAATATCAACGTCAGTAATATCAAAGTGAATAGTAAAGGTATTTTCTAAGGGTACAGGGAGTCCAAAACTAGAGGACTTAGGCTTAAGCTGAGAGGGGAAACATTTAAATGTGACCTAAGGGGCAGCTTTTTCACCCAGAGGGTGGTGTGTCTATGGAATGAGCGGGCAGGATGACCAGACTGGACACAGTATACCAGTAGAGGTCTCACCATATCCTGTACAACATCAACATGACGTCCAAATTGCAATGCTCAAAGGTCTGACCTATGAAGGCGTGTGTTAAACACCTTCTTAACAACATGATCAATATGAGATGCAAATTTTAAAGAATTATACCTGATGGCCTAGGTCTCTGTTCTCCAACTCTGCCAAAGGCCCTACATTTAATTGTATAGGTCCTGCTCTTGATTGATTTACCAAATCCAATACCTCGCATTAATCCAAATTAAACTCCACCTGCCACCCCTCAGCCCAGTGAGTGATTTTACAGCCATCTCCCCCTCCCCTCCCCCTTCAATTTTAAAATGCCCATACATCTCCAAGATGCTTACACATTCCGGCCTTGATTTTCACAAAGACTCTGAGCTTGGTTTGCCTTGTGTGGTTAGAGGGAAGAGGGATAGATCGTGGACACAGTTATTGGTGAGGAGAGGGTGGACAGTAATCAGCGGTCTGGTATCATTTCATGGTTTTAGGAAGAGGGAAGTCGCACCTTAGAGGTGGGTAATACTGATCGGTGTTTTGGGAACAGAAATCTGGTGTTCAGTAATAAATATCCATTTGAGCCCCTTCATTGTGCAGAGTGTGTCTGCAGGATTTCTTTCCCTGATATTGCAGACTACAGATAATCGTGATTAAAGACGTTCGTAGTTAATTTCGATGGCACAGCACGTAAACTCAATACCCTACAGTTGAGACAAATATCTTGCATTTGTTTAACAATACAACGTGTTTTGTGTAGTTCAATAATGGTAACCTGATTACAATAAGTCCACACTGAGCTGAAAGCGGGCATTAAAATATGACTCAAAATCTGGGTATGGTAGTGTAGTGGGTAGTGTCCCTGTCTCTGAGCCAGAGCTCTAGATTTGATTCCAATTCCTGAACTTCTGTGGTAGTGTTCCTAGCTCTGGACTAGAAGGCCTGGATTCAAGTCCTGCCTGTTGCAGAGGTATGTCACAACATGACAGAACAGGCTGATGAACAAACACACAGGAGAATAATGTTACAGCTTTATGGGTATTGCTGAGTGGTGCTAGTGTCCCTACCTCTGGGCACAAATGTCTAGGTTTAAAGCCCACATAAGTGTCTCATGATACATCTGAACAAACTGATTAAATGGATTTCGAATTGTGACTTGATGGAGAAGGAAGAGGTGTCAGTATTGAATTTCAGAATTTAGGCCCAGGATAACTGAAAGTACAGCTATTCGTGTTGATTGGATCACATTTCGCCGCAGTAAAGGTTTATAAAATCAGAATGCTCATGGATAGGGTGAGTAGTCAGGGTGTTCTCCAGGTTAGGGGCTTCCAAAACTAGAGGGCATTGGTTGAAATGAGAGGGGAAAGATTTTGATGAGGCCTAAAGTGCACCTTTTCACGCAGAGGGTGGTGTGCGTATGGAATCAGCTGCCAGTGGAAATGGTGGAGGCTGGTACAAATACAGCATTTAAAAGGCATCTGGATGCTGACAGACCTGCCGAGCTTTTCCAGCAATTTCTGTCTTTCTTTAAAAAAATGCATTCATTTTAACACAGGCATTCTGAATAAATTAAACATTTTATGTTTTCGTGACACAGGGCCATGTAAACAGATTTCAAATCGACCGAGACCATTTTCTGCTCAGGGTATAGCTCTGTATATGACAGTAGCAATGATGCACCCACATGGAACAGAGAATGTGATGGAGACATAGTTTGGACAATGTACAAGGAGACCTCACATGGTCCAGTTTGGGAGAGGATGACATTACTGTGTGATTCAACTCAGAGAGGGAGAAAATGTAATCTGCCCGAGCAGGAATGGCCTATTGCATTCTCTCTCCTTCATTGTTCCTCATCACAGCAATGTGTGCGAGCTAAAAAAAACTCTACAGTCATCGTTGTCATTCTTATTTTTATAGAATCCCTGCAGTTTGAAACAAACCCTCTGACCCAACAAGTCCATGCCAACCTTCCCAACCCATTCCCCGAGATTTACCCCGACTAATGCACCTAACCTAGAGATCGCTGAACACTACGGACAATTTGGCACCCCAGCAAACCTACACAGTTTGAGCTGTGGTAGGTAACTGGATCACCCATTAGAAGCTCACACAGACAAGGGGAGAATATGCAAACTCCATATAGACAGTCACTCAAGGCTGGAATCGAACCGAAGTCCCTAGTGCTGTGAGGCAGCAGTGCTAACCATCGTGCCACCCTTTTGGTGATCCCTGGCCAGAATTCATTGGAATCTACTCACTGCATAAAGCAAAGGGAATTCAGCCAAATCCCACTCTCCCAGGATGGAATCCCATTGCTAGCAGCTTGTGTGAGTACAATATCTTCAGAAGCAGAATAACGTTTTGGACAATCTCGCAATTTTTCCTTTTGTCATGAGTTACAATAATATCTGGACAAACTTCTTTCCAGTTAAAATTGGTGTGTGTGTGTGTGTGTGTGTGTGTGTGTGTGTGTGTGTGTGTGTGTGTGTGTGTGTGTGTGTGTGTGTGTGTGTGTGTGTGTGTGTGTGTGTGTGTGTGTGTGTGTGTGTGTGTGTGTGTGTGTGTGTGTGTGTGTGTGTGTGTGTGTGTGTGTGTGTTAGAAAGGGAAATATTGATTACATATTTGCAATACCCAAACAGTTTGCCATTCGTCTTTCCACCATAGTTTGAGTAACATTGCTCTGGATCATAAACGTGTTGTTTCAGCATATTAAAGAAACTAGCCTGACTTATTACTAAAACTGACCCTGACCCAGTCTGAGACTGATATCATCGGCCATCTCACTGGTTACATTTGACATTTCTTGTGAGCAGAGGAGGAGTGGGACTAGAAAAGAAAACAGAGACCCAAAAAGCCGGGGAACTATAGACCGGTGAGCCTGATGTCAGTGGTGGGTGAGTTGTTGGAGGGGATTCTGAGGGGTAGCATTTAAATACATTTGGGATTGCAAGGGCTGATCGGGGTGGACAACTTGGCTTTCCGCATGGGAAATCATGTCACATTAATTTGGTTAAGTTTTTTGAAGAGGTGACAAAGAAGATTGATGAAGGCAGTTTGGTAGGCATTGTCTATGTGGACTTCAGCAAGGTGTTCATTTAAAGAACAAAGAACAAAGAAAATTTACAGCCCAGGAACAGGCCCTTCTCCCTCCAAGCCTGAGCCGATCCAAATGTACTGTCTAAACCTGTCGGTCAATTCGTAAGCATCTGTATCCCTCTGCTCCCCACCTACTCATGCATCTGTCCAGACGCATCTTAAATGAATCTGCCGTGCCTGCTTCTACCACCTCTGTTGGCAATACGTTCCAAACGCCAACCACCCACTGTGTGAAGTACTTACCGTGTGTATCCCCGTTTAACATTCCACCTCTCACTTTGAAAGCGCGACCTTCCGTTATTGAAACCTTCAACCTGGGAAAAAGCTCGTCTCTATCCACCCTGGCTATACCCTTCATGATTTTGTAACCTCAATCAAGTCCCCCCTCAAACTTTTTTTTTCTAGTGAAATAAGCCGAACCTACTCACCCTCTCTTCATAGCTAGTATTTCATTCTGATTGGTAGACAGATTAGTAAGTTTCAGTCACGTGGGATACAGAAGCAGCCAGTCACAATTGGCTTGAAGGAAGAGGGATATTTTTCAGACTGGAGTTTTGTGAGCAGCAGTGTGCTGTAAGAATCAGTACTGAGTTTACTGCATTTCATCATTTATGTAAAGGATTTAGATGCGAATATTGTGGCCATAGTTAGTAAGTTTACAGATTACATCAGAAAGGTGGTGTAGTAGATTATTTCAGAGTGCAACGAGACCACAAATAAATGGGACAAAGGGGCAAGGAGTGTCAAATTAAGTTTAGTTCAGATAAATATGAGGTTTTGCATTTTGTGAACGCAAACCATGGCAGAAATTATACACTTAATGGTAAGGTCCTGGGGCGCGTTGTGAAACAAAGGGACATAGGGCTGCAGAAACAATGCTACTTAAAAGTGGAGTCGGAGGTAGACAGTGTGGTGCAGAACACATTTGTCACATTTGCCTTAATCAGTCAGAGCATTGAGTGTAGGGGTTGTGGTGGTATATTGCATCTGTACAGGATGTTGGTGAAGGCACTTTAATAATACTGTGTACAAGTCAGTTTTCCGCAGAAATGACTAACACAGATGGTCCAGGACTGGAAGTTTGAGCTTTTGGGAGAGGTTGATTAGGTTGTGGTGTTTCCCCCTGGAGTGTCAGAGGCTGAAGCGTGACATTATAGAGGTTTATAAAACCAGCAGGGGCACGGATCTTCTGAACAGCCAGGTTCTGCTCCCCAGGATAGTGGGGTCCAGAACAAGAGAGCATAGGTTGAAGGCGGGACGGCGAAGGATTTAGAGGGGACCTGAAGATAAATGTTTCTCACAGAGAGTGGTGTGTGTACAGAAAGTGATGCCAGAGGAAGTGCTGAAGGTGGTTGCAATCGCACATTAAAAAAGTATCTGAAAGCTGAAGGATATTGGCCAAATGCTGGCAAATGGGACTGGATCAGATTTGATATCTGATTGGAGTGAACAGATTTAAATAACGGGTCTGTTTCCATTCTGCATGATTCTCTGATTCTATAAGAAGGATGACAAATAACTCTGAAAGGTCCTTTCAAGTGGGAATTCTCTTCACTGGAAGTTTATCGTGCCTCTATGTTCATACTGATTGAAAGTTGCGTTAGGTATATATTTGACAGGGAAGTGAGCCACGGATAATGGGATACAGACAGGAAAGTGGGGTTGAGTCCACAACCTGATCAGCCACAATCTTAGTGCCTGATGGAGAAGGCTCAAAGTATCTAATGACCCACTTCTGCTCCTCAGTCCCATGTTCCTGTTTTCCATTCTGCACACCAAACCTGTTAGACCGGAGCAGTTGGAGACTGCTTACTCCTATAACCTGGTGCACAGAGGAGACCACTCAGTGCCTCAAGACTGTTACACATGCTTTGAAGTGATTTGGGAAATGTAATTAGAAAATCCAGGCACGGGTAAGAAAGAGGCACCTCATTTCTCTTCACAGAGCTTACCGTATCTGAAACTTGTGCTCCATTTGTTGGTCATATTGTAGACCCAGATTCACTGTGAATACAGCCCATATACCTCACCCAGTGATGGCTCACAAAATCATCTGTTCTTCCTGACTGCAATTTTTAATAACATAATATTCATGAACATAACACCCACTAACCTTCCAATAACAGAATGTGAGAACATCAGAAGCAGGAACTGGCGTTAACTCCCCAAGCCTGCTTTGCCCTTCACTAAAATCATGACTGATCTGCTCTTGGTCTCAAATTCTCTTTCAGACCCAATTCTTCATAGCCCTCAACTCTCTGACAGGTCAATATCCATCGACTTCCTCTTCAAATAACTTAAGTCATCCAGCTCCCCGAGCACTCTTGAGAACAGAATTCCTGACATTCAATCCCACCTGTTTGAAGAAAACACTTGATGCTCCTATATCATGGCATTTGGTATAAGCAAAGGAGGTTGACTCAAGGGTTCAGGTAAAAATGACTGGCCCTGATATCAAGGCAGTGGTTGCCTTCTGTTGACATCAAGAAGCTGAACAAACTGGACATAATGGGAATCTGAGTAACCTCTCCAGTGTTTGAAGTCAAACATGGCACAAAGGAAGATGTTCATCATCTCAGTCCTGGGTCACCTCTGTGGGAGATCCTCAGGTTGGCTTCCTCTTCACAAACATCTTCAGCTGCTTCATCAATGTCTCCCAGCCTCCACCCTCGCCACCATAAGATCAGAAGTGGGGATGGTCACTGAAGATTCCACAATGTTCAGAACATTTTGTCCCCCGTCAGCGCATAAACACAGCCCTTGGCGAAAAGGAATATTCAGACACAGAATGTCACAAACATTTCTCCAATCCAGGAATTAAAAACAGCATCAAGAGAAAATTCAGAGAGAGTAGCAGCCAGGAGACATTCACTGAAGCATCCAACTCTGTGAGACCCCAATAGTTTCTGATGTTGCTGAGAAACCAAAACCCAGAGATCCTAATCTGTGAGAGTAGGACACAGACATTCAGGCTGCATTAAAATAAACCCAAAGGAGTTTCATGGTGAATGGAAGGGTCTTAAGGGGTGCAGTGGACAGAGAGACCTTAGTGTTCAGGTGCATGGTTCGCTATGAGTGGAGTCACAGGTAGACAGGGCAGTGAAAAAGGCATTTGGCACACTGACCTTCATCAGGCAGGACATTGAGTAAAGAAGTTATGTTGCAGTTACACAGGACTTTGGTAAGGCCACACTTGGAGTATTGTGTTCAGTGTTTGTCACCTTGTTATATGGAGGATGTTATGAAATTAGAAAGAGTGCAGAAGAAATTTACAATGACGTTGCCAGGACCTAATGGTCTGAGTTATATGGAGAGTTGGACAAGCTCGGACGTTTTCTTTAGAGTGTTGGAGACTGAGGGAGTCCTTATAGAGCTGTATAAGATCACAAGATGCATAGATAGGGTTAATGCTCTGAGTCATTTTCCAAGGTTTAGAGAATCGAAGACGAGAGGGGACCAGTTTAAGGTTAAAGGGGAAGGAATAAAAGAGAACCTGAGGGGCAAATTCTTTGCACAGAGGCTGGTGCGTGGATGAGGTGCCAACGGATGTGGTTGGGGGGGGGGGGGGGGGGTACATTAACAGCATTTCAAAAGCATTTGGATAAATATGTGGATAGGAAAGGACTGGAAGGATATGGCCAACTGCGGGGAATTGGGTTAGCGTGGATAGACATTTACAAGGTAGAGTCGAACCCCTCTGTTAATTAAAACCAAACACTCAGAAAAGCTCGCCTCACCTTGTAAACTGTTTAAATGCGAGTGACACAGATGTCCTACATTCCACTATTTAAACAAAAATTAACAAGTTTATTTCTTAACTTTAATAGTGAACACTAAACAACAAATATTCACAAATACAAGCCCCTCTTTTCTTAGCTACGTACTATCTGACTCCATCTCTATAAAATATGCTGTTCCAACAACACATTCTGAATGAACAACGGAGACACAGATAACGAAAAATTCTGCACATGATGGTTAAAATTTATAAAGCATTAAAACATTATTTGATCCTCATCTGAAGTGATACCTTCCCTTTTTCTCAACGTTCCCCCTTTTCTGGGATTCCCAAATCTAATCTCTCATTCTTATCAGGATGTGTGTTATAAATTCTTGCTTCTCGTGTCCTAACTTATTTCAGTTAATCTCCTTTCTACAAGCAACTAAATATGTTGTCCTGCTGGGTTCTTTCCAAAACTAGTGTCTGTCATATTATTGGAGATAAAAGTTATGGCATCAGACCCAGCATTTGAACATATTACTCTGTTGTACGTGCACTTGAAAAGGATCAGAGCACACAGGAATTGCCAAAACATTGAGGGAAGTACATCTACTTCTTTCGTTAATCTAGTTTTCTCAGCTTCCGCATTTCCATATCTATATCCTGTCTTTCGTTCTCCCTTTGTATCCAGTGAAGAAATCCACCAATTTTTCTTCGTGTCCCATCTCTCAAAACGTCTTCTTTCGGTTTATATCTAATGCTCTCTTCTCGATGTAATGTGATTATAATTGAGCAATGTAACGACAAAGACATGCGGGAGGAGATGGCCAGAGTTATTTGGAAGGGGAGATGAGGAGGAAAGACCATGGAGTAGCAATTGTCGGAGTTTCTGGGGATACACCGGAAGATAATACCAGAAATTCAACCCCAAGAAGATAAAACATACTCAAGGGAGGACAAGGCAACCATGAGTCATAAGGATTCAAACCAAAAGAGGAAATATGCAATGTGGTGAAGATGATTGGGAATCCAGAGAATTCATTGGCTCTGAAACTACATAAGGCTGACATCACTGACACTACAGAGCTCTTAAGCGTGGTCAGGGAGAGAAACAGAGAGAAAGACATTCACCTCAAACACAGAAGATGGCATTTCTCAAGGAAAAAGATTCAGGTGAATGAAACAATTGAATTAAGATCAATTAAATGCTTTTGCGGAATGTGTCAGATTGGAAGCAAGACCCGGGGAGACAGACCCTCAGCAGAATGAGAGTTTGGAAATGGAAGTATTTCCACATCAGAAACCAGGTTAGGTCACTGAGTGCAGTGCTGATGGGTGAAGGGGTCTCAGTGAGAATTGGGGAACAGACAGCAGAATTGCATTGCAGATATTGGAGCTCTAAACTCCCTATTCATGTAGTGCTGTAGACCACAGCAGCAGGAGAATCAGACCTGCATTCAACCACAACCTGTAACTTTTTGCCAGGGTAACACCTCAGTCTGTCATTACCATCAACACCATCTAGGGCTCAGTGACGAGTGTGGGTGAACACGTCAGAGTCAGAATCACATGAACTTTAACCTGATGCCAACTCATTAACGCTACCGGACTTGACCAACAGATCTGAAAGGAGCCCTGCAGTCCTGTCACGTTCAGTTATAAATGGTGATGGACGATTAACCAAATGACTGGAGGAGACGGCTCCACAAACATCCCCGTCCTAAATAATGGAACGGACCTGCACGTCAGTGTAAAAGAGAAGGATGTTTTATCTGCACCATCCTCTGCCAGAAGTGTTGAGTCGATGATACACCTCACCCTCATCATGATGCCAACAAAATCACAGATGTCAGTCTTCACCGAATTCGATTCGCTGCACGTGAGATGAAGAAACAGCTGAACACATTAGATACGACAAAGGCAATGGGTCCAGACTCCATTTCTGCAATAGGACTGAAGACTTGTGCTGCACAACAAGCCCTGGGGAAGGAGTGTCCCCTTAGTAAAAGAAGATTTAGAGGAATATTATAAAGTAAGGTTATCTAGGGTTAATGAGAAAAATAACAAGAGGATTCGCCATATATGAAAACCAAGGGGAGGGATCCGATGACGTTGCTCTGACGGGTCCAGTGACGATGATGACGTCACTCAGGCCATTAAGGTGATGGATGTTGATACCGCTGCTGGACCCGACAGGATGTCGTTAAAAGAAATAATTAAGATGCTTAATAAGGATAACACACTGCTACTTAGGATTTATACTATTTGGATTAAAACTGGTAAAATCCCAGATGAAATGAAATTGAGTAGGACCATATTGGTCCCCAAGTAAATAATGAGGAGGAATTAAAAGACATAAATAACTGGTGGCCAATAACAATTGGACCCAATTATACTGAGGTTATTTACTAAAATAATGGCCAGTAGGCTAAATAAAGTTGTAAATCTTAATAAACGGCAAAAAGGTTTTATGACTGGCGTAGCTGGATGCGAGGAGAATATTAAAATTTTAGAAAACATTATCAAAGGGGTTAAAAAGAAAAGGAAAGGCTTATCATAGTCTTTGTAGACCTTGCTAAGG